>NC_084794.1:57487353-58700113 GCF_963169125.1 Humulus lupulus | reverse complement strand
GCCAAGAGCAAAAAATGCTCTTCCAATATTTCCTTCCCTTCTCAACCTAATCCTCTCATAAAGCCTCACCAAAATAAATGGTAAGTTCCCCAATCTACTCATCTAATTAAGCCTAAAATCCATTATAATAAAGAGTATTTTAAATAATAAAAATGTCGAAATTCTCTTACCCATAATAGCTATAATCTTCCAAAATTTGAGTTTAATTGATTGAGAAAAATAAAAGGAATAATGCCATTTCCCTTTTCCCACTCCTTGCCGTCCACCATCTTTCCATTTCTCTTATTTTATATATATTTTTTAATTAAATCAATTAAAATCTAATAAAAGGAGATATAAGGTGTGTAGAAAATCTACACATGTGTACCATGCACTTGCACACACTAAATCACTAGGGTACAACACTATCTACCATGCACGTTAGTGCATTCAACCAAATCTCACATAATCATATTTTTAACATAAAATAAATATATATCATTTAACAAATAATTTCACAAAAATATTCTACAAACAATTCTAACAATTAAATAAAATAACAAACAATTAAATAAAACAAACAACAACTAAATAAAATAAACAACATTTAAATAAACAATTCACCACACTTAACACTTAAATAAAATAAAACACAAAAATTTTAATAAACTAAAAAAAAATATTTTTGGTGCACTACATTAATTTTTAGTTACCATCTTCTTTCTACCATTTTCTCTCTACCATTCTCTCTTCCATTTTGGTGTTTTTCAAGAGCATTTTCAAGTATGTATTTTATTTATTTTGTAATTTCTATTCTAGTTATGTGCTTCTAATCTTTTTCATAAGATTATTAAGATCACGATGAAGCAACTTGTAACTAGATAATATTTATGTTGTATGTTGATTTCCCTTGTAATGCAACAAAGTTTATGGATTTTCTTCTTCATATATGTCTTTCATCTTTAATATCTCATATTTTGGATTGTTAGATAATATTTTACTTTGTTCTTCATTTTGCAAAACATAATATTCTATGTAAGATGTGTCATTAAATTGTACACATCCAATGCTTAGAACAAAAATATTATGTTTGGCCTTATAAATAATGTTATTTGTTTTTTTTTTTGTTTCATTATGTTGATTCACATTAAATACTTTGAAATTATACTTGTTTGAAAAGTGAAGAAAAATCCTATATTTTTATAAATAATTTGTTCTTAAAATTATAAATCTATTTGGAAAATAATAGTTTGACTTATTTTAACTATCACTAAAACTTGGGAATCAATATACTGATAGGTATTATTAAACTTACATTTTGTAGATTCTAGTATCTTAATAATCTTTCCTTTTAACACTTATTTTCAAATCATAATTGGTTTATTTTTATTCTCTTAAATAGATTTATTTTAAATCTTTTATTTTATGTTCATGACATTAAATCTCATCAATCTTTGGAGCTAGGTTAGAATTTATTAATTTTGATTTAAAATAGTTTTATTTTTTATTTTAGACAACGCATTTGGGTTCGATCTCGTGCTTACACGAACACTATATTTCATAAACGATTCGTGCGCTTGCGAGTTATAAATTTTTTAAAACATACTCGTTTTGGGTCCATCACTTAGTCATAACCAAATATGGAACTCCAATTAATGAAATCAACAATAAAAGGTTCTTGACTTAAACCTCACTCTCAGAACCTCGAATCGTACTCAAACAGTTAGTAGATTTGATCCAGAGCCTTAGGAATTGAAACCCTGAGCCAAAAACCCTCAAAAGTGCCCAAACTATGAATAAGGAAAAGCAGGGTAGCGCTACAGTGCTGCCCCCCTAGCGCTACAACCAAAATTGGTTTGCCTTGGCTAGTGCTGTAGTGCCGCTAGCTAGAACCAGGCTGAACTAGCCCTGGTTCTTCCTCCTTCGAGTTTTCCATTTCCAACCTTCAAAACATGATCCCAAACTCCATCCAAACCCCCAAATGAACCCAAATATCTACTCCACATGTCCTAGGCATCATAACCCAAGAAACCTTTGCCAAGAACTCCCATCAATTCTCATTATCTCAATCAAAATCCCAACTGAACATAAAAAAAAAAAAAAAAAAATAGAGCATAACCAAAGTTCTAATGGCTGGAAACTTACCACAAGCTCAGAATCACACCATCTTCAATGGTAGAACATAACCCTAGATCATCAAGGCTCAACTCCCTAGCTTGGTTCCTCAAATGGAGCTTCAAAATTCAAAGAAAGAAGGAGAGAATAAGATGATCGGGAGAGGAAGAAATGATGCTCTATTTTGCTTAGCTTTCTACAACCTTCTCAATGGTTCATATATATCCTTAGGTGAAAAGACTAAAATACCCCTAGGCTTAAATAAAACCCTAAACAACCACCAAGGGCAAAACCGTCCTTTCTCCTCTAATCCCACTAATCATAATTAACGCCCTCCAATTCCCGTTATTCCCAATATTCTCAAATGATAATAAATCATATCACATTACCCTTTAATTCCCGATAATGTACTAATCCTCAAATTACCCCGAGACTCACCCCGAGCCCCGAAATTAACCCCGTTATGACCAAACCGATAACTTGCATTCTGAGATCATCTCGTGCCGAATGGCTCG
Source organism: Humulus lupulus (assembly GCF_963169125.1). Lineage (NCBI taxonomy): Eukaryota > Viridiplantae > Streptophyta > Magnoliopsida > Rosales > Cannabaceae > Humulus > Humulus lupulus. The sequence goes on along the minus strand of NC_084794.1, from coordinate 58,697,504 downwards.
AAAAAATCTACATTATGATGTGGTCTTACTCACAATTCACCAACATGCATGAAAATACACAATTATGCCCTCAACGGGCCAAATTACCAAAATGCCCTTATAATGAAATGTGAACTGATGGACCCAAAACGGGTATGTTTTAAAAATTTATATCCATAAGCGCACGAATCGTATATGGAATATAGTGTTCGTGTAAGCACGAGATCGAACCCAAAGGAGTTGTCTAAAATAAAAAAGAAAACTATTTTAAATCAAAAGTAATAAATTCTAACCTAGCTCCAAAGATTGATAAGTTTTAATGTTATGAACATAAATAAAAGATTGAAAAATAAAGCTATTTAAGAGAATAAAAAAAAACCAATAATGATTTGAAAATAAGTGTTAAAAGAAAAGATTATTAAGATACTAGAATCCACAAAATGTAAGTTTAATAATATTTATTAGTATATTGATTCCCAAGTTTTAGTGATAGTTAAAATAATTCAAACTATCATTTTCCAAATAGATTTATAATTTTAAGCACAAATTACTTCTAAAAAGATAGGATTTTTCTTCACTTTTCAAAAATTATAATTTCAAAGTATTTAATGTGAATCAACCTAATGAAACAAAAAAAATCAAATAACATTATTTGTAAGGAAAAACATAATATTTTTGTTCTAAGCATAGATGTGTACAATCTAATGACACATCTTACACAAAGAATATTATGTTTTTGCAAAATGAAGAACAAAGTGCATATTATCTAACAATCCAAAATATGAGATATTAAAGATGAAAGACATATATGAAGAAGAAAAATCCATAAACTTTGTTGCATTACAAGGGAAATCAATATACAACATAAATATTAACTAGTTACAAGTTGCTTCATCATGGTCTTAATAATCTTATGAAAAAGATTAGAAGCACATAACTAGAGTAGAAATTACAAAATAAATGAAATACATACTTTAAAATGCTCTTGAAAAACTCAAAATGGAAGAGAGAAAATGGTAGAAAGAAGATGGTAACCAAAAATTAAGCACCCCACAAATGGTCTTGAAATACCATATTTATAGCCAAAATGAGATTGTTAAAATAATCAATTTAAATTAATTAAATTGATTAGATTAATTAAATAAAATAAATATGGTATGTAGAGGTAAATTATAGGGTGTAATGATGATGTTGTGGTGAAAATGTGTAGAAAAAATGGGTAAAAAGTTGGCATTTTGGACATAGGGGACAAATGGTACACTTAGGCAATTTATGAGCTCAAGAAGTGGTGGCTTGGTGGCTGGTGGCAGCTGGGATGGATGGATTGGGCTTGGGCCACGTGCTGGATGGGAAGGAAATGGAGCAGGCGGGCTTGCTAGCAGGGTCCTTTGGCTTGGTCTTTGTTGATGGTTCGGTTGGAGGCAGGCGTGTGCTGACTTCGGCTGGAGAGAAGTGGAGAAGCTGGCTGGGTCGAAGGACTTCAACTGTGCAAGGAGGCAGGCTTGAAGGAGAGGGTCTCGGCAAGCAGCTGGAGAGGCAACGGGCTGGGCCGGGTTGCTGTTGGGTCGGCTGGGACAAGGCAAGTGAAGTTTTCAAAAATGCCATATTTCTTTTGTTATTTTTTTTTTCAAAACTACACCTTTCTCGCTTCAAGCATACAAAAAATGCAAAGTTCATCCTACAAAATAAGTAAACATTAAATTATAATCAAATATTTTCAATTACAAATTAAGCCATATTAAATCCATGAAAATATTAATTTACTTTGGCAATTAAGTTCAATAAAATTACATTTTTTAACTTTTAATCTAAAAATACTAATTTCAAATAATTAAACTACAACATATTATAATAAAATAGCTATAAAAATATACAAAAGTATATAAAATCATGATAAGACTAATAAATTCAAAATTACTTAAAAAATTAATAAATTAATTAAGAACTCAAGAACTAAGCAACAATTAACAAATAAAATATGGTAAAATAATTTTATTTTGTAGAGTTATCACACCCCCAAACTTAAAGTTTTGCTAGTTCTCAAGCAAAAGAAAAATTAAAACACATATTTTTTATTGGTGATAGAAAAAAGATTTTCTCAAAAATTGCACAATGAAAATAATTCTCAAAAATTAATATGGATAAAAGTTAAGCTTATGTAATTAATTAAATTATTAATTTTGCTTTAAAAAGAGATTTTCATTAAAATTATTTCTCACTTAAACTTAGAGGAAATATGAGTGTTCTTGTTATGAAAAATGTAATTTTTGTTACAAGCAAAATTGACCCTATAATTAAAAACAAAACTTAAAAATTATTCATATTGTTAAGAGAATTAAACTCAAACTCAATCAAGATTTTATCATTGAAAATGAAAAATATCACCAATTTTTTTTTTTTGAAGAAAATTCCATGACATTAAATATTTTATTTTATATTCATGACATTAAATCTTTTTTTTTTTTATATTTTTTTTAACAAGATAACTATATATATATTTACAAAACAACACAAAGATTAAAATAGTTTTTTTTTCAAACAAACATAAATAAAAACAAAAATTAATACAAAACATAAAAAATAAAAAACAACGCAAAACATAAACACAATAAATCATACTCTCCTTGATGATAATAACCATAAAAACTCGATACCCCCAAACTTAATCTAAACATTGTCCTCAATGTGTCAAAATATAAACATAAATTGAAATTGACAAGAGTTTAAAGTTTAGAATGGTCGTACCTCAATATGGTGAATTGCTAAGAGAGTAAAAGATACAACAAACCAAACAAATAAAACACAAGTTATCAAAATCACATAGGAATCAAAGAGCATGGTAAACAGGGTCCTCAAGGAGGATCTCATCTACTTCATCGGTTTTCAATTATAAAAATGGTTTTAATTTTTGTCCATTAACTTTAAATATATCACCATTTTTAAGATTTTCAATTTCAATAGCTCCATGTGAAAAAACAATTCGAACAATGTAAGGATCAGACCACCTAGAGCGTAACTTTTTCGGGAATAAATGCAAACGAGAGTTGTATAAAAGAACTTTCTGACCTGGAGAAAAATATTTTCTCATGGTAAAATTTCATGCGATCCTTATACTTTTTTGAATAGTCATATGCATCATTCCTAATTTCGTCTAGTTCATTTAGTTGAAGTTTTCGTTTCTCACCTGCCTTGTCTAAAGAAAAGTTTAACTGCTTAATTGCCCAAAAGGCTCTATGTTCTAACTCAACAGGTAAGTGGCACGCCTTCCCATACACAAGTCTGTAGGGTGACATGCCAATGGGTGTTTTGTACGCGGTATGATACACCCATAATGCATCAGTGAGTCTTAAGGACCAATTTTTCCTAGTTGGATTCACATTTTTTTCTAAAATGTGCTTAACTTCCCTATTAGACACTTTAACTTGAGCACTAGTTTGTGGGTGATATGGTGTTGAGACTTTATGTGTAATGCCATATTGTTTCATCAAATGTTCAAATGGCTTATTACAAAAGTGTGTACCGTTATTACTAATGATAGCGCGTGGTGAACCGAAACGGGAAAATATATTTTCTTTCAAAAATTGAAGCACAACTTTGTGGTCATTAGTGTGGCATGCAATAGCCTCAACCCATTTAGACACATAATCAACTCCAAGAAGAATATAAAGATTACCAAAAGAGTTAGGAAATGGTCCCATAAAATCAATGCTCCAAACATCAAATATGTCAATAATAAGAATAGGATTTAAAGGCATCATGTTTCTTTTAGTTAAACTTCCTAACTTTTGGCAACGCTCACAAGCTTTACAATAAACATATGTATCATGAAAGATAGTAGGCCAATAGAAACCACATTGTAAAACTTTAGCAGCTGTTTTCTTACCACTAAAATGTCCTCCACATGCATGATCGTGACAAAAAGATATGATTTTAGATTGGTCACAATTTGGAATGCATCTTCTAATTATTTGATCAGGACAATATTTAAACAAGTAAGGATCATCCCAAATAAAAATTTTCACCTCAGAATAACATTTAGATTTATCATGCTTAGACCAATGAGATGGTATTTCTTTAGTGACTAAATAATTAACAATATCAGCATACCAAGGCAAGGAAGAAACATGCATTAATTGTTCATCAGGAAAAGTTTCAGTGATAGGAGTGGAATCATGTATAGTGTCAACAACTAGTCTAGATAAATGATCAACAACAACATTTTCAGATCCCTTTTTATCACGTATTTCTAAGTCGAATTCTTGTAAAAGCAGGATCCAACGGATCAAACGAGACTTAGCATCTTTTTTCGATAATAGATATTTTAATGTAGCATGATCAGAATAAACAATAATTTTAGACCCTAACAAATAAGATCTAAATTTCTCCAATGCAAAAACAACAGCAAGCAATTCTTTTTCGGTTGTGGAATAATTTAATTGAGCATCATTTAAAGTTTTGCTAGCATAGTAAATTACATGAGGTATTTTTTCAAGTCTTTGTCCTAAGACAGCACCTATAGCATAATCAGAAGCATCACACATTATTTCAAAAGGTATTTTCCAATCAGGGGGTTGAATAATGGGTGCAGTAGTCAACAAAATTTTCAATTTTTCAAAGGCAACATGACAATTATTATCAAAGACAAAAGCATTTTCTTTTCCAAGTAGATGGCATAAAGGCCGAGAAATTTTGCTAAAGTCTTTTATAAATCTTCTATAGAAATCGGCATGGCCTAAGAATGATCTAATTTATTTCACAGTTTTAGGTGAGGGAAGTTTTGAAATAAGATCAACTTTTGCTTTATCAACTTCTATTCCCTCAGATGAGATTACATGACCTAAAACAATTCCTTTTTTAACCATAAAATGACATTTTTCCCAGTTAAGCACAAGGTTTTTCTCTTTGCAACGAATTAAAACAAGTGAAAGATGGTTCATACATTCATCAAAGGAAGAACCAAACACAGAAAAATCATCCATAAATACTTTAAGAAATCTTTCAACCATGTTAGAAAAAATTGAAATCATACACCTTTGAAAAGTCGCAGGTGCATTGCATAATCCAAAGGGCATGCGACGATATGCAAAAGTTTTGAAAGGGCATGTAAATGTAGTCTTTTCTTGATCTTCTGGGGCAATGGGGATTTGGTTATATCCCGAATACCTATCAAGAAAGCAATAATATGCATGGCTAGCTAATCCTTCAAGCATTTGATCAATAAAAGGTAATGGAAAATGGTCCTTTCTAGTAACATTATTCAGCTTTCTATAGTCTATGCACACTCTCCACCCCGTTTGTACTCTAGTAGGGATTAATTCATTTTTCTCATTTTCAACAACTATGATCCCAGACTTCTTAGGCACAACTTGAACTGGACTAACCCATTTACTATCAGAATTAGGGTAAATGATACCTACGTCTAACAATTTTATGACCTCTTCTCTAACTAATTCTTTCATATTTGGATTTAACCTTCTTTGACATTCCCGAGAGGTTTTAGCATTCTCTTCTAGATGGATTCTATGCATACATATGGATGGGCTAATTCCTTTAATGTCTCCAATGGTCCAACCTATGGCTTCTTTATGTTTTCTAAGGACATCTAACAATATATCTTCTTGTTCTTTATCTAAAGCAGATGCTATGATAACAGGTAAGGTTTCAGATTCTCCTAGAAAATCATATTTTAAATTTTATGGTAAAGGTTTAAGGTCTAACTTTGGAGACTCAGAAATTGATTGAACATGATCTAAGGGTGAAAAAGATTCAAATTTGGTTTCATTTAAGGGTATAGGCTCTAGCAAAGAATTCACATCATCATTAGAGTCATCAACATGCAAGTTTATACCAAAGTATTTTTCACAAAAATCAAGTAATTCATTTCCATCATCTTCACAAATACTATCTATCATGTTAACTTCATGCACTTCCTCACACTCAACATATTTAACAACATTAAATACATTCAATTCAACAGTCATATTTCCAAAAGATAATTACAAAACACCATCACGAAAATTTATGATTGCATTAGATGTAGCTAAGAATGGTCTACCTAAAATGATAGGAATTTTAGCATGCATATTTTCCACAGGTTGAGTATCAAGAACAATGAAGTCAACAAGAAAATAAAATTTATCAACTTTTATCAAAACATCCTCTATAATGCCTCTAGGAATTTTCACAAAACGATCGGCTAATTGAAGAGTTATAGAGGTAGGTTTTATCTCACCAAGACCAAGTTGCTTATAAACAGAATAAGGCAATAAATTCACACTAGCACCCAAATCAAGTAAAGCTCTGTTAATAAAATGATCACCAATAATGCATGAAATTGTGGGACACCCAAGATCTCTATATTTAACAAGACTCTTATATTGAATAATGGAACTAGCTTATTCAGTTAAAAACGCCTTTTTAGGAACATTAGTGTTTCTTTTAACAGTACAAAGATCCTTTAAAAATTTAGAGTAGGCAGGATTTTGTTTAATGGCATCTAAGAAAGGGATATTGATACTAACTTGTTTAAAAACTTCTAAGATGTCATTATATTGGCCACCTTTTTTAATTGGAAGTAATCTTTGTGGGAATGTGGCTTTTGGAATGAAAGGATGAATTGGAGTTTCCTTATTTGAAAAGTCATTGGCATTAGAACTAGAAGGCTGAGTCTTTTCTTTTTCTTTTTCGTTTTCAACCTCAGGTATGTAATCGGGTTTGACAATGTTCTTTCCGGACCTAAGAGTTGAAATTTATTTGACTTCTCCATTATGACTAGACTTTCCTATCTCATATTGACCTTTTGGATTAGGGATAGGTTGACTGGGGAATGTTCCTTTTTCTCTATCAGCTAAAGCAGTGGCGAGTTGTCCTACTTGTGTCTCGAGTTTGGTAATTGATTGAGACTAATTTTGTATGATTTGTTGAGTGGATTGCATAAATTGTTGTAAAGTATATTCTAAGGAAGGTTTTCTTTGTTGCTGATATGGTTGATTTTGTGGGGGCATTAGCTTGGTTTTGTGTGTTGTATTGGTACCCTTGATTCATTTGGGGTTGGTTTTGTCTCCATGAAAAGTTCGGATGGTTTCTCCAATTTGGATTGTAGGTGGATGAAAATGGCTATAATTTGGTTTCCCATAAGCATGAAGTGCATTGGCCTCCTCAGAAAAGGCTTCTTGGTAAGAAGGACATGATTGGGGATTATGGCACAGACTAGAACATATAGAACAAACATCTTTTCTTGGTTGTATTGGAGAGTTTATAGTTTGGCTTATGGCTAAAGCTTCTACTTTTCTCGCTAATTTGTCTAAGGATGTTCTTAAGTCTAATTCTTCTTTTACTTCATACCTTCCTCCTCTTTTTGGTGAATTAGTTGACCTAGTCCTATGATCAAAATAATTCCATTATTGTGAATTGACAGATAAATCTTCAAGGGCGTCCCACGCCTCTTGTCCTTGAAATTTTAAAAAATTTCCAGTATGCATAGATTGAATCATTTGACGATTAAAGGGAGTTAAACCATCATAAAAATATTTTACAAGTCTCCATTTTTCAAAACCATGATGAGGACATTTTAATAATAAATCTTTAAATCTTTCCCAACATTCATAAAACTCTTCATTATCTTTTTGAAAAAACTCAGAGATTTCTCTCCTTAGACTATCAGTTTTAGACATAGGAAATGTTATCCCCAAAAATTGGAGTTCGATGACGTGGCAATAGAAGTGACAAATGGCAAGGAATGGCTGGGTAATCTGGCTTAGGAGTGACCCGGTAGACCAGCGAAGACCGACCAGTCATGACCTTGGCCGACCAATCATGTGCTTGTCCGCCCAGTCAGGTGCTTATCCGCCCAGTCAGGTGCTTGTTCGACCAGTCAGGTGTCAGGTGCTTGTCCGCCCAGTCAGGTGCTTGTCCGACTAGTTAGGTGCTTGTCCAACCAGTTAGGTGCTTGTCTGCCCCTCATGTCCTTGGCCAACCAGACATGTGCTTGTCCGACCAGTCACTGGTCTTGGCCGACCAGTGAAGGTTTGGCCGACCAGTGAGGAATTTTGGTCCTTCAGTTCTCCTCCTGAGTGTGATGTGAGGCGACTAGACAGAACAGTGCTATGCAAACGATCCCAGTAACGATTTCAACAAGAATCGGTCATACCTGTGCGGGAATCTCTCAGATTATCCCATAAAAATAGTGTATTGTTGTATTATGAATATTATTATTAATTGAATATAGTGAGAATAGCGAAATATCCCGATTATGGGGGACATCATTTGTACGATCCTGAGCCTATAAATACCAGGCCCATGGAATCATAAAAGGGATTCGATTATAATTTTCTGAGAGAATATTTGTATCTGGAGAGAAATATTGTATTCATTTCATCTGCACTAAAGAAACTCAGTTGACTCAGGTTCATCTGATCTTGAGTGTAGATCTATAATCACAACTCCAAGTGGATTAGGCTATTACTAATAAATTGGGGTTGAACCACTATAAAACTGTAACGCTCTGGTTACCCCAGAACAGTTACGGTGAACGTTGAACCAAAAATTTGACCCGCTACTCGAGTCCTTTGGTTAAAAACATGCTCTAAGTGTAATTAACAGGTTAAGGTGTAAAAATAATAAAAAGGAAAGGATATATTTTATTATAAACTGCTCATGAGCTAATCAAAACATTTACAAGTTGTTTTCAGTACAAAATGGTCATTACTGTTTCAAATTTACAATCTTGCTGACCTAAGCGGTAAAATAGGGTAAACCCCCTAGTTCCTTTGAGAACTCCTTGGCCGTGGTGGTCAAGCGGCCGCATATGTACACATCACCACCTAAGCTCTCCACTCAAGGCTGGTTGAGCTTTTCTTTCCCTTTACCTGCACCACATAGCACCCATGAGCCAAGGCCTAGCAAGAAAACACAATATAGCATGATATAATATCAACAATGATCATAATAATCATTCAGGACTATCAGTCCAAAGCAGATAGGTGACAGTCGCAAAAGTCACAAAAGTGGGTACAACCCCCTCTAGCCATGTGACAATAGGGTCACCAGGGCTTAACAGATAAGTGAACCTTCCGTAGCTTAAACAGGATAGGTGCATGGTGATTAGTCACCAACATAACCTTCCTCATGACCATAGAGCCATAACCTTGGAACATCGTTCCCTAGCCATGTGACAAGTAGTCACCTGGGCCCTAGGCCCCGGCTCTAGTAACTAGTCTTAGACTAGACAAGCGCTTATAAGTTCATCGACCTTAGGGTCGGTCCAGCGTTAATGCCTTAGAGCCATTCAACGCTGATATCGATTAGATCTAATCTTCATTTGGTCCTGCGTTCAGGACGTTTATGCCGGTTCTGAACTTTAGGTCAGTATCCCTGACTAGTCAGTGCCATATACATATACACAATATTCACTAGCATATAATATGAAATCCATGTCCACATTTATCAACCAACATGCCTCAATAACAATCATGCATGTCATATACATATACATGGTGCAATTGTATTCTTACACTGTTTTCTTACCTCAGATTCGAGCTAGAACGATTAAAAGAACGACCCTTGAGAACAATCAACCTTTAGTCCTTTAGTGGTCACCTAATCATAACCAAACACGGAACATCATTAATAATAATGATCAACATAGGTTTCCAAACCAACATATAGCCTCCAGAACATCAATCCAAACTAATCCAAGTAGTAGGAACACTCCCGAGGCCTATAACTAAGTTCCCGGGGTCAAAACATGCAAACGGGGTGAAAATTGGGCAAGGGCTGCGGCCCTAGCACCTTGGGCCGCGGCCCCCAGAACTTCCTGAAGCTAGGGCCGTGGCGTCCAGCAGGCACAAAGAGCCCCACCTGCTTCTTCATGTCAGGGCCGCAGCACCCTAAGAACAACGCCGCGGCCCCCAACTCTGGGCCATTCCAAAACACGTTTTTAACACTCCAAAGCCTCCAGAATCATACCTAAACATTCCCAAATCATCAAATCAAAGTTCCCAAGCTTCCCAATGCTCCAAAACCCTCAAAACCCAAGGTTCGAACGAACCGAAAACTCAACAATTTACAAAATCTAATTCAAAGCTTAGAAACTCGAAAAACTCAAAACTTAAACTTCAATTACCTTCGATTGGGTTATTTTCCATCAAATCCTTTGGTTAAGAAGCTTCTAATATTTCCTAGGATTGCTATGCCTCGATCCTTGCTTGACTCCGACTCCTAGAACTCGAGATTTCTTCGAAAAGGCTCAAACGGTAAAACGAACTGATGAAAGGGAGAACGAGCGGTTTTCTAACATACGTTCTATTTGCTAAGCTACTTCAAGCTTAAGTAACCTCAAATAAAACCTAGTGCTTGGGGTCCCAAAAATACCCCCGAGGACATTATAGTCAAAACTTCCAGAATTTCCTCCTGATCTCAAATATTCCCAATTTATCATCAAATAAACATTCCTATTAATCCATAAATAACCCCGTTATGATAAAACCGCTAATCCATTATATATGACCGTCTCATGCCGAATAGCTCGAATATATCTCATAATAATGAAATCTCATTCACAGATCACATTATGCACCCAAATACACAAATATACCCTTAAAGGGCCAAATTATCAAAATATCATAATATTCAAATGTGGACCCACATGCACGCATATAACATCATATCATAATATAATTCACATATACATGCATATTATCAATTAATGGCATAATTAAGCAAGTATGGCCCTCCTGGACTACTAATCCCGCCATAAACCACATCGGAGAATTCGGGGCATTACAAAAACTATCGGTGTCATTTTTTCTCTTAAAGGTTTACTGTAGTTTTGACGTCTACTCTTCGTTGGCCAAAATCGTGGTCAACATTTTGGTGCTTTCATTGAGAGCCTGAAGAGAAGAAGCACACAACTATCATATCGAAATGGCACCCAAGAATACCAATGTGGCATCCAAAAAGTCAGGCACGTCAAAGGAGCCTGCTAGATCTGAAGAGCTTGGACCGCAAAACCCAGAGACTGAGCCCAGGGTGTTTCTCAAGGAGACCACTCCAGAAGTTGAACAACTCCAGGAAGCAATAGGCGCTTTCAAAGAGGAGATGATGCAATTCAATGCTCGACAGGAGTCTTTCGCTGAAGAGATGGCCAAGCAAAGAGTTGTGTTAGAGCAGCAAAGACATGATATGGAGGCCAGAAGCGAAGAGCTCAGATAGCGACATGAGGAAGTCGACCGGAGACATCGTGAAGCAGCACTTGCTCTAGAAGCGGCTACCCAATTGGCCCAAGCCAATGCTCAAGCCGCGGCACAAGCAGCCACCCAAGAAGCAAGAAATAATAATGCTGATCGGAGGACCATTGACAGAGCCAATTCTCGTGGACCGGACATAAGCAGGAGTAACCCCCCTGGTCGGGAAGATGATGGGGTCTGCTCTAGAACTGCATCAACACAGAGGGAGAACTCTAGAACTCCCTCCAGGAGCCAATAATCAGAAACTTCGAGATCAGGAAGTCACCGATCGGGCAGTAAAAGGACTCCATCCAGGCAGGATCAGACCAGGACTCCTCGAGATAAGAGGACTTCACAATTCAAAGATGGGCATGGTCGTGATGAGGCTGATAGTCATCACACCGACCAGTCAAAGGAAAAGGAGGGCCATGACCAACAAGGAGGAAAAGACTGCCCGAGACGTACCGAAAAGCCTCCACTGCACCCCGGCCAGCAGCGTAGTAGAAGAGAGCAAGTCCCGCGTAGTAAGCCCTCTAGAAAATTGAAGAGTACAGTGTTCGATCGGGCAGGAGAGCATGCTTCCCAGAAGGGTCTAAGGGATGTTATCATCAACAAGAGGAGGACCGTCCCGGTCGAAGGGAAAAATCTGAACCGCCCTGCCAGTCAAGTAGAAATACTTGACGGCAGTGCACCAGATGGTAATGCCCGACCAGGTAGTCAAGACCCATGAACTTCGTCAGTTGCACCAGCCATCCAAGCCCAGCTTGACATGCTAACAACTGCAGTGCAAGGTTTGTCAAAACGACCTTCCGGGATAGATGCGATAGACCATTGGAGTGGCAGCCCATTTTGTGCCCGGATTAGAGCAGCCCAGCCGCCGGCAAAATATAAAGCACCGGTTCTGCTAGTATATACAGAAAAGGCAGATCCCATCAGACATGTTGGGAAGTTCGAGGACCAAATGGAATTGCTCAGAGTAAGTGACGATTATCGATGTAGAGTTTTCCCGACTACATTGTCGGATACTGCCCAAGAATGGTATTGGAAGTTTAAGCTGAACTCCATTACCTCTTGGGAAGCATTCAGGTTGGAGTTTTGTAGACAATTCAACACTGCCCGGACTCCACCAGTTTATGCCAACCACTTGGCAGATATCAAACAAGGAAAAGATGAGTCTTTAAAGAATTATATACAAAGATTCATGAGAGAAGCCAATAGAGCAACTGCTGTAGGAGACGAGGGGAAGATGGTTGCAATATCCGCTGGGATAACTTATCGGAGCCCTTTGTGGGATAGCATACATAGAAATCCAATTTCAACACTTCAACAATTTCTTGACCGAGCAGATAAGTATATGAAATTGGATGATGCAATCGAAAAAGAGGAGAATGGCATAAACAATCCGGGCGGATCAACTGACCCTCCTAAGGATGGTGGCAAGAAACGTGGAAATAACGGGTCTGACCACCATGAGGAAAAGAAAGAAAAGTTGAGTTCAAATGAAAAGCCAACCAAGTATGAGCCTCAGTTCACTAATTACACCACTCTCTCGGCCAGCCGAGCAGAAATATATCTTACTAGTCATGAAGAGGTTCCCTACAAGAAACCTCCACCCATTAGAAAGGAGATGAGGAAGAGAGATATGAATAAGTTTTGTCGTTTCCATGGAGATTATGGTCACGACACGAATGAATGCAATCACCTCAAGGACGAGATAGAATTTCTTCTTCGGTCGGGCAAGTTGAGGAAGTACCAGGCAGAGACACCCCAAGGAAAAAAAAGCAGCAGCAATCCTGGGTTCAAACGACAAAGATCTCCACCCTTGCAGCCTGGACCTATGGACTTTACCTTAGACACTATATGTGGAGGTCCACACTTGTCTGAGGAAAGTAACGAAGCAAGGGAAAAGTATGCTGAGCGGGAGTGCTAGGATCATGAGCCACTGGAACGGCGAGCGTCTGTGAATATATTATTTCTAAATACCGCTTTCAGAGTGGTAGTTTAATTTCAAGTTGTTTAACTTGTTATTTAAATTTTGGTTTATGAGCTGGTTATTTGCTGACCAGTCATCTATTTTTGAACAATTTTTGTTGTTTAAGACTCGTTATTAGACACGTATCGTCCTTTCTTAATTTACGAGTAATAAAAGGGATTACGCGCAGCGTGTTCAATTCTTGCTACAAATGTGCATGTCTGTTAATTATTCAAACAGTGTTCAACTGTCGGTAAAATCGGACAGTGTTCAGTTGGTCGATACATTCAAGCAGTGTTCAACTGCACGAATATTTTCAATATATTCTATGTGTTTCACGAGCAATTAACTGCTCGAACAGATTCGGTCAAGTAGCAAGTGACTAGAATCTTTCAACCCTCGATCGATTGGGGGGCACATGGGGTATGCTGGTATATAATTTAACACAGGCAATAAGAGCACGAGTTAAGATATCTGTTTTTAGGCTGACTTGTAAATTTTTGAAGTCCAAAAAGGCCATTAAGCTAACTTGTTTGACAAAGCTTAAGTAACTTGGAATTTTTTAAAATTTCAAGTTAGAAGCAGATATTCGTGTGACAATAAACATTATGCTCATAAAATGTTAAAGCAATAAGAGTGTGAGAAAGTATACTTAGCATGGACTTATGAAATGTCTAGAATTTCAAAGTTAGAAAACTAAGTACTCATCCGAAAATATAAGGCATACATCAGAGTGACTTTACTATTCACAAAAAACTTATAACTTTTTAAGTCTAAAAAGACTTAGAATGTTTTAAGTTAACAAAGAAAAGTAAAGTATAAATGCCAACAGCTCGACTGTACGAGAAAAATATCAAAGCTACTAAGCAACAATTGTCTTCACAAGAAAAAAGAGTAAACTACTAGTCAGGTACAAAGTCTAGCTGATTAGGTGCAAAGTTTTCCTGGTCGGGAGAACAGATACAACTTCCCTGGTCAGCTGAGCATGTATCACTGGTTGAGTAGGAAACTCTATTGTCGGGCATGACTAACAACGATGAGTCCCTGGAGTGAATCAAACAAACACGAACAAATGCATGCAAAGTAAATACTACATAGTGAAAAAATGTCTTTGAGAAGAGAAGTCGATTTTTCCCCAAGATTGATTGAGAGAAATCAATCTCTCAAAAATACTTTTGGGAGATTCAAACAAGGTGTTTTGATGGATTTTGGAGAGATAAGTTTTAGGCATATGCTTGAATAGCTATGCCATATGCCCGATCGGTTGGGTGGTGACCGAGCAGATGCCGAGTGTGCCGAAGCAGGCCCGCGTGCGCGTCCGAAGGCTGATGTCCGAGCAGCTGGGGACTATATCCGAGTGGTGTACGGGCTGTCCAAGCAGCTGGGGCTGCATCCGAGCGGTGTGTGTGCTGCATCCGAGCGGTTGGGGGCTAGATCCGAACAGCCTGGAGTGCGCATCCAAGGAGCTGCTGTCTGCGTGTCCGAGGGACCTGGCACATCTGCAGAGTTGTGGTTCGTGTGTCCGAGGAGCCAGGCAGGCGTCTGAGTAGCAGGAAACAATACACCCAAGGGTTAGCAGTTAAGAAATTATTTGGGTCCCGGGGACCAAATAGGCATTTCAAATCAGCTATTCAAACAAGCTCAAAGAATGGAATTTGAAGAAATCAAAAGAAAAGTTCGATCGTGGGTTTATTACAAAAGTGAAAGTTACCGACTGGACGGAAGTTTTTGGATGACCTCAAAAACATTTTGCTAGAAGAAAAGTTTATCATACGAGTAAATCATATAATAAACTTAGGGGGTAAATGTTATCCCCAAAAATTGGAGTTCGATGACGTGGCAATAGAAGTGACAAATGGCAAGGAATGGCTGGGTAATCTGGCTTAGGAGTGACCCGGTAGACCAGCGAAGATTTTTGACTGACCAGTCAAATGTCATGATCGACCAGTCATGACCTTGGCCGACCAGTCATGTGCTTGTCCGCCTAGTCAGGTGCTTGTCCGACCAGTCAGGTGCGGCCAACCAGACATGTGCTTGTCCGGCCAGTCAGGTGCTTGTCCGACCAGTCACTGGTCTTGGCCGACCAGTGAGGAATTTTGGTCCTTTAGTTCTTCTCCTGAGTGTGATGTGGGGCGACTAGACAGAACAGTGCTACGCAAAGGATCCCAGTAACGGTTTCAACAAGAATCGGCCATACCTGTGCGGGAATCTCTCAGATTATCCCATAAAAATAGTGTATTGTTGTATTTTGAATATTATTATTAATTGAATATAGTGAGAATAGCGAAATATCCTGATTATGGGGGACATCATTTGTGTTATATTATATTATAATATAATGTGATATTATATTATATTATAATATAATGTTTAGATTAAATAAATGTGACAAAGTGTGTCACATATTGTAACATATAATATAGAGTTACAATATTTAGATATATGAGATATATCCAAATAATGTAACATATTTGGGGTTACAAATTTGTAACTTCCAAATATTACCTTTTATTGTGTAAAATTGTTGTTACACAATATTGAGATGAATTTCATAAAGCCATATGTGATATGGCTATTAGAGATATGATTTTAACCCCAATAATGTGTTTTGGGAGTTACAAAATCATTTGGGAGGGTTTGGAACCGTTTGGAAAAACAACACATTTTTAAGTGCTGAAATTGGTCAGTGGCCGCGGCCTGTGGGACAGAGACCAGTGGTCGCGGCCACTAATGTCTCTGGCCGCAGCCACAGGCCAAAAACTGACCAACATTTAGTTTTTTCAATCTTTGTTGAACGGCTCAAAAAACCCAAATAACTCCCAAATCTCCTTTTTAATTCCATATTAATCCAATTAAACATTGGTAACAACCATGGGGGTTGGTGGAATTTGAAATTCAAAGGGTGTCTCTAAACTCTATAAATAGGAGCCTATAGCTCACTTGTAAGACACAACATTTCTATCCATTAGAGCACTTGGCTAGAAACACCTTGATGCTTGATTATTCCAGAAAGCATTTCCAATATCTGTGAGAGATCCCTTAGTGCTTGAGTTAGGGGTAAATAAGCTTTTGGACAAAGGTTTCAAACCTTGTTCAAGTTGGTGATCCCCAACACTGTTCACTTTGGTTGTGTGAGTGAGAGTTCTTAGTTCATTGTTCTTATTCTTATTCTTGTTCTTTTATTCTATTGCTTTTCATTTCTTCTATTATTCTATATTTACTCTTTTATATGTGTCTTTTGTTTTAGAGTTGTAATCTCATCTATATCTTTCATTCTACTACTTCTAGTTTATTTGTCTCTTTTTGTCTTAGAGTTGTATCTTCTATTTCTATCATCTTCTACCTCTTTCTCTAAATTTACATGTAATTTTTGTCATAGAGTTGTAACACTTTTTAATTAATAATATTTATTTGTAATATTTAGTTTAGAGTTATAATTATCTTACCTATTTCCATTGAGGCAAATACATATTTTCCTAACATTCAAAAGCTTATCCCTTTTTGTTTCAATGGAAAGGGAGACAATCAAGATCATGAACCAAGACCTAGTGAGATTGGATAGGTTTGATGGATCCAATTTTACTAGGTGGCAAGACAAGGAAAGGTTTCTATTAACCACTCTCAAAATCGCCTACATCCTTGAGTCATCCTTGGCACCTCTAGCTGAGCCATCCGACAAAGACACTCCCGAGGAGGTGGAGAAGAGACGGAAGAGGGAGGAGGACAATCTCCTTTGTAGGGGTCATATCCTCAATGCCCTATCCGATAGGCTCTATGACCTCTACACCGAGACCAAATCGGCCAAGGAGATATGGGATGCACTTGATAAAAAGTTTAAGGCGGAAGAGGAAGGTACCAAAAAGTTTTTGATATCTCAATACTTCGATTTCAAAAATTTTGGTGCCTTTCAAGTTGGTGCTATAGTGGCTAAATTACCACCAACTTGGAAGAGCTATAGGAAAAGAATCCTTCATAAAAATGAGGATTATTCTTTGGAGGAAATCCAAAAACATATTCGAATCGAAGAGGAATCGATATGTAGAGATAAACTTGTGGAGGGGTCTAAAGGAGAGACTTCCAAAGCAAATGCGGTGTCACAACCAAAACATCCCAAAAACAAAGGGAAAAAGGGTAATGAGAAACCTTTGGGTCCAAAAATCAACCCAAACAAGTTTAAGGGCGAGAAAAGTCCTTGCTTTGTGTGTGGGAAAAAGGGTCACTATGCTAGAGAGTGTAGGCATAGAAAAGATCAACAAGGCCTAAGGTGAACGCAACTCAAGAGGAAAACATAGTTGCTACCCTTAGTGAGGTGAATGCTGTCCAAGGCAAGGTGAAAGGGTGGTGGTATGATACATGTGCCACCGTCCATGTCACCTATGACAAATCATTATTCAAGACCTTTGAAGAGTCAAAGGGAAACCATGAGATACAAATGGGCAAGGAGGGAAAATCCAAGGTACTTGGTAAATGTACTACTGATGTCTACTTCACCTCCGGCAAGAAAGTTACATTAGTGAATGTACTTTATGTTCCTGAAATGAGTAGAAACTTGGTAAGTGGTGATTTGCTTGGCAAGCCCGGCATTAAAGCCGTTTTTGAGTCCGGTAAACTTATACTTACCAAATCAAATGTATTCTTGGGAAAAGGGTACTCTTGTGAGGGAATGGTAAAATTGTGCACCAATGATGTAACTTTCAATGTTATCAATAAAAATGCTAATTTCGCTTATATTGTTGAGTATGATCCTTTATTTTTGTGGCATCTTAGGCTATCGCATATAGGTTTTTCTACCATGAAAAGAGTAGTGAAATGTGGTATGATTGCATGCAATATTAAAAACTATGGTAAATGTGAAACATGTGTTAAGGCAAAAATGATTAAGAAACCATTTCCTAGTGTAGAAAGATCATCTAATTTACTAGATTTAATCCATAGTAATCTTTGTGAATTAAATGGTGTTTTAACTAGAGGTGGTAAAAGGTATTTTCTTACTTTTATAGATGATTTTAGTAGATATACCTATGTGTTTCTTTTAAAGCATAAAGATGAAACTTTTGATGCTTTTAAATTGTATAAATTAGAAGTTGAAAATCAACTAAATAAAAAAATTAAGGTGCTAAGAAGTGATAGAGGAGGAGAGTACTTCTCTAATGAATTCAATACATTTTGTGAAGAAAATGGTATAATTCATGAGTACACTGCACCTTATACACCACAACACAATGGTGTTGCCGAAAGGAAAAATAGGACTTATCTAGAGATGATAAATTCTATGTTGGTGTTTTCTAAGTTGAACTTCAACTTATGGGGTGAAGCGCTTTTAACCGCTTGTCACATTCTTAATCGAATACCGATGAAGAAAAATGAGATATCTCCATATGAGTTATGGAAAGGAAGAAAATCCAACATAGGGTACTTCAAAGTGTGGGGATGTCTTGCAAGCTTATAGGCTATTAGACTTAGAGTCTAATATTATGATTGAATCTAGAGAAGTTGAATTCTTTGAGAATATGTTATGTGACAACAATTCTCAAGCTTCAACACCTTTAAAGGAGAATTTGTTATATGAGAACAATTCTCAAGCTTCTACATCCAAAGTTGATTCTCAAGAGGAGAATTCTCAAAAGGATGTAAAGCAACCCTTTGAACCTAGAAGAAGTCAAAGGCTTAAAAATCATAAAAGTCTAGTAGTGGATGAGATAGATTCTCAACGAATTTCATTCTACATAGTAGAAGGAAATAGAGAGGAAGTCATTAGGAAAATTCCTATTGTACTTCTCATTGAGGATGATCCTAAGACTTATAGAGAAGCTATGCAATCGAGAGATAGTGCATTTTGGAAAGAAGCCATCAATGAGGAGATGGATTCCATTCTTTCCAATAACACTTGGGAATTGGTAGACCTCCCACCGGGGTCTAAGCCAATTGGGTTTAAGTGGGTATTTAGGAGAAAATATCACACTGACGGCACTATCCAAACCTTTAAAGCTAGATTAGTAGCTAAAGGGTTTAGACAAAAAGAGGGTATCGATTATTTCGATACCTATGCGCCTGTTGCAAGAACAACTTCTATAATAATTTTGTTCGCTTTAGCTTCTATACACAACTTGCATGTTCATCAAATGGATGTCAAAACCGCATTCCTTAATGGTGACCTCAATGAGGAGGTCTATATGGAACAATCCGAAGGGTTTGTCCTACCAAAATATGAACATAAAGTTTGTAGACTTGTAAAATCCTTATATGGATTGAAACAAGCTCCTAAGCAATGGCATGAGAAATTTGATCAAGCCATCATGTCTAATGGGTTTAGACAAAACAATGGAGACAAGTGTTTGTATTCCAAAACTTGTAAGGGATATGTGATCATTGTTTGCTTATATGTGGATGACATGCTTATTCTAAGTAATAGCATGAAAGGGATAGAAGAAACGAAGAGGTTTCTATCATCAACCTTCAAGATGAAAGATCTTGGAGAAGTTGATACCATACTCGGTATCAAAGTAAAGAAACATAGTGGGGGTTTTGCGTTAGGGCAAGCCAACTATGTTGAGAAAGTATTGAACAAATTTAACCATCTCAAGGTTAAAGATGCCAATACTCCATTCGATCATAGTGTAAAACTAGAGAAGAATGAAGGAAGAGCGGTGGCTCAATTGGAGTACGCTAGTGCTATAGGGAGTCTAATGTACGCTGCCCAGTGTACTAGACCTGATATAGCATTTGCGGTAAGTAAACTTAGTAGGTTTACAAGTAATCCAAGTGTGGATCACTAGAAGGCAATTGGAAGAGTCCTAGGTTATCTTAAGAAAACCAAAGGACTAAGCCTTCACTACTCCAAATTTCCTTCGATTTTAGAAGGATATACAGATGCAAGTTGGATATCCAATCTTGGGGACAACTTGTCCACAACTGGTTGGGTATTTACACTTGGTGGAGGTGCAATTTCTTGGGGTTCCAAGAAACAAACCTGTATATCTCATTCCACTATGGAAGCAGAGTTCATAGCTCTAGCTGCTACCGGCAAAAAGGCCGAATGGTTAAGGGATCTGTTGATAGAGATTCCCCTAATCAAAGATAAAGTATCTACTATATCGATACATTGTGATAGCCAAGCGACATTGGCTAGAGCATACATCGGAGTGTATAATGGGAATTCTAGACACATTAGTCTAAGACATGGATATGTAAGAGAATTGATTCAAAGAGGAGTCATCTCAATATCCTATGTGAGAACAAGTGAAAATCTGGCGGATCCTTTCACTAAGCCACTAACGAGGGATTTAGTGGCTGCATCATCTCGAGGGATGGGACTTAAACTCCCTAAAGAGATTCACGATTGATGGTAACCTATCTTAACACTAGTTATTCAACTAGTGTTAGGTTCAATAGGTAACAACAAGTCAATCAAGTGAATATTAGTTGTACTCAAAACAAGACCCATCTGAAATATTGAGTACTTGTGTGTTACCAAGTGGAGGGTTAAAACTGAAAGGTTTTTTAATAGAATTCAGTCTTGTAAAGACAAGTATTTTTGGTAACAAAATACTGTAAGAATTCTACCTATATGGTGTAGAGTCCAAGAACTTTACTTAGCTAAGATAGATAATATTATGATACTATGTTTAGTGTTATCTTTGTTACTATGGATTTTTGGTTCAGACCGGGAATTATTTGGACACTCATTGTAATACTTATAGATTTTCTAAGTTTAATCTATAGTTTAAGAATATTAAGTTAACCTAAGGTTTGATTAATGTGACTGATATTAAGGATTATATTTATTATACTATAAGGTTTAGATATCAACCAATAGGATTTTAAGCACATGTTATGAATGGTGATTAAGGATTAAGTATTTTTGAGGATTTAATTTAATAAGGAGTAAAGTTTGAATCCCCTAAGGTCAGTCAGCAGCTTTGAATACGTTGAGGGCTTAGTCAAGGCTGTTTACCCCATTCAAACTTAGCTAAAAATGTGTAATTTCGTGTTTAATTATTCAGCGTATGCCGATATATCGCAGCTATAGGGGGTGATATATCGCAGCACGTAGATACGGAAAACACGAGACGATGCACAGTCGCCTCGGGCATACTGGCCCAGGCGATATATCGCCTACAGGGGGCGATATATCGCCTCCTTCAGCATATGTTCAATTGTTTTTTGAATTCTTTTCCTTTTAGCCATTCAAACTCCTCCATAAGTCCAGCATCTTTTGAACGAGTCTTCAGCCTCTGCTGAACGATTATTCAAATGATTTTCACTTAAAAAGCCATTATTTTTATTCAAGTAAAATCAATATACTTTCATTCCAAAACTCTATAAATAGGACCTAGTACCCAGCCATTATTCACCTTTTACTCTAAGTTCAGAAGCTGCAAGTGCTAGGAGAGTGTGAGAGTTAAACACCTGGGTTTGGGAAATCATAAGCTTAAACATCATAAGCTTATCAAACACTTTGGGAAGTGAGGTTCTATAGTATTTCGGTTGAGGTGTAGATTGGTCTTTCAAGTCTTTGAGGTAACCAAAACTCTAGTTCCTTTCTGTATTATGTTATTTTCTTCCTCATAGTCTTCTACTCAATCTCTAACCTTAATCTTTATTTTGGTTAGGGAATCCAAGTTCTTAAGCACATAAGTTGTGGTAAGCATGTTTCTCAAATGGTTTAGTCTTCCCATTTCATTTTCATCTCTTTCCTTCTTTCAACTCACTCATGTTCATTATGGTTTTAGGAGTGTTCCAAAAGTCCCAACTCAGTCCATTATATCCCGGTAACTTTGGTAAGGAAAATAGGCTAGAATCTATATGTTTATGTTTATGTTATCTTATGTGTTATGTTATGATATGTTATGAGTATGTTATGAATATGTATGCATGTATGTTTGTAGGCTTGGGCATATGACCCATATGCTAACAAGACCCCAAATGGGTTATGGGCATATGACCTACTTAGCTAGTAGGACCCCACTAATCCCATGGGCATATGCTTGTTTAGTCTATGGGACCCCAAGTAATAATGGCCATTATAATAAGTGTATTATGTGTTATGATATGTCTTTACGTTTATTATGAAATCTATGTTTATGACTATGTGTTAGATTTTCCTTGCTGGGCATTATGCTCATTCCTTTCTGTTTATGTGCAGGAAATAAGCTTTAGAGGCGGAAAGATTCGTGACGCTTAGAGGATGTGTATCGATGGTGAATGGAGTCAAGCAGCCGAGCGTTATTCGATTCGAGGATGTAGTCTTGTTTATGTTTTTTTTATGGTTTTAGATGTATTTTCCGCATTTTCTATGTAACTCTTTTCACTTAAGTTATTTTTGTTTTAAAGACAATGGGTACCCATATCTTACTAAATTTTATGAAAGTAACCTTTGTTTCTACAAGTTTATAATAAATTATGGTATTTTCGCAAATGTATGTTTTAGTAAGACTTTGTATGTATAGTTCGATAATGGTCCAAGAGTCTAGATTAGTGGGTCATTACATATGGACCTAGGGGTGGTGTCGCCTCTCATGAGAATTGAGAGTATTCTCAAGAACGTCCATGAATGGAAAGTGCACATGGCCATTAACGGTGCAAAGCGAGACATAGATGTCTCAAGTGAACATCGCAAAGGTGTGTGTGTTATCACCGATTTGTCATCATGAAAAGATGGTTCAATGCCTAGTGCAACCTAATTTTCGACAAATTTTGTGATAATTACACTATAGTAAAGTTCAAGTTGAAAAAAACTTTGATTTATGCACTAATGCAATGACTCCTATAAGAGAGAGTTCTTATTTAATCAAGTGGGGGATATGTTATATTTCAAAATATAATGATTGATTAAATAAGTGTTACAATAGATGACTATTTAATCTAGTGGGGGAATGTTATATTATATTATAATATAATATAATGTAATATTATATTATATTATAATATAATGTTTAGATTAAATAAATGTGACAAAGTGTGTCACATATTGTAACATATAATAGAGAGTTACAATATTTAGATATATGAGATATATCCAAATAATGAAACATATTTGGTGTTACAAATTTGTAACTTCAAAATATTACCCTTTATTGTGTAAAATTATTGTTACACAATATTGAGATGAATTTCATAAAGCCATATGTGATATGGCTGTTAGAGATATGATTTTAACCCCAATAATGTGTTTTGGGAGTTACAA
The DNA here is from genome assembly GCF_963169125.1 of Humulus lupulus. Taxonomy (NCBI): domain Eukaryota; kingdom Viridiplantae; phylum Streptophyta; class Magnoliopsida; order Rosales; family Cannabaceae; genus Humulus; species Humulus lupulus. The sequence goes on along the minus strand of NC_084794.1, from coordinate 58,674,142 downwards.
AATCATTTGGGAGGGTTTGGAACCGTTTGGAAAAATAGCACATTTTTAAGTGCTGAAATTGGTCGGTGGCCGCGGCCTGTGGGACAGAGACCAGTGGCCGCGGCCACAGGCCAAAAACTGACCAATTTTCAGTTTTTTCAATCTTTGTTGAACGGCTCAAAAAACCCAAATAACTCCCAAATCTCCTTTTTAATTCCATATTAATCCAATTAAACATTGGTAACAGCCATAGGGGTTGGTGGAATTTGAAATTCAAAGGGTGTCTCTAAACTCTATAAATAGGAGCCTATAGCTCACTTGTAAGACACAACATTTCTATCCATTAGAGCACTTGGCTAGAAACACCCTGAGGCTTGATAATTCCAGAAAGCATTTCCTATAATCTGTGAGAGATTCCTTAGTGCTTGAGTTAGGGGGAAATAAGCTTTTGGACAAAGGTTTCAAACCTTGTTCAAGTTGGTGATCCCCAACACTCTTCACTTTGGTAGTGTGAGTGAGAGTTGCTTCTATTTAGTTTGTTTGTTCTTTCTTTCTATACTATTTCTCTTCATCTTCATATTCTTCTCTTTTGTTTATTTGTATTTCTTGTTTTGAGTTGTAATCTTCTTTTCTTTATTTCAAACTTTTTACTTTACTTGTAACATTTTGCTTTGAGTTGTATTTTCACCATTCTATTCTTCTTCTCTTCTTTTTATTCTTTAGTTTATTTGTATTTTCAGTTATAGAGTTGTAATCTTATTCAATCAATCATTATTTATTTGTAATATATTGCATAAAGTTGTAATATTATTATCAATTTCCATTGAGACAAAACAATTTTTCCTAACAATTTGTACGATCCTGAGCCTATAAATACAAGGCCCATGGCATCATAAAAGGGATTCGATTCTAATTTTCTGAGAGAATATTTGTATCTAGAGAGAAATATTGTATTCATTTCATCTGCACTAAAGAAACTCAGTTGACTCAGGTTCATCTGATCTTGAGTGTAGATCTATAATCACAACTCCAAGTGGATTAGGCTATTACCAATGAATTGGGGCTGAACCACTATAAAACTATCGGTGTCATTTTTTCTCTTAAAGGTTTACTGTAGTTTTGACGTCTACTCGTCGTTGGCCAAAATCGTGATCGACAGGAAAAGATTTGAGCAAGAATTTATTATAAAGTTGATCCCATGTAGTTATAGACCTCGTGGGAAGGGAATTTAACCAAGCTTTTGATTTGTCTTTTAATGAAAAAGGGAATAATCTTAGTTTGACCGACTCATTGGAAATTTTTTGAAATTTAAATGTTGAGCAAATTTCTAAGAAATCTTTTACATGCATGTAAGGATCTTCTCTATCTAACCCATAAAAAGATGGCAACAATTGAATGATTGCTGGTTTAAGCTCAAAATGAGTAGCAGAAGTTGTAGGAAAAATAATGCATGAAGGAGCATTAGATGAAATAGGTGCAAAATATTCAAGCAAAGTTTTTTCAGGCAGAACATTTTCATCAACAGGATTAGCAATAGGTTCCATGATGCTCAAATTTTTACTAACACTTTCAATTTCAAACAAAGATAAACGTCTTTTTACTAATCGATTTTTAGAGTTACGTTCCCAATGATGCATACAATTTTAACAAACAAAACAACAAAGATAATCTCAAACAAACAATTTTCTGATGTGGAAGATCAGTTAAAACCGCAACCACAGAGCATACTAATAATTTTTAGAGAGTTCTCAACAATATAATTCTTATGGTTTACTTGTCCCCAGACCTATTTGATTCCACTTACTCGCGTACTACTAACAACTCCTCGATGTTAATTAGTAGAGGCGGATTGAGAATTTTGTTCAAATTTCCTTTAAGCGAAAATTGCTTATGGTGAAAGGACAAGATTTAGGTTTTTTTTTTCAAGTATTTTTCACAATATTGCACTAAAATATTATAAAAGACAAAGAAAAATAAGGCAAAAATTAAATAAGACTAAAATTTAGGTAAGAGTAGGGAGGCATAGCATGCCATCAACCATAATAAAATTAAGGTAAAAATTAGGAGGCACAAGTGTCATCAACTAAAACATAAGATATAAGACTAGGAGGCAAAATTGCCATCAACTAGTAACTTGCAAAAATAAAGATAACAACAAGATAAATTACAACAAAATTATAACAAAATTAGTGCCATCGACTATAAAAATTAAAAGGATAGATAGGAGGCACAAGTTCCGTCAACTATAAAAATTAAAAAGGATAGATAGGAGGCACAAGTGCCGTCAACTAAAAAAAACAATAAATATAGAAATATAAATATTTTTTTATGGATGGTGGAACCGTCCCAAATTTTCTTTTTATCTTTTTTTTTTTTAGTTTTTATATGTATATATATTTTTTATATAGTTTTTTTAAGTGCAAAAATTAAAATAACTAGTAGAAAAATTTACTAACCTTGAGATAAATTTCGTTTCTTTTCTCTTGCAACTCCCCGGCAACGGCGCCAAAAACTTGATGGACCCAAAACAGGTATGTTTTAAAAATTTATACTCGCAAGCGCACGAATTGTATATGGAATATAGTGTTCGTGTAAGCACGAGATCGAACCCAAAGGAGTTGTCTAAAATAAAAAAGAAAATTATTTTAAATCAAAAGTAATAAATTCTAGGGTTTATACCTTTTTGGACCATGTATTTTGTCCAATTACCTGTTTGGACCCTGTGTTTTGACAAATTACTTTTTGGACCCTATGTTTTGTAAAATGGTTAAAATAAAACCCTAAACTCAATTTTGATGAAGAAAAAATTGAATATAACAACACAATTTTTTAAGCAGAATGATTTTATTTTTGTTCTGAAATGTTAGTTTGGTAAATTATTTGTGATTTTAGTTGAGAAAACATTGACCAAAATCGGGTTTAGGGTTCTATTTTAACAATTTTACAAAACATAGGGTCCAAAAAATAATTTGTCAAAACACAGGGTCCAAACAGGTAATGAGACAAAACACAGGGTTCAAAAAAGTATAAACCTTAAATTCTAACCTAGCTCCAAAGATTGATGACTTTTAATGTTATGAATATAAAATAAAAGATTGAAAAATAAAGCCATTTAAGAGAATAAAAATAAATCAATAATGATTTGAAAATAAGTGTTAAAAGAAAATATTATTAAGATACTAGAATCCACAAAATGTAAGTTTAATAATATTTATTAGTATATTGATTTCCAAGTTTTAGTGATAGTTAAAATAATTCAAACTATCATTTTCCAAATAGATTTATAATTTTAAGCACAAATTACTTCTAAAAAGATAGGATTTTTCTTCACTTTTCAAAAATTATAATTTCAAAGTATTTAATGTGAATCAACCTAATGAAACAAAAAAAAAATCAAATAACATTATTTATAAGGCAAACCATAATATTTTTGTTCTAAGCATGAATGTGTACAATCTAATGACACATCTTACACAAAGAATATTATGTTTTTGCAAAATGAAGAACAAAGTGCATATTATCTAACAATCCAAAATATGAGATATTAAAGATGAAAGACATATATGAAGAAGAAAAATCCATAAACTTTGTTGCATTACAAGGGAAATCAATATACAACATAAATATTAACTAGTTACAAGTTGCTTCATCATGGTCTTAATAATCTTATGAAAAAGATTAGAAGCACATAACTAGAGTAGAAATTACAAAATAAATGAAATACATACTTGAAAATGCTCTTGAAAAACTCAAAATGGAAGAGAGAAAATGGTAGAAAGAAGATGGTAACCAAAAATTAAGCACCCCACAAATGGTCTTGAAATACCATATTTATAGCCAAAATGAGATTGTTAAAATAATCAATTTAAATTAATTAAATTGATTAGATTAATTAAATAAAATAAATATGGTATGTATAGGTAAATTATAGGGTGTAATGATGATGTTGTGGTGAAAATGTGTAGAAAAAATGGGTAAAAAGTTGGCATTTTGGACATAGGGGACAAATGGTACACTTAGGCAATTTATGGGCTCAAGAAGTGGTGGCTGGTGGCAGCTGGGATGGATGGATTGGACTTGGGCCACGTGCTGGCTGGGAAGGAAATGGAGCAGGCAGGCTTGCTGGCAGGGTCCCTTGGCTTGGTCTTTGTTGATGGTTCGGTTGGAGGCAGGCGTGTGCTGACTTCGGCTGGAGAGAAGTGGAGAAGTTGGCTGGGTCGAAGGACTTCAACTGTGCAAGGAGGCAGGCGTGAAGGAGAGGGTCTCGGCAGGCAGCTGGAGAGGCAACGGGCTGGGCCGGGTTGCTGTTGGGTCGGCTGGGACAAGGCAAGTGAAGTTTTCAAAAATGCCATATTTCTTTTGTTATTTTTTTCTTTTCAAAACTACACCTTTCTCGCTTCAAGCATACAAAAAATGCAAAGTTCATCCTACAAAATAAGTAAACATTAAATTATAATCAAATATTTTCAATTACAAATTAAGCCATATTAAATCCATGAAAATATTAATTAAAATTTAATTTACTTTGGCAATTAAGTTCAATAAAATTACATTTTTTAACTTTTAATCTAAAAATACTAATTTCAAATAATTAAACTACAACATATTATAATAACATAGCTATAAAAATATACAAAAGTATATAAAATCATGATAAGACTAATAAATTCAAAATTACTTAAAAAAATTAATAAATTAATTAAGAACTCAAGAACTAAGCAACAATTAGCAAATAAAATATGGTAAAATAACTCTATTTTGTAGAGTTATCATGAACCCACATGCATGCATTTATCATCATATAAAAATATAATTCACATAAACATGCATATAATTATTTAATGGCATAATAAATCAATTATGGCCCTCCCGGCCTCCTAATCAAGGTCCTAAACCTTATTAGGAAATTTGGGGCATTACACTTACGCCTTGGTCACCCTAACATAATGTAATGAAAGTCATGTTAGCTAATGAAAAAGTGTCTTTTAAATCCATTCTACCTTTTTGTTATGCTTGTCATATTGGCAAATTGAAACACCAACATTATGCTCCCTCACACTCCAAATCCAACAAACCACTAGAACTTGTGCATTCCGATGTTTGGGGCCCTGCTCCAATTCTCTCTAGTGATGGTAACCGCTACTATGTGCATTTTATTGATGATTTTAGCAACTTTACTTGGGTTTTCCCTCTTAAATTAAAATCTGAAGTAAAATCCACTTTTTATTGCTTTTAAAAAATTTGCAAAAAGAAAGTTTGATGCCAAGATCAAAACTCTCCAATCCGATTTGGGGGGGGGGGGGGTGTGAATATAGGGGCCTTGCACCACTTCTCACTCAACTTGGAATACACTTTCAACACCCATGTCCACACACACACCCTCAAAATGGCAAATCCAAAAGGAAGCATAGACACATCATTGAAATGGGATTAACACTTCTTTCCCAAGCATCTTTACCTCTGCATTTTTGGTGGGAATCCTTCACTACGGATGCATTTTTAATCAATCATCTTGCAACCCCAACTTTACATATGAAGTCTCCCATTGAAACACTTTTCCAAGTCAAACCAAACATTAAATTTCTTAAAGCCTGTGGCTGTCCATGTTTTCCTCACGTAAGAGCTTACAATCGTCACAAACTTGATTTTTGCTGAACAAAATGTGTCTTCCTAGGCTATAGTTTACATCACAAAGGTTACAAGTGCCTACACCCATCAGGTTGAGTCTACATTGCACAAAGTGTAACATTTAATGAAATTGAATTCCCTTTTGCTCATGGTCCTTTTCTTCATGATACTCAACCATCTTCATCCTATTCGTGTTCTTTTAGTATACAGTACAACCATTGGCTGCCATTTGTTCCCTCTCAACTTCATGAAGATGATTGTGTAAACACTGCAGGTGATCAATCCCCAGGCTTGCCAATCTCTGGTGCATCTCCTGCTCATTTTTCTTTGGGTTATGCATCCTCCAAAGGTCAGCATACGAGTCCAAGGTCAATAAATTCTCACCCCTCAACACCTTTAGATATTTACCTTCCCATTGACCCATATATAATCTCTCCCACGCCCTCAACCTCTCCGTCTCCATCTCCCAACAATACTACTGACCCTCCCCATCCCACACATCCTATGATCACTAGATCCAAAGCAGGAATATTCAAGCCAAAATCCTACATTGCCTACTTACTCAGTTAGCCTACAAACACAGCTCTCACACTCACTGCCCTGGATACTGTTTCCCAAGCCTTATCCATACCTGCTTGGAAAAGAGCAATAGATGAAGAGTACAATGCTCTTGTCAAAAATAAAACTTGGACCTTAGTACCCTTGATGCCTCATATTCATATTGTCAATAACAAATGGATTTTCAAGATCAAATTTATCTCTGATGGAACAATCCAACGCCACAAATCCCACCTTGTTGCCAAAAGGTTTTCAAAAACAAGTTAGTGTTGATTTTTTTTGAACTTTTAGCCCGGTTGTTAAGCCCTCTACCATTCACACTATCTTTGCTCTAGCCGTTACTAAAGGTTGGGATTTTCAACAAATTGACATCAATAACGCCTTCTTAAATGGTACACTCACTGAGGAAATGTACATGTACCAACCCGATGGCTATATTGACATTCGCCGTCCCAATTATGTGTGCAAACTTAATCGAGCTCTATATGGACTGAAACAAGCACCCCGTGCTTGATTTGACAAGATTCGCTTGTCCTGTTTCGCCTTGGCTTCAAAAATTCATTCTCTGATAATTCTTTATTTTTCTACATTAACAGTGAAGCTCTTCTCTTTGTGTTGGTTTATGTAGATGACATTCTCCTTACTCGAGATAATTCTCAACGGGTTCTTCACATCATTTCTCAGCTTAATATCCATTTTGCTCTAAAAAAACAAGGCACTGTCACTTATTTCCTTAGGTTTGAGAAAACTACGGGGGCTGATGGCATTCACTTGTCTCAAACAAAATACATGCTAGATCTTCTTCACCGCACCAATATGATCAATTCCACACCTTGCCCAACTCCAACACTTCAGAGAAATACCCTTCATCTACAAGACAGTGAAGCATTTGAACATGTAAATCTCTATCAAAGTGTCATTGGAGCTCTACAATACCTCACACTCAGTCAACCTGGCATTGCCTTCTCTGTCAACAAACTAAGCCAGTTCTTACAAGCACCTACCAAAACCATTGGCTTGCCTGCAAATAAATCCTGAGATATATTGTTGGCACTGTTGGTGAAGGTATACATTTTTCCCCTGCTTTTAGCTCTACAATCGAAAGTTTTTGTGACTCCGATTGGGCAAGCTCCTTGGACGACCGAAAGTCGACAAGTGGATATTGTGTGTATTACAGTGGCAACTTAGTAAGCTGGAGTTCGAGAAAACAAAAGTCCGTGGCAAGATCAAGCACGGAAGCTGAATATCATGCTCTAGCTCAAGCCTGTACATAAGTCACCTGACTTCAATCCTTGTTTGTTGAAATCGAAATCAAGTGTGAAAGACCTGCAATTATCTGGTGTGACAACTTCAAAGCACGACAACTTGCTTCCAATCCTGTATTTCATTCAAGAACTAAACACATCGAAATCGACGTTCACTTCATCCGTGACAAAGTACTAAACAAAACTGTTGAATTCCGTTACATACCTTCGAATGAGAAGATTGCCGACATACTTACCAAGTCACTGTCTATTTCAAGCTTTCACCATTTGAAGAATATACTAGCTATTATCAAGTCACCACATCATAGTTTGAGGGGGGGTATTGAAGGGAATTGTAATGCCACATCTGCAATCCAAATTTAGGAAGAGAATGAATAGTCACCAATCATTTCCTTACCGTTATTACCTCAACTGTAATATAGCTGTCAATTGTACAATTGTAGGGATGTGTCATTTATAGAACATTCTGCCGTTCATTTCAGCCAATCATTGGCTTATTTCCTTAACATATTATGTATATATTTAGTCATAATTCTCTCATTGTATTCAGTGAGTTAAGTTCTATTACAATAATCAATACAGAGGAATTTCAGTACATTTTTATATCTCTCTATATTTTAACTTATGTGATTATATATACAAGGGGATTTAATTCAAGATAATAATATAAAAATTTTCCGTAATTGCTAATATTAAATTGAGAGTTTTTATATTAATTAAGATTATGAGCATAGTCTATTTTCTGTTTTTAACAAGACAATCTATTCAGATTATTGTGTGTAGTTGACGTATGGAGATGAGGGTGTCGTATACAATATAAATTGTATAGGACTAGGGACACGATGAAAGAAAGAACTTTTAATAATCTCTGTTAAAATATAGAAGTTCATCATTCATTACTCGATGGTCATTTGAGACTTGACCTTAATCTTGAAGTGAGTAATAGGCTCCTATTTGTATTCTTATGACTTTTGACTCATCGAGTACAGTTTACAAAAGAGAACGTAGATCTAATCCCTGATATCTTGGGGTCATGAGAATATGAGTAGTTGGAAACATAATTCACAAATACGAAATCCACTCATTCCTTGATTAGAAGTAGATTAGTCATTCCTTTCAATATTGATAGCAGTACTTGAACATAGAACACTCAATTTCTGTTGAGAATATATAGAAATTTCATATGTATATGAGTCACATAAATGTTCATTAGAGTATCAAGGAAATTGATTGATAAATATGTGATTAGAGAGGTTAACGGACAATGACCTAGCTCTAATTATGAAAAATTATTGGAAGGCCATAACTCATGTAATGACTATATCATTGGACAGATATATGAGTTACAACTTCTAAATTCTGACAATGCAATTATGAATTTTTAGTGGACAAATCTCTTAGTTAATAAATTGATTCGTTGAGCTAAGAGTTAGTGAGATAATTAATTTATTGGAGCTTAGGAATATGGGTACATTTGTCACCGAGCTAGCTTGATAACACAAACAAAGTATTTGGTGAATTAAAGAAATAATAGAGTATTATTTCTAAATAAGCAATAATAAATTATTTAGTATTATTTATAAAATAATAAAATAGGGAAATAAAATATAGTGATATTTTATTAGAATTAATTTTGTGAAAATTAATTAAATTAATTATACATTATTTATTTGATAAATATAGTGGTTGTTATCCCCAAAATTTCGTTCAATGACGTGGCAATCAAAAGTGACACGTGGTAATGCATGGTAGTGAATGACACATTAATAGTCAATAAATGGGTTGACCAAGGAGTGCAAATGTTTGAAATTAATCTTCGGAGTTGTGATATTAATGGTCAAGAAATTGATTTATTTGGTCATAAAGTAATTTGACCGACTAGGTAAAATTTCTGCCCGACCAGTAAGGTTCTTGACCGATCAGTAAAAAGTTATGTCTGACCACTCACTTCAAAAAATAGTGTCATGCTAGACCAGAAATGTGTCATGCTAGACCAGAGATGTGTCATGCTAGACCAGAGGTGTACTAGAGGAGTGCTTTGCTTATACTGACCAGAGGTGTGCTAGAGGAGTGCTTTTCCTATACCTACCAGAGGTGTGCTAGAGGTGTGCTTTGCCTATGCCGACAAGAGGTGCTTGCCTATGCCGATCGGTGAGTTGTCGTGGCCGACCAGTCACTTCGGAGATGGATTTGGTCGGTCCACAAATCAGAATCTCAGAAGTTACCGTCTAGTGACTTTTCAGTAAAGCCTCAGTAACAACTTCAACCCGAATCATTCTCAACTGTCGCGGGAATCTCTCAGATATTCCGGAATAATTGCTATATTGTTGTAATTTGAATTTGTTTATTATTTCATTAATTAAAGTTGGTTGAAACAACCAAGGACCCCATCAAAACAGGATATTTTTCATGTACGATCCACGAGCCTATAAATAAAAAGCTCATGGCATCATTTTAGGGGACTGATCTTTGGGAGATTTGAAGACTCTTTAATTTTTGAGACTTTGGGACTGTGACTTGGGGAATTCTTGGGGTATTTTTTGAGAGAGCTTAGAGAGAGAAAGCTTGTATTCTCTAGAGAGAGAAACTCTGTATTTTTTCTACTTACACTTAAGAAACTCAGTTGGCTTAAGTTCATTTGATCTTAAGTGTAGGATACGTATATCACAAATCCAAGTGGATTAGGCTCTTACCGATAAATTGGGGCTGAACTGCTATAAAATTATTGGTGTCGTATTTTCTATTCAAGGTTTATTGTTGTTTTTGCGCCTACTCGCAGTTGGCCAAAATCGTGGTCAACATTTTTGGTGCTTTCATTGAGAGCCTGAAGAGAAGAAACACACGACTATCATATCAAGATGGTGCCCAAGAATACCAATGTGGCATCCAAAAAGTCAGGCACGTCAAAAGAGCCTGGTAGATCAGAAGGTCCTGGACCGTAGAACCCAGAGACTGAGCCCAGAGTCTTTCTCGAGGAGACCACTCTAGAAGTTGAACAACTCTAGGAAGCAATAGGCTCTTTCCAAGAGGAGATGATGCAATTCAATGCTCGGTAGGAGTCTTTCGCTGAAGAGATGGCCAGACAGAGAGCTGCGTTAGAGCAGCAAAGGCGCGATATGGAGGCCAGAAGCGAAGAGATCAGACAACGACAAGAGGAAGTCGACTGGAGACATCGTGAAGCAGCACTTGCTCTAGAAGCGGCTACCCAATTGAGCCAAGCCAATGCTTAAGCCGCGGCACAAGCAGCCACCCAGGGAGCAAACAATAATAATGCTGGTCGGAGGACCACTGATAGAGCCAATTCTCGGGGACCGGACAGAAGAAGGAGTAACCCCCCTGGTCGAGAAGATGATGGGGTCCAATCCAGAATTGCCTTGACGCAGAGGGAGAACTCTAGAACTCCCTCCAGGAGCCACCGATCAGAAACTTCAAGATCAAGAAGTCACCAATCGGGCAGTAAGAAGACCCCACCCAGGCAGGATCATACCAGAACTCCTCGAGATAAGGGAACTTCACAGTTCATAGATGGACATGGTTGTGATGAGGCTGATAGTCATCACACCGACCAGTCAAAGGAAAAGGAGGGCAACGACCAACAAGGAGGAAAAGACTGCCTAGCACGTATCGAGAAGCCTCCATTACATCCTGGCCAACAACGTAGTGGGAGAGAAGAAGTCCCGTGCAGTAAGCCATCTAAAAAATCTAAGAGCACAGTGTTTGATCAGTTGGGAGACGCATTTCTCGGAAGGATCTAAGGGATGTTGTTAGTGACAAGAGGAGAACCGTCTCGGTCAAAGGGCAAGATCTGAATCGCTTGTCAGTCAAGTAGAAATACTTGACAACAGTGTGCCAGACAGAAATGCCCGACTAGGCGGTCAAGACCTTGAGACCCCGACAGTCGCCCCAGCCATCCAAGCCCAGCTTGACGCACTAACATCTGTGGTGCAAGGTTTATCAAAACAACCTTTTGGAATGGATGCTGTAGACCACAAGAGTGGCAGTCCATTTTGTGCTCGAATTAGAGCAGCCCAGCCGCCGACAAAATATAAAGCACTGGTGCTACCGGTATATACAGAAAAGGTGGATCCCATTAGACATGTTGGGAAGTTTGAGGATCAGATGGAACTGCTTGGGGTAAGTGACGACTATCGATGTAGAGTTTTCCCAACCACATTGTCAGATACTGCCCAGGAGTGGTATTGGATGTTTAAGTCGAATTCCATTACCTCTTGGGAAGCATTCAGGAAGGAGTTTTGTAGACAATTCAGTCCTGCTCGGACTCCACCAATTTATGCCAACCACTTGACAGATATCAAACAAGGAAATGATGAATCTCTAAAGAATTATATACAAAGATTCATGAGATAGGCCAACAGAGCAACTGCTGTCGGAGACGAGGGGAAGATGGTTGCCATATCCTCTGGAATAACTTATCGAAGCCCTTTGTGGGATAGTATCCATATAAATCCAATTTCAACACTTCAACAATTTCTTGACCGAGCGGATAAGTATATGAAGTTGGATGACGCGATCAAGAAAGAGGAGAAAGGCATACACAATCCGGGCGGATCTGCTGACCCTCCTAAGAATGGTGGAAACGATCAGGATGGTGGAAAGAAATGTGGGAATAACGGGTCTGACTGCCATGAAGAAAAGAAGGCTAAGTCGAGTTCAAACAAAAAACCAAACAAGTATGAGCCTCAGTTCACTAATTACACCACTCTCTCAGCCATCCGGGCGGAAATATATCTTGTTAGTCATGAAGAGGTTCCCTACAAGAAACCTCCACCCATTAGGAAAGAGATGAGTAAGAGAGACATGAATAAGTTTTGTCGTTTCCATGGAGATTATGGTCACGACACGAATGAATGCAATCACCTCAAAGAAGAAATAGAATTTCTTCTCCGGTCGGGCCAGTTGAAAAAGTACCGGGCAGAGACACCCCAAGGAGAAGGAGGCAGCATCAATCCTGGGTTCAAACAACAGAGATCTCCACCCTTGCAACCCGAGCTTGTGGACTTTACCTTAGACACTATATGTGGAGGTCCACACTTGGCTGAAGATAGTAACAAAGCAAAGGAGAGGTTTGCCTAGACACTTCGACATGAGCGGGAGTGCTAGGATAAGATTTGGTGAACGGAGCCTGATCAGGAACCACTGGAACAACGAGCTTCTGTGGATATATTATTTCTAAATACCGCTTTTAGAGTGGTAGCTTAATTTCAAGTTGTTTGACTTGTTATTTAAGTTTGGTTTATGAGCTGGTTATTTGCTAACCAGTCATTTATTTTTTGAACAATTTTTGTTGTGTCAGACTCGTTATTAGATACGTTTTGTCTTTTTTTAATTTACGAGTAATAAAAGAGACTACGCGCAACGTGGTCGATACTTGCTACAAATGTGCATGTGTGTTAATTATCCGAACAATGTTCAACTGGTCGGTAAAATCGGACAGTGTTCAACTGGTCGATACATTCAAGCAGTGTTCAACTGCTCGAATATTTTCCATATATTCTATGTGTTTCACGAGTAATTAACTGCTCGAACAGATTCGGTCAAGTAGCAAGTGACCCAGGATCTTTCAACCCTCAATCACTTGGGGGGCACATGGGGTATGCTGGTATATAATTTAACACAGGAAATAAGAGCACGAGTAAACATATTTGTTTTTAGGCTGACTTGTAAATTTTTGAAGTAAAAAAAGGCCATTAAGCTAACTTGTTTGACAAAGCTTAAGTAACTTGGAATTTTTCAAAATTTCAAGTTAGAAGCAAATATTCGTGTGACAATAAACATTATGCTCATAAAATGCTAGAGCAATAAGAGTGTGAGAAAGCATACTTAGTAGGGACTTATGAAATGTCTAGAATTTCTAAGTTAGAAAACTAAGTACTTGTAACGCCCCAACTCCAGGGACCGCTACAGTGCACATTGCAAACAGTGCTAAACTCACTAATCGAGCCGTTTGGCCATAAACGTGTAACTAAGTATGATTAGCGGTTTAGGGGTTAAAAACTTTGGTTAGGATGTAACGTTTCACTAGAACGTTTACTGTATACATTGGGATCCCAAAAATATAATTTCAGAGTTTATTACAAAAGATTATTTACAACAAGCCATTCTAAGCGGCAAAACAGGGTTCAGCCCTAGTTCCACTTTCAAACCTCGCCCAAGTATTGGTCGAGCAGCTGCATATGTACACGTCATCACCTAAGCTCTCCAACTCAAGGATGGTCCAGCTTCCTTTTGCCTTTACCTGCACCACAAAGCACCCGTGAGCCGAAGCCCAGCAAGAAAACTCACATGCTCATAAACAGTCATATCATGATATCAAATCATATCTGACATGCCTAGCTTTCATAGCTCTATTCAGCATGCAAATGAATTCAAACAGATGCTGGGGTATCCAGGATAAGAAATCCTGGCCTTCTGATTGGAGGACTATCAAGTCAATCCTAATCAGATGAGTGACTGCCAAACAAGTCACTAACCAAATGGAAGAGTGGCTGCTAGGTTAGCCACTAGCCTTCAAGCACTTATAATATTCATCAAGTGAGTGTCGCAACACTTGAGGTTCTGATAAACCACGCTGAGTGACCGACAAGCGAGTCACTAATTCAAATGGAAGGGTGACTGTTGGGTAAGCCTCTAGCCTTCGATAGGTTCTGGTAACCACACTGAGTGACTGCCATGCAAGTCACTAATTCAAATGGAAGGGTGGCTGTTGGGTAAGCCTCTAACCTTCAATAGGTTCTGGTAAACCTTACTGAGTGACTGACAAGCACGTCACTAATTCAAATGGGAGAGTGGCTGCTGGGTAAGTCACTAGCCTCCAAGCGCTTATTTCATTCATCGACCCTCGGGGTCGGTCTGGCATTAATGCTCTTTGAGTCATTCAATGCTGATAGTAAAATAGACCTCATCTTTGATGGCTTGCGTGATACACGCTAAGACCATTCTGACTAATTAGTCAGTACCATGCACAGGTAAGCAATGCTATCAATGTGTATCATATGCCAATTATCCAAGAATAGGGCATTCAGCATGCTTACTAAACAGTTGCTGGCATAATTATGATCATGCACAAACTCAGAGACTCAAGCTCTGACCAATCTCATATTCATCATTCATGGCATGCCCTAATCACATGTTTCTCGTGCATCACATGCATCACATTTAATCATCCAGCATGCCTCAACAATAATCATATGCAAATGGGCAAGATTGCCAAGCATTCATTATGCTATCAATGTTTACATTTAAACATTCAACATGAATCAATCATAACCATGCATGTCACGTATGGGGTGCAGTTTTCTTACCTTAGGTCCAAGCACAGGTTACCAACAAATGAGCCACAAGCACGATCCTGATCCAAGCCTCTAGTGTAAACCTAGTCACAGCCACAAATGGTGATCCAATGAGTTCAAGTTCTAAAACCAACCCTTGAACTAAAACTTAGCCTCCAAGACATCAATCCTCACTAATCCGGATAGTAGGAATGATCCCGAGGCCCAAAACCATGTTTCCGGGGTCAAAACACCCAAACGGGCTCAAAAGCCTGCCTGAGCCGCGGCCCTGGCACCCTGAGCCGCGGCCCCCAGCACCACCAGAAGCAAGCGCCGCGGCGCCCAACACCAAGGGCCGCGGCGCCCAACAAGGCAAAACTGGGGCACCTGCTTCATCGAGCAAGGGCCGCGGCGCCCAAGAACAAGGCCGCGGCCCAACTTCGGGGCAGCCATTTTCCCTTCGTTTTAACCTTTTAAAACCTCCCAAAAACATGTCTAAACATTCCCAAATCATTAAATCAAAGTTCCCAAACTCCCCAATGGTCCAAAACCACCAAAACCCAAGGTTCAAACAAACTAGAAACCCAACGATTCACAAAGTCCAATTCAAGCTTAAAGACTTTTAAAAACTTAAAACTTAAACTTGAATTACCTCCGATTGAGTTGTTTCCAATTAAATCCTCCGGATAATAAGCTTCTAATTCTCCTTAGGATTGCTATGCCTCGATCCTCGCTTGATTCCGAGTCCTAGAACTCAAGATACCTTCGAAAATGCGATCGGGAACGAAAAGGGAACTTTAGGGAGAGAGAACGTACAGATCGTTCTTTTTATTTTCTTAAAAGGTTACTTCAAGCTTAAGTAGCTTCCAATAAAACCTAATGCTCGGGGTCCCGAAAACACCCCCGGGGACATTATAGTCAAAACTTCCAGAATTTCCCCCTGGTCTTACTAACTCCCAATTTATCACCAAATGTTAATTCCCATTACCCAATAACCCGGTAATGCTATAAATACCCCTTGACTTACTCCAAGTCAAGCTTAAATCCCGTTGTGACTTTCCCACTAGCTTACCTCCTAGGATCGTCTTGTGCTGGGTAACCCTGGCATAACCAGATAATAACAAAGCACCACGCCCATTTCACATATATGCCAAAAATGCCCGAAATGGCCAAAATATGAAAATCACCCAATTAATCACAAATGGGTTCACATGCATATTTAATACACCTAAACATGCATATTATCATTAAATAGCATAATAAAGCAAGTATGGCCCTCCCGGCCTCCTAATCAAGGTCCTAGACCTTATTAGGAAATTTGGGGCATTACAGTACTCATGCGAAAATATAAGGCATATATCAGAGTGACTTTATTATTCACAAAAAACTTATAATTTTTTAGTCTAAAAAGACTTAGAATGTTTAAAATTAGCAAAGAAAAGTAAAGTATAATTGCCAATAGCTCGGCTTTACGAGAAAAATATCAAATCTACTAAGCAGCAATTGTCTTCACAAAAGTATAAGAACAAAGAATACACTACGAGCCATATACAAAGTTCAGCTGGACAGGTGTAAAGTTTGCCTGGTCGGGAGAGTAGATACAACTTCCCTGGTCGACTGAGCATGTTTCACTGGTTGAGTAGGAAACTTTGTTGATGGATAAGAAGCTTTCAGGTCGGCTAAGAGTGTCTACTGGTCGGGTAAACTAGTCCCTGACTGGTTAACACCATCGTCAAGACCTGGACCAGCTCCTTATAGTCTACTGCTCGGCGTTGAGCATGACAAACAGAAAATGAGTGCAAAGTAAAAATATTTACTACGCAGTGAAAAAATATCTTTGAGAAGAGAAATCAATTTTCCCCAAGATTGATTGAGAGAAATCAATCTCTCAAAATACTTTTGAGAGATTCGAACAAGGTGTTTTAATGGTGTTCGAAGGGATAAGTTTTAGGCATATGCTTAAGTAGCTATGCCATATGCCCGAGCGGCTGCGCCACATGTCCGAGGCTGCATGTCCGAATGACTCGACAGGCACGCCGAGGAGCTGCTGGCATGCGCACATCCGAGGAGCTTCATGTCCAAGCAGCTGCGTGTGTCCGAGCAGCAGAGTGTGCATCCGAGCGGCTGCATGCGTCCAAGTGGCTGGGTGGTGTCCGAGTGTTGGGGTGCATATCCGAGGAGCTGCTGGCTGGCCATCCGAGGAGCTCCGTGTCCGAGTGGTTTAAGGAGGACATCACAAGGCTTCTTTCCGAAGAGATTGCATGCTGTAGAGTTGGGCACATCCGAGGCTGCATGTCCGAGAGGCTAGGGACTGAGGAGGCAAAACACCCAAGGAGTACTTGGGTCCGAGGGCCAAAAGGAGTTTGGTTGCCTAGGTATTTGCTTGGTGGTCTGATCGGTTTAGTGGAATCCGAGCAGTTAAAACCTCAAAAGGGGTGGCTTAAATGAAAAGTTCAATCGTGAGTTTACTTCAAAAGTGAAAGTTACTGACCGGGTGGAAGCTTTTGGACGACATGAATAAATATCAGTTAGAGAAAAAGTTTATCATATGAGAAAATCATATAATAAACTTGGGGGGCAAATGTTATCCCCAAAATTTCATTCAATGAGGTGGCAATCAAAAGTGACACGTGGCAATGCATGGTAGTGAATGACACATTAATAGTCATTAAATGGGTTGACCAAGGAGTGCAAAGGTTTGAAATTAATCTTCAGAGTTGTGATATTAATGGTCAAGAAATTGATTTATCTGGTCAGAAAGTAATTTGACCGACCAGGTAAAATTTATGTCCGACCAGTAAGGTTCTTGACCGATCAGTAAAAAGTTATGTCCGACCACTCACTTCAAAAAATAGTGTCATGCTAGACCAGAGATGTGTCATGCTAGACCAGAAATGTGTCATGCTAGATCAGAGGTGTGCTAAAGGAGTGCTTTGCTTATACCGACCAGAGGTGTACTAGAGGAGTGCTTTGCCTATACCGACCAGAGGTGTGCTAGAGGTGTGCTTTGCCTATGCCGACAATAGGTGCTTGCCTATGCCGACCAGTGAGTTGTCTTGGCCAACCAGTCACTTTAGGGATGGATTTGGTCAGTCCACGGATCAGAATCTTAGAAGTTACTGTCTAGTGACTTTTCAGTAAAGCCTCAGTAATAGCTTCAACCTGAATCATTCTTAATTGTCGCGGGAATCTCTTAGATATCCCGGAATAATAGCTATTGTTGGGAAAACTTATACATGATCTTTATTTATTTTCATGTTTATCTAATATTAAACAAATTAATACGAGATAGCCTAAAACATGTTTCTAAAATTGAATTCAAAGAGAAACAATGAATAGAATACTTACAGTATACGCAGCGGAATAAAAGAGTCCTTCCCTCAGTTTCTCTAACTCTTGTATCCTCTCTGTCGCAGAGTATTATCAAGAAACTGAACCGATCTTCTATTTTCTTCACAGTCTTCCAATGTATCCTTAGAATCACCTAGACTAGTGTGGACAATTCTCAACACATGAGATAGATACAGAGAAGAAGAAGAGAAAATAATCAAAGAGACTTAGAAAATGACTTGTGTTTAGAGAGAATCTAAAACTATCAGAAAACCAGTGATTAAACTTATGTTTTGAATTCTCTCTAAGCACTCATTTTATAGACTCAATTATGCCATTTAATTTAATTAAAAAATCAATAAAATAATAGCCAATTTAAAGCCCTAGGTCGAAATTATCATGGGCTTTAGGCCCGTGAAATTTCCCATTTGATTATAAGCCCATTGGACTTGAAATCAATGCCTCTATTATTTTCTATTGATTTAATTAATTAAATAATTATTTAAATCATTTATCAAATTAATTATTTATAATTTGAACTTTGATTTAAACTTATTTATTAATTTAGATACCAATTTATCTTAATTAATAAATTTGCCATAATTTCTCTTTTCTTCTCGAAATTACATAACTCTGTGAAACTATCCAAAAATGATCTCGTCAACTTTGATAATTCTAATTGATAATTAAATCAATTAATTGAGACTATCTAGATATTTTATCCAAGGTACAAGGGGGTCTATGGGCCTATGAAATCAAGCTCCAATAAGTTATCATAAATCTAACAAATAAATTTACTAACTTATTAATTCCTCGTGACTCCACTATAGACTCGGAATTGCACTTTTGAATTCATAGAACGCTCTATAACAAATATAGATACGCTATTAATTATCCATCGTTACAACCACAATTGTCACTCAATCCTCTATAGATGGTCTACAATGAGATAGGACTAAAATACTGTTTTACCCCTCATTGTATTTTATCCTTAAAACACATAGTTCCTTGTAAATGATATTTCAGTAAACTAATTTAATTACTGAAATGAGATCTCTATCATTTAACACCTTGAATCAAACTAAAAGGAAACCATCGTTTCACTTCTTCATCAGAAGCTATAGATGTTCATATCTATGATTAACACTCCCACTCAATTATACTACCGAGTTCCCAAGATGTAAGTATGAGCTAGTCCGTAGGGTAAGCTGGTCACGAACAAGTCAAAGAACTCAAATAATACAATCAGTTAGAATACTAACCACTTAGAATTGAGATTGAATTGACCTATGGTCAACTATATGATATGACTAGAATAGATAATAACGGTATGTTTACTTATCTTATCAACTGTCAATATCGGTCCAGTCCGATGTAACAAATACATCCGATCTTATCTACTTTGCTAATGTTCTAGAAATAACATAACACTGTAATGTGTAAGTAGATCATATCGTAGATTGGCAAGTCAGTGTAAATCCTATGCATTGACTAATCTTAGGATTAACTTATTTTGAACATATAATCATATTTATATTCCACTGTGATTACGTCACTATAAATAAGATTAGCTATATGCTCGGGATTTAGTAGAAGTTTATATTAAACAAATAATCATGAAAATAAAACATGTGAGCAAAGTGATTGACCAAGTCAAAAAAATGATTTCTATTATTTTATTGATAATAAAATGAGATTACAAAGAATTTGAGTTTTAATTAGGGCATAAAACCCCAACAACTATATTGTTGTAATTTGGATTTGTTTATTATTGTATTAATTAAAGTTGGTTGAAACAACCAAGGATCCCGTCAAAACGAGATATTTTTCATGTACGAACCATGAGCCTATAAATAAAGAGCTCATGGCATCATTTTAGGGGACTGATCTTTGGGAGACTTGAAGACTCTATAATTTTTGAGACTTTGGGACTGTGACTTGGGGCATTCTTGGGGCATTTTCTGAGAGAGCTTAGAGAGAGAAAGCTTGTATTCTATAGAGAGAGAAACTCTGTATTTTTTCTACTTACACTTAAGAAACTCAGTTGGCTCAAGTTCATCTGATCTTAAGTGTATGATACGTATATCACAACTCCAAGTGGATTAGGCTATTACCGACAAATTGGGGCTGAACCATTATAAAATTATTGGTGTCGTATTTTCTATTCAAGGTTTATTGTCGTTTTTGTGTTTACTCGCAGTTGGCCAAAATCGTGGTCAACAGTGGTATAATTGAAAGCCTAAATTTGAAGCATGTGTTTTGGGAAACACATGTTGGGCACCTACACAGTCCAATGGGCTGAGATGGGTGACACCCAAAGTAGTCCAATGGATTGTGATGGGCGGCTAAGCCCAATCCAAAAAGATAGTTGGGTTTAACTCCTCTCTTCACTTCCAAGGCTTCTATAAATAGAACCTTATGTAAAGAAGCTCATGCTAATTTTTTTCCTCTCAGAATAATTGAAAGAAAAAGTTTATTTCCTCTCCTCATAGCTCACGCCCAAAGCAAGAGAAAAAACAAGCTTTATGTGTTGATTTCTACAACATCAAATAGCATACACACTCTCATGTGTTGAAAGTCCGAAGTGTGTATTAGAAAATTCATCATTAAACAAGGAGACCGCACACCCTCTTTGATTTATGTAAGACATAGCTTGGAAGACAAGTGGTTATGAAACATTCTAAAAGACAAGAAATTCCAAGCATATAGTTCTGCGCTGCAAGAGGTATAATTATATTCTATGTAATTTTTAATAGATCCACATACATGAAGAATGTCCTATTCTAGTTATGGTTGCTAGAATGAAATCTTTCTAATGTAAACTGTTGGTATTGATTGTGTAAATCAGAGTATGCAGCGGAAGGGTGACAATACAAATTTAACCAATATCAAAGTCAAGATCACATACATACTCATACATTAAATCAAGATTCACAAAATATAGAATCATATCTCTTGTAGCCTATCAAGAATCATCGCTATCTTTTCGTAAAACAAAAACGATCATCCAATCTAATGAGACAACTTCGAGATTCACACAAAAATCTTACAAGTCAATCCTCAACACACAAAGACGTGTGTGGGCACGTAGGACATTATGGACAAATTTTAGGCTTTCTTGATGTACTCAACACATGAGATCAAGATAGCTTTGGAGAAGACAAAGACTCTGAGAGATTATCATAGTATTTCTTTTTTCAGGTTTTTTCTAAAAAGTGAAAATCAATCGCTTCTTTTTTTTTTACGATACATTATTATATTTTTATAAACCTAAAATAATCTAAAAATTAGACTCAGTCAAAACTGATTAGGTTTTAAATCTTAATTATTTAATCAAATTAATATATTCCTTTTTAAATAATTATTCAATAAATAAATAATTCAAATTCTTAACAATTAAAATTTGAATTGGAGAAATTGGGTTGTGACATGTGTCACACACTAGTCTTGCATAGTGACTGGGCATGTGGCACACATGTGCCTCCCAAATTTTATCTCATTTATTTACACTGAAATAATATAATATTTCCTAAATGTATAAATGTCAGTTAATTCAAAATTAATTTTATCTTATAATTTAAATAATTTATTATCATATAATAAATTAATATTTTCTTTCTCATCATTTAATTAACCCAAAGTTAATTAATATTACAACTAATGTATGATTTTCAAATAAAACATATAAGTTTTTTTAATTAATTAATTTATAATTAATAATTACACATAATTATTGCATAATTACAACTTAGTCTCCAAAAATTAATTCCTTAACAATTAAGTCATTTTCTCATTTTAATTTGTCAATTATATCCACCATTGACAGTGTATTATAGAGGTGACTTAGGGACTATGGACCTATAATACTAAATTCCAATAAACCAGATTATTAATTAAATGGTTTATACTTTTTTAGAACTGTGTTTTGTCTCATTACTTGCTTGGTTCTTGTATTTCGATAAATTACTTTTTGAACCATGTGTTTTGTAAAATGGTTCAAACAGATCCCTAAACCTTATTTTGGTCAAGTTTTTTTTTTTTTTTTTCAAATAAAATCATAAATAATTCACCAAACTAATAACCTAGAACAAAAACACTACCATTATGTCTAACAACTGTATTGTTACATTCATTTTTTCCCATCAAAATCGGGTTTAAGGGTTTATTTGAACCATTTACAAAACTCATGGTTCAAAAAATAATTTGTCAAAACACAAGTTCCAAACATGTAATGATACAAAACACATGGTCCAAAAATGTATAAACCCTTAATTAAACTCTTTAATTAAATAATCTTATTTATTAATTCTATTATTACTCCACTATAAATATGTAATTGCATTCTTAGTAATTATAGAATTATGTTTACAGAAATATCTCGATTTGTCCATTGGTATAATTACTTCATGTAAATATGTCATCCAATTTATTGGTTCGCTAATTAGAGCTGGTCAAAATTATTATTTTACCTTTCTAATTACCTCTTGTTTCTTAAGTAACATTAATTCACTAGTGAACAGTTAATTTATAATCATATTATAAATTTGAGCTCAATAACTATTCAATTCCAAAATTAACTCTTAAGAGAACCAATATTCGGTCCATTAGGAAATCTTGGATTCTATTATTGTAAGATCATGTTCCTACCCATTCATACTATTGAATCTCCAAAACAAAAGTCACTAGCCTCATTATACTAAGAGACCTTAATGAGTGAATCCAAAAACCCAATAGACATGAACATGAGTTCATGCTTACTTAGAATTTAGACTGATCTACACATGATCATTTTTTTTATATGAATTAAATCTTTATGGTAAACAATATGTTTATAAAGAAATTAATTCACACCGGTCCAATCATATATAATCTAATTATATAAAGTACATTTACTAAGATGTCTATCCACATCAGCGATTCGGATCTAGATTACATGCATTATCAAAAAATGTTTAGTAAACTGAACTAGCAACCATTGATTCCATACTTTAATTTATTGCTGATAATTTTATTCATTATCTATGATCTTAATCCTATTATACTCATACAAGATCATACTCTCATTAATGAATATGAAATTTTCTAATATTTATAATTATTCAACAATAATTCAATCATTCAATTATAAATAAAATAAAATTTTATTTAATTCCAAATAGAATTATCTTATTACATGCTTTTAGGGCATCAACCCTAACAATCTCCCACTTGCTCTTAAAGCAAATGAGGCATGTCTTTTAATCCCATATTTTACACATGACCCTCAAACGACTTAGCAGGATGTGTCTTAGTAAATGAGTTAGCTAGGTTCTATTTCGACGATATCTTCATAACTGTCACATCACCTCTATGTACGATCTCTCTAACTAGATGGTAATTGATTTTTATATGCTTGCCCCTTTTGTGACTCATTGGTTCTTTAGAGTTTGCTAACGCTCCACTGTTGTCACAATATAGGATTAATGACATATCCATATATGGAATGACTTCCAGGTCGATATGGAACTTTTTGAGCCATACCGCTTCCTTAACTGCCCCACAAGCCGCTATGTATTCGACTTCTATGGTAGAATCTACAATACTGGATTGTTTAATACTTTTCCAGACTACAACTCCTCCAGCAAGAGTAAACATTGAGCCAGACATCGACTTACAAATGTCCCTATTTGATTGGAAATCAGAATCAGTGTATCCAATGGGGTTCAGGTCACCACCTGAATATACATGCATATAATATCTCGTTCTCTGAAGATACTTGAGAATGTGCTTTACCGCAATCCAGTGTTCCAAGCCAAGATTTGATTGATTATGACTGACTACTCCCACTGCATAAAAGATATCTGGTCTTGTACACAACATGACATACATTAGACTACCCACTACTAAAGCATAGAGATACTTTCTCACATCCTCTTTGACCTGAGGTGTCTAAGGACATTGCTTTTTCGATAGAACAATTCAATGTCTAGTCGGTAATTGACCTTTCTTGAAATTTTCCAAAGAGAATCTTTCCAGTACCTTATCAACATAAGATGTACCCTTGAGAAAATGGAAGCTGCTTGTTCTTCCTATTTCTGAGCTATGTTAATGCAGCCTAAATTAATTGAGCAAACCACATAAATTTAGCATCTTATTTTTATTTTTACTTATTCAGTTTTTATCCGCACAATTTTTTTTTTATAAGTATTGCTTCTCAATCTTGTTTATTTAGGAGGTAATTCCCAACATCTTTTGTCCGAAACTTCATAGGCTCATGTGCACACACAACCTAATAAATTAGAAAGGACCAATGGTTTTTGTTTGATGCGGTTAGAAAGGATTATGAAGAATTAATTACTCCCTCAATCACTCTGATGAGGAATGATTAACACTGATAGCATTATCCTAATAAGCAAAGCCCAAGTCCAACTCTCCTAATTAAAGGCTCAAACTCTTTTTTATTAGGGCATTCCACTGATAGCCCACTTCCTGTTGAAGCATGGCATATATATTATTATGATTTCAAATAGATGCATGAATGCATGACAGTCCGGCCAGCTTTATATATTATATAAGAATTAACTCCACATTTTAGAAAGTATGTTTGGACCACAAGTCAATGGAAGAAGAAGAAGAAAAGAAGATGGCATGGTGAGTCACACGTTGCTTAAGCCAACGTTAAAACTACTGATCAATCAATATATAATACTGAAAAGCCATTTTTATACATATGATATAGAAACGAAATCAGTTAAAGCCTAGCTTCAGATCATGGTATAGCAGTACTATAAAGGTAGGTGGGTACTTGCCTCTTTTCCTCAAAAATAAATTTGTATATTTTTCCCCTTTTTGGGCCAACCAATAAATTTGTATATGTATATTATTTATGTCGATCATCTTCTTGAGTTTTCAAATCTTCAAATCCGAGCGTGCAAAAGTTTCCTCCTTTGCAACGTGTTGCTTTGCATAAGCATCACTGGGATCATGTGCATATCATGTATGCCATGATTATACTCACACATGCATGCCTTTTATCTCTATAACAGTTTTATTATTAATATTGTTCATGTTTAGCCTCTATATATGTGCTCTTTTTGCTGATCGAAGCAAGCACATATTATTTATATCATATAATCACATATCACATATGCTTTGCTATGATGTCATTGACTCAAATTATTGCATAATCTCTTACATATAAAATTACCAATGACAATAGTGAATTTGTTTCTTTTTCCACTTTACTTTGATAACATAAAATATTGGCTAGTAAAAAGGGTATTAAAGAGTTACTTTATCCTAGTAACTAGAAGATTAGTACAGTTGGGAAGTGAAAGATGGAACTAAATGGTTATTGGTGGGAGCATTAAAGTAGCTACAGGAAACTCCAATGCAAGCATTAACGAATAGCTTTCCACCACCAAGGCCAAGCCTTAATTGGACCCAAGTAGTCATCAGGTCGAAATGTTTTTCATAATTCTAAGTCAGGATCCGATCAGCTTTATTGTCTAATTTTTATCAAAATCCAGGATTCTAACAACCTAACAATCATGTTACTCATCTACCTATCCACCTTCATAAATTATATATATATATATAAATAAATACCAATTTAAAAAAAAAAACACACACACACACACACATTTTCTTTCTCCCACTATATATCTTGCATTTGGATGCCTTGTAAAAATAAACAAATAAATAGTACTTAATACTAGACCAAGAGAAACCATTTTGCAAAATGTTGCAGCTGTCTGTCTTTATTACTTTTTTTTGTTTGTTTGTAGTAATTGAATCATCATAGACGAAAACAGATAAATTGAGGGATCATTTTCATCCAAATAATTTATTGTCTAACTAAAAGACATGTAATTACAAACTAATTTATTAGCTGCTTTATATATATAAAAAGAAAGTAACCAAATAAAAGAAAGGATTAAAGAAAGAACACAAATAAAAAAATCGAGAACTTAACCCTATACAAGTCCCTCCAATAAATTAGAACTTCTACTTAAAAGACTGAAAAACTACCTAAAAATTAAAGGAAGTTAATAAGTTACAAATATATATATATATATTCACTTACATACAAACAAATATTTTAATAGTGGTTATCCATTCTAACCGAATGATAAAGTATTAATGTAGCTGTCTGACTTAGCATGAAGAAAACTTGCAAAACAAATTAAGTTTTGGATCGGAATGAATTCAAGTTTGTTAATTATTAGGAGTACAAATGTGGTTCTTGAAAGTTATTAAAATTAACTTGTAGTTGCTATTTATTATTATAAGTGGACTTTAAAGTTGTCATATTTATGGTTTTGTCTTTCCCCACCTAATTAATTCCCTTGGTATTTTTCATCAAATTTATGATTGAATAACTGCTAACAAATTATCTGAGAAAAGGTTATGTTATCTTATCACGTAGCAAATCATCCATGCCACCGCCCTTGTTATCCCCACCATTTTGGGTGACTGCCTAGCTTTTTTGCCTATCAATATTTTGTCCTCATTGACCAAATGGTCAGTGTCTTAAATATATATATATATATATATTTATATATAAAGTTTAAAAATAATATCAATTCAATCTTTTATTTAATTTGATGATCAAAATTTTAAATTTATACAAAAATTATAATTATTACACATCGTTAAATTTGAGCAATGTTCTACTAAACCTTCTATAAATTACTATATTTATCTCATAATATGTAAAATTTAAAATTTTAATTTGGCATTGAAATATTTATATATATATATATATATACAGATTTCAAAATTGTTAATCAATCCAGAAAAGTCTTATTTATATATCCTAGACTAGATATAATTGAGAATATACTATAATCAAATACAATAGCTTTTCACCATTATATTTTTATATAAAGATAAATATTACAGTGAGTAAGAACTATTGCAATGTATAAAAAAAAAGGATTTTGTTCTTGTTTTTTTTCTTCCGAAATGGTAATAGAATTACCATAGAATGAAAAAAAATGGAAGAATCATATTCATTCAAGAAACTTATTTCTAGTCAATAACAACTGACAGAACATAAATAATAACACTTGAGCCTAAAAAGTCACTCCAATATATCCAAAAGCTTGGAGCAGTTTGAGCAACTTGAGTTTAAAACAAACCCTCCAAAAAGTTCGAGCTACCAAAATGTTGACATATAAAACACCTAAAAAAATAAATACAAATTTACTATTAAAAAGGTTTTAGAAATAAATTTAAAAACCAACAAACTAAAAGAACCCAAATGGAGTCCCTTCGGGTATTATAAGATATAAGGAAATAAAAACAAATGACTAACCCACAAACAAACATTGGACTTATAACATAACAAAGCCAAATCAAAATTGGCACATGAGAAAACCAAATCAAAGTTAGTACATAACAAAGTCAAAACAAAATTGGCACGTAAACTAGCCAAGACAGAATTGGCACATAACTCCCCAACATAACAAGAACTTGTAGAAATTACCTAACCCATTATAAAAGTATTCAAACCTCTACTAAGATTTGCTTTATGAGAAAAAAGAATATTTCTTTCATAAACACAAAGTTAACTATGAATAAATATAATAATAATTAAACTAAAGAGAGATAGAAACAATTAAAAATAGGCTCTTTTTAGTCTTTAAAATAACTTGACTTTAACGGACAATTACACTTACAAAGGACAATAAATTAGAATTATATAGGTTTTTTAAAACTTTTAAAATATAAGTCAAACAATTTTTTGACCAAAGAAGAGTCACACTATTTGGACGTCATAAATTAAAAATAATTACTAGAATTTCAGTTATTATTAATAGCAAATTGCATAATTGTTCTTGTTTTCGGTTATTAAAAATAGATGTTCTTGTCTTCGTTACTTCTAAAATTGCATAATTAATTTTACGAATTGCCCCAATGAGTATGTATTATGTAAAAATCTAACTATAATAGGAGGTTGTTTAGCAGCTATAAAATATTCCACATGAAAAGACTCCATTACCAATAAAATATAATATGCTTCTTTTTACCTCCTTTTGGACCCTTTGCATCATTAAAAATAAATATAAAAAATGAGATCGTTCTCTCTCGAAGAATCAATTAGTATTTAAATTATTTTACCAGAAAAAGAAAAATAGTAGTAAATTAAACTGAGGAACATAGTAGTGGACCACAAATTTAGATTGTATCAAATTAATACTCAACATCTACAAGTACTTAATGGTTGGCCAATGAAAAAAGTAAAGAACAAACCTACTACCAAATAGCAAATTGTTATAAATGCTTATCCCAATGCCAAAAATCGTCTTTTGCATAGGCCATTATTTCAGTCCAATTCAAAGGAGTTTATTTTCTTTTGATGCTTTTCTTTATTAAAAATTCAAAATTGTAAGCACAGACATACAATGATAATAAGAGAATAGTGAGACTAAAAAGGTACTTGGTGGGGTCATGGCGGTTTCAAATAAAATAAGAAAAAATAAATTGAGCCTAGTGAAGTAGTATAGACTATAGAGCATAGCTCTTCCATTCCATGAAAGTTACATTGATTGATTAAAGTTAAGAGCTTATTAATAATGAAACTGTTTGTTACAAAATTATATAGCTCATCATCACAAGTCTATTTCATAACAAAAAAAATAGACAACACAAAAAGAGAAGTAAGTAATCAATTAGAATAATAAAGTTTTAGGTAATTAAGTATACTAACAAAAAGTTGCTACTTAAATTATTATTGTTATTATATAAAAGACTTGCATTAGATGTGGTGACATCTATTAGTCTACTTCTCAAGTCTTTATCATGTCTTCTAATTAATTTTGGCCTTACATTGACTATAAATTGTAGTGTTAATATTATTTTATTATAATAAATAGTTAACTTAGTTGACTGGTAATGTTAATTCAAATAATTATGTATTTGGTTTGGACCGTATCCCACCTCCTAATTTTAAAAATAAAATTACAAAATTGTGTTTCCTTTACTACAAACTATTCTCACTAAAACTTTGAAAACTATAAGAAAATGTAATGAAAAAATATAATGTTTTAAATAAAATATAAAGACATTAGTTAATGTCTACTTTAAAACTAGGGTTTAATTAATTAAAACTAACTAATTAAGTCAATTATAATACAATATTTACCATAGTTGCCGTTGTAGTATCTCTTTCTCTCCAAAATAGTAATACGTATTTATTAGCATTATATATATAAAGCCCTCCTCTTCAGTCGTTACCTGCTCATGACTATGACCAAATCAATCGCTCCTCCTTTCTTGTGAAGCCCAGTTCGTCACCATCATCGACCTCTGTTTTCTCTCTCTCTCTCTCTCTGTCTTCACTTTACAGAGCCTTCAGAGGTTTTTTTATCCGGGTTTTGTTTTATTTATATTTATTTTTCTATACATGATAACCGCCATTAATGGGCAATCTATGTGCTGGTTTCGCACCCAAATCAGTGAAGAAAAAACCCACGAAGCGCCTCCAAAACCCGCCGCCGCATGCCAATTCGAGCAACCGATGGGCCCGGATCCGATCCTCGCGGAAGGAGAAGCTCGACGACGGTTTGCTTCATGAACAGGCTCTCGCCGCCGCGATCCTCTTTCAGCAGCATCACCACCAAAATGGGTCTCTCCCTTTTGACCGCTCCTCTTCGCTTCGGTATCCGAATTCCAGCTCCAAGAAGAGCAGTAACACCTTGCCCCGGAGTTCTAGCTCCCGAGCTCGGTCTCTCACTGATCCTCTGCTGCAGCCTCAACAGCTTGTTAACCAGGTTCGGGTTTATGGGCTTTCGTTAAATTTTATTTTTGTTTGTTTGAAAATAATTATGGAGGCAAAACATGCGAAATCTGTACTTGGGTATCTCGGAATTTAGCTTTTGCGTCCCTTCTTATATGTTAGTTATGATTTTGATAGTATACTTAATTGTTTGGCTTGGCATTTAGTTGGTTAGAGACGTTGAGAACTTGAGATATTGAAAATTGATCTTTTTGTTGTTTTTTAAGGAAAGGAAATGATTAATGGTTTAAAGTTTCATAATGTGTTTCTTTTAGAGTTTCTTTGACATTTCTGGTCTTATTGACTTTGTCGGTTTGTGCTCATGAATTTAGATATTGAAGGTGGTAACTTTGTGCCATGGTTTCATTGAGTCATGGTTAAATAATGATATTGAAAATGGAATTTTGATCGCGTCTGTGTTTTCCATACACGACCACAAACTGTAGTTATGGACTAGACACATATATAACCGTACATGTAGGTAGCTCTGTTTTTCTGTATCTTTTATTTATAAACTATTCGAACAATGTAGAATTAATAAGAGGGTGATTGTCAAATCTAGAAGTATGTTCTATGTTTTTTAATTACATTTACTGATTGCACCGTCTTCATTTAGGGTGGCCATATTGAATAGATATTTAGTCGTTGGTAAGCTATTTCAAAATTGAAGAGTTGGTGGGCTCCTATCATTTATGAAATTATGTTATTTTTTCTTGCCAGGCCCCAGTCTCAAAGAGAAAATTAAAAGTCATACTTGAAAGAGTATAGCTTCATTATTTTGTGTCTGCCCTTGATGGTGCAAGACGGCAGTTTAGGAGACTTCTCCTAGTGATAGGCATTTGTCGGTTTATTGAGTATACATACATATATAATATAGTATAAAGTAGCTTGGTTTAAATTATATGAAAGTTAACCAAAGCTGAAAACCATATTTCCCTGAAGTGAAAAGCAAGATGTATCACAATTCTTTATGAATAACGTTTCACGGTCCTAATTTGGTTCATGGTTTAAATTTTAAAGGTCTCTGGCAAACAGAAACAGGTATGATGTCTCTGCGTTAAATAGCTGTGCCCTCCAACAGTTTGGTTTTAAACATGCATTTTAAGTTCCAATTCCAAAGTAGTGTATTGCACAACATTCGTCAAGTTTTTGGTTTTTATCAATTTGTACAGTGATTGATCTGACTCAAGCTATTATATTTGGAATTTGATACCAGATACATACAAGTTGCAGCATATGAATCTGCTGCAGAGTTTTATCTTCATTAGATGTTCAAAATCTTTTGTAGAGGATACAAGTTAAAAATTTACATTTATTTATTTTTTCAGGCTTTCTTGTATTCTTTCAACTGGATGTTAGTTTCATGATTATGTTTATTCCCTTAATGGTTCAATGTGGAAGAGACCTCACAATTATTAGATGCTATTACTTCTTATGCTCAAGCATCTTCCCTCAAAAACTATGTCTATTTTTGTGGTATCAGGATGTAAAGCATGATGATCTAGAAACCAGCCATTTTGTCCTTGTTCATGGAGGTGGCTTTGGTGCTTGGTGTTGGTATAAAACTATAGCTCTCTTGGAAGAGGGTGGTTTTAAAGTTACTGCCATAGACTTGACTGGTTCTGGAATTCATTCATCTGATGCAAATAGCATTACAAACCTTTCACAATATGTGAAGCCGCTTACTGATTTTCTTGAAAATCTTGCTGAGGGAGAGAAGGTATTTTCCTAGAACCTCTATTCGTTTAACCTACCCATATGCTGGCTTTCGTTAAAAGATGCTTTAATACTAGATACAGGGTTGTTTATCTAATTGCACTCATTGTATTTTCTTGCTTTCATAATGACAATGGGTGTAGAAGTTAGTGCAATCCTCCTTGATTATATTACTTACCTCCCTTTGTTTGGACATATTGTGAAGGTGATCTTGGTGGGACATGATTTTGGTGGTGCGTGTATTGCATATGCTATGGAGCTATTTCCTCTTAAAATTTCGAAGGCTGTTTTTCTTGCGGCAGCAATGTTGAAAAATGGAAAAAGTACTCTTGATATGTTCTCCCAACAGGTTGCACTCTTTATCTTATCATTTGTCCTTATTCAACATTAATTTCAAATTTTGATATTTGATCTGCCCTAATACTCATTGTACTTGGCTACTTACCCCTTCCCACCCCCAAAATTTAAATACACACATTCCTGATTTTAAGACTCTTTTCTTTCATACCCATGTTTCTTTACTTGGTTGGGAGTATCAATGGAGTTTCTGAGTAAAACATTTTCTCTGTTTAAGTTCCAAATCATTATAACCTCAAGCATGGCAATCCTGTTAGGAGTGACCCAACTTCTGAATATGATTTCTTGTTATTGTTTCTATTTGAAATTTCTATGAAGAAAGTGTGCAATGCATGTAAAAGATGATTTATGACTAAAGCTTAAGAGATTGCAGGCTGGTTCAGATGATCTAATGCGCCAGGCCCAGGTATTTTTGTATGCAAATGGAAATGAGCACCCCCCAACTGCTATTGATCTAGACAAGTCATTGCTGAAGAATTTGCTATTTAACCAAAGTCCTTCCAAGGTATGACTGTTTATCTCCTTTCTTACTACATTGGGATGCAAGTAATAAATTATGAGAAGGCATTGTTTTATGTCAAAATCCCATTTTTCTTTACCTTTGATCACTATACCATTTTTTTAAATGACATTAAAAATCCTGAAGGCATACTTCATTGCTCCTGTATCAGCACTTTAATCTCTTTACTGCATATTAACACATCTCTATATATTTACAAAACACGTATAATTGTTTCCCTTTTCATTTTATTACTCTTACTGACTGCATTTCTGCTTCTTCCCAATAAGGATGTTGCATTGGCATCCGTTTCAATGAGGCCAATTCCATTTGCACCAGCTTTGGAGAAGCTCTCTCTCTCAGACAAGAAATATGGGACCGTGAGGCGGTTTTACATAGAAACTCCAGAAGACAATGCCATATCCATAACACACCAGGAGAGCATGATAAACGCAGACCCTCCAGAACGAGTCTTCCGCCTAAAAGGCGCCGATCACTCACCATTTTTCTCAAAGCCCCAAGCTCTTCACAAGATTCTGTTAGAGATCTCAAAGTTAAGTTTGACAGTTTAAAAAAATCACAGGCCAATTCAGTTAGATGGTTAGAGCTTCGCCGAAATACACATTGATAAGGAGCACTTCAGGAATCGGTTGTTGGTGCGTTGCAAGTTCCAAACAAGATGGAGCACAAGTAGTCAAACTTGTTGTAAATGTGCATAGGATTTGAGGTTGCCAATGTAGTGCTTCTATACATCACATTCCGGATTATGTTCTTCCCATTTTTATTGACGAGGGTTTTCTCATCTTCATCCTTGATTCACAATTTATATTTATGCTATTAAATGAAGATCTTTCTAATAATAGCAACGCAATCAAAATGTTCCCCATTTTCTCTAATCAGCAGTAAACACCATTCTTGAAGCAAAATGATTTTAAAAAAAAACCCACTAAAAAGCGTGCAACAGCAGCATTGTATAGGGTGAAACTTTACGTATGTTAACATTTGAAAGAAAAAGCTTCCAAAAATCAAGTGTTGCTTGAGAAAGTTTGGTTGCTTTTACAATTGATCTCTCTCTCCACACATATATTTCAGTAAGTAGTAGTACTCATCTCTCTACTTTTCATTGCCGCCAAGTTCAGCAACAATCCTATCTCAACGCCCAAGCAAACCCTGTCTTAAGATTTCTCAATTCCATCGTCTTGTTGCTTTCTTAACCAGCTATTTGGGACTTTTCGAAGTTAAAAACAAAAATTTTACTGTGTTTTCTCAAGAAATTTTGTTTCTTTCCTAGTTTATTATTAGGCTGGATTGGAGAAAGAGAAGAAAAAGTAGGTGACTAAAAAAATATACATTATTTGGTTAGAGAGAACTTTTCTAACTTATCAATCATGTAGAATTATTATTTTGTTTTCTATTTAAAATCCAATAATACCCTAATACTAAAAGTCTTATTTTCTTTCATTTTTCCTTACCAAACACCCAAAAAAAACCATTTTCATTTTATTTTCTTGTTCTAATAAAACAAAGCCTTGTCTTTTCACACCAAATTTGTTTGTTGATCAATGTATAGAGCATAGAGAATAGAGTAGGCGTGGAACCACCAAAGCATTACAACTCAAACCCACGTGAATCCCATAACTCAGTTGTCTGTGACAGCCAAACTTGAGTCCGACTGTTTAATTAGCCTAACCCAATCCAATATACTACTAATAATGCCAGCTCAAACTTCACCATATTAATGTCACTAAACACTAAACACAAACCTCTCTTTCTCTGCATCACATATTTATTCTTTTTTATATACTTTCTTGACAAATGTTATTCTTATTAATTGTCTACGTATGAGTCATACCATACATTATCTTTTTATTTATTTATATTAAACTTATATTTGAATCTTCACATTAAAGCTTTGTTTGGCTGTACAAGTAGTATCTACTTCCCAACAATCTCTGCTATTCTGCTTCAAGCTTCAAACTTGGTCCCAAGAGGAGGAGCAGAACCAGAAGAAGGTCAGTACAGCTCTTCTTTTTCTTTTGATAAAATCTCTACTACAAGACACAACATTGCTTCTCCTTTTTTTTTTCTTTCAATTATCTGTTAACAGTTGAAAAATGTTGTATACCTTTGAAAAGGATCGTTCTTTTACTTGTTTCGTTGTGATTGTAATGTAATTATGTAATGTTCTTATTTATGAAATTGAAAGTTGAAAGAAACCTTAGGCTGATATGATGATGGCTGGCAGGGTTAAGAATGGGCCGGGGAGTCAGTGCTGGTGGAGGACAGAGTTCTTTGGGCTATCTATTTGGAAGTGGAGAGACTCCTAAAAAAGCCCAAACTTCTCAAAACCCAGACCCAGTTACAGTCACAAACACTGTTTCTCCTCAAAAACCTGTGGTTGTTGCTTCAAAGCCTAAGATAATTGACAAGGAGATCCCAGCAGGAATTCATGGCAACCCTACCAACAATTATTTTAGAGCTGATGGCCAGAACTGTGGAAATTTTATAACAGTAAATTCCCCTCTCAATGTTTATTTTCTTTAACTATTGGAATTATTATTATTCATATATTTGTTTTATATTATGAAGTATGTGATAAAGGTGATAATAAGATTGACACATACCCAACAACAAAAAATAGTACAAGTTCATTTTCAAAACTTTATATATTAGCTTGATAGTGATCTTTGAAAGAGTTGGTTTCTTGATGCATTGGATGCTTTTACCGTATAATGACAATATGACAACGGACAACTATAGTTGCTATAAGTTGAATGGACTTGTACATTAGTACATATGCTGTCCTTTACAGTTGGGTTACTGTCATGAGTTTATTTTTTTTCCTTCTATATATATATGGTAATTTTCCCCCTAATTATTACCTGGTTTCTCAAATATTGATTGTAATAATGTTTGTGGTGTAGGATCGGCCATCTACCAAGGTTCATGCTGCTCCAGGAGGTGGATCATCTTTGGGTTACCTCTTTGGTGGGGTTGGGAACTAAGATCATCTCCTTCCTTCATATGAACCCATCAATAATTTGTTACTGGCAACATATTACACATATTTTAGAAACCATTTCTAAAAAGATCTTACTTGTTTGGATCAGTGATCTTTATTTGTACAATGGCCTTTTGTGGATTCTTGTGCTTGGAAATTGCATGGATACTCTTGGATGAATCTGTATATCTTGTACGTTGTGGGATTATTAATGTCTGTTTTGCCTCATCTTCTTGCCCAATAATTCTTGCATTCATTTTTTGAACGTAAACGGATTCATTTTCACAAAAAATTACTTTTGGTTTTCTTTTCTTCTTCTTCTTCTTATTATCTTTTACATTAGGTGTGGAAAAAAACACCCACAAAAAACTATTAAAAGAAAACCTACAGCGAACCATTGATAGGGCCAGGATTGGAGCTATAGATAGGTAAGGTAAGGGAACCTTGCCCCACAAATTTTGAGGAATAAAAAAATTATGTCGTATTTTTTTTATATATAAAATTTCTTAATTTTCTTCAAAAATCATATATTTGACCCTCCTCAATTTTGTTTTGCATTTTGATCCCCACTAAGAATTTTCTCTGTCATCTTCAGAGGATAGGAGCTTGAAATTAGGGGTGTACACAATTTTGTTTGATACGGTTTAGAAATTTTTTGAAACCAAGCCGCTCATGCGGTTTTTTCAAAATGAAAAACCAAACCAAACCATGAATAAATGGTTTGGTGTGGTTTGGTTTGGTTTTAAGCATATAATTAAATTATTAAAATTTTAAACTTTTTTTATTATAAAATAATTAAGTAAATAATTGTATATAAATAATAATAATAATTTTATCTTTATTTTTAAGACTATAAAAGTCTACAAAAAGCTTATTGTCTTTGTTGTTGTAAGTGTAAGTATTTTGAATCATTTTATAGAAGTGAGAAAAAGAAATGTTTACTTTCTAAACAATATGGAGACTTTGCATTTCTCTTTTTTTAGTTTTGGAAACTTGTGCATGTATTAAATACTACTAAAAACATATCCTAAACAATTAAATTGTTTGGCTTGGATGGTTTGGTAGAAAAAATTACGGTCCAGTCCGGTTTAATTGGTTTTAAAAAATTAGAAATCGTGATCAAACCATTAAAATTGAGTGGTCCGGTTAAACCGAACCATCGAAAACAATTTCACCGATCACGATTTTTGGCGGTTTGGTACGGTACAGTTTGGTTCCAAACCACGGTTTGCGGTTTATATGAACACTCCTACTTAAAATTGCCAAAATAGGTGGACAATTGTTATTTTTATTTTCAACTTTTAGGTCCATTATCATTTTGCTTGCAAAAACAATAAGAAAATACATATTTGGAGCAAAATAAAACTCAAGCCAAGTCCATTTCTAAGCAAAAAGAAACACCCTACAAAAGAGAGCAAGAGCAAGAAACAACTCAACTTTCTATTCACTATGAGTATTTATAGCTCGCTATTAAAATAAAGCTAAATGATGAATTGGTAACTCAGGCAGATCAAAGTCACCTCTTGGAGTTAACTTTGGCCTTTACAATATCTAGCGTGAATGGCTTGTATTGTTTTAGATCACTGAATACTTATCGAATGGAAATTCTCCTGTAGTCTCAAATTTAGATTTGTCATGTGCCGAATTATGTTTGGCTTTGTTATATGACAGTTATATATGACTTTGTTATGTTAAGCCATATATTAAGTGTAATGATATGTGCACTTAAAATATACAAACAAATATTACACACAGTGATGTGGCAGTTTAGTCCAATCAATCATATTTATTAAAATTGGGACCCACAGTTTTAAAAAGCAATAACACGTCACTGTATGTGTAATATTTAAGTGCATATTTTGGGTGTACATATCATTACTCATATAATTATTGTAATACCTTTTTAATTATTGTATTAGCAATGTATCTCATTAGTGCTTAGCTATGTAATGACATGTGTCTGTATTATATTTATTTCTAAAATGTACTACTCTTGCTGTATAATGAATAGTACCGGCCTCATATTCATTTAGTTGTTTTGGCATTTCTATTTTATTTTATTTCCTTTCATGTATCAAGAGCCACTAAAGGCTTGGCAGCCATTTTTTTTTTCCGGGAATTTCTCCAGACCAGCTCCACAAAAAAAATTAAATAAATAAATAAAAAATCCTCATAGTTCAATAAATAAATAAACATATCTCTCTTTATTTCCTTTAATCTTCCTTCTATCATTCAATAAATAAATAAACATATCTCTCTTTATTTCCTTTAATCTTCCTTCTATCATTCTTCCAAATGTCCAGATGCCAATCGTTCTCTTTCCTATTGGTTCAATTTTGACTACTGTCTTGGGATATCTCACCATCTACAGGTATTTACTCAACAATTTTTTTTCCTTATTTTCTTCTTATCATTTCTATTACTATCTTTCCTATTCTCATTTTCTCTTTTCCATTATTTAGCTATTCCCTACCCATTGCCACATTCACCAAACACAATCTTCCTCTAAACCCCAGTCGAAAAAAAAAATACACACACAATACCCCATATATCCTCCTCTACTATTCAGATCCTTCTTCATCCCTTCTCTCAGTTCTTCTCTATCAATTACAGATTAAAAACACAAGACAATCATGTCAAAGTCCCATGACATACCCAATCCGACCACAATCCATGACTCGTATTCATACACCTGCAACCCACTCATAAACAACAACAGCTAAATCCTCTTTCTCCTCACATAATATCAAGAATAGACAGAGTTAGTTGCTGAGTTGTCTTGAGTTAGTTAGGGAAGTTTGTCAAATTGTTAGTGAGTTAGTTAGAAACAATTAGTGCCAGGTTGTATCTTGCTGTACAGAGATGCTATATAAAGCTCTCTTTATTCTGTAATTCATTTTTTTTCATCAATCAATACACAGAGATTTTCATTCTTTCTACATTGTTTAGCTAAAATGGTATCAGCGCCAATCTCTGTGTAAATTTCATTCTCATTCCTTTGATCTTCATCTCCATGGCTCGCGGTGAAGGTGTTCAGACTCGAAGCTCCTCAGAGACTTCCAATCAATTTTCTGCTCTGGATCCTGGTGGCCGATCGTTTTCCGATGATGCTAGGAATCCATATTTCCTATCCAACAGTGATTATCCTGGAGCTAGTTTAGTTCCCAAAATTCTAACTGGTTGTGAAAACTATAGCTCGTGGCGTCGAGCAATGACAGTCGCATTGATCGCAAGAAACAAGCTCAGATTTGTTAATGGCAAACTTCTAGCACCTGATGAAGACGATGATGACTTTGAGCTATGGAATCGGTGTAAGAGCACAGTGATATCCTGGATTCTTCATGCGGTATCAAATGAAATAGCTGAGAGCATCATGTATATGGAGAGTGCTACAACAATCTGGACAAATCTTGAAGAGCGATTCAATCAGAAGAATGATCCTCGAGTTTTTGAAGCGATCAAAACCAAGCAGTCTCTTGCACAAGGATCAAGTAGTGTTACTAACTATTTCACTCGTCTCAAGTCCCTATGGGATCTTATTCAAGAGTATCGACCACAACCAGCTTGCACTTGTGGTGCTATGAAGATCATCCAAGAATATCACGACGAGGATTGAGTTCTTGAATTCTTGGTTGGTTTGAATGAGTCCTATAATGGAACTCGGTCACAAATTCTGATGCAAGATCCACTTCCTAATATCAACAAGGCATATGCGTCTGTTATTCAAGAAGAAAGACAGAGGTGCTTAACCAATGCTCTAAGTTATCTCCCTCCTTCTGATGCTGCTAAATCCACCTCTGAATCCAATTCTGGACAATTTGCTGGAAGTGTTCAACCATTTCGACCTAAAATGGTGTGTAATCACTGTGGTATTACTAGTCACACCATATCCAAATGTTACAGGCTACATGGATATCCTCCAGGACACAAACTGTATGGGAAATTTCCTAACCGAAATGCTCATCCTGCT
Source organism: Humulus lupulus (assembly GCF_963169125.1). NCBI lineage: Eukaryota > Viridiplantae > Streptophyta > Magnoliopsida > Rosales > Cannabaceae > Humulus > Humulus lupulus. The sequence continues at coordinate 58,634,789 of NC_084794.1, read as the reverse complement.
GGACACAATAACATGAAGCCTTCTGCAGCAAATGTTGAAACTAATTCAAATAGGAATGAGAATCATAATGGAGATGCTATTAAGGGAGATCAAGATCTGGTTTCAAGTTTATCATCTGTGCAGTGTCAAAGACTTATGGCATTGTTGTCTCAAAGAGCACTAGATGCACCATCCACTTCTTCAAAAGAGGCACCTCTAGTCTCTCATTTTTCTGGTAAGGATCTGCCTATTTCAAATTCTCAATGGATCATTGATACAGGTGCTACGCACCATGTTTGTTTTGACATTTCCTTATTTCATAATACATATGTTGATAGCTCTATCACTTATGTAAGATTGCCACATGGTGGTAGTGCCAAAGTAAAAGGTATTGGTACAGTAAATCTTTCCCCTAGTCTATCCCTTAATGATGTCCTTTATGTTCCAACCTTTCAGCATAATCTGTTATCTGTGACTGCACTAACAGAATCTGGTGTTTATTCATTTTTCTTTCATTCTAAACACTGTGATATCCAGGACAATTTGAAGAAGCAAATGATTGGGACAGGTGAAAAGATTGGAAAGCTTTATTACTTCCATTCTGATTCTTCAAAAACTGTACCTTTTACCTTTTCAATTTCTGATTCCAAAATAACCTTAGAAACTGTTTGGCACTATAGAATGGGCCATCCTGCTTGTATCAAAAATCATTCATTGAATAAAACTTTACAATTTTACAATGATTCTTCCCCGAACTTTCATTGTTCCGTGTGTCACTATGCAAAACAAAAAAGATTACCATTCATATCTCATCACAACATTGCTGCTCATTCATTTGATCTCATTCATATTGATATATGGGGGCCTTTTAACACTCTTACCCTTGCTGGTTGTAAATATTTTATCACCATAGTTGATGATCATTCTAGATACACTTGGGTTTATTTCATCAAAACCAAATCTGAGGCACAAACAACTATTCCTAAGTTTTTATAGCTTATGAAAACTCAATATGGTGTTCACATTAAAGGGGTTAGGTCATATAATGCCAAAGAATTACAATTTCCTGATCTGTTTAGTTCCTTAGGCATTATACATTACCATTCCTGTGTCCAAAGGCCACAACAGAATTCAGTAGTAGAGAGAAAACATCAACACTTACTCAATGTTGCTAGGGCCCTGCTTTTTCAATCCTACATACCTCTAGCTTATTGGGATGAGTGTGTTAGCACTGCTGCTTACCTAATCAATAGGACCCCAGCACCTAATCTGAAATTTAAGACACCTTTTGAGATTCTACAATCCAAAGTGCCTGCTTATGATCATTTGAAAGCCTTTGGGTGCCTTGCTTATGCTTCCACATTACTCACCTCTAGGTCTAAGTTTTCACCAAGAGCAGCTCCTTGTGTTTTCCTGGGATACCCTATTGGTATGAAAGCCTACAAACTTTTAGATCTCAATACCAACAAACTTTTTTATTCCAGGGATGTTACCTTCCATGAGACTATATTTCCCTTTGTTAATTCTGCAACATTACCTCCTCAGCATCAAAAATTTTTCTCTTTACCTGATTCATCTTCCACTGCTTCAGATTCTTCTCTACATTTTTCATCTAACCATGACACCAACTCAGATTCTTCTCAACATTCAGCTAGACTTGTTAGACACACTGCCAAACCATCATATTTGAATGATTATCATTGTTTTTTATCCACTAATAGTCTCTCTATTGCTTCTCAGGACAACATGCCAGTCACTGCACATCCCTTATACCAGGTGCTTGATTATTCAAAGCTTTCTCCCAAGTTTCGAGCTGTGGTTCTTTCCATTTCTAGCCTACAAGAACCTACCTGTTTTCAACAGGCCCAAGGTATTCCTGTCTGGGATAATACTATGGATTCAGAAATAGAGGCTCTAGAAAACAATCAGACCTGGGATGTTGTTCCTCTTCCACCAGACCAACATGTTATTGGGTGCAAGTGGGTCTACAAAATCAAATACCATGTTGATGGTTCTGTAGAAAGACACCAAGCCAGGCTTGTTGCCAAAGGATACAGTCAAAAAGAAGGAGTAGACTACCCAGATACTTTTGCACCAGTTGCTAAGCTTGTTACAATCAAGTTGGTTTTGGCCTTGGCAGCAATTCATGGATGGTTTTTGCATCAACTCGATGTTAATAATGCATTTCTTCATGGGGATCTTCATGAAGATGTGTATATGACTCTACCTCCAGGGTATAGTCCTAAGGGGGAGACACCATTACCACATAATGCAGTATGCAAACTCAAGAAATCCCTTTATGGGTTAAAGCAAGCTTCCAGGCAGTGGTTTGAAAAATTTTCCACTACTCTGTTGGACGAAGGATTCTCTCATTCTGCCACTTATCACTCCAAGTTCATAAGACATTCTTTAACAAGTTTTATCATCTTACTTGTTTATCTTGATGATGTTATACTAGTGAGCAACAACATCACAGAACTGGAGGTCCTAAAAACCAGGTTACATAACAAGTTTAAGCTTAAAAATCTTGGAGATTTAAAGTACTTTCTTGGTTTAGAAGTGGCAAGGTCTAATAAAGGAATTTTTGTGTCTCAAAGAGCTTATGCTCTTCAGTTACTTAAGGACCTTGGTTACCTTGGATGCAAACCAGTTAGTACACCTATGGAGCCAAATCTAAAGTTGTCATAGGATGAAAATGACAAGCTTGCTGATCCTACACTGTACATAAAGATGATTGGTAAGCTACAATACCTCACAATTACAAGGCCTGACATAGCATACTCAGTTAATAAACTGAGTCAATTTCTAGCTATGCCCAAATCCAAACACTTTCAGGCTGCCCAAAGAGTTCTTCAATATGTAAAGTCCACTCCTGGACAAGGAAGTTTTCTTCCTGCGGCATCAAAGATTCAACTAAGGGCCTATACAGATGCAGATTGGGCTGCTTGTGTAGACACTAGAAGATCTACAACTGGGTTTTGTATATTTCTTGGTAGTTCAGTCATATCTTGGAAGAGTAAGAAGCAACAAACGATTTCTAGATCTTCTGCTGAAGCAGAATACAGGGCAATGGCAAATACCACTAGTGAACTGGTTTGGTTGCTCTCTTTACTTAAGGAATTAAGGGTTGAACACAAAGGGCCAGCCATAATGTACTGTGACAACAAAGCTGCTCAACATATAGCAACCAATCCTGTTTTCCACAAAAGGACAAAACATATTGAAATAAACTGTCATTTGGTTAGAGAAAAGGTACAGCAAGGAGTTATAAAAACTGCCCATGTTTCTACAAAAGAACAACTTGCAGACATTCTAACAAATGCTCTATTTCCTAATCAATTAAGGGCACTCAAAGACAAGATTGGATTGGTAAACATATACCATCCATCTTGAGGGGGAGTATCAAGAATAGACAGAGTTAGTTGCTGAGTTGTCTTGAGTTAGTTAGGGAAGTTTGTCAAATTGTTAGTGAGTTAGTTAGAAACAGTTAGTGCCAGGTTGTATCTTGTTGTACAGAGATGCTATATAAAGCTCTCTTTATTCTGTAATTCATTTTTTTCATCAATCAATACACCGAGATTTTCATTCTTTCTTCTCTCTTTTCTTTCTGTATTGTTTAGCTAAAACATAAACTTACCAAGATGAACCCAACAAACATCTTCCTCCCCTCACTACATATCACCATCTCTTTTCGTTCCCCACCCTTGCTCAAGGTCTCCTTCATTCTCTCCAGAGTCATCTCCAACTTGCCTTCAAAAACTCAATTCCTTCAATTTATTAAAGATCAAAATTATACAGAAATTCTCTCCAACTCAACTTTATTTTCATCTTCATTTTAAAGAATTACACTATCCACCTTCAATAATAATAAAGGCAACACTATTCATATAAAACCAATAAAATAATACCTAAAATACCTTTAATAGTTTTGTTTTAATACATAAATATATATCCTTTTATATAATATTATATATTTTAATTATTTAATTTTATAATTATAAGTCTGTTTTAGATTTTATTTTTAGATTTATATTATAGTAATAAACTAGATTAATATCTATATCTATATATATTATATAAAGGAGAGCTTCAAGAAAATGATGTGTCACTCTAATATTGTTCTAAAACACTCTATCTATTTTATCTTTTAATCTAATTTTTATTCATTTTATAGATATAATAATATAGTAATTTAAAAAATGTAATTAGTAACATATTTTTTAAATTTAAATAAGATATTTACAATATATTATTATTTACTTTATCTATTTTATACGTTTAAAAAACTAAAATTGCTCCGAATCAATTTATTTATTTTCTCATTTAATCTAATTTTTTATTCATTTTATAGATTATAATAATATAGTAATTAAAAAATGTAAGTAGTTACATATTTTTTAAATATAAATAAGATATCTACAAGATATTATTATTTACTCTATTTATTTTACACGTTTAAAAAAATAAAATTGCTCCAAAGTACTTTATTTATTTTCTCTTTTAATCTAATTTTTTATTCATTTTATAAATTATAATAATATAGTAATTTAAAAAAAATGTACCATACATGTTTAAAAAAATATATGCAGTTACATGTTTTTTAAATTTAAATAAGATATTTACAAGATATTATTATTTACTCTATTTATTTTACACATTTACAAAAATGTAGTAATAATAAAAAAAAAACGTAACTACTAATTACGTCTATATATAAATCAATACATTCAAAATATATATTTTATAAATTAATGTAGTAATGTATTTTACGTAAATGTTGTTTTATTTTAGATATGTGTTTTAAAAAATGTAGTTTAAAAATAGTATCTATCTATAAATAAAAAAAACATAAAAAGTTATTAATTAATTCTTAAATATCTAACTTTAAAAAAAATTAAAAAACAAAAAGGTAAAAAATTTCAATCTATGTATTATACAAATGAGAGCTTAAAGGAGATGACGTGTCACTCTAAAATTACTCTAAAACACTATCTATTTTCTCTTTTAATATAATTTTTTTATTCAATTTATAGATTATAATAATATAGTAATTTAAGAAAAAAAAGTACAAGTAGTTACATATCTATATCTATATATTATATAAATGAGAGCTTTAAGGAGATGGTGTGTTACTATAAAATTGTTCTAAAATACTCTATCTATTTTTTCCTTTAATCTAATTTTTTATTCATTTTACAGCTTATAATAATATAGTAATTTAAGAAAAAAATACAAGTAGTTACATATCTATATCTATATATTATATAAATGAGAGCTTTAAAGAGATGGTGTGTCACTATAAAATTGTTCTAAAATACTCTATCTATTTTTTCCTTTAATCTAATTTTTTATTCATTTTACAGCTTATAATAATTTAGTAATTTAAGAAAAAAATACAAGTAGTTACATATCTATATCTATATATTATATAAATGAGAGATTTAAGGAGATGGTGTGTCACTATAAAATTATTCTAAAATACTCTATCTATTTTTTCCTTTAATCTAATTTTTTATTCATTTTACAACATATAATAATATATAGTAATTTTAAAAAAAATGTAAGTGGTTACATATTTTTTAAATTTAAATAAGATATTTTTAATTACTCTATCTATTTTACACATTTAAAAAACTAAAATTGTTCCAAAGCACTTTATCTATTTTATCATTTCATCTAATTTTTTTTATTAATTTTATAGATTACAATAATATAGTAATTCAAAAAAAATATAAGTAGTGTTATCCCCATTTCCTGCCGTGGGCCCAGGACGGTGGTCTAGGCCCATGGTCTGGGCGTTCGAATGTGGGCCCGGGCCAAGTTCGCTTGGTACCGGATTAACCAAGGGGCCCGGCCCTAGTGCGATTCTGGGCCCGGACGGTGTCCGGGATGATGATCCAGGATAGTTGTCCGGGAGTCGCACAGAGCTCGGAATCCCATTGAAGTATATATAAAACGGTCCGGGCCCGTGGTAAACGAAGAGGGACAAAGGTAAACGAACCTGAATCAGGTCCTCCCTGTTTGCAGGGAAAAGCATCTGTGACCCTGAAGCCGCCCCACGACGCGTGGGGGTTGTCCCCACTTTTCACCTGCGGAAAAGGCCACCTCGGGATTGCACGTCACTGTTTCAGACCTGCACTGACAAGTACTCTGACTGCCTTTGTCCCCTGAATCTGCCTCGTAACTCGAAGTGCCCAGACCCAAAAGCACCGTTTTGTCGGGCGAAGCATAGCTCTTGGGCCACTTTATTGGGCCTTAATTAGTCTTGAATTTATGTATGTTTTATCTTTTATATTGGGCTTCCACCAGAGAAGCCAAGAGTATCCATATCTCTGATGGGCCCGGGTTATACCCGGCTCAGACCCAGTGTTCCCATGAGTCTATAAATACAGGCTATAGAACACTGGAAAAAGGACCTCTCTTCGACTAGTATACAGTTACTCTGCCAAAACATAGAGAGAAACTCCATTGTAAAAGACTTTCTAAGCTCTAATATAACTGACTCGTGGACTAAGGCTCATTAACGCCCCAACCACGTAAAAACCTTGTGTTGATCTTCTATATTTCATATATTTAGTCTTAGCTAATATTCATTAGCGTGGTTTCCGAAAATCTCAGTAAACAAGTAGTTACATGTTTTTTAAAATTTAAATAAGATATTTACAAGATATTATTATTTACTCTATCTATTTTACACGTTTAAAAAACTAAAATTACTCCAAAACACTCTATTTATTTTCTCCATTAATTTAATTTTTTTATTCATTTTATATAGATTATAATAATGTAGTAATTAAAAAAAAATGTACCATACTCGTTATAAAAAATATGTAGTTACATGTTTTTTCAATTTAAATAAAATATTTTACAATATATTATTATTTACTCTATCTATTTTACACGTTTTAAAAATGTAGTAATAATAAAAACGATATTAATAATTGTATTTTTCTCTCATTTGATATTTTTTCAAGCTTGTGACCAAACGATATTACTAATGTTATTGTTTGGATTTGTGATTTGTTTTCACTATAGTAAATAAATGTTTTTAGAATGTAACTTAGTGGACATTCCAGCAGCAACAAAAGATGCAGAGGTTGATGTGAAGCACAAAAAATATTTTTTAGAAACAAGGAACATATTATGAATTAAAAAATATATAATTATGACAATTGATCTTAATATTGTTTGTTAGCTTAATTTTTTCACATCTCTTGCTTTTCAAGTGCTATTATACATTCTATTAATTTCTTGAAAGGAGAGAGAAACAAACAATTGATTAATTAGATACTTTTTATACAATTTTACTATTAGAGCATAACTTAAAAAAATGAAGGAATTACAAAAGATATAAATTTCTCACTCACATTATACAAATTATAAAATTAATCAAACAAATGTAGAATTACGTTAAATATATATAGTTGAATTACAAAATATATAAATTCAAATTATAATATTTATCAAACAAATATAAAAATGACCTTAAATATATATTTAAAATTATTATAAAAAAATTATGCGAAAGCAAGTATATTTTCTAATATATATATGATGTGACATTCTAAAATTTCTCCAAAGCACCCTTTCTATTTTCTTATTTTTTCACATTTTTTAATTTGAATTCAAATTTGATCAGATATTTAATTACGACATCTGTTTAATTAAATTATAAATATAAATAACTGTGAACTTTTCTCATTTTTTATTTCACTTTTCTAATTTATGGCTATTAATTAATTAATGAAAAAACTCTATCTATTTTTTTTATCATTTTTATTTTAATAATAATAATAATAGATGTCAATGTTGAATATCTATATATAATAATAAATAAATAATCTGTCTATTTGAATTTTTAACCTTTTGACAAAACAAGAGATCCAACTGTTAATTTTTAACAATAAATGATTCAACGGGTAATCAACCTTTTGACAAAACTCAAGGTCTACAAGTTAATTTAAAAAAAAAAGAGTCCAAACAGGTAATCGGCTAAAATACAAAGTTAAAAATGGTGTGAACCATTATAGAAAACATAAATTATATAGATAATTACATATATTTTGTTACACCCAGATTTCGAGCATGAGAAGTTGTGATCCTGAAATCTAGGCTCGTTATGTGTAAGCTCGAAATAGACACGGTCGCCGCACGTCCTTTCAGTTAAACCGTTTCTGTAAACAGTGACCTCGCAGGGGCAAAGGGGTATGTGGCCTCGAAAATGCCCCGAGCTTGTAAATAGCATGGTGTGACACTTGGATATATCCATGAACCATCTCTTGCCTTCCAGACTGGTTTGAGCTCGAAGTGTGTGAGTGCGAATGTAATGACATCATCAATATCTATTTGTTCCGAGCATAGGCAGGGTTAGGCAACGAGCTCGTGATCGACTGATGGTCTCGGCGAGTTCATGATCGACTGCTAGTCTCAGAGATTTGATGAATCTCGTAGTTGAGTTAATCAGTTATATGTGAACATATTTATTGTTGTACAATCCCAATGTTTAAGGAATATTATTTAATCTGTTATCCAATCCCACTTTTTATGGGACGTTTCCGTGTATGAAGGAAATAATGCATTAAATAGCATTATATTAATTGATTCACAGAATATCTTCCTGAGATATGTGGGAATGAGTTCTGCAACCTTCTCTATAAATAGAGAAGGAAGCACCATTTGTAAAGGAGCGAAAAACTGATTTCTGGAGAGAAAACTCTGGGCAACTATTCTCTGAAAAGTTTCCAGAAAACTCCTAAGTTCTAATAACATAGACTCGTGGACTAGGAAGATTTAATTGCCGAACCACGTAAAAATCCACTTGTGTTCATCTTTGTTCATTTCCTCTGATATTTTCTTGTTTAATCGCTCTCCTATTTAAGTTGACGAAAAACGACGTCAACAGTTTGGTGCTTTCATTGAGAGTCATTAAATAGTACGTGCGTGAATCTATTTAGTTAGAAAGCCTCTCGAATTAGCAATGGCTACAAATGATCCTAATATCCCTGAGGAGGAGATCCTAAATGAAGAAGAGTACCCTCGGCGCCTTGGAAAGTAGCCTATGGTGGATTCTGACCTCGATGAGAGGAGTGGTTCATCTGACTCTCGGGGACCACCTGCCCCTAGGGACGACGAAGACATGTACTACAATCCTGAGAGATATGTCCCGATCGTGGAACTCGAAAATTGTGAACTACGTAAGCAGTTGGCAGAAGCTAAAAAATGCAACGAAGAGCTAGCCAAACTAGCTGTTGAGGCGCAGGCGGCTCAAGCCCCACCTTCGTAAGGCACCTAGGCTCCGCCTCCGCGGGACGCTCATGTTCCACCCCATAGGCCTCGGGGACGACCGCGTAAAAACGCGACCATCGGGAGAGCTGGGCAACCTTCGCCACCAGCGGAGCAGCCTATCCCACTAAGACCCCAGAGGGGTAACCGGGCTGAAGGTCCTACCAACCCGACTGTAGAGGCACCAGCCAGAGTAGGGAATAATCGAGCCCCCTCAGAGGCTCGGACCTGAAATCCTGGTACCGCGCAGAATGTTACAGAACCCGATCAAGCAAATTCAGGGCCTTCTAGGCCCCGTAATGGATGGCAGCCACCATCGCCAATAAGACACCCACCATCGCCAATAAGGAACCCCTCACCAGTTCGGAGGAATGCACAACCGACCCATGGTGATAGGGAGAGGCGAGCTGGGTGAAGGCATGGGAATGGGGAAACTACTAGGGGGCATAGGGGTCCCCATCCCACGAGAAGCCAAGTATCTCGATCTCAAACGGTTGAGACAAGGGGATCAGCAAAAAATTCATCTCGTAATAATCGTGCAACGAGCCATGTCAACGAAGGCTCGGGTGACACTAGGTCGGTGAGTAATACGACCAAGAACCTAGGAACACTAGAAATCGAGGAAATCGCCCAGATTTATGGGAACATCTAAACCACAATGGGGGGCAGGATAATCCCCCGAATCCAGAACTGAGAGATCATCTCAACTGGCGCAAGCACCCCGCGTCGAGGCGTGGAACTGGAGTTGTAATCAAAGATAACCAGTTCCTGCTGATTCAGGCCAAACCCCCCATAGATCCAATCCAAGAAAGGATTGAGCAGTTGGAAAGAGCATTTAGGCTCTTGCAAAACGAAAGAGGCTGGGAACCGGATGAAGAGTTCGATGAGGAACTCGAGCCCTTTGCCTTGCATAATTCTAGGACCCCGTTTTCTCAAGGATTCATAATTCCTCATGTCCTGCCATTCGATGGAAATTCGGATCCATACAGTCACTTAAGTACGTTCAACAAAATAATGCAAGCCAGTAATGTGGGCTACGAGCTCAGGTGCATGCTATTCCCAACCTCGCTCATGGGACCAGCAAAAAATTGGTTTGAAAAATATAAAAGACATTTGATTGATTCTTGGGATCAGTTATCACGAGATTTCAAGAAACAATTCAAGGCAATGGTCGACATTAGGCCCGAGGCATCTGCCTTGACCAATGTCCGACAGCAGCCAAATGAGTCACTAAAAGGTTATCTCACCAGATTTAACTTGGAAGTCTCTCGAGCTCATGACGTCGACAATAGTGGCCATTTAGTGGCTGTTCGAGCTGGAGTAATGCTTGGAAGCCTTCTTTGGGAAGATTTACCAAGGAAACCTGTAAGGTCCTTAACCGAGATCAATCGACGAGCTCAGAGGTTTGTTAATGTAGAAGAGGCAAGGTTAGCATTGAATATGACTTCTCATCCCATAACTACAACAACAAACACAAACTCTGCCTCGACCTCGGCGGATCCTACGACCTCAAAACCCCCCGGGGACAACCCTTCTAAAAGAAAGAAGAATGAAGGGAATAACCCCGAGGCGGATGGGGGAAAGAAGAAAAAAGGGGAAAGATACTTCTCCGTATACAAAGTGTATACTGAGCTCAATGAGTCTTGGGAGAATATCTACCTGGCTAATGAAAACCAGGTCCCTTTCAGACGACCTGACCCCATGAGAAACCAAAAGGCGAAAAGAGACTCCAACAAGTATTGTAGATTCCACAGAGATGTCGGACATACAACCGAAGAATGCAGGCAATTAAAAGATGAGATCGAAGGTCTGATCTCAAGAGGATATTTCAGGCAGTATGTAAGAAATCAAAACCCCAATCAGGATTCCACTGCCCAGAGGACAGCAGTTGCACCGCCTGCCCAGAACAACAACTCCCGAGCATGGGAAGATGAACGACCCCCTCCAATTGATGGAGAAGATGTCATAACCATCTCGGGGGGGACCCCATATTGCAGGATCGGGCAGGAATGCCCAGAAAAGATATGTGAATATGGACCCAAAACGGGTATGTTTTAAAAATTTATACTCGCAAGCGCACGAATCGTATATGGAATATAGTGTTCGTGTAAGCACGAGATCGAACCCAAATGAGTTGTCTAAAATAAAAAATAAAACTATTTTAAATCAAAATTAATAAATTCTAACCTAGTTCCAAAGATTGATGAGGTTTAATGTCATGAATATAAAATAAAAGATTTAAAATAAAGCTATTTAAGAGAATAAAAATAACTCAATAAGGATTTTAAAATAAGTGGTAAAAGGAAAGATTATTAAGATACTAGAATCCACAAAATGTAAGTTTAATAATATTTATTAGTATATTGATTACCAAGTTTTAGTGATAGTTAAAATAAATCAAACTATCATTTTCCAAATAGATTTATAATTTTAAACACAAATTACTTCTAAAAATATAGGATTTTTCTTCACTTTTCAAAAATTATAATTTCAAAGTATTTAATGTGAATCAACCTAATGAAACAACAAAAAATCAAATAACATTATTTATAAGGCAAAACATAATATTTTTGTTCTAAGCATGGATGTGTACAATTTAATGACACATCTTACACAAAGAATATTATGTTTTTGCAAAATGAAGAACAAAGTGCATATTATCTAACAATCCAAAATATGAGATATTAAAGATGAAAGACATATATGAAGAAGAAAAATCCATAAACTTTGTTGCATTACAAGGGAAATCAACATACAACATAAATATTATCTAGTTACAAGTTGCTTCATCGTGATCTTAATAACTTTTTGAAAAAGATTAGAAGCACATAACTAGAGTAGAAATTACAAAATAAATGACATACATACTTGAAAATGCTCCTGAAAAACCCAAAATGGAAGAGAGAAAATGGTAACCCCAAAAATTAAGCACCCCCAAAAATGGTCTTGAAATTCCATATTTATAGCCAAAATGAGATTATTAAAATAATCAATTTAAATTAATTAAATTGATTAGATTAATTAAATAAAATAAATATGGTATGTAGAGGTAAATTATAGGGTGTAATGATGATGTTGTGGTGAAAAATGTGTAGAAAAATGGGTAAAAAGTTGGCATTTTGGACATAGGGGACATTGTGGGCTCAAGATGATAGTTGGTGGTTGGGCAGGCGGCTGTGTCGTGTCTTGGGCTGGGGTGGCAGGTGGTTTCGGCTGGGTTTGTTTACTGGGCCGAATGGCTGGGGGAGGATGAGTGCAGATGTGAGGTGAAGGAAGGATGGAATTGAGCCTTGGGTTGGGGCAAACGGGCTGGCCTGGTGGACTCCTGGACTGCTGGGTTTGCTGAAGGGAGGCAGGCGAGCTGGAGGAGTGCATCTGCAAGAGGCGTGGGCCTGACTTTGCTGGGCCAAGCGGCTGAGAAGAGGCATGGGCCTGAGCATGGTTGGAGGTAGCTGGAAGGCTGATTGAGCCTCCTTTGTTTTACTTCATTTCTTTTATTTCTTTTCAAATCTACCACTTTCCTTTTCATTCATTTTTTTTTCTGAATTTTCACACATCAAATTGCCACAAAATTTCTGCAAAATTATCATAAATTAAATTAAAACAAATATTTTCATTAATAAAATATACAACATAAATCTCATGAAAATATTTATTAAAACTTAATTTACTTTGACATTTAAGTTAAAAAAACAACATTTTTACTTTTAATCTAATAACACTAATTTCAAATAATTAAACTACAACATATTATAATAAAATATCTATAAAAACATGTAAAATCCTAAAAATGTCAATAAAACTAATAAATTAAAAATTACTTAAAATCTTAATAAGTTACTTAAAAACTCAAAGACTAAGCAACAATTAGCATAAAAAATGTGGTAAAATAACTCTATTTTGTAGAGTTATAAGTGAATGAGCTGAAAACTGGTGATGAGTCTCCCTACGAACCTGAACCCAAAGCTCCAAAACAACAAAGGGTTGAATCTCAACCCATAACTTTTACTGAGGATGACGCGTCTCATGTACAGTTCCCTCATAATGACTCGTTGGTCATCACCCTTTAGCTCACGAACAAGAGGGTGCACCGAGTACTAATTGACAATGGGAGCTCGGTGAATATCCTCTACAAAGCCACTCTAGAAAAGATGGAACTCGCGCTTCGCGACCTAAAGGCCTGTGTAAAGACGTTGTACGACTTTTTAGGAGAAGGGATTGGCTGCATGGGATCCATCGAACTCCCTGTAACCTTGGGAGACTACCCAGTCTCGATAACCAAGATGATGGAGTTTATTGTAGTGGATCTCCCATCGGCCTACAATGTGCTGCACGGGAGACCCACCCTAGTAGGGCTGGGGGCAGTTTTTGTTAGGAAAATATAAATTGCCTCAATGGAAATGGTAAGAAAATGTTACAACTCTATGCAAAATATTACAATAGACAAGGTTGATTAAATAAAGTGTTACAACTCTATAACTGAAAATACAAATAAAATAAAGGAAATGAAGAAGATGATGAAGAAGAAGAGAATAGTAAAATACAACTCTAAGCAAAAGGTTACAAATAAAGTAAAGTGTTTGAAACAAAGGAAAATAAAAGATTACAACTCTTGAACAAGAAATAAAAGAAAAAGAACAAGAGGATAAGAAGAAAACAATACAATAGAAAGAAGAACTGAAATACAAGAAACTCTCACTTACACAACCTAAGTGAAGAGGGTTGGGGATCACCAACTTGAACAAGGTTTAAAACCTTTGTCCAAAAGCTTATTTCCCCCTAACTCAAGCACTAAGGGATCTCTCTCAGATATTGGAAAAGCTTTATGGAATTATCAAGCCTCAAGGTGTTTCGAGCCAAGTGCTCTTATGGATAGAAATGTTGTGTCTTTCAAGTGAGCTATAGGCTCCTATTTATAGAGTTTAGAGACACCCTTTGAATTTCAAATTCCACAAACCCCCATGGTTGTTACCAATGTTTAATTGGATTAATATGGAATTAAAAAAGAGATTTGGGAGTTATTTGTGTTTTTTGAGCCGTTCAACAAAGATTGAAAAAACTGAAAATTGGTCAGTTTTTGGCCTGTGGCCGCGGCCAGAGACATTAGTGGCCGCAGCCACTGGTCTCTGTCCCACAGGCCGTGGCCACCAACATTCAGTGGCCGCGGCCACCGACCAATTTCAGCACTTAAAATTGTGTTGTTTTTCCAAACGGTTCCAAACCCTCCCAAATTATTTTGTAACTCCCAAAAACACATTATTGGGGTTAAAATCATATCTCTAACAGCCATATCACATATGGATTTATGAAATTCATCTCAATATTGTGTAACAACAATTTTACACAATAAAGGGTAATATTTGGAAGTTACAAATTTGTAACACCAAATATGTTACATTATTTGGATATATCTCATATATCTAAATATTGTAACTCTCTATTATATGTTACAATATGTGACACACTTTGTCACATTTATTTAATCTAAACATTATATTGTAATATAATATAATATTACATTATATTATAAAATAATATAACAGTTTCATCTATAAGGCATTTGGCCATCAAGTTCTTGACTTCTAGTGGCATCGGGACTCTAAAAGGGGACCAGCTTGCAGGGAGGGAATGCTATAACATTTCTGTTAAAGGGAAAAGACAAAAAAGTGCACAAGCACTTGTTGTAATTCAGAATAAGGATGGGACAATCTTCGAGATAGACGAAGAAATTGATCTTAGAGTAGAAGAGAGGGCTGACCTCAAGCCGCTAGAACAACTCGAAGAGGTCAAGCTCGAAGAAGTTGAACCCTCGAAAACTGTGAAGGTAGGGAAAAATCTTTCAGAAGAAACAAAGCAGCAATTAATTTGCTTCTTGAGGAAGAACCAGGATGGTTTTGCATGGTCGCATTCAGACATGGTAGGGATAAGTCCGAATGTGATAAGCCATGCACTTAACATTGACAAGAGCTTCCCCTCGAAGCAGCAAAAACGAAGACTCCTGGGCGATGATAGAAAGAAAGCCTTGAAGGAAGAAGTCGATAGGTTAAAGGAAAACCAATTTATACGAGATGCCTTTTATCCTGATTGGATCCCCAATCCGGTGTTGGTCCCGAAACCTAACGAGGCATGGCGAACTTGTATCGACTACTCCGATCTCAACAAGGCATGCCCTAAGGATTGCTTTCCCCTACCCCGAATCGACCAGCTCGTAGATGCCACAGCCAGGCATGGACTAATGTCATTCATGGATGCTTATTCTGGATATAACTAGATTTCCATGCATGCCTTGAACCAAGAGCATACGAGTTTTGTGACAGATAAAGGGCTGTACTGTTACAATGTCATGCCTTTTGGGCTTAAAAATGCTTGAGCCACGTACCAAAGGCTCGTAAACATGATGTTCTCCGAGCAGATAGGTAATAACCTAGAAGTGTATGTTGACGATATGTTGGTCAAATATAAACATAACAATAACCATGTGGACAACCTCGAAGAATGCTTTGCCATGCTACGAAAGTACAACATGAAACTCAACCCCCAGAAATGCTACTTTGGAGTATCGTTGGGGAAATTTCTGGGCTTCATTGTGAACGCGCGAGGAATAGAGGTTAATCCTGACAAGATCCAGGCGTTAATCGACATGCCTTCACCTCAAAAGCATAAAGATATCCAGAGCTTAACTGGATGGATGGTGGCATTAAGTAGATTTATCTCTAAATCTACAGACCAATGTCTGCCATTTTTCAACCTTTTGAGAGGGGCCAAAAAGTTTGAGTGGACAGAGGAATACGAGCTTGCATTTCAGGAGCTAAAGAAGCACCTCACGGAACCTCCCATCTTGTCGAAACCTATCATATGAGAAATCATGTACCTATATCTCGCTACAACCGAGCACGCCATCAGCGCCGTACTCGTCCGAGAAGATCAGAAGGTACAAAAGCCAGTGTACTATGTCAGTAAGAGGTTACTGGGGGCATAATCGAGAAACCCGTTAATAGAGAAGCTGGCTCTTAGCCTAATCCACTCATCTTGAAAGCTCCAACCTTAATTCAAAGCACACCCCATCCATGTGATGACTGACCAACCACTACGGCAAGTCTTGTCCAAGCCAGAAGCCTCGGGCCGATTATTAAAAGGGGTTGTTGAGCTCGGATAGTTCAAGATCACTTATCATCCAAGAATGACCATAAAAGGGCAAGCCCTGGCAGACTTCATTGTGGAATGTACAGGAATGACTGATGATGAAGTTATAACCCTAGCCCGCGAGCTGTGGAAACTTTATGTCGATAGATCTTCCAACGAAAATGGATCGAGGGCAGGAATCATATTGATCACTCCAACTGGAAGATGATTTCACTCTGCCTTGAGGTTTGGCTTCGAAGCGTCTAACAATGAGGTTGAGTACGAAGCTCTATTGGCAGGACTTTGAATAGCCAAGGAGCTCAGGGCTAAAGCAATACATTGCTACAGTGACTCGCAGTTGGTGGTCAACCGAGTCTTAGGGGAATACCAGGCTCGTGGAACGAAGATGGTTGCATATTTAGAAAAAGCGAAAGCAACGCTCGAACATTTCGAGTTCTATGCGATAGAACAGGTTCCCCGAGAGAAAAACTCAAATGTGGCGCTCTGGCCAGACTCGCCACATCCAACGGAGTCGATACGCTGAATGTTGTGCCAATTGAGCACCTGTCGACACCCAGTATTAGCGAGCCTGAATAGGAAGATGTCTGCATGATTGACTTCGAACCAACCTGGATGACCTCGAAACCGGTATTCTCCCAGCAGAACGGAACAAGGCTCGGAAACTGATGTATCAGATTCCCAGGTACACTATTGTGGAAGGAAGGTTATATCGGAGAGGATACTCTATGCCATTACTCTGATGTGTGACTTCACCCGAGGCCAAGAAAATCCTAGAAGAAATTCATGAAGGATTTTGTGGAGACCACACTAGGGGGCATAGCCTATCTAAGAAAATTATAAGACAAGGATACTTCTGGCCCACTATCAAGGCAGACGCATTCGAGTATGTCAAGAAATTCGATAAGTGTCAGCGGTTCGCTACAATCCCGCGAGCCCCACCATCCGAGCTAACTATGATGACCTCCCCATGGACATTTTCGGTGTGGGGAATCGATCTCATAGGCTCATTGTCAACTGGAAAAGATGGAGTTAAGTATGCAGTGGTCGTGGTTGATTAGTTTACGAAGTGGACCGAGGCCGAACCTCTGGCAACGATTACCTCGAAGAAAGTCTTGGACTTTGTGGTAAAAAACATCATCTGCCGATATGGAACGCCAAAGAAAATAGTATCAGATAACTGTACTCAATTCGACAATGAATTATTCACCAGTTTTTGTGAGAAAAATGGGATAATGAAAAACATCTCCTCTGTTGCCCATCCCCAAGCAAATGGCCAAGTCGAAGCCGTGAATAAGACTCTCAAGAGTTCTATGAAAAAGAAATTGGAAGAAGCTAAGGGAAAATGGCCCGAGGAGTTGCCCCAAGTCTTGTGGGCCTATCGAACTACAACTCGCACTTCAACAAGACATACCCCTTTTTCTCTGGTATATGGATGCAAGGCCATGTTACCAATTGAGGTCGAAATACCCACCATTCGTAGCCATGCTTATAATCAATCCTCGAACCAATCCCAGCTCGAAATAAGTCTGGACCTGATTGAAGAACGACAAGATGAAGCTCAACTAAAAAATGCAGCATATCAACAGCGAGCTACCCGGTATTTCAACAAAAAGGTTCGGGATAGGAAATTTGGATTGTGAGACTTGGTGTTAAGGTGTGTGTTCCTAGCTACAAGGGACCCAGCTACTGGCGTGCTTGGGCCCAATTGGGAAGGACCTTACCAAATCGAGTCAGTTATTCGACCTGGCGTTTACAAATTGGCGAGATTAAACGGAGAGTTGGTACCATGAGCATGGAATGACGAACATCTACGACCTTACTATCAATAGTGTAGGAATGATGTCTCCTGTAACCATGCTTGTTTATCTTTACAAAGTTTCTGTTAATAAATTGTTTAATTTTGAATAAAAGTCATTTTTGTTTCAATATGTAGTATTTTTTGTAAACTCTCTTAATTTAATAACCTATGGTCACACTTATAGGATATTAAGGGGGCATCAGTGGTATATATACCATAAGTTTGAAAAAATAAATAACTGAAATATAGCATACACAAAAACAAACAAATGTCTGGATCGTTAACCCAACATAAAAGTTTAAAGTGTATTATAAAAATAAAGTGTTTGGATATAACCAAATACGCGAGCTAAGATAATTTGGACATAACCAGATTATTAAAAATAAAGTATTTGGATATAACCAAATGCGCGAGCTAAGATAATTTGGGCATAATCAGATTATTAAAAATAAAGTAGTTGGATATAACCAAATGTGCGAGCTAAGATAATTTGGACATAACCAGATTATTAAAAATAAAGTATTTGGATATAACCAAATGCGCGAGCTAAAAATATTTGGACATAACCAAATTATTAAAAATTAAGTGTCTGGATACGACTAGATACGCGAGCCAGTGTGATCTAGATATAACTAGATCAAAAATTTATAAGTGTATGGATTACGAACCAAACACGAGTGACCTAAATAGGTTTGGGACAAACTAGCTAAAATTGATCGACACAAGTGGGAAAAAGATTAACCGACTGCGAGCTAAGTCGATACCAAGGCTGGAGTATTTTGCAACAAAAGTTTCAACCTCATAACCTCAAGGAACTGTGTGAGGAAGAGGAAAAGTGACTACAAAAAGTAAGATACAACTAAACTACTTAGCTTACATATCACTTAAGTACTTCCGAGTGCGTGGTTAAAGTAAGATCCGACCTTGACAAATAACGAGATCGGATATGGATATATCGAGTAAACTATGCGCGAATGCATTGGAACTTGAGCTTAAATCCAATATATGTTTGTATGAATAAACAAACATAAAGGCAAAACTCTAATATAAATTGCTTAAAATATTTCGATCTTAGAGATGTAAAGCAAAAATATTAAAGTAAAGTCGAACATAATATGAAAAATATCCAATGTAAATAGCTCTTTTTATGAGCTGTAGATTGTTTTTGCCCCGAGGGCATGAAAAGGAATTACTCTAAACTATTACAAGATTTTTTAAAGGGACGCAGCCCATGATCAAAGAACTAGGAAGCAGGAGGATCCTCCTTAGCCTTCTCAGCATCTTCCGTAGCCTTCTTAGCGTCCTCCTGAGCATCTTCCTCCGCTGCTAGCCGAGCTTACCATTTGACTAGAAACTCGTCCTCGAAGGTACCCAAAAAGCTCGTGTCGAGATCGGCGTTGCTGGCCCAAATTCTGTACATGGCCAAGCCAATTGCCCGATCCTTTCTCTGCTTAAAATCTTCGAGAAGACGAGCCTTTTCACCCTCTATTATCTTGAAGGTGGCCTTTTTCTCCTCCTCGAGCTTGGCATTCAACTTCTAAAGCTCCTCAACCCAGGAGCTCTTCTCTTTGAGCTCGGCTTTCAGCTTCTCAATCTCGGCCTCCAGCTTTGATCTTGCAGCCTTGAACTCATCAACGAGCTTAAGCTGGAGATCCTTCAACTCATGAGCATAGGACATACTCGTGTGAACCTCGTTGTTCAACTTGTAATTTAGCTAAGCAACTCTAGCAAGAGCCTAACACACAAACGAATCAAGTTAGAACATACTGTAAGAAAAATTACAACAAATAATGAAGTGAGAGAGGTTACCGAGGAGATGAGCTCAGTGCTCTTGTCATAAAGGACATTGGAGTCCTAAGCATTGACCAAGAACTGTGTAACGCCCTGGATAACCAAGACCGTTACACTGTGTGTTTAAAATAGTGTGAGACTTGCTAACCAAGTCATTTAAATAAAAATGTGAGTCTAAAGACATAAACAGGTTAGGTTTAAAAGATTTTGGTGAAAAGCAAATAATTTTCATTAAAACAAATGTTTGATACATGGGATCCCAAATCAGGGTTTAAATGACACATTTATAGGGTTTCCAAATGTTATAAACAATCAAAGCCACTCTAATGGAAAAATACATATTTTAGGTCTCCGTCCCTGTACAAACCCTCGACCGTGGTGGCCGAGTAGCTGACAATGTACACCTTGCCCTTAGAGCTCTCCAACCCATGGTTGAACCATCTTACCCTTGCCTTTACCTGCACCACGTAGCACCTGTGAGCCGAGGCCCAGCAAGAAAACATAATATCATAGCACAATCAATATCAATAACCAAGTAGTTCACAGAGCATAACCAAATGATTTACAAGACATTAATCAATTACCCAGTAGCCATAGCATTCATTCAATCCAGGACATCAGTCAATAACCAATGATCTAATTTTCAGATATTCAGAATATCATACACATCTAATTAACAATAGTATACATGTCAAGCAACAACTAGGGTCGATGCCCGTAGGCCGCACCCTCTATATAATCCACTGTCTTTGGCTCGCTTAGGCCAAGCCCAGTGTTCATCCCACTGACTCCAGCCCGCTTAAACCGAGCTCAGTGATTATTAAGCTGTCCTCAGCTACCAGTGGCTGAGCCACGCCCTGTGTGCAAGTATTAATTCCGGCACTCTTAGGCCATTTATCACATGTCCCCATGGCATAATACCACCTCATGACATTCATACAATTATAGGGAACTCTTAGTCCCAACATATTCACATGGTTTATCACAATCATATAACAGTGCATACAAATATTGGGAACACTTAGTCCCATCCTATCCACATGAACGGGTGAAGTTTTCTTACCTTTAATTCCAAGTGCTTCGATTAAGAAAGACAGCCCCTGAGCACGATCCTGCCCCGAGCCCAAGCGTACACCTAGTCACAACCATGATAAAAGATTCCATCAATAATTGTATAAAGGTGTCCGAATAAAGTTCTAACCTCCGGGACATTGAATTCCACCAAACACGGTAGTGGGATCGATCCCAAGCACCCTAGGTTAGGTTCCCGCGCTTAAAAACTCCAAAAGGCCAAAAATGTCCTTAAGGGCAGCAGCCCAAGCTTCCTATGCCGCGACATGCCCCCAACCAGAGGCCCAACCTCACCCAAAAACAAACACAGGCCGCAGCTCAGCCTTCCCCATGCCGCGACCCGTTCTCCTTCCCCAGTACCCATCTGCTTCAGAGGGCTGCGGCACACCAAGAACTGAGCCGTGACCCGACCCCTTCGAACCTAGAAAAACTACCATTTTTAACACTCAAACCTCACTCAAAACCACCCATAACCATCCTAATGATATAATCCAATTATCACAAACATTCTAACATGATTTTAGCAACATAACCCAACAGAAACCTAGTCTAGAAACTCATCAAAACAACATTTCAATCTTTGAAACCCACAAGCTCAAGAATGCCAACACCAGTAAGAAAAACCCAGAATTCAAACACTATATCATAAATTGAAGCTTACCTTCACTGAAGACTCAATCCTCCAAACAATTACTGAGCTAACTCCCAAGCCTTCTTCCTTAATTCAACCTTTAAATTCAGAACCCAAGAACTCTTAGAATCCAGCCCTAAAGCTATATAATCAAATGATCAAAAGTATAATTCAATGCTCACCTCAGTCCCTGGTTAGATTCCTTAGCTTCTACTGAGTTAATCTTCCAAAACCTCTACTCAATTCACTAAGTTCTAGCCAAATTTCCTTAGTTTTTATGTAGTTTCCCTTGAGAGAGTGAGAGAAGAGAGAGGAGGTTTAGTTGGCCTTGTTCTACCACTTTATGAGTTTTGTTTAATCTATCCTTAATTGATTAAGTCAATCCCGAGGTTCGGGGTACCGAAAATGTCCCCGAGGGAAAAATGGTAAAATTCTCCAGTACTCCCACCTAGGCTTCCTAACCTCAAATATATATCCAATTATTTATTTCCATAACCCGATAACCCAAATAATTGTCTAATACCCAAAATACCCCTTGACTCACCCCGAGTCAAGTATTGGGTCCCATTGTGACTTTCCCGCTAGTTGCTCCCTAGGATCGCCTCGTGCCAAAAGCTACGAATATATATCCACATAATAATGTGGTCTCAACAGTTTATCACAAATAATCATGTTTATGCCATAACAGGCCAAAATTACAATTATGCCCTTAAAGGCTAGACATGGCCCGCATGCTTATCTAATACTCATAAACATGCATTCTCACCATTAATTCACATAACTTCCAATTATGCCGTCCCGGCACACTAATCAGGGCCCTTAAGCCTTATTAGTAAATTTGGGTCGTTACAAACTGCCACTGAGGAGCCCCAAGACTGCTGAAGCTTTGGCCTACCCAAGACAGGACGTCCGAGCCAAGAGTGGCTTTGTGAGTCTTGGCAGTGTTGTCGATGACATACTCATTAGAATGAGTAGAAATTGACAACAGGCACCCTGTAGTGATCGCTAGTTTCTTCGGAGCTGAGCCGAGCGTTGGAAGGATTTGGAGGGCTAGAGGCAAAGTAGGAACATCTGCTGCAGAAATGTCGACCTAGGTAGTGGGGCCCGCTACTGGGCTTGGAACAATAGGAGCTGGGGGAGGAGGAGTCACCTCGGTCCTTTTAGGGACCTTAGCAGGCTGACCAGACTTTGCGAGGCCCTCGGGCATTTACTTTGCTTGGCCCCCACACCACTGGCAAGCGTGTTCTCTAGGTCGGAGTCCATAGTACCTGCATGATCAAATCACATTGGAAAATGATTTCAAAACGTTTAAATTAGCGTAAAACAGACAATTAAAGAAATTAAAGACAAGTGACAAGGAACCTAACTGGAACTCTCCCTCGAGCTTGTGCTCGGCGACCATGTAATCCCCCCATCTTCAGAGGAGGCTAGGGGAGTCCCTTCCCTATATGTGGAAGTTAGCCTCGAAAGGTCTCTATAATCATTGGTCCCGTACTGAACAACTATCCCATCCCAAACTTCATTTAAGCTATACATAGTTTGGAATCTTCCTAACCAACTATCAAACCTATGGACCCTCTCATCTACCCAAGACCATACATAAAAGTTATCCCTCTCACCTGGGAGTAAAATCAGGGTGTCGGGTCTATGCCTAAGAAGGGAAGGAGACCATAAGGCCGAGCTAAGAATGATCTTACCTTTGCCACTTGAGCTCAAGGCCTCATCATTGGCGTCGTTCCCCGAGCATGGACTCCTACAATGGCGAGCTGGGGATCGTGCCTTTGAGCTTCGCCTTGGAGGAAGCCTGTCAGTTGGGAGAGGCACAAACTCCCACTTGGTATACTTCTTGTAGGCAGTATCATCATTTGATTGGTCCTTCTCCAGGAGACCGCAAGCTCGGAGCTTATCTTCATCAAGAAGATAAGACAGGGAACGCCTGCCATATAAAAGCTGGAGCAAAGTTTCTTTGTGCTCATTCATTGCGTCAGTGGGGGTAAGGCGGTGATAGTTGGCTAAAGAATGGAATACATTATGAGATAGTTCAAGCCTAAGCTAAAGTTGAGCACGAAAGGAAAAAGATTGTATACTTACGGATTCGTCGGAACGAGTAATATTTGGAGGGAGCCAGGCCGTCTGTCCAAAAGAACGCCAGCTTGAAGTTAGGAGGATGGTTAGGCATGTCATCAAAGATCTTTTTCTCCCTGGGATAGCTCGAAAGGTAGTAGAAGCCATCTCCTCGCCGAGCTTGGGAGGGGTTGCTTTTCAGACAAAAGAGATACAGAATCTCTTTTGGCGAAGGCCCTTCCCACTTCAGCTCGTGGTATAGCGACCTCAAGGCTGACAGGACCCTGTATGAGTTGGTCTGGAGTTGGAAGGGCGCGAGCCCAAAAAAATCCAGAAAGTCCTTAAAAAAGGACTTCAAGGGCAATAAGGCCCCTACCATCATATGCTCGTGGATCCAAGCCACGAGCTTTAGCTTATTGTCAGGATTTCCATCTCCCGAAGTTTTTTCCTCTTTCTCTCTTCGACCTCGTCGATTTGGCAAAAGTGAGCTCGGGTATCCTCTTGCTCGCACCTCACTTCGTGCTCACCAATCAGCCGCTGATTCCGAGTAAAGGGCGACTCTGGGCTCAGAGTTGTTGGTGAATAAGGAATCGCGAGTACTGACTCCCACCGTTTTTCCAAATTCTGCGACATCTAGCAAGAAAGAAAAGGGTGAGGGCCGAGCACACAAGAAATTAAGGATAAAAATCAAAATGGTTAGAGCTCGAATGCTTGAAACCATGGAATAAGCTCGATCAAAGAACGAGATCAGGCTCGGAAGAAACCTGAGCTATTGAAATAGTCGGACCCCGAGCGTGTATTTGATGCGAATGGGTGAAAGTTGATTTATTTTTTAGAATCCCAGATTTTCAGGGAAAAAAGTTGGCGGTCACTCAAAAGGTGATATTTTTGGGAAACGTGCAATTTAAAAACCCTAATTCCATACCCCTTTTCTTGGTCTACACGATATGTCATCCGAAATCCAAATGAAGAACTATATTTGTATCTTTTATGCAAAATCTGGGCTTGGAACCCATAATATCAGATGAACCTAAGAGCTACACACTATCGGCTAAAAAATTATGCTGCTAACTTCAAGAAAAATGCTATGGAAATTATATCCAAGAAAGGACACCACATACAAAATAATGAATTCACAACTACACCAAAGCAAACAAAGAAACCAAACACTAAATTATAAGACATTGGTTATTTTTTGAGTATGAAAATGTACCTCTTGGAATAACTTTTTTAAAAGGGCATGCAACTGTGGAACCAACTGCTTCTTGTATTGTAAGCATCGCATTATTAGGACGAAATAAGTAAGATTCTGGTACAAACTCCCTAGCTTTTTGCTCATATTCCACCGTTGCTCTACAATTTTAGAGCATACGTCAATAATCAAGCACTGGCACTTAAACTTATACCCAAAATAAACTATATGATTTTGGTTACTAACCTGTTAAGATGGATCCAACTTTTATCCATCTCCAATGAATTTGAATTTGATGTTGTTCTCTTAACAACTGTTAGACAAGACAATCACATTATTTGCGGTTGTAATTTCAGGGTCATGACAAGGTCATTAACACACATGCTTTTAAAAGAAAACATGCCTTGGTTGAATTTCAGGTCATCTTAAAAGAGAATTTCAGGTCATACCAGTTAAAAAGATCATTTTCTTCAGTTAAATATCCTATATTTGCTATTTATCCTATGAATGATTAAAAATGGAAGAATTCCTTTATTGTTTTGGGGTTAGTTGTAGAAGAAGAAGAAGAAGAAAAGAAAGGCCATTAAGTCAATGTTGTTTAATAGAGAAGTTGACCATATTGTTATTTTCGACCTCAATTGTTTTGTGGGTTGTAAATATATCAATGAAAAGGCCTAGTGGGCACTGGCCCTTTTAATTTGATTAAGAAAAAAAGGGATATTATGTCTAGTGGGCAGCAGACTCTACATCATGTGCTCTTAAGAACTTGTTGCTCTTGAGAGTATAATATGATTAATTCAGTCTTTTAAATCTGTAAAAACAATTTGTTATATGATCCAAATGGTGGTAACCAACCAAAAGGAAAGAAAAGGAAAACACATTGATCTTTTTTTTTTTTTTTTTGTTATTATATTTTTGCTCAAGATTATTATTTTTATTATTATATTTCATTTCTTGGTTTTCTTTTAAATTATGGCTTTCTATTTTCTGTTATACTAATCATATCAGCCCCTGTTTCTTATGGAATGAGCATGCATTTAAACATCATTTTTAACAAAAACAAGTGTCATATATCTCACAATTCAAGGCCAATTTAAGAAGCGTACATAGCCATTTGTTTGTTAGTGTGACCATTTTCTATTAGTATACATTATAAATTCAATCTATTGTACTCACTTTGTTTGGACCTACTTATAGGCTATATAGATCATCAGAATACATTTTGGTTTGGTTTGGCAATCTATTGCGAAACTGCCTCAAAGTTCTTACTTAAGGAACTTTAGACTTTTTGACTGATTTTAATTTGTAGGAAGTGCTTGTGTGTTTGATTTTGCAGTAAAAGGAAGTTTCAACAACGAAGGGTAAGATTTTCAAGCTAGCAAAGGGGTTCTGTGGGGTACACTATCTAATACTTGTTTCATAGATTTGTAATTTTGAGTCAGATTTTATATTATATTCTCTGTCTATACATGATTGTAAGGGATTGCTGATGATTTTGGTCTTCTTATTATGTAAGTTTTGTAGTATTGATCTCAGAATGATTCCTGCTCTAAGTCTTAGTTTTGTATTCAGTTTCTTTTAACTAAAAACTATACAAATAGTTTAGTTAATGCTCTCCTTCAGCTGCACTAAAGAATTAGAAAGGGATTCATTTTGAAATCAATATTAAAGATAATAAATAGTGAAATATTGTGTACAATTTCTGAATGTGTAAATTACTTTTGTTTTTGTGGCTTGAAAAGCTTGTTTGCATTTTTTTGTTTTTTTTTTTTGATCAAGAAGAAGAGAACTTCATTAATCAACCAACAAATACACCCTCAACTCCTCACTTCAAACTAAGAAGATGCAACAGGCTGCAACCTCCAAAAAGAAACCAAAGCCTAATACATTTTTAATCTATGTAAAAAATCCCTCTCTTGACTTGTCATTTTTCTATTTTGTACAATATAAAACCTGTACAACAGGACACTTTTTATATCATGAGCAATCTTTACTTCAGAATAGGAATAACCTTCAAAAATGCACCTATTCCTGTTTAACCATAAACTGTAGCAAGTTGCTGCAATAACAGCAACACTAACCAACTTCACAACTCCCTTAGCAGGCACCGAAAGCCAACTCAACCAGCCATTGAAGTCCAACGGCCAGCCCCTGAAACCCAACCATGCAAACACAAGCTCCACCACCCTTTGAGAAAGACAGCAACTGAAAAATAAGTGGTTGTGTGTTTCAGGATGATCACCACACACAGGGCACAAATTGGAATCTAAGACAATATGAAATTTGTTCAAGTTGTCCTTCGTTAGCAGCTGGGAGTTAACTACTTGCCATAACATAAAATGATGCTTTGGCAAGTTGAGGCTACTCCAAATGGCCCTGTGAAAATGGAACTGAATCTGAGGAAGGGTACTGTTATATAACGAGAGAGTACTAAATTTACCCGAGCCTCCTGCATTCAATATTTCAGCTTGAGTGAATATTTGTCTCAATCTACATATCTTGCGCCAATACCAACTTGTGTCCATTTTTAACTCATAGGACCAAAAAGGAGTATCTTTAAGATAGATGTTGTTGACCCATTTTACCCAAAGCAAGTCAGACTTCTCATTAATAGCCCAAATATACTTGGCTAGAATAGCTTGGTTCCATTTTGATCCCTCTTTGAACCCAAGACCACCATAAGCTTTAGGGAGACAAACTTTTTCCCACGAAGCTACATGAATTCTGCTCCTATTCCCATTAACAGCCCAGATAAATCCTCGACAGAGTTTTTCAATTTCTTTTGTAACACTTTGAGGGAGAATGAAGATGCTCATCCAATAATTGCGAAGTCCAAGCAATACAGAGTGAATTAGTTGAACTCTTCCAGCAAAAGATAGGTACCTACTCCCCCAAGTTTGAAGCCTCAATTTGATTTTTTTAAGAATAACCCCGCAGTCTTCAGCTCTCCACTTGGTTGATCTTAAAGGCACCCCTAAGTACTTTAGAGGAAAGGTGCCTTCAGTCAACCCAACTTCACCAATGATCTCCTCTT
Source organism: Humulus lupulus (assembly GCF_963169125.1). NCBI lineage: Eukaryota > Viridiplantae > Streptophyta > Magnoliopsida > Rosales > Cannabaceae > Humulus > Humulus lupulus. The sequence continues at coordinate 58,606,804 of NC_084794.1, read as the reverse complement.
TCTCCTTTGAGCCAACCCCTCCGAAAAAAATTTGGGATTTGCTAGCATTGATAAACAGCCCTGTAGTAACACTAAACTCATCAAGAACAGATTTCAGCACCTTGATGGACTGCTTGGAACCTTTGCTGAGAAGAATCAAGTCATCCGCAAAGCAAAGGTTGATCAATTCTAGATTTTTGGACATAGGGTGAAAGCGAAAGTTGGATTTCTGAGCCGCTTGAAGAAGGCTTCTCGACAGATATTCCATAATCAGAACAAATATCAAAGGGGATAAAGGATCTCCTTGACGAAGCCCCTTAACTCCTTGAAAACCTCCTTGACGAAGCCGCTTGTTTGCATTTTATTATGGAGATTTCTGTTGAAATCAGTAAGGCAGAGTGAGTTTCACTTATTTTAGATAGATTTTCCTTTGATTGAAAACCTTATAGTAATTTTTGAGGAACCAAAAACTAGAGAGAACTACTGAAATTCCTCATTATTAATTAATAGACAGTGCTAGTATAGACCAAAACCCTAAACATTACAAGGTTGAGTTAGATTGAGAGGCTCCCCTTTCCCAAAGATTGCCAAATTCTTCTCTAAGTAAATCTCCCTCTCTATCTACAATATCTTCCCAACCTAACAGCCCAGACAACTTCTAATACAAGTCTTTCTTATTGGAGGCTTATCTAAATGCTTATCTAGTTATCTTATTGGAGGCTTATCTAAACACAAGTCTTGACCACCATTTTTTGTTAATTCTGCTAGTTTATTTTCTATCCATTTAATAGTCTCAACTATGCTCATGATTGTGAATGATAAAATAATACATTTTTTTGTAAAATTAGCTAGAAGTTTATCAACGAATCACTAAATTTATTTTACAATCAAGAAATGTAATCTATTAAGGTTTACCATAGCAATATCGATGCTACATGTTTGATTTTTCATATCTGTTTTAGTAACCATATTTATTGTGTTATGAGTTTTGTGCTTAATCAGAAAGAGTGTGATCTTGAAGTGGTGGGTATGGATGCAACAGAACAAGAAAGAGAGGTTCTCTACTATTTCAGGTCTGAAAACCCATGTAATCACAATAAGAGAACAGATATGAACAAATCTACCAAGCTAATTTTTTTGCTAACAGATCTACCAAGCTAATTTTTTTTTTTTAATGGAAAATCACCAAAATGGAAAACAGATACAAAGCAAAAATATGGTATAAAGGGAAATGAAAAAGGACACAAATTTGAAATTCAAGTTATAAATGCTAACCCAAATGCTAAAAAACAAAATCATATTTACAAATTAAAAAAATAAGGCTTGCTCTCTAATAAAAAAACAGTTATATTCATACTAGTCTCAAGAATTACATGCTATAAAGTCTATTGTTTACTTGGTAAATTATTTTATTTTGAAAAATAGACCAATCATAAACTAAGCAAAGTGATAGAAGTCAAAGATAAATTAATCCTTTATCATAAAAGAATGTAAAGAAGAAAGAAGGAAAAAAGTTAGTTCATCTAATTCTCTTTAAAGACTTATTACAAACAGTTTCAGGGTTTAATCTAATATTTTGTATCCATTCATGATAAGCACCCAATTAATGAATAAACTACATTTATACAATGCAAAAAGAAAAAGGAAAAAGACTCACATTTGGAACAACAATCTGATCATCAGAGTTCTCAATCAGTGGGGCATTAGATGAAAAGCTTCGATTTCCAGCGCTGGCAATGAACTGTGGCTGCTCAGAATATTTAACAAATCACACGAAAATATCACTTAAAAGTAACTAACTCTTTTGCATTTTATCCATTTATGTCAAAGTTAATACTAGATCTAGCCAAACTCCTCTAGCCTCCTGCAGTAGAACTGCAACACAACGACCCCTACTTTTAATAAAGAACATAAATAAAGAAAGTTCATGATACCTTAATTGTACTTAATATATGAGGAGTAATTTCAAGGAGATATTTGTTCAGTAAGATGAAACTATAGATTTATTAAGAGTGTAGCAACAAGGGGTTACTTTTATGATGCTATATAAAATGCTGATAGAAACTCAAACTAAAAAAAAGAAGAGCAAAACATATAATAGAACAAAAACAATAATCATAAAACAAAGACAATTAGATAAATAAGCCAAAACAGAAAGTTAAAGTACAATGCAATATAGTAGTTGTGGCAACCATGAGCAATTGTTATATGTTATTTAATATTCGTCAAAGATAAATAGATAAACAAGAAAAAATATATAAATATAACCCATTAATTTTTGGAGCTGATATAACATATATTTTTAAAGCTATTTTTTTAAAGAAATGTGAATCTAGGTCACTAATGCAAAACAATAATACAACTAACAACCAAATAAAATGAACAAGAAAGAAACATGACTCAATCCAAACATAACCCTATAAAAGACACTACAACCAATTCAACAAACCCAAATTTGAGACTAAGTGGCATGGCAAAGAAGATGTAGAAAGGTCATGTAAAACTAAATATAAGGCAAGCATCTATAATCAAATATTAAAACTAAACACAATAAATGAGGAAAAATATGGTCTAATATATGACAAGCACTTTCCACTTGCAAGCATCTTAAATCTAGGCTCCCTTAGCAATATATAAGAATTAAAATATAATAGAAACATTAGGCCAAATGTGGAGTAGAAAAAATAAGAAAAGATAAATAATTGAAGTAAATCTTATAATTACCATAAGAAGACAACACAGGTAGACCAGTTTCTCAAGCTTTTAAAACCTGCATATAGAGTTTTATCATAAGATAAATAAGATGAGATTTTGCTCAATGAATGAAGAGATATGCAGCTAGTTATATGACACCCAACAGAGATAAAACAAGCAATTAGTAGCAAATCACAGCTCACAAGAGACAAAGACCTGAAAACTTAAACTAATAGATCCTAAATCTGTACATGGTAAACTATCACAAAAGCTTTCGGTTTTTATCTTCAATATGTACTGTGAAACACTTTCTCAAAAAAGAATTTCAGAAGAAAAATAAAAATAATTTAGCTAGCACTGTTACCAAAAGTAAACTGAAAACAATGATGAACCTCATTTGCACAATGCAAAAATATCAACATTTAGGGCATTAAAGTATAGCAGAGGACAAAAAGAATGGAGCACTTACCCTTTCAATTAAACTATGGGACATAGTTGACAAAGGACTTTATGTTAGGAAAATATTGTTTTGCCTCAATGGAAATGTTTATAATATTACAACTCTATGCAATAATATTACAAGTAAATATAGATTGATTAAATAAGGTTACAACTCTATAACTAAAAATACAAATAAACTAAAGAAAGGAAGAAGATGATGATGAAGGAAAGAATGGTGAGAATACAACTCTAAGCAAAAGATTACAAGTAAAATAAAGTGTTTAGACCAAATGAAAAGATTACAACTCTTAAACAAAATATACAAGTAAATAAAACAAGAGAATAAGAAGAAAAGCAATAGAATAAAAGGAAGAACAGAAACACAATCAAACTCTCACTTACACAACCTAAGTGAAGAGGATTGGGGATCACCAACTTGAACAAGGTTTAAAACCTTTGTCCAAAAGCTTATTTCCCCCTAACTCAAGCACTAAGGGATCTCTCTCAAATATTGGAAAAGCTTTCTGGAATTATCAAGCCTCAAGGTGTTTCTAGCCAAGTGCTCTAGTGGATAGAAAAGTTGTGTCTTACAAGTGAGCTATAGTGTAACGCCCTGGATAGCCAAGACCGCTACACTGTGTGTTTATAAAGTGCCAGACTTGCTAACCAAGTCATTTAAATAAAATCGTGTTACTGAAACTGTAAAGGAACTAGGGTTAAAAGCGTTTTGGTTTCAAAAGTTACATTTTCATTAAGAAACATTGTTTATTTACACGGGATCCCAAAAATATCAGTTTAAAGGCCATTTACAAAAGTTACAAGGTTCAAATACATTAACCAGCCATACTAAGGCAAAACGAGCAGTTAGGTAACCCCTGTCCTGTCTCACTCCTCGATCATGGTGATCGAACAGCTAGCTGTGTACATTTCACCTTGGAGCTCTCCACCTCAGGCTTGGTCCAGCTTGCCCTTGCCTTTACCTGCACCACGTAGCACCCGTGAGCCAATGCCCAGCAAGAAAACACAATATCAACAGAGCCTAAGCAATTATCAAACAAGTCAATATCTCACGTTGCATCACATAGCCTCAGTCAAATAATCATTCAATGTAGTCAAGTATTCCACATACTAGGAATATCAACTCATAACATGCACAGTTTATAAACGATAACCAGGGCTAGCGCTCACAGGCTGCTCCCTCTGTTATCCCAGTGTTCATGGCTCCTAGTGGCCAAGTCGCGCTTTGTGCGCTAATGGTATGTACGACACTCTTAGGCCGCTTTTACATGTCCCGTGGCGTAATACCAACATTGACACGATAATATTCTCGGGAGCACTTAGTCCTATCACAAACATATAACCGGGTGCAGTTTTCTTACCTTTCAATTCATTGGTTTCCGATGCCACGAAGCCGCGAGCACGGTCCTCTACCCCGAGCCTCTCCAAAGTCCTAATCACAACACAAATAAAACATCCTTTGTCACTAATAAATCTGAAGCTACCTCCCCGGAACCAATCCCACACTCTCGGAACCCCCAAATCCCTAAAACAATGCACCGAAGACATCCCCCGAACCCCCGGAGCAAAGGCTCAAAATTGCAAATTCTAACATCCTGAAATTGGCCTAGCGCCGCGGTGCCCAGCAAGTCAGAGAGCACACACACCACCCAGAAACAACCTTGCGCCGCGGCGCGCTAGAACAGCGTCGCGGCGCTCCTTCACGAGCCCAGAATTCTGGGTTTTTCCCCTGCGTTTTCCCGAACCCAAATCACTCCAAATCACCCCAAACTTATACCTAAGCCTCAAAACCAACTCAAAACCCCAAATAAACCTTTCAACAACCTACAAACATCATAATCTAACTCAATCACACAACTATTCTCAGAATTCACACTTAAGTTTCAGATTTCAACACTTAAACCAAAAGTGGAGAAAAGTGCAAACCAAACCTCTAAATCCTTAAATCATAACAGCTACGAGATTGCAAACATGTTTAATACTCTTACCTTAATCAGAAATTCAACTTGAGCTTCCTCCAATCCAAGCTTTAAACTGAGTTTCCCCTTGACAAACCAGCTGAGTTTTCATGCAAAACAAGCCACAAACTTGCTTCAATTCATGCTTATCCTCCAAAAACCAGACTTGAGACTTAAACAAATCATAGATAGACCCTTACCTCTGAGTAATCTTGGCCTAGGTTTAGCTTAATTGCCTTGAATCATCAGAATTCTCTTCTTAGGTCACCCAACTTCAGCTTCCCTCTTCTTCTCCTTTCTTCTAGATTTTCCTCTAATTTTCAGCATAAATCAATCTTCCTAAGTGTTATACGTGACTAACTTTTCCTCAGCTGAAGCTCATCTATTTACTGCCAAAAGACCACTTTAGCCTTCCTCAAATATCCCTTTCTAACTAAACCTCAAGGGCACACTTGTCCTTTTTACTTACTTTACAATTCTACCACTTTCCAGCAAAACCTGTTACTCTCTATGGTTACTAACAGTTACGCAGGTTACCAAATCACCAGTTACCATTATCTAGCTTTCTAGGACCGTCTCGGCACGTGCATCACATTGATATCATCACACCCACGTGGTACGATTCACATATCATAATTGTCACATAACATAATACACATAGTCATACAAATGCTTAAAATCATAATCATGCATCTTAATCATAAAAATCACACATAATTCCCATTATGCCCTCCAGGCACACTAATCAAGGCCCTTAAGCCTTATTAGTGAATTTGGGTCGTTACATATAGGCTCCTATTTATAGAGTTTAGAGACACCCTTTGAATTTCAAATTCCACCAACCCCCATGGTTGTTACCAATGTTTAATTGGATTGATATGGAATTAAAAAAGAGATTTGGGAGTTATTTGGGTTTTTTGGGCCGTTCAACAAATATTGAAAAAACTGAAAATTTGGTCAGTTTTTGGCCTGTGGCCGCAGCCACTGGTCTCTGACCCACAGGCCGCGGCCACTGAATGTTGGTGGCCGCGGCCACTGACCAAATTCAGCACAAAAATTGTGCTGTTTTTCCAAACGGTTCCAAACCCTCCCAAATGATTTTGTAACTCCCAAAACACATTATTGGGGTTAAAATCATATCTCTAACAGCCATATCCCATATGGCTTTTATGAAATTCATCTCAATATTGTGTAACAACAATTTACACAATAAAGTAATATTTGGAGGTTACAAATTTGTAACACCAAATATGTTACATTATTTGGATATATCTCATATATCTAAATATTGTAACTCTCTATTATATGTTATAATATGTGACACACTTTGTCACATTTATTTAATCTAAAACATTATAATATAATATAATATAATGTTACATTATATTATAATATAATATAATATAATGTTACATTATATTATAAAATAATATAACAATATGTACACATCGTCACCTAAGCTCTTCAACTCAGGATTGTCCAACTTTCTTTTGCCTTTACATGCACCACATAACACCCGTGAGCTGAAGCTCAGCAAGAAAACTCAAAAACATGCTTATAAGCAGATAATAACATGTCACCAAATCATAATAAGCATGCCTAGCAGTAATAATAACCTTATTCATGCATGCAGGCAGGTACAGATAAATGATTGTGGAGTCCTGCTCTCTGAGGTAGATGACTAATAAGTCTATCTCTGTATAGATGACTAATAAGTTTATCTCTCAGGTAGACGACTAATAAGTCTCTTTGAGGTAGATGACCAATAAGTCTATCTCTGTATAGATTACTAATAAGTCTATCTTTGAGGCAGACGACTAATAAGTCTCTCTGGGTAGATGACTAATAAGTCACTATCTGAATAGATGACTAATAAATCTATCTCTGAGGTAGACAACTAATAAGTCTCTCTAAGATAGATGACTAATAAGTCACTCTCTGAATAGATGACTAATAAGTCACTCTCTGAATAGATGACTAATAAGTCAATATCTGAATAGATGACTAATAAGTTTGTCTCTGGATAGATGACTAATAAGTCTATCTCTGGGGATTCGCTCCCTAAGCCATGTGACGTTTCAGTCACCTGAGCCTTTTGGCCCTGGCTCTACGTAACTGGCCTTTAGACTAGACAAGCGCTTTAGTTTTATTCGACCTTGGGATCGGTCAAGAATTTAATTCTTATGTTGATTAGATCCAATCATTTCAACTTGCGTTAAACACGATAATACCATTCTTGACTCATAAGCCAATACCATACGACCAATGCTTAGTACTACTGCCGTTCTTGACTGATAAGTCATAGCTTCACAATCAATACTAACACCATTGTCGTTCCCTAACTAATAAGTCAGTGCTTCCTCAATGAGGTAATGCAAACAGACATATATCATATGTCAAATATTCAGATATAAGGCATGTAGCATGCTTAATCAATAATCAAAAGCATAATTATAATCATGCACAATTACAGAGACTCAAGCTCTGGCAAATTCCATATTTTACCTTCATGCCATGCCATAATCACATATATTGCATGCATCACATATTGGGTGCAGTTTTCTTACATTTGGCTTGAGTGTAAAATAAATGAAGAACGACCATTGAGAATGATCATGTCCTTAGGTCCCTCAGCGGTCACCTAATCATAACCAAATATGAAATCCCATTAATAAAATGAATAATAAAAGGCTCATGATCTAAAACCCCGCATCCGAGACCTCGAATTCTACCAAAACAGTTAGTAGATTCGATTCCGAGCCTTGAGAATTGGAAACCCGCACTTAAAACCCATTAAAACCCAACCTGGCACAAGGAAGACAGGCGGGTCGCGACCTGCCCCCAAGGGCCGCGGCGCACCCCCAAGTCAGAGAGGTCCTCTGCCTGGGTGCCAGGGGCGGGCCGCGACTTGACCATGTGGGTCGTTGCACGCCTGCTTGACAAAGCCCGAGGGAGGCTCTGGAACACCTTCAAGTCACAACTTGCATGAACTCGGTCGCGACTTAACCCCACGAACCCAGCTCCCCTGCATATTTCTCAACCAAACAATATCAAAATCACAACCAATCATCACCACAACATTACCACCATTCAAACAACAAAACCCAAGCTTTATACCACTTAAAACCACACAAAACATCCAATCCTAAGATCAAAACCTCAAGCTCTCAAATAACCTCAAAACAGAGCAAGAACTCAGGAATTTAAATTGAAAACCTTACCTCAATTTCAAATTAAACCCATTCCAGCTGCTGAACACAATCCTAAACTTTCAAGCTTCAATCCTTAAGCCTTAAATCCCTTTGCTTGCTTCAAAATCCCAATCGAGAGAGAAGAAGAAATAACCGAGAGAGAGAAAAAGAGAACCCTCTATTTTTCATCCTAAAACCCTCTACAACCTTCCTTGGCTGAATATATCCATTGGTCAAATGACCAAAATGCCCCTAGGGCTAAATAAAACCTCTTAAGTCTAGCAAGGGCAAAACTATCTGTAACGCCCTGGTTACCCCAAGACAGTTATGGTGAACTTTGAACCGTGAATTTAACTCGCTAACCGAGTTCTTCGGTTAAAAACGTGCTTCTAGGTGTTATTAATAGGTTAAGGTGGAAAACCAATCAAAAGGAAAGGATATATTTTAGTTAAAACATAAAACTGTTCATGGGCCCATAAAAACGTTTACAAGTCGTTTACGATACAAAATGGTCATTACAGTACAAAATTTACAACCCGCCGATCTAAGCGGCGAAAATAAGGTAAACCCCTAGTTCCTCTAAGAACTCCTTGGCCGTGGTGGTCAAGCGGCCGCATATGTACACATCACCACCTAAGCTCTCCACTCAAGGCTGGGTGAGCTTTTCTTTCCCTTTACCTGCACCGCATAGCACCCATGAGCCAAAGCCCAGCAAGAAAACTCAATACTGCATGAATATAATATCAACAATGATCATAATAATCATTCAGGACTTTCAGTCCAAAATAAAGGAGTGATAGTTGTAAAAGTCACTAAGGTGGGTTCCATTCCCATTAGCCATGTGACGATAGGGTCACCTGGGCTTTACAAATAAGTGATCATTTCACTAGCTTATCAAGATAGGTATTTGATGAAATAGCCACCATCATAACCTACCGAGTGACCATAGAGTCATAACCATGGGATTCCGCTCCCTAGCCATGTGACAAAACAGTCACCTAGGCCTTTGGCCCTGGCTCTGAGTAACTAGTCTTAGACTACTCAAGAGAGAGGTCACATACTTGGATGATTTCTACGAGCGGGCACAAAAGTACATTCGCGTGGAGGATGGTCACGAGAACCTTAAAGGTGGAAAAGACCCGTCGCCCCCGAAACCTTCTGCCCAGGAAAACCAAAGCAGTGCCAAGAAGAAGGGTGTATATGAGGGAATGAGGGACGATCGACCCCGGAAGCACCAACGCTCTGGCGAGCGCATACAGAGCCCCTACACCTTTTACACAGACCTCACCTATGCGAGAGAGGATATTTTCGTTACGAACGAAAATCGGGTCCCTTTTAAAAGGCCCCCGCCAATAAAAAAGGATCGGTCTAAAAGAGACCTGGGCAAGTATTGCCAATATCACAAGGATATCAACCACACCACCGCGGAGTGCAACCAGTTGAAGGTGGAAATCGAGGAGCTCATTCGTCGGGGACATTTGGGCAGATATGTGCGCAAGGAGAACCAAAGGCCAGAAGAAGGAGAGTCCCCTTCGTGGGCACGAGGGGTGGCCCCAGAAGTGCAGGGAGAGGTCAGGACCATCTTTGGAGGACCAGGAGTCGGAGGCGATTCAAGGAAGGGGCGAGACAAGTACGCCAAGGAGGCCAGACGAAGTCCACCACCTTGCGTTGTTAGGTTGGAGCAGCGCCCCCCGAAGAGCTTCAAAGGCGAGAATGACTCAATAACTTTCATTGAAGAAGATGCACAGGGGGTGTGTTTCCCTCATAATGACCCCCTGGTGCTAACCGCCCAGCTTGCTAACATGAGGGTACGTCGGGTCATGGTGGATAACGGGAGCTCTGTGGACATTTTGTATCGACCAGCGCTGGAAAAGATGGGGTTGAGCCTCCGTCACCTAAAACCTTGCACTATGACTTTTTATGGGTTTATGGGAGATTTGATGAAACCCCTAGGGACAATCGAATTAGCTCTCACCATGGGGGAGCAACCCAAGCAAACCACTGTAATGGCTAACTTTGTCGTGGTTGAGTGCACCTCAGCCTTCAATGCGGTATTAGGGAGACCCTCTCTGAGAGAATTGAAGGCGATAACTTCTGTGTATCACCTAGCTATGAAATTCCCAACCCCTGGGGGAGTAGCATGCGTGAAAGGGGAGCAGAAGGAAGCGAGGGAATGCTATAACATGTCCCTCCGCGCAGCCACCAAACCATCTATACCAATGACAATGGCTGTGTATGAAGAGTGACCCACACAAGTTAGATCCGCACAAGATTGGACCCACGGGTTACGAAGCCTCTCGAGAAGTACTACCAGCAAGTCTTCGGCTCTCAGTGCCAAAAGAACCTATGTTTAGTTTGTTCTTCGTTGTTTTAGCTTAAGCAAGTAAGAATCAAAGAGGCTACCAAGGTAACCTCCTAGTTAGATGTAACCTTCTTTTTATTTACAAAGTCGGCTGTAAACTGCGTGTTATGAATGAAATTGTTTGCAACTTCATGTGTTATTTCTCTTCGCTACGCGGGCATCAACCAAAGTGCCTGCCGAAATAAATTTCACCAAACACTTGGGGGGTAGGACAGGAGGCAATAACATGCGGCTAGCGAGGGGAATCTAAAAAGGGCCCTCTAACGGAGGATCCTAAAAAGGACCCCTCGCCCTCCTAAAAAGGAGGCCCCTAAAAGGGACTCTCTACCAAGAGGACCCTAAAAATGACCCCCTGTCAGGAGGACCCTATGCACTAGGAGGATCCTAAAAAGGGCCCTCCATCAGGAGGAAGTAGGATAGGAGGCAACAACATGCGACTAGCAATGGGAACCTAAAAAGGGCCCTCTAACGGAGGATCCTAAAAAGGACCCGTCGCCCTCCTAAAAAGGAGGCCCCTAAAAGGGACCCTCTACCAAGAGGACCCTAAAAACGACCCCCTGTCAGGAGGACCCTATGCACTAGGAGGATCCTAAAAAGGGCCCTCCATCAGGATAAAGTGACCCTAAAAAAAGGACCCTTTGATGGGGGATCCCAGAGGGACCCCCTATACCAGGGCCTTAAACGAAGTCCTTACAAGGCATCCCCTGGGATTACAAGGATTAGCTACCCTTGTGAACACCAAGGAGGCCATAGGGACTTACAAAAAAAAAAGATGGTAACGACAATAATAAGTCTAGTGCGGCCACCAAGCCGTCTAGCCAAAAAGGGTCCTAAAAGAGACCCTTGCAAATATAGCACTATGAATAACGACGAGAAGGACGCTTCTCGCAAAGAAATAATAAGCGCGCGCAAGAATATATAAGAGGATAGCTAGGACCCAAGGGGTCAAAATATCCTTATAAAAGTAATCAAGAGGCACCAAAAGAGGTCCCAGTGAACCCTTTCACATGGGCTCCAAAAGACCTCCAGCCTGGTAAATAAAAGAGGGGAACCAACAAAACCCCATCATACAGGCTTAAAAGGGCCTCAAATGCAGTAGAACAAGAAATAAACAGTAGCACATGTATTAATACATTGAAAGATAAAGTTTCGAAGACAGTACAAGAGTTACGCTAGAAAAATAGTAATGACAGTCATATTACAAAGGCCCGAAGTACAAAAAAAAGGAAGAGAGCATACACCCATGGAGGGCTAGCCGGCAAATGTTATGAAGTAACTACTTCAGGGCCTCCTAATGTGGGCACTCCACATGGCTGCTCGAGCGACGGCGTGCTCACCAAAAGAAGAGAAATCGAAATTAGGATCCTGCCTCCACACGTTGTAAAGGGCACGATCTATGGACCTGCGCTCGGTGGTAGCCTTCTCCACCTCCAAGGAAGCATTTCTCTCCTGTGACGACTGAAGTTCGGCCTTGAGGGCCTCGACTTCGGCCTCCAACTGGGTAACTCTCTGCTGCGAAGTGACCGCGATGGCCTTGGCCTCCTGGAGCTCACGCTCCCAGCTGGTAACCTTGTCCTGTAGCCCCTTGTTCTTGGCCTTTACTTCCTTCCTCTTCAGTAACAAGTTGGAAAATTTGGTCCGGACCTTTGACAACTTAGCCTTAGTTTCATAAAGCTCTTTCTCGAGCTCCTGGACCCGGGTTGTAAGGCAGTCCCTCTCAGCAGTAGACGCGAAGAGATTGCTGGACGAGTCAGCAAACCGTAGAGCCACGGTATAGGCCTGCACAAGAAAGTTAACGGCATCAACAATAAGTAAAAAAAAAAGAAAAATGCATGTACATCTATACATAATAATGCCGACGCAAGGTGCAGGAACTCACCCAGGCCGTGGCGCGCCTTAGGATTTCCCCAAGGTCCGTTTGGGCAACGTTCCCAAGACCATTCCAGTCGGATACAGGGAGGCTCGAGGCAAGTTGAGTGTATCGCTGTCCGTAATCCATTGCCATCCGAGTCACCCAAGGCTCCCCATCTGTACTAGGGGCACCTGGCTGGATGAGGACAGACGACCCGCTTGCCGAAGCGGGAGGGGGCGCGGTGAAAGTGGAAAACGGAGGCTCTGGTAGATTAGAGGGAGGCTCCGCAAGGTCGGCGTAATAAGTCCCCGATGGTTCAGGGTCAAGATGAGCCTGAGTGAAGGCGTCGTGGCCCTCAGGGTCAGGGCGAATACAACACCCCAGAATGTCCTGCTGGTCTTGTGAGTGAGGGGCTATGTCCGGATCATAGGAAGCACATGGAGGGCACCCCCTAGGAGATGGAGGCAGCTGGTGGGATCCCCCGCGGTCAAGGGGGGCTTCCTTCGGCCCCTCCTCGTCCTCATAGTCATCCGGGCAAGGCTCAGCCAAGGTCTCCTTCATCTTCGTGGACCCAGAGATGGTCCACAGCAACTTGGGGTCAGAGACGGGAGACAGCTTGTGGCGGTTCAGATTTTTTACGGTGAAAAGGCGCACCGCCTCTTTCGTGGCAGGATCAGCGTTGAGGAACTTTCTCATGTCTTTCGCTTCCAACCCGACGACGATGGGTTCAGCGAATTGCTCTGCACAATACGCGCCATAATCGATGTGAGCGTAAGGCATGAAACCATAAGTTGCAAAAAAAAAAAAGAGAGGAAGTGATGCTCAGAGTACTTACTGGGAGTGGCCCGGAAATCCTCACGGACAGAGAGTGGACCTTCCACGAAGAAAAAGTCCCACTTCCAAGCCCCCAGATTAGACACCAAACCCTCTATCAAAGAGGCCCCGTTGTTGGATTTTTGTAAGTAGTAAAAGCCTTTTGAATTGTGAAGTGGCATGAGGTTGTAGAGGAAATGTACCTCGGTTGCCGTAGGGGCGCGCTTCAACAGTTTCATATATGCAATGAAAAGGCAGCTCAAAGTCAGTCAGCCATTGGGTGCCAGCTGAAGCGGGGTAAGGTCGAAGTAGTTGAGGACTGCAACAAAGAACGGGTGCAACGGAACGGTACCACCCGCTTTCAAAATGTGCTCACTGAGGGCCACGAAGCCAAGCCTAGGGCGGTTAGCCCGGCATGCCTCCAAAGGGATGTATATAGCATAATCTGGAGGGACGTGATAATGATTCACGATGTCCATCAGTTTGTTTTCGGATACGCGCGACACCAGCTCGGACGCTAGTAAAGGGGCGTCGTCCTGCTCTTGGGTAGATACCTGTCGCCTTGCCCTCGGCATATATGCAAAATCAAAAGAAAAATGTGAGGAAGAGACATAACACTTGACCCTCCATTTTTTCTTCCTAGCAAGAGTCTTCCATCGAGGGAGCGATTGCGGAAATGCTAAGCTAGGAAAAACTGAGACTAGGGGTTGAGGAGAAGCAGAAGCAGCCCCCTGACAGTCATCAGGCGAGGATGGGCTGGAAGGCTCAGGCGGAAGGTGTCCCTCCATAAACTCTAACTCCCACTGCAATTCAAAAAGGGTCATCCTAAGGTTCGCTACATGGTCACTAAGGTCTGGGGGGGAAGGTCCTCCGTCTCCTCTCGACACCGAGTCAATTTTGCTCTCCACTACCCAAATTTTACGCCTGAGTTCAGCCATGTACTCAAGGTGGCGGATGCGGACCTGCCTTAAGGAGTCATAATCCTTGTGAGGATTGCCCTCAGGGGACTCTGAGTCTGAGGACAGGTCAATAAACTCAGCCCCCGGAGGTATGTCGGACGGGCCGTCACTGGCCATGAGACCTCGTCCCAAAGGCAAAAAGGGGTTCACGTATAAGTGAGGGGATGGCTACAAAACACAAAGGAATAGGCTTAATGTCTCTAGATGCAAACGTCCTAAATGGCCCACTACGGGGTATAAAAAAGAGGGGCATGCATATGGTCAAACTCGCTACAAGCTCAGGCTAAGGTATCCCATCCCGAGTGATGCTAATTTGGACCCGATGAATGTAAAAAATATATATATATATATACCTCAAGCGGATAAGATGGAGTGTTGTCGGGGTCGAAAAGAGGTCGAGGGCCAAAAAGCACCAAAGGGTTGAAGGTACGTGTCTGCAAGAATAAACCAAAAGGATGAGTTAGCCTCCAAATAGCCATGCCAAGAAGTTGGCTTATATATAAAAAAAAATCAATGATGAAAATGAAGTGAAAAAATAAAACAAACGAAACTATGGCAAAAGTGAGGTTGTGGGGGATTGAACCCCTTACCTCTTGAGAAAGGAAGGATTCTCCAAACCACTAAGCCAAGGAAGAAAGGTGAAAATATGAGGCCTTGCATGAAGGCCTATTTATAAGGATCAAGGAGAATAGTCTACAAGAGCACCTAAAGGTTGTAACGACCCAAAATTTCTAATAAGGCTTAAGGACCTTGATTAGTGTGCTGGGAGGGCATAACTGGAGGTTATGTGAATCAATAGTGTGAGAATGCATGATTATGAGTATTGGGTGAGCATGCGGGCCCTGTTCGATTGGTAAGGGCTTAATCGTAATTTTGACCCGTTAGGGCTTAAACGTAATTATGTGTGATAAATTGTTGAGACCACATTATTATGTGGATAGGTATATATATATATGTGAAATATATGAGAACCACATTATTATGTGGATAAATATGCAGCCGGTGACTTGGGGCGATCCTAGGGAGCTAGATAGCAGGAAAGTCACAACGGGGCTTAATGCTTGACTTTGGGCAAGTCAGGGGTACTTTAGGTATCGTGTAGTGATTTGGTATATCGGGTGATGAAAATAAATATATGGAGATATATTTGAGGTTAGAATGTTTAGGCGGGAGTACTGGGGAATTTTACTATTTTTCCCTCGGGGACGTTTCCGGTACCCCAAGCTTTGAGATTAGTCTAACAACCTAAGGATATACTTGGAAAGACTTAGAAAATACTAGATAGAAAATGTAAACCAACCTCTCAGCCTTCTCTCCCTTCTCTCTCTTTCCTCTCCCTCTTAAGGAAGAAAAACTTTGATTTTGTAAAGGGAAACCAGCTGATTTCTGGGAATTGAAGGGGATAAGCTAGAGGATTAGCTCAAGAACTAATCAAGGACTGAGATAGAGCCAAGGTAAGCTTTGAATTTTCGTTTCTGAGGTTAGGAATTTAGAGAAATGGCTGAGTTTTAAATATCTGTGATTTTGGTGTTTAAGGTGGAAATTGAGGCTTGAAACTTTGAAGATAGGTCAGGGGACTCTTGGAGAAACGATTCTACAGCTGAGGTAAGGATTAATTTGAAGTTTGATGGTTGAATTTGAGAGTTTTCATGGCTGGTTTTGAGTTCTGTGGGTTTGAAATTTCAGAGGTTGGAATTGGGATTTTGGTGAGTCTTAGACTGGATTTTTGGTTGGGTTGTGTTGTCTAAACCATTCTAATGTTGTTATTATTAATTGGTTTTGAGTTGGGGGCTTTGGGATGGCTTAAGGTGAGGTTTAGAGATTGAAAATGGTGGTTTTTTTCTGGGTTCGAAGGGTCGGGCCGCGGCATGGTTCTTGGTGAGCCGCGGCCCTTCGAAGTTGTTGTACGCTGAGGAAAGAGGGCGGGTCGCGGCATGGTCCAAGCAATGCCGCGGCCCTTACCTATTTTTGTGCCCATGGAGGGTTCTGTCAGGGGCCATGCCGCGGCATGGATTTAGAAGCTCAAAAGCCAAAGGTAAGAAAGCTGCACCTGATTATGTGGCTAGGTTGGGACTAAGTGTTCCCTATGTTTGTATGCATTGTTATGTGAATGTGTTTAACCATGTGGACACGATGGGACTAAGAGCTCCCTACACTTGTATATCATGTCATGAGATGGTATTATTATGCCATGGGACATGCGATAACCGGCCTAAGAGTGTCAGAATCAATATTTGCGCACAGGGCGCGGCTCGGCCACTGGTAGTTAAGGCAGCTTATCTATCACTGAGCTCGGTTAAGCTGGCCGGAGTCAGTGAGTATTACACTAGGGGCGGCCCAAGAGAGCGGAAGACAGTGTATTAAATAGAGGGTGCGACTATGGGCGCTGACCCTGAATATCATTTGATGATGTGATGAACTGTTGATTATGATTGTGAATATTGTGTTATGAACGTGATTTGTTGTCTGTTTGGATGACAAACTGTTAATCTGTTGTGTGATATCACGGATTGGATAAATGTTATGAAATGCTGAATTCCTAGTTGTGCATTGTGAAATATTTGATAGATGATGTTGATCTTGCTATGTTATCATGCTTTCTTGCTAGGCCTTGGCTCACGGGTGCTACGTGGTACAGGTAAAGGCAAGGGTAGGTTGAATCAACCATGAGTTGGAGAGCTCTGGAGGCAAGGTGTACATTGTCAGCTGCTCGGCCGCCACGGTCGAGGAATTGTACAAGGACGGAAACCTAAAATGTATATTTTGCCATTAGAATGGCTTGAATTATTTGTAACTCTTGGAATTTGTTGTAACTAGGACGTCTAAATCCTGTTTTGAGTTTCCATGTATTAAACTGTCATTTTTAATGAAAATAGCCTGTTTGTGACCAAAATCTTTTATTCCTAATCTGTTGACGACATTGAATTCACACTTTGTTTAAATGACTTAACTAGCAAGTCTCGCACTATTTTAAACACACAGTGTAACGGTCTTGGTTATCCAGGGCGTTACAAAGGTACTCTCCTAGACCGGGGGGCAAGTGTTGATGCTCAAAATCTCACCAAGGGGAAATATGAGATCAATGCCATGAGGCCCCCATTTACACGACATAGATGCCAAGACGCCATGGCCTCGCTCGGCCACCCAGACGCGAGACGCCATGGCCTCACTCAGCCACGCTCGGCCACCCAGACGCGAGATGCCTTCGGCCTCACTAGGCCTTGCTCGGCCACCCAGGCGCGGACACCATTGGCCTCGCTCGGCCACGCCCAGCCGCCCAGACGCGAGACGCCATGGCCTCGCTCGGCCGCACCATCAGATGGCCACACGGATGGGCCACGCGCAGGAGGCCTCGCGAAGGGGGCTCGTGGGCGTCATGAGAGCCATGCCACCAAGGGGCTCATGAGGGAGGCATCTCGCCTCATACCCTTAGACTTCTGGCGGGGTCACATGCCTGTTACCCACGCTCGTGGGTAGCCTCGGGGTGCTTAAGGCATCTCATGTCAAGGACCCGAGAGCCTCGCCTCACGCCGCCCCCATTACGTGCACCAAGTGTCTCGTTCCCTATACGTTGGGGCCCCAATGCTCAGGGGCCCGGGTACGAGTTGAGTGGAACGTACTTGTACGATCTCATACTGGGTACGACCCTCAAGACCTTGTATGTCGAGTACGGACACCCGTACCAGTGGGGTAGTGGGAATGCTGGAATAAGAGTTGTGGCCCGTACGTCTACGGCCAGGAGTCAGAGTCGACACCCCTACCACCTGCGCCACTATGTCTGTCCCCACTCCACTGACATGGGTACGGACATGTAGTGGAGACATCCTCCTGACGCCTGCCCCTGTACTGGATGCACGACCACAACTTCTGAAACCACTCTCCTGACAGAGTACTTATGTACCACTTGGTCTCCTAGACCACCATGTACCCAGGGCCATTAGAGCCTACTATAAAATGAACTCTAACTCCACCTGAAAAGGGGTTGGAAAATTGACTGTAGCAAGTGCTTGAGAGTGAATGAAAGATTGATTTCTCCATTGTTGTTCTGTCATTGTTCTTGAGTTATTACTTAAATTTCTACAGCTTTTTTAGTGACTATCTTTACTTGATTGTTTTTTCCAACACAACTTAGTTGACGAGTTCTGACCGTCAACAATTATATCTCAAGAGCCCATAATTGAACAAATTTGTATATTTACTCAAAATGAAAAGGAGTCTAATATAAATATGCAATTTTCTTATTTTATTGATATTTCGTTAATATTGCATATTTCTAATTTTCTTGTAGGTGTGATGTTATCAATTATTATTTATGGCATTTGCATCAAAGTCATAACTCACTCTACAAATGAAATTTTACACCATCGATTGGGAATAGGTTGAAAAAAAAAATTATAGTCGAGCTAAAGACTATAAACTAAAGCGCTTTGTGGGAGGCAACCCATACTTTAATGTTTCATTTTATATTTCACTTGTTGTTGTGTGTTTTTTGTTTCATATTTTTCAAATTCCAAAAAGCTTGAAGGAAACTTCTTGCCCAAAAAGAAAAGAAGAAAAGAAAACAAAAAGCCAAATCAAGAAAGCATTCATTAAAGGGAGTAGTTCTTAATTTTTTCCATTTGATTAAACATTGAGGACAATGTTTCATTTAAGTTTGGGGGTATTATATATGTGTTTTTCTTGGTGTTTATGTGTCTTTCTTTGTGTTTATGCATGTTTTACATTTGTTGTAAAAATTCAAAAAAAAAAATTATTTTCTTTGTTTTGTTTGAAAAAAATATATATATTGGTGATTTTCATTTTCTAATGATAAGAATTATGATTGAAATTGTTCTTAGTTCTTAGAAAAATATAAATAATTATTAAGCTTTATTTTTAATTTTTAAGTTAGTTTTGTTTAAATATATATTTTTCATAATATGTCATTTTTCTATTCTATTCGAATTTGTGATATTTTGATATAGTTTATTTAAACATTAAATTCTTTAAATCTCTAAAAAAAAATTTGAAAAATCCTAGAATTTGCTTGATTATCTATTTAGATTTAATTTATTTTTGTTTGCATAAGCTTGTCTAAATGTTCACATGATAGTTTGATGTTTTTGTGTTTGTATGTTAAGTATTTATTTTGAAAACAATTTTAACTTTTCAAATTAATTACATAAGCTTTACTTTTATTTGTGATTTTCTTTGAACTATTTCCATTATGTAATTTTTGAGTTAAACATTTGACATCACCAATTAAAAAAAAATGTGTGTTTTTAATTTTTCTTTTGCTCGAGGACTAGCAAAATATTAAGTTTGGGGGTGTAATAACTCTACAAAATAGAGTTTTTTTACCACTTTTTATGTGCTAATTGTTGCTTAATTCTTGAGTTTTTAAGTAATTTATTAAGTTTTTAAGTAATTTTGTATTTATTTGTCTTATTGTAATTTTCTAGATTTTTATATGTTTTTATAGATATTTTATTGTGTTATGTTGTAATTTAATTATTTAAAATTAGTATTGTTAGTTTGAATGCTAAAAATATGATTTTATTGAAATTAAATGTTATGTAAATTAAATTTTAATTAATATTTTCATGGAAGTTATATGGTATATGTTATTAATGAAAATATTTAATTTTAATTTAGTTTATAATTTATTTTGTAGGAAAATTATTGCATTTGTGGCTCTTGAAAAGTAAGGAAATCAAAAGAAAGAAGTGGCATTTTTTAAGAAAGAAAAGAGAAAATGAGGAAATTGAAGCTCACTTCCCAGCCCAACGCTAGGCCCAATGCCACCAGCCACTCTAGCTGCAGCAGCTCCAGCGAAGGCCCAGCCCGAAGCTCCTGCCTTCCCACCTCTTGGGCCCGCCTGCTTCATCTCGCCAGGCCCACCCGAAGCCCTGTCCCAGCTGCCAGCCGTGCACCTCCTCCCAACGCCTGCACTTCTCTTCAGCCAAAGCACCCTTCATGTCTACCAGCAGCAACACACTCCCAACAAACCACATGGGCCTGCCAACATCTTCGGCCCACCAGCCCATCTGCCAAAACAGCCACCAGCAGCCAACATGCTGCCATTTCCCAACTTATTGAGCCCAACAAAATGCTTTTGTACCCTTGTCCCCTTTGCCAAAAATATCACTTTTTACCCAAACTTTTCTACACATTTTACCCAAAAACATCATTATTACACCCTATAATTTACCCATATTTGCCATATTATAATCAATTTAATCAATTAAATTAATTTAAATTGATTATTTTAATACCTCATTTTTTGGCTATAAATAAGGGGTTTGGGGTGTCAATTTTAGAAGAGGTTACCATACCAAAAATTCTACACATTTCAAAACCTCTCTATTCTCTTCATCTTCTTCTTCTTTTTTGTTATTTTTCTATGTATTTTTAGATGAACAATTTGGGGGTTTCTCCTCCAAATTTTCCTATTCATGTTTGTAATTTTTAGTTTGTATTTGCTATTCTAGTTATGAGTTTCTAATCTTTTTAAGATTATTAAGGTGATGATGAAACAATATGTAACTAGATAGTGTTTATTTTGTATATTGATTTCTCATTTTGTGCAACAAAGTTTATGGATTTTTCTTGTTCAAATATCTTCTTTCATCTTAAATATCATGTATTTTGAATTGTTAGCACATATTTACACTTTGTTCTTCATTAGTGCAAAAACATAATATTCTTTGTGTAAGATGTGTCATTAAATTGTACACATCCATGCTTAGAACAAAAATATTATGTTTTGCCTTATAAATAATGTTCATTGATTTATTTGTTATTTCATTAGATTGATTTACACTAAATGCTTTGAAATTATAATTTTGAAAAGTGAAGAAAAATCTTATCTTTTTAGAAGTAATTTGTGCTTAAAATTATAAATCTATTTGGAAAATGATAGTTTGATTTATTTTAACTATCACTAAAACTTGGGAATCAATGTACTTATAAATATTATTGAACTTGTATTTTGTGGATTCAAATCCTTAATAATCTTTCTTTTACTATCTTGATTTTTACTTTTAATTTATATTTATATATATTGTCTTTAATTTTTATATTATTGTCTTTTATTGTATTTTCATTATTCAAAAATCTCTTCAATCTTTGGACCTAGGTTAGAATTTGTTAATTTTGGTTTAAAATAGTTTCCTTTTCGATTTTAGACAACTCCTTTGGGTTCGACCTCGTGCTTACGCGAACACTATATTCCATATACGATTCGTGCGCTTGCAAGTATAAATATTTAAAACATACCCGTTTTGGGTCTATCAATATTAAGGAGAGTTAAGGTCCAATGGCCCATGTAACCCCCCTTGAGCCTATAAATGTGCATGAAATAGATCAAGGAGGGGACGGCTGATCTTTGAATCTTTGTCCTAAATATTGAGAGAGAGAGCCTATAGTGCGATTATCCATCGTCTTATTGTAATTCTCCCAAGGTTTGTGAAACTCAAGAACCTTAGTTCTTTGATCACGGCATTGGGATTCAATATTAATAATAGCACTAAGTGGACGTTGGTCATTACCATTCATTGGGGCCGAACCACTATAAATCGTTGGTGTTTTCTTCTTTACCATTAGATTAAACTCTTAATTGTCGTCTCATTTCCTGTCGTATATTTGACTCCGTGTCGTTGGCCAAATTGAGGGTCAACATTCTGGTGCTTTCATTGAGAGATTGATAAAAAAACTATAAGAAAATCTAATGGCAAAGACATCCAAGAGGGCTGGACAGACTGCTGGCGCTGCATCATCCCAACCTCCTCCCCCAAATGTGGCTGAGAATGAACCACATTTGGAGTTTGAAGAGGAGGAGTTAGATTCGGAAACACTGAGGGCAACACTAGGGGTGTTGCAGGACGAGTTGGCTAATCTGAGGGCCAATCAGGAGAATGCTGCGAAGACAATGGCACTGCAGCAGAGAGAAATTGAACGCCAGCGTCAGGAGCTGAGTGAACGACAAGCGGACATGGACCGTCGGCAGAGGGATGCCATGGCCGCTCTCGAGGCAGCCATCCAATTGGCTCAAAGTTAGGCTACGCCGGCCTCTCAGCCAGATCAGCCACCAAATGCGCCACCTCAGAGGGCTCCCAATACTAGCCCTCTGCTTTAGCCGGCAAGCCCTCAAAGGCCGGAGCAGCCACCTGTGGCTCAGGATGATGTCCCAGCTAGGGATCTTGATCAGTAGCCTCCATCTCAGGCTGGTCGAGGCAATCCCCAGGGCCCGAGGCAGAATGGGGTCGGGCAGCCGCCCCACAGCCCTAGACGCCCAGGGGACGAAGAGCCGAATCCACCGAGCAGGGGACAACGTCCTTCTACCAACAGAAGAAACAACGAGTCTGGCTCTGTGATCAGGGGCCCCCCATGGCATAACAATGCATGGGGACCCAACGACCAGCGCAGGCCTCCCTGTGACGCTTGGGAAATTCCAGCCCGAGGAGGAAATAGCGTGACCAGTCGGTCACACCGTAGCCGGCCCTAGTTTAGAGACGGCTAAGATTATAATGAAGCTGACTCTAGCAGAGGAAATGCTGGTCGGAGGAATGAGGAAAGAGGCAGAAGCCCCCCGCCTAGAGAAAATAGGCCAGCTAGCCATAATGCTGGGGAGCAACCCAGGCAGCAGAACGTCTTTGATCGGCTAGGAGTTAGCGAGCAGATACGCAAGGATGAAGATTTAAGGGACGTACTCAACGACCATTGGGAAAGGCATGATGAGTACGCTCCCCCAGCTCAGGTCGCCCTTGCGGTCCCAGAAGCAGTCCAGGCTTAGATTGATGCTCTAAACCAGGCAGTACAACAGTTGGTCGGGGGACGGACATCACACATAGAGTATGATAGGAAGAGGGGCACTCCATTTGTACAAAGGATTGCTGTGGATGAAACCCCCAGTAAATTCAAGATGTCAACACTGCCGAACTTTGATGGGTACGGAGACCCAATATCTCACGTTAACAAGTTTGAGATACAAATGGATATACAGAAAGTATCGAAAGACACAGAAAGTGTCGGAAGATGCCTGCTGCCAGATCTTCGACGCGACACTATCTGACATCGCCCAAGAGTGGTTCTTTAAGTTCCCTCCTGCTAGTATAGTATCCTGGGAGATGTTCGTGAAAGACTTTTACAGACAATTCTATGCGGGTCGCGTACACCCCAAAGAGGCCAACCAGCTGGTCGAGATACGCCAGAAAGAGGGAAAGCCCTTAAAGGAATATGTCCAGCGCTTTATGCGAGCAGCAGCTGGAGCCAAGACAGTGGGCAATGAAGGTAAGATGATGGCCCTAACTATTGGGGTTAGGCGTCATTCACCCCTCTGGAGTAGCCTAAGAAAGAATGGGGTAAGAAGTACCCAGGAGTTTTTGGATCGGGCTGATCGATATATCAAGTTCGAGGACGCGATTGCCAATGAGGGGAAATCGCCAAAAAAAACAAGGGGCCAAAGGAAGAACCCGCCAAGGCCGCCAACGAGTCGGAGAAACCCAATGGCAACGGCAACGGGAATGGCAATGGTAGGAATGGTGGAAAACGGGCAAACAATGAGCCGTCAACTTCTGACAATAAATGCCCCAAAGGCAATTGATATGAGCCAAGATTCACCAATTATACGGCCCTTGTTGAAAGTCGAGCGGAAGTCTACCAGGCGACCAGCTCTAACGTGCCTTATAAATGACCCGCACTTATAAGGAAAGATATCTCCAAGAGAGATACGACGAAGTTCTGTCGTTTTCACAATGACTACGGGCACGACACTAATGAATGCAACCAGTTGAAAGATGAAATTGAGTTCCTAATTAGGCAGGGACATCTAAAAATTTATGTTCGAGCCACAAGAGGGTCTCAGCGAGAGGCTCAAGGTGGCAACGAGCAGGCGCCTGCACGCCAACGCTTGCCACCTTTACAGCCAGCTCCTGTGGCAGGCACTCAACTCACCATCTATGGCGGCCCACACCTTGCAGGGAACAATGGGAAGGCAAGGGAACGATACGCTCGAACCCTACACCACGACCAGGACATCGAGATGATGAGTGTGGAGGATCGAGCACCAAAAAAGGCTCGAACAGAGGAGGAGTTGATAATCTTCTCTGAAGACGATGCCCAGCACGTTTGATTCCCACACTCCGATCCGCTGGTCGTAGACATGCAAATTGCCAACATGATGGTGAAGAGGGTGTTGGTCGACACAGGAAGTTCGGTCAACATCCTATACAAGTCTTCACTGGAGAGAATGAAGCTTTCCGTCAAGGATCTGGAGCCATGCAACCAAACCATCTATGGTTTTTCCGGTGAAGGGCTCGCGCCAACTGGATCGATTAGGCTTCCAGTTATAGCAGGTACTGCACCTGCTAACAAGACATTACTCATTACTTTCATAGTAGTTGATTGTCCTTCGGCATATAATGCTGTAATTGGGAGGCCAATTCTGGTCGACCTACGAGCCGTGACTTCAATATGGCACCTTGCCATGAAATTCCCGACGGACGCAGGGGTAGGATGCGTATTGGGAAATCAACGGGAAGTAAGGGAATGCTACAACGCCTTGATAACCAAAGCAAAGAAAGGTATGTCGAGAGATGTTCCCAGAAAAGAGTTGCAAATGGAAATTGATGTTCAGGCCCAGTCAGGTGATAATGTCACCAAATAGAGTGTTGCCCAAAGTAAGGATAGAGACTTGGATCCTCTCTTTGGGGATTTTGAGGAAGAAATAGGACCCAACGAGGACCTTGAAGAGGTCCAACTCGATGAAGAAAATCCGATCAGGGTTGTGAAAGTCGGTAAAAACTTAGAGACAACAACAAAACAAGCATTGGTGGAGTTTTTTAGGAAGAACCAGGAAGTCTTTGCCTGGTCGCACAAAGACACGGTTGGAATAGACCTGGCATTCATTGCCATGTCCTGAACATCGACAAGAGTTTTCCACCAATGCAACAGAAAGAAGGCTGCTCGACAAAGATATATCAAATGCCCTAAAAGAGGAGGTCGAGAAGCTGAAGGAGAATGGGTTCATCAGGGTGGCATTTTATCCATCGTGGGTCTCTAATCCCGTGTTAGTTCCCAAGCTGAATGGAAAATGGCGAACATGCGTGGATTTCACAGACCTTAATAAAGCCTGCCCCAAGGATTGTTTCCCACTCCATAGGATCGACCAACTGGTCGATGCCACTGTAGGGCATGAGATTCTCTCTTTCATGGATGCATACTCCGGGTATAATCAGATTAGTATGCATCCTCCTGATGAGGATCACACTAGCTTTTGGACTGACACCGGGCTTTACTGCTATAAAGTAATGCCCTTCGGTTTGAAAAACGTTGGTGCAACTTACCAGCGACTGGTCAACCACATGTTTAGGGAGCTGATCAGTACAAACATGGAGGTCTATGTCGACAACATACTGGTTAAGTCGAAGATGGCAGAAGGGCATATAGAGGATTTGCAAGAGTGCTTCAACGTCTTGAACAAATATCAGATGAAGCCAAATCCCCTCAAATGCTCATTCGGGGTAGGATCAGGGAAGTTCTTGGGATTTATAGTTAACTCGAAAGGAATTAAAGCCAATCCCGAGAAGATCAAAGCCCTGATCGATATGAAATTGTCAGCAAAGATTAAGGATGTTCAAAGTTTAACCAGAAGAATTGCCGCTCTCAGTAGATTTATTTCAAAATCAACAGACAAGTGCGTTCCATTTTTTAATCTACTCAGAGGAAATAAGAAATTCGAATGGACAGAGGAGTGCGAGCAGACTTTTCAAGCATTGAAGACTCATATGTCGCAACCACCGATCCTATCAAAACCGGTTGATAAAAAAACTTTGTTCATCTACCTGGCGATCAAAGAATATGCTGCCAGTGATGTCTTAGTAAGGGAAGAAGAAGGCATGCACAAGGCTGTTATTATGTAAGCAAAAGGTTAATTGGAGTGGAGCTGCGATATCCACCAATTGAAAAAGTTATCCTATTGCTTAATTTTGGCCTCTAGGAAGTTGCGGCCTTACTTTCAAGCTCACCCAATCACGGTTTTGACCGACCAGCCTCTACGGCAAGTTCTGCAAAAGCCAGAGGCCGCACACAAATTGTTGAAATGGGCGGCCGAACTAGGGCAGTTCGATATCTCTTACTTGCCACGAGCAACGATAAAAGGGCAAGCCCTGGCTGACTTCATTGCAGAGTTCACTGAACTTACAGATAGTGAGCAGACCGAAGAGCCTGAGTCTCAAAACCAACTTCCCTCATGGAAGTTATTTACAGATGACTCTTCCAATGAGCATCATGTAGGGGCGGGGGTGATCTTGATTACGCCTGAAGGGCATTGATTTCACTGTGCAATCAGGTTTGACTTCACTGCTTCCAACAATGAGGTTGAGTATGAAGCGCTGCTCGCTGGGTTATGATTAGCCAGGGACATGAATATAAAGGTACTTGACATCTACAGTGACTCTCAGCTAGTGGTAAATCAAGTCATGGGAGAGTACCTGGCTCGAGGTTTAAAGATGGTTGCCTATTTAAACAAAACAAAGGATCTATTAGAGCAGTTTGACAAGTCCACCCTTCAACAAGTATCTCGCGACTAGAATTCAAACGCTGATGCTTTGGCCAAGTTAGCAAGTGCGAAGGATTTTGATACTCTGAACATAGTGCCAGTTGAACGGCTATCTGTGCCAAGCACCCAAGCAGAGGAGACCACTTTTGTGATCCAGGTGGCAGATACATGGATGGCACCATACATAGAGTATCTGACGCAAGGCGTGTTACCAACGGACAAAAACAAAGCTAGGACCCTTCAGCGACAGGCTGCTAGGAATATCCTGGTTGATGGAATCTTGTACCGAAGGGGATACTCAATGCCACTCCTCAGGTGTATTTCAAAAGAGAAGGCCAAGGAATTGATGAAAGAGGTACACGAAGGCTTTTGCGGGGACCACGCCGGGGGGCAAAGCTTGTCGAAAAAGATCCTGAGGCAAGGGTATTTCTGGCCGACAATGAATGAAGACTCAATGGAATTTGTACGGAGGCACGACAAGTGCCAGAGGTTCTCCAAAATCTCGCGAGCAGCCCCTAATGAACTGAAACAGATGCAAAGTCTATGGCCGTTTGCAGTGTGGGGTATAGATTTAATCGGATCTCTGCCCACAGGAAAAGGCGGCATCAAGTATGCTGTGGTTGCCATCTATTACTTCACTAAATGGGCTGAAGCCGAGCCACTCGCAACCATAACGACCAAGAAGGTGCTGGATTTTGTGGTTAAAAACATCGTTTGTCGCTATGGATTGCCAAGGAAAATCGTCTCAGATAACGGCACGCATTTTGATAGTGATTTATTCACGGACTTTTGCAAACGGCGTGGGATTATCAAGAGCTTTTCTTCAGTCGCACATCCCCAAGCAAATGGACAAGTTGAAGCAGTCAATAAAACACTAAAGGATACCCTGAAGAAACGACTGGAAGAAGCTAAGGGGGCATGGCTAGAACAATTGCTTGAAGTCCTTTGGTCGTACAGAACCTCCCACCGAATAGCAACAGGCCATCCTCCATTCTCTTTGGCTTATGGGTATGAGGCTATGTTGCCTGTTGAGTTAGATCCACCCTCGCATCGCAGAATAACGTACGATCAAGGCTCTAACAGCCAACTATTGATGGAATCCCTGAACTTGATCGATGAGAAACGTGAGCAAGCCCAACTCTGAGTAGCTGCGTACTAGCAAAAAGTCACCCGGTATTTCAACTCTAAAGTACGTGAAAGAAAATTCAACGTCGGAGATTTAGTACTTCGAAGAGTTTTCCTAAACACCCGCGACCAAACTGCTGGAGTACTCGGACCTAATTGGGAAGGGCCTTACCAGATTGAAGAAGTCCTTCATCCAGGCACCTATAAACTTGCACGCTTAAACGGAGATCTCATTCCTCGCTATTGGAATGGAGAACACCTGTGCAAGTACTATCAATAAACAATTCTTCTTAAAGGATTGGCTTGTATTAATTTTACTTTTTACAAGTTATGAAAAAGGGTTGGTCACTTTATATGACTAATCGCTTATAAGTGTAAGATCTTATTGATCGCTCGTACATACACGTTTTGTCCATTTATTACGAGAAATATAAGGGACTGTGCACAGCCAGTCATTCTTGCCAACTATTGTATTTATTACAAGTATTTGCTCATTATGTGTGTTGTTTTGCTGTATTATCGTTTTAATTCCTTTATTCCGAGCAGTAATGTTCGAACACGTTCTGGTCAAGGCAAGTGACTAAGGACCTAAAGCTCCTCAATCACTTGGGGGGCATATAAGGCATCTAGTAAGCAAAGCATATCGAAAGATATGTAAACACATGAGCAAAATAAGTGAAAGCATGCTAAGGTACTTAGAGTATTTTTCAAAATTTTGTATTTTGTTAAATCAATCCAAAATACTATGCTAAGCTCGGTCATGCGAACAGATGTTATAATAAAATGCAGGTATTATAATATCAAAAGGAAACCTTTTACACTGCGAGCAATGTTGCTCGGATGTAATTGTTCGATCGAAAGAAAAAAGCTGCCCATGCAACAATAAAAGTTAAAACATCAAATTGTTTTTACATCATGACCCGTAGGCCATGTAATTCAAAATTAAAATAAAAAGATAAATTATGAGGTTGCCGGGGGGTCTTGTGGCGATTTATGCTGCTACTGCTGGTCGACTACATCCCCAGCCTCTTCTCGGGCGCCTTCAATGTCGGTCGCTAAAGAAATTTCTGGAGACCGTGGAAGTGTTTCCTCTTCCAGACGATCAATGCACCTAGCCAACTCCGCCTCCCTGATATGGTCTGGAAGATAGGAGAAATTAGCATTGGGGTTGTTTTTCCAGAACAAGTAGAAACACTCGAACAACGCCCCTTCATAGTC
Organism: Humulus lupulus; assembly: GCF_963169125.1. Lineage (NCBI taxonomy): Eukaryota > Viridiplantae > Streptophyta > Magnoliopsida > Rosales > Cannabaceae > Humulus > Humulus lupulus. The sequence goes on along the minus strand of NC_084794.1, from coordinate 58,577,656 downwards.
TTCAAGGTTGTGGGCATTCTATTCCTCCAGTGCATCAACTTCCTTGTGGCTTATCTCCAGCTCATCTTGAAGCTTGTGGGCTTCCCGGTAATTTAAAAGCGAAGTCTCCTTATACTGCTCCTTGGATGCAGTTATCTTAGTAATACCCGCGTCCTTCTTTTTCATCTCTTCTTCAAGAGAAGCGATTTTGGCCTCGGTCACCTACACCGCCTCAAGGTGTTTCACCTCAGCTGCCTTAAGGGCCTAGGTATGCTTCGCCTCAGCATCCCTAAGCACCTCAGTTTGCTTCGCCTTGACCGCCTCCAGCTGCTCGGCATAGGAAGCTTCTACCGCCTTGAGTTTCTCAGTGTATCGAACCTCAGTAGCACTAAGCTAGTCACTAAGTCTCTTTTTGAATTGGACATTCAGCATCCTCGAAAATCGCCAGCCAGAAGTAAGGGTAAGCACCCCCTGCGATCAGAAAAAGATAAGGCTGTAAATAGGGGTAAATCGACAAGAAAATTCATAAAGTTCAATAAAGAAAACAACTTACATCGAGCACTTTGTTCAATGCACGGTTGAGGACTTGGTCGACCCCCATAGAGCTGGTATCCTGGATTGCCTCCCAGCTGCGTCGGTGTTTTGTTATTCTCGACAGCCTATCTTTGGCTGAGTTGAGCACCACACCTGTGAGGTCGTCTTCCGAGGCTTCTTCTCGGCGACCAGCCGACTGCTGGATGGTGGATGTTGGAGGCGTAGGGTCGACTGGAGCTGGAGGAGGAGTCTGTCCGGAGATGAAGGATCTAGGTTTATTGGAGTTGGAGGAGTTGCCTCCCTACCAGGAGCTGGTGGAGGAGTTGTCTCCTTTGTTGGAGTAGACGCAGGAGGGTCGTCTGTTCGAGATTTCTTCGCGGGGGGATTGCTGCAGCCCTCCCCAGATTGGCGCTTGTGGGACTTTTTCTTGCTCGCTGATTTGGTGTACAAGTCAAAAGCACGTTCGACAGGCATGTCTGTAAAAAAGAAACAAGCGAACAATCAGTCAGTATAATAAAAGGAACTTGCTAAGTTTAGGAAACAAGGGCAGAGAAATTTAAAGTATAATACCCGAGCTATAATTACTGGTCGCTACACTATTTACTATACTAGTGCTACACTCACTCTCTGGCCTAAAGAAGTCTGAATTTAAAGCAGGAGGGTATTTAAAGTTGCCATCCCCGTCGAAGAGGTGACAGGGAATAGGCAGACTATCTAAAAGCGTAAAATCAGTATTGTTCTCGTCCGAAGACTCAAGAATAGGCTCTCAGGCCTTCTTCTTTCCCTTCCCTGGAGGGGCTGGTGCAGCAGCAGGTCGTGGGGCGCCAGTTGGTTCGTTGATAGTCACCCCAGTTGCCCTCCTCCTCGGAGGTTGTGACACATCTTGTTGTTGCTCGGGGACTTCAGTGCCGGTGGCACTCCCCGCAGTAGATTCCCTCACATCCTGGTGAGGTGCCAGAAGGGCGAACAATCTCAGATTGGCCTCTATGACCAGCTGTTTGACACTTTTCTCTATGTCGGTCATGTTGGCCAGGAGGGCTGATCGGACCTCCATGTCTGGAGTGGGGGCTGGTCGCAACCAGGGGCTTGAAATGCACTAAATTTCTAAGGGAAATGCAGGAAGAAGCAAAGAAAAAAATATACGACCAGGGGTGCAAAGACTTTACATCCTTGTGTGAAGGCCAAGTTGTTCGCGACCATATCGGCAGTCAGAAAGTACTCCAGATGGTACTTCCCCACGTTCGAAATAAAAGTGGTGTCAGTCAGGAAAGTGCGAGCTGTTTCCTGGTGGTAGAAATGGAAGAACCTCGTGTTTTCTTGGTTGGGGTTGGATTTTAGGTTGAACAGGTAGTTGACCTCGTGTGGCGTGGGGACCGGCCACTTCTTATGACTATAAAGGATATAGAGTGCAGAGAGCATTCTATATCTGTTTGGGGTGATTTGAAAAGGAGCGACCCCAAAATAATTGGCCACTCCTTGGAAAAAAGGATGGAGAGGCAGGATCGCTCCTGCCTTGATGTGATATCTTGACTAGGCGCTATACGCGCCTCCAGGCATATTCGCCCTTTGGTCTCTGGTGGGTCAAACTAGCGTCACCCCAGGAAGCTCGTACTTCTTGATATAATTGGAGACCATCCTAATCGTTACTCGACTAGGAGGGGCGACGTACCATTCGACATCCGGTCAAGTGGCACTTTAGAGATGGGCTTGAGCTTGGATTCCTGGCTCGGGAATATTCTCAGCTCTACCATTGGTCGAGGGAATTTCCGCGTGAGGGGCAGGCTGGTGTTCAGAAGGTTTTGATGTTTTCTTTTTTCTGGGCAGTGGATTTTACACTACCCATGACTGAAAGGTTTGAATGAGGTCTGTTAGGTGGAGTTCGAGAAAAAAGGATGTCCAGAATAAGTAACGACGGCTGTTCTACGTTCACGAGCAGTTGAGCGAGCAGGTCATAGTCAATTGGTCTCTCACCTCCCCACGGATCTTGCATCAAAATCTGCGAACAGAAAAGGGGAGATGAGAACTTGGAGTCTAAAGACTTGTGTTGAAAGTAAGAATAACGTTGCTCGCGTATAAAAGTTAGGCTTTTATACGATCAGCAGCATTCTAGCAAAAACGCTAAGTCTCTTATGAGCAGTTTGAGAAACGGATTAAAAAGCGGAAGTAAAAAGTTTTTCAGAGAAAACTTTTTCGACTCCGAGAGGGCGGGAAAAACCCAGTTTTTCAACTAGCTTAAAAATCGAATTTTTACTTCGCTTTTATGCCCTAAATCTACAATCTCGACTACCAAACTGACTCCTAACTCCTATGAAGTGTTATTTCACTACCTTATCAAGCATCGATCAATATGCCCATTACCCCAAGACAGTTTCGGTCAAGAACTTAGATACGAAACGAATAAAAAACGACTTTGCATGGCAACTCAAACAACTGAAAGGTTCGTAAAAATTACTTGGATGAAAGGTGGATTATGAACACGGAAAACTTTGAGCATCTGAATGGAAGTTCCTTAGATTGGCAGTAGGAGCTTCTGGGATTTCTAGGCTCTGAAGGTGGAAGTTCTTTGGAGTTCTTGAGAAGGAAATGACAAGTGAAAAGTAAAAAGTTAAAGTGTGAATTTGGGGTATTATTTATAGTGACTGCGACACCATAAAAGAGGTAATCATGAATTATTGTTTTCAAAGTATGGGGAAGTGTAATAGCCATCAGACAAGTTTTTGGAAAGTCGAAAAGACGTGTTGGACATGATGGGTTACTTTTTTCGAGAAGGCATGAGCGACTCTGACAGATTTGGTGGGGTAAGCGAAGAGTCAGTTTCCTAAGTTTACTTTATGCTAGTCGCAGTAAAGTAAACTTGGGGGGCAAATGTTTACCCAAAAACGACTGCTTATGACATGGCAGGTATTTCTCACACGTGGATGACATGTGGCAGAATTGAAATAAGGCGGTGCTGTTCGGTTATCGACCAACTACACATTGCTTCATCAAGACTGACTATTAGGTACGACCAGGCTGGTCGTATGATTCGGTTTATTCTCTTATAAGATTGTGATCTTGTAATAATTATATTTATTATTTCATCTTTATTACCTTGATACACGAATATTAAGGAGAGTTAAGGCCCAATGGCCCATGTAACCCCCCTTGAGCCTATAAATATGCATGAAATAACTCAAGGAGGGGACGGCTGATCTTTGAATATTTTTCCTGAATATTGAGAGAGAGAGCCTATAGTGCGATTATCCATCGTCTTATTGTAATTCTCCCAAGGTTTGTGAAACTCAACAACCTTAGTTCTTTGATCACTGCATTGAGATTCAATATTAATAATAGCACTAAGTGGACGTAGGTCATTACCATTTATTGGGGCCGAACCACTATAAATCGTTGGTGTTTTCTTATTTACCATTAGATTAAACTCTTAATTGTCGTCTCATTTCCTGTCGTATATTTGACTCCGTGTCGTTGGTCAAATTGAGGGTCAACAAAACCTTTGCACCCTTATTTCTAAAAACTATTTTTTTTTAGAAAAACCACGGTCCGGTCCAGTTTAATTGGTTTTAAAAAATTAGAAACTGTGACCAAACCATTAAAGTTGAGCGGTCCAGTTAAACCGAACCATCGAAAATGATTTCACCGGTTAATGTTTGAGGTTTGGTGCGGTGTGGTTTGGGTTCCAAACCACGGTTTGCGGTTTATATGAACACCCCTATAAACCACAACCATTTGAATTATAAACCATAAGACGTTGAAATGTAAATCACAATCCTTTTAAATGTGAACCACTAGCCAAAAATGTAAACCATAGTTCATAAATGTAAACCACAAGCCTATTTATAGTTAATTTATATATTTTTAATAAATTTTTTATTTTAAAATTAATTAAATGATGTTTTAAAAATATGTATGAGCTAGATCAATCACGAAGTGACACGCGTTGGTCATGTCAACAACTAATGGAGTGTAATTGATGGTGGATAAAATTATTGTTTTACTAAGTTTTACTACTTTCCCCAAGAAAAAATAAAATTGGGTTCATGTTGTGTATAAACGCCAAACATTAAGTATTTTTGACGCATTTACCCTAATAGCTAACAAAGATGGACAAAATTTCTATTTTACTAAATTTGGGTACTTTCCCGACAAAAAAAAAAAAAGGATTGAGCCTATGCCACGTCCAAATGCCAAACATTGGATATTTTTGCGCATTTACCCCTTTTCTTTTTTGTAAAATTAGTGTGTTAAAATGGGTATATAATTGATATTTTATATAATAATTACTCTTTCCTTTCTAAAAATAAAATAAACTTTTTTGTTAAGGAATTATAGAGAGTAATATCCGTCTAGAGACCCAAGAGGCCCACTAGACACAATAGATTAAATTCTTATTAGGGTTTTCCTTCTCTTTTCCTTTTCCTCTCTGCGTTCTGTCGTGCAGTTGCGGAGAGCTTCAACAATGACGACTGTGGTTCCTACCTCCGAAGAAGATCTCAACATCACCGTCGTCCGATTCACTTCCGAGCTCGCCTGGGCCGACGCCGGTCCTGAGGTTTTTTCCCCTTCCTTTTTAACCATTGTGATTCATGATTTCAGGCTTTTAAGCCTGTTATATATATGTGTGTGTATTATTTATGTATATTGATTGTCAAGACTAACTTTTCATATTTGAAATGGTCTGATTCGAAAATTTGAACCATCTATTTATTTATTTTCTTTAAAGTTGGTTCAGTTCGTATGTTATTGTAATTGGTCTTACATTTAGATGAGTGACTGAACATAGTGAGTTTGAACGAATTGGGTATCCGGTGCCCATTGCTCTCTCTCTCTCTCTCTCTCTCTTTTTTTTCTAGTGAGAACTTAATTTGTTTATTTTAAGGGGGTAAAAAACCCTTCTTGCTGTTGTTTCTGATACCTTTTCTCATACCCACAAAAACTAGGTTTTCTTTCACATGATTAATTCTCCCCAATTGGGTTGTTTGTTGGTATAATTTGTTTACCTGATTAGACTTGTCTGGTCTATGAATAAGGTTGTTGAGCCCCAAGTGACTAGACTATGTCTTGAAGCACAAGAATGTGTGGCAATGGGCAGGTGGTTCGATTTGGTCTCACTGATGCTCACTTCAGCTGAAGTTATATTTACAAAAGTTTCTGAGAAAGGTAAACATCTCTTCTAAATTTACATTTATTGTTCTTTGCAAGAACTTAAATTGATAAAGAGTCGCTGTACTGTGGTTAGAGTAAGCACAAAGCTTGGGTATACTGATGCGTATGTAATGTTTAATATAGGAAAAGTAGATAACCAGCATTTGAGTAGAAAATTTGTTTCCTAGTGTTTTATTGATAGTCATTGAAGTTGTTGTTTCCTATCTGCTCTAGATCTTGAGTGCATCTTCACTGTTATTTGCAACATTGTTACGAAGGCACAAAGCCCAGATGAAGCACTTGAGATGGCTAAACTTATTTCTGGAAAGATTACTCAACATCCAAATGACAAGTCTGCATTGCGTTTAAAGATGTAATACACAAAATGTTTGTAATTTTAGCTTTTAATTCTTGGATTTCTATTACTATTTTTGTGCCTTTTTTAATTTTTAATTTTTTTTTTACAGTTTGTTCAATCTGTACAATCTACTGGAGAACCCATACAGCCAATACTATGTTTACATGAAGGCCCTTAACCTTGCAATTGATGGAAAGGTCACTGAAAATGTTGTGCCTTCATTTAAAAAGATAGATAGTTTCTTAAAAGAATGGAATGTTGGGATTGTGGATGAAAGGAAACTTTTTCTTGCCATCTCAAATGTTTTAAAGGAAAACAAAAGGTATGATGGTTTTGCAAGCATTTTAATGTATATGTATATATGTTGATAATTAGCTTTAAGTACTTATCTAATTTTTGTGCTGTTTCTAATTCAGCTCAGCCAAAGATACTTTTAAATTCCTGACCAAGTACTTGGAAACGTTCTCTGCTGAAGATTCATATACTCTGAGTGAAGCCAAGGAGGAAGCTGTTCAAACAATTGCTGAATTTGTGAAGGCACCAGACATGTTTCAGGTATCATGGTATCCAATTGAATTTTCATTTGATGTGGAACTATATTCTTAAACTTATTTATGATGTTGATTACTAAATTGATGGCGTTTTTAGAAAATTGATATAAGTTGTGTTATTGCAGTGTGATTTGCTAGACATGCCTGCTGTTGCACAATTGGAGAAGGATGCTAAATATGCCTTGGTATATCAGCTCCTGAAGATCTTTCTCACTCAGAGGTTGGATGCTTACTTGGAATTTCAAGCTGCAAATTCTACTTTGCTGAAAAGTTATGGTAATATAAAATCTTAGTCTTGCATCAAGGTTTTCTCAACACAAAGTCAGTATCTTGTTTTCGTCTTAAATATACCTTCATAATTTTGTAGGTCTTGTCCACGAAGACTGTATAACTAAAATGAGGCTGATATCATTGGTGGATCTTGGCTCTGATGAAAGCGGCCAAATTCCATACAGTCTCATAAAAGACACCCTTCGGGTTAGTTTTCTTTGCCTATTTACTTTGCTGGTATTGCATTGATATCTTTGGTCTATATGGAAAGTTTTATTTTTGCAGATTAATGAAGACGAGGTGGAATTGTGGGTGGTCAAGGCAATAGCGGCTAAATTAATGGACTGTAAAATGGATCAGATGAATCAAGTAGTTATCGTGAGGTAGTTTCAGTTCTCTTATAATATAGTTGTTAGGGCTCAGACATGTATATTTGTGTTGGTAGAATTGCCCTTGTCATATGGAATGTGTGCTTTTCTTAAAACTTTAGTTGTTAGGTTTTGTTTTGTTTTACCAGTATCAATTATTTGTCTCCATACTGACTTTCACATGATGTGCAGTCGTTGCACTGATCGCATTTTTGGTCAACATCAGTGGCAAACACTTAAAACAAAGCTAGCAACTTGGAGGGTAAGCTGCTTGCGCTTGATACTTTTTGTTTGTCATCCCTGTTTTCCTCATTAATTCGTTCACTTCGTAATTTTCTTTCATCCATTTATTGTATGGCATAACTCCATTGATTGAATCTTCATTTCCAGGGTAATGTGGCCAATGTTATCAGCACTATTCAGGCCAACAAGCCCACGGAAGATGTTGCGCAGGCAACACAAGGGTTGATGATTCGTTGAGAGTTTTTCTTCTTCTTCATATTCTCCTGTTATTTTTAGACCACCATCGTTATCTAGATATAGGTGAGAGACTGATTGATAGCTGTGCTACAATTTATTGTCTTCATGTGTTTCATTCAGCTTGAACACAATCCAAATGTATTGGCAATTTTGACAGGATTTCTTAATCGACTTTTGATTTGTATTTGTTACATCCTTCAAACTTGCCACTTGATTCATGGGTGAATGATATGATTATTACATGACAAGTGAGACTACCTTCCCTTTCGCATGTTGAGAATTTTCAAGCTCATATAATGCTAATTACTAATTCTCCATAGTTTACTGACGCCCTGTTTTTCATATCTGACCATCTCTTGTGTCGATGTGGCTTATTTCAACCTTTCATTTTAGGTCATTGTAATTTATGGTAGTCTTGAAAGGTGCACTACGTCATGAGTGGGACATGTTAGCCTCACTTGAAAAGAACTAAAACTAAAGTAAATGTTATTTAGAAAAATGCTGAGCACCAAGGACCACACTAGCAAGGACCAATATGAGCATCCCCTTGGTGCATATGTTTATATATATACAAGGGCGGATGTATATATATTTACTTAGAAGCATCGTCCAAAACTCGTTCATTTTTTTTAAAAGATATATATATATGAATCGACTACAACGCATCTCCTTTTTTTGCAACACCAGTATATCACGTGTGCCTGTTTTCTTGTGTACGCGTGTAAAATTTGACGATTTGAACTCTGCAGGATGTTCTAAATATCTACAATGTACACCGTCATATAAAAAAAATTGGGATTATATCTATTCAGGTGCCGAAATAGAAAAAGAATGCACTAGTGTTGCAAAAAAAGGGATGCGTTGTAGTCGTTCCCTATTTATATATATAACAGAATGAATTATAGTTCTATAGTATATATCAATAATCTCTACATATATAATATCTAAATACAACGTTGACATAAATATATATTTGTATGGCTACATGATATATATAATATAATAATATTTAAAAATAAATTAATAATAGAAATAAAATAAAAATAGAAAAAGTCATTGAGTAGAAAATAGTATAAATGCATCAAATATTTTTAGTTTATAGTATATCTCGCAATATCCTTTGATAAAAAATGATGTGTATGTCTTTATTATTTTTAAATAAATATGGTTTAATTAGTTAAATTATCGTAGAATATTTTTAAAATATCATATTTTAATCAATCAATTAATTTATTTTGTGTTTAAGTTTATGTTTGTTCTATTTTTTGAATTTGATAGTGACACCAAAATATTATATATTATATATTTAATATAATATTAAGTTTAATTAAATTTTATTTAAATTATAAAATATATAGTTTTATTATTTTTAAATAATTATGATTGTAAAATATATAAAAAATATCTTATTTTAATTTGTTTAATTATTTATTCATTTAACTTTATTTGAGTTTAAGTCTTGTTTCTACTGTTAAATATAACAATATTCTGTTAAATATAAGAATATTTTGTTAAAGTTAACAGAAAAAAATAAAAAAATAATTAAAACAAAAAATTTCATTTATCTACACATTTTTTATATAAAAAAAAATATATATTTATATATATATATATACTAGAATTGTAATTCAATGAAAAAATAGCTAAAAGTGGAGAACAATACGAAGAAGAAGATGGAAAAAAAACAACCAAAAAAAAAAAGAGAAAAAGATCAAGAAAACAATAATAATATTGTAAACTATGTATTATAAATAAATAACATATAATAATAATAAAACCATCAAAATTGTAAGCTATTATTAAAAATAATAAAACTTAATCAAGACACTAATTATAACTTATTTTTAAATATTTTTATTTAAATGGGCAAGAGAGAGAGTGTGTATTTATACTAGACCTTAGCTTCACCATTATGTATTCTTGTATATATTAGTCTAATTTAGTGTTTTCTTTATCAAAAATAGAATGTATGTATACTATTTTTTAGCGTAAAAATGACACACATTTTAACGCTATACCAACTTTTCTAATTCTTTGGACGAAGGCATGAAGGAAGAGTAGGTAGGACTGCATATTGGGCGAGTTTGTCAGGTTCGGATTGGTCGGGTTCAAATTTTTTATTTTTGGGTGGGGAAAATTAATACCGAACCCACCCAAAATAGTATCGGGTTGGGTCGGGTGGGAAATGCTCGGGTTCGGGTGGGGGAGAACTAATACCGAACTCGATCAAAATGGTTTCAGGTGAAAAAAATATATTTGTTAATGAGGTCTCTACCGTGCTGACTGCCACTAGGTGTCGTCGCTGCCTCGCTTGCCACCTTGCCACCTTGCCAACCACCACCAAACCGAGGCAGGGGAGCTGTGAGCATAGGACGCTAAAAGACAGGGAGGGAGTGAGAGAGGACAGAGGAGGAGAAGGGGTTGTAGTCGTGGGTGTGGGTTGGCGTTGGGTCTTGGAGAAGAGAGGAGGCAGGGGGATTGTGGTGGCCGCAGACCTGGCGGTGGGTGGGTGGGGGGCACGCTGGTGATGAGGAAGATGAGACATAGAGAGAGAGAATCGAAGACGGGAAAGGGAGGGAAGGAAGAGAGAGAGAGAGAGGAAGAGGCAATCATGTTAGGTTTTAGGGTTAAGTTTTTTAAAAAAATCTAAAATAACAATTAAAAAAACTAAAATTTAAAAACCAAAAAAAGGAATCACCTGAACCCGACCCGAACACGGTCGAGCCTAGGTCGTGTTGAGCCCGATCCAACTCGAACAATTCGATTTTATCATTTTCTCGATTTTTTCGGGTGCGGGTCGGACAGGTCAAATGAGTTTTTCGAGTTTTCGAGTCTGGATGTGCAACCCTAAGAGTAGGGTCGGATATGCCATATTTATGTTTGTATTAATTACAGTCTGTGGAATATGAAAAGTAATAGTACCTTTTTTTTTTATAAAGACAAAATGACATTTGTATAATACTACTTGTCAATGCATAAAAAAAGAAAAGGAAATGGATATTTTAGAAGATTTAGGAAAACTATATATATCATATATTTTACTCGGGTTGATTTTAGTATTTGCGCCTTCGTATAAATTTACATGATAAATTATTATCAAGAATTATGTTATTATTGTAGTAATGGTCCACTTTTTTTTTTAGGAATATTAAATTGTGTGCAAAATATATCCTAATTTTAGCAACATACAAGTTAAAAATGTAATGATTATTTTGTCCAATACATTTTAAAATCATATATTTTGGCATAAAAAATTCTCAATCTATATGTTAGGAAACAATGTAACAAAAACAATTATGTATAGTGGTAAGTATACCATCCTATCACGCAGGTGACCCGAGTTCGATCCCTGGCAGTGGGACCAAAAGCTCCCTGGCAGTGGGACCAAAAGCTTGTTGTGATATAATGATAAGGTCATTTTTATATTAATATTTGATAAGTTTTTCCATGCTTAGATGGTGTTATGATAGCATTTTTAGTAGTTTTAACTTAATTTCATGTCTCCACAACATATTTTCTACATTTCATTTTATGATGATAAATCTGACATTTTGATGGCAAGTGTAGTTTATGAATCATAGGTTGAAAAAAACTCACTGAGATAAGGTTAAAATGAAGTTTTTGAAGTATTCTAGGCTTTCGTGATTGAAATATTGAAGTGGCGGCAGCGTACAAACTTTCTAAGGTTGAGAAATGAATAAATTGAAGAAAGGCTGCGACCTATAAAATTCAGGGCGCAACACTTTAAATGAAATAGGCATTTCAGGTTTTTTTTTTTTTTTTCTGTTCCAGACAGACCGTTGCTCAGTTTTTTCAAGCTGTTGCCTAGTGAGTCAGCCGCTGCCCAATTTTTTCAGGCCGCTACCTGCGTGACCAATTTATGCACATATTTTGTTTTAGGCCGCAGCTCGAATTTTGTAGACCACGGCCTGTGACGTCGTTTTTAGTTTTTTAATTACTTTTTAAATAAAATTTAATTGAGACTATAAAAGATTATTAGGGTTAATTTTAGATGGGGTTTTTTATTACGGTTTAGGATAGAAAAAGACTCAAAAAGGACTGGAGAGAAGACTACAAGACTACATTACTTTTGTTCATCAATTTAGTTTCTTTTATTCCCTTAATCTCTTTAATTTTAATTTTAATTATGTTTGTGATTATGATTACTATTATGGAGTAGGTTGTTTTTTAGGTTAAGGGTTAATTCAAAACTCAAGACATGAATTCTTAATTGTTGATAATGATTATTATTCTTTAATATCTCTCAATATTAAATTGTTTCTATTTTTCCAATTGAATGTTATGGATTTTGTGATTTCTTGTTAGGTGGCCAACTAATTAAGGTTTTACATTGTTCAATTGTCATCTTAGAATTACTACTCATATAATTTAATTAATTATGTGCAAGCACATTCACAAACACAAATAATAAAGTGATAAGTATTCAAGTTCGTTTCCACAGGAATTGCAAATTAAAACTAAATGCACAAATTAATTACCAAACAATTTCAATAATAACCAAAATTAAATTGTTTTGATTCTTGTAAACTAAAACTAGATCAATTAAAAATGCTTAACATAAACTAAAATGCCAATCTAAAAGTAAGAGAATCAATTTGGTGAAATGAGCTTGAACTATTAAATTCTTCCATGTCAAGTGACCTGAACAGTTTGCTGTAGCAAAATTTGAGCAAAATCCCCAGAGTTAACAATAATACAAAATAAGTTCATAAAACTTTCCTAAATCCTATGGTATTAATTCATTCACCTAATTAAACATATTCCTATGCTAATCAAGTTTAAGAATACAATTTTAAGCTTCAATTCACAAATGTTACACAAGATAAATAACACATTCCTATGCTATTCACTAAACATAATCAAACAAGATTATCTACTAGTGTCATTCAAGTTCCTTCATTATATTCAAACTTTCCAACAACAAATATAACTCAACATCTTGCCATTTATGGCCAAACAACAACAAGAATTAATCATTAACCACACTTGAATGAACAATGTATATTTTTGCTAAAATAAAGTGTTAGGAATTGAAAACTAAGACATAGAGTTCATTAATAATTCAAGCCTCAAAAGATCTAGTTTATGGCTAAATTAAGTAGCGCAAATACAAATCCAAATCTATCCACGAGTAATCAAACACAAAATACTAGAGAATAATAGGAAAAGAATAACAAACAAAAGAGAAGAAATAAGGCAAAATGATGATGACATGATTGTCATTCTTTTCTCCTCTTCTTCTTTCCTCTTTTCCTTCTTTGTACTGCTGGGTTTCTCTCTGTACTTGGTGTTTCTCTAACGAAAAATGACAGAATGTACTAAAATGGAGGCTATCATTTCCTTTTCTTTCAGCTAGGGTACAAACCCCTATTTTTTCCAAGTACAAAATTGCCCTTCTATCTCTTATTCTCACGTGACTCCCTTTCTATTCCCTTGCAACTTCTTAAAAAATACAACATAATGCCTCTGATTTTGCCACCTCATCACTCGTTGCCAGCTCAATTAGTGAAATTCCAAGTGTCTCTTCTTCATATGTTTAAATTTCCCCACTTGGATCCTGATGGAAATGCTCCAACAAAATGTTAACTACTACATCAAAATCTGGAATTTAAGCACAAACAAAACAACTTAGAAATCAAATTACTTTTCCTCTTTCTCCTTAGATAATTCATGCATAAACTCATTGTTTTTCTACTTTCAACTTTTAAAAACTATAAGAGACAAAAAGTATAAAATATAAAAGGAAATGAAAAGTTTATAATATAATATTCCTTTGTATTACTTCTTCAATCAATACAATAATACAGTGACTATATATATATATATACAAATAGAGATCTACGAATGTAACGACACAATTACTTTACAGCTGTAGAATATTACACATATAGTCCTATTACCACAATAGGTGGAACTTGCCTATTCTAGAATTATCTTCCACAAGAATATTCTTTAGGGCATATTCTATATGATTTCAATTCTCCATTTTGACATGCTCCCTCAAGCTTGATTGTGGTAAGAAAATAACTGCAAGCTTTCCTTTTAGGTACTCGAATTGTTCAATGGAAAGGGCCTTTGTAAATACATCAACTGTTTGCTCATGAGTAGGAATGTGTCTTACTTCAACCACATTTTTCTGTATTAAATCACTAATGTAATGAATATCCACTTCGATATGCTTGGTGCGACTGTGACAAATCGAATTAGAGGACAACTGCTTAGCACTAGCATTATCACACCAAATGACACCGGGCATTTCACATTTGAGACCAATTTCAGTGAACAATGATTTTAACCATGCTACTTCAGTGGATGTTTGGGACAATGCTCGATACTCTGCTTGTGTTGATGAGCATGCCACGACCTTTTGTTTCTTTGAGCACCATGTAATCAAGTTCCCTCCAAGATATACACAATAACTATTGGTTGATTTTTTATCATCAATAGAGCTTGCCCAATGCACATCACTAAAGCACTCAACGTTCAACACACTTGCAGGCTTGAATATGATAACCTGTCCAATAGTGTCGTTTAGATATCACAGAACCTTTTGCATCCTTGCTAATGATGTTGAGTAGGAATATGCATAATTGGCTCAACTTATTTACAGTGAAGGATATATCTGGACGACTTAGTGTGAGGTATTGTAATGCCCCCATCACACTTCGAAATAAAGTCAGTTGCTCAAAGGGTTTGCCATCATCAACACTTAGTTTTTCTCCTTGGCATATGGGTGTTGGACTTGGTTTACAGTTCAAAATATTGGTTTTTGACAATAGGTCAATGGTGTATTTACTTTGAGACAAATGGATTCCATGATCTCCTCAGACAATCTCAAAGCTAAGAAAGTAGTTCATAGAACTAAGAGTCTTCAAGGAAAAATGTTGTTGCAATCTTTGAATGATATTCTTCACTTTGCTATGGTGGCTTCCTGTTAACAATATATCATCAACATATACTAATAAATATAACTCATCATCTTGATCCTTGTACTAAAATATGGAGGTGTTCGAGACAGAGTTCTTAAACCCAAAAAGAAATAGAACTTGCTTAAGTTTATCAAACCATGCTCGTGGTGCTTGATGTAGACCATAAAGAGCTTTGTGCAATTTACACACATGTTGAGGAAAATTTTGATCAACATACCCGGTTGGTTGAAGCATGTAGACATCTTCGGTAAGACAACCATTTAGAAAAGTGTTGTCAATATCCACTTGTTGTATTTCCCATCCATTTGAGAATGCTAAAGTGAGAATGACACGAATGGTAGAGCTTTTGACCATGGGACTAAAGGTTTCAAAGAAATCAACTCCCAGAGTTTGTTGAAATCCTTTTGCTACAAGTCGCGCTTTATATCGCCGAATAGTGCCATCTTGATTATGTTTCACTCTATAAACCCACTTGCTGTCCACAATATTCATGTTGTCTCGTAGAGGTACCAAAGTCCAAGTCCCATTTTTTATGAGAGCTGCAAATTCAGAATCCATAGCCTTTTTCCACTGAGGAGAAGCTAATGCTTGGGGAAATATTCTCATGTTCAAGCTCAGTCATTAAAGCAAAATGTGATTTAGAGGCTGAATGGTAGGCTTTTGGTTTGTATATTCTAGCTTTGGCTCTTGTTATCATTGGGTGAGAAGAGTGGGGTGGTTGGGTTGGAATTTTTGGTGGAGACGGTGGCTGTTGAGTGGGTGTTTTAGTGGTTGTGGGTGATAAGGGTTGCATGGAAAGGTCAATATGTAGAGGGACAGGAGGTGGTGCTGACATTTGAGACTGATCTTTATCAAAATAAGTGGCCGGAGGTGAGGTACTAGGTGAGGTTGCTATTACAGGGGAAGGAGAGCACTTTTCAATATCATCAATCAAGATTCCATTGGCTTGTTCAGATGTCACAATAGGTAAATAAGGTAGTCACTGAGAGTATTGACTTGGGTTAATGACAATATCAATTTGTTTGCTATTATAGTTGAAACCATTAGCAAAGGAAAAATCATTTTCATCAAAGGTAACGCTACTAGCAACATATACTCTACCTGATTGATGTAAGCAAATATACCCCTTTGGCTTGGACTATAACCAATGAAAACACATTTTGCAGACCTAAATTGGAGCTTACTTGTGTTATATGGCCTAAGATAAGGACAACAAGCACAACCAAATGCTTTGAGAAACTTATAGTTGGGTGTAAGGCCAAAAAGTTTTTGTATTGGACTCTTGTAGTTTAGGATTGGTGTAGAGAGATGATTAATGAGAAATGTGGCTGTTTGAAATGCTTCCCACCAAAACCTTTGAGCATGCTTGAGTGTGCCAGAAGGGTAAGCCCGGTTTCAACTATTTGCCTATGTTTTCGCTCGGCTTTACCATTTTGTTGTTGTGTGTGAGGACAAGGATGTCTAAATTTTTTCCTAATGCTTATAATAGAGGTGTAAAGTTTCGATATTCGCCCCCCAATCTATTTGAATGGTTTTAATTTTAGTGCTAAGTTGTCTTTCAACTTGATTTTGAAAAGTTTTGAACACACTAAATGCTTCAGATTTGGTTTTGAGTGGAAAAATCCATGTATATCTACTGTAATCATCTAAAAAATAGATATAATATCTATAGACATGTCTAGATAAGGTTGGTAATGGTCCCCATATATCAGAATGGCTGAATTCAAGAGCATGTTTTGATTCTTTTAGCGAGGCAGGATATGTTTTATGGTGAGCTTTTCCTAATTGACAACTGGAACAAAAATTTAGTTTAGAAGGTAAAATCTTTCTTTCATTAAGCAAAACATGTTTCATTACATTGATGGAGGGATGACCTAACCTAATATGCCATAATGTAGACTCATCAAAAGAAACTTGAAAACATGATTTGTTGGACTCTAAGTTGGGACTGACTCGATGACTGTCATTGCATGAATTCTGGGCAGTAAAACAAGCTGAACTGTGACTAGCTGAGTAATCCAAGGGAATTTGAGTTAATATAATCCATTGCTATCCTTCCCTTGTAGAAGAACCTTCTTCGTAGCCATGCCCTTCAAAACACACAAGTTAGGATAGAATTCAACATAGGAATTATTGTCTTTGGTAATTTGAGAGACACTGATCAAATTTTTTGTTATTTTGGGAACACAGAGAACATGGTTCAAGTTTACTGGTTTGGTGTCACCTTTTTGTTTAATAACTGAGCTACCAACATGAAATATTAACAAAGATTGGCCATTACCTACAGTGAGATGCTCCTTACCATTATACTCAGATTGAGTTTGCAGAGCTGCAACATCTGAAGTTATGTGATGGGTGGCGCCACTATCCACATACCAGTTGGTATCTTCAATAGTATGAGATGGCCTAGAAGTAGCAAAATACGACTGTTGCCCTCCATTGTTGTGGTATGTATTAGAGTGGCTTTGAGAAGCATAGTTGTTGTTGCTCAGATGAGAAAATGAGACATCAAAACGATGGTAACATTTTGCAGTAGGGTGGCTTGGTTTGTTGCAGAGTTGACACACAACTCGATTTTGAGAGCCACGACCACGCTCCCTCCCTCGGCCTCAAGAAGAAGGGAACCTGCCAGAACCATTATTAGGAAAGAAACGCCGATTTTTGGCAGCAAAACTGGCGGAGGGATTAGAAATATCTGTATTGGAGTTTGAGGCGAGCTGCTCAATGCTCATTTATTGACTTTGAAGAAGAAATTGGACCTCAGGGAGTGTGACACGATCAACGCGAGAGGTGAGATTGATGACCACAAAGTCATACTCGGGACCAAGACCACCAAAAAAATAAAGAATAAGGTCATCATCAATGAAGACTTGACTTGTGGCAGATTAACTAGCTCCAAGAGATTTCATCTTCAAAACATAGTCATGTATAGTTAGAGAGCCCTTTTTAAGGGGCTGAAGCTGAAATCTTAGTTGAAGAATCCGAGCACGAGATTGAGTAGTAAATAGACTCTCTAAAAGAAACCAAAGTTCTTGTGAAAAATTGCAGCGAAGAACATGACCCAACATAGCTTCAGAGATAGAGTTAAGTAACCAACTAAAAATAGCTTGATCAGTTCGAATCCATATAATAAAGTTGGGATTTACCTGTCTAGGTTCAGCAGGAATCACACCATTGACAAGAGCATCAAGAAATTGGTTAGGACAAGGACGAGTACCAAATAAAAATCCACCCATATCATTTGCTCGGACTGCCGGTAAAACTTACGAGCGCCAGTATGGGTAGTTGTCACGATCAAGCTGGATAGATAGGGGAGCTTATTGGTGAAGAAGCGACATAACAGGGGCTTGAAGAACTGGAAGAGGAGGAGCCAAAGGAGCAAGAGGCACTGCTGGAGGCACTTGGGCCTGAGATACTTGAGCTGGAGGCACTTATGCAGAAGATGCATCGTTGACATTGGAGGCATTTTGGCCTGGAGTGTTTGGCGAAGAAGACATGTCCTAGGCGTCTGATACCAAGACAAAAAGTATAAAATATGAAGGAAAATGAAAAGTTTATAATATAATATTCCTTTGTATTACTTCTTCAATCAATACAATAATACAACGACTATATATATATACAAATAGAGATGTACATATGTAACGACACAATTACTTTACAGCTGTAGAATATTATACGTATAGTCATATTATCACAATAGGTGGAACTTGCCTATTCTAGAATTATCTTCCACAAGAACATTCTTTAAGACATTTTCTATATGATTTCAATTCTCCATTTTGACAACAAGACACCACAAACTCACTCAAAACACAAAAAATAAAAAAATTACTAAAAATTGACAATAATAAACAACTATCACTCTTCCTAATTCTAGTATCAAAATAACTATTTGTTTAAGAGTTATCAAGTATAAATTTACAAGATAAATTATAATCAAGAATTATGTTATTATTGTAGTAATGGTCCATGCGTTTTTCTAATTTTATTTTTTTAAGAATATTAAATTGTGTGCAAAATATATCCTCGTTTTAGCAACATATAAGTTAAAAATATACTGATCAATTTGTCCAATACATTTTAAAATCATATATTTTGGAATAAAAGATTCTCAATCTATATGTTAGGAAACAATGTAACAAAAACAATTGATTAAATGTCCAAAAAGTTAACCTTATTTATTACAAAAGAAAACGACGTAGATCATGAAACATGTCGTTTCTTGGTGACTTGAAATATTCATAATAAAAAAGGACGACCGAAACCTTATAGGTTAAAACACAAGGAAAAGTCAGTCAGTAGTACTATAAATAAATAAATAAATAAATAAAACACATTAGATCGATATTAGTTAGGTACCTGTTTGGACGTTAGTGGGGAAGGAAGACCCGTGGTGAGTGAGCGCAGCATAGGCATAGGTGGGGAAGTAAATTGTGTAAGCAAAGCCAATCTCAACTTAACTCTCTAGTCTCAAGTCAAGAAGCCTCATTGAACGAGAATAATAAGGCTCCAACTCCAACAACACAACCACAGAACCACTTCACTGCCTGTCCCGGTGGCTGTGGCTGTGCTTTTGGTGGCTTGTTACTTCCATTTCCCGCGCTGTCTACGGTTCCAGTTGGTTCTATATGGGCAAGAAGAATTTGGATTGGACGTCCAGGTCCAGCGTCTCATCTGGGACAGACAGAGCCCCTCTTCTTAACAAAAAGGTTCTTCTTTCTTTCACTTTCTCGGCTACCAATCGAACCAAGTTCTGCCCATCTCTTCTTTTGGTTTATTCTCCTATTTCTTCATGGTCTTTGTCTCTAAGAAGTTAAAACTGTGTTTTGCTTCATTTGTCTCACTTTACCCTGTTTCATGGCTATGTATGTTCACGGAATTTCTGTTCACAAACTGTTCTATATGCGGAGAAAATTATCAAATTTAATCTTGATTTTCATGTTGGATTGTGCTTATGAGTAATGTTAATGTAATATTTATTCTCAATGGTTAATTACAAAAAACAAAAAAAAAGAAGTTCTTAGGAAATTTGTTTGATTCAACTTTATCTGCATATATATACATTTTCTTCGACAAATAATGGGAAACTGGCAAAATTAAATATGCTTTAATTTGTGTAGCCAAATGGGAATGAAAATGGAGACCAATCAGCTAATGGTCCAGCCACGGACCTTGAACATGGGGATGCGGTAGAGGTATTGTTGTTCATGTTTTATTTATAGATCTCTCTGTACATGTCTCCTTTGAATCTGTTTTTCAAGAATTGCTAATTTTGTTCTGGAAAATTCAGGCAGCAAATGTTGGATATCTTCGAATATTATCACTTGTAAGTGGGCATTTATCTATTTTTTTTATTATTTTCTATTATAATAAAAGGCCATGATGATTAGCTCTTTTTTTCCCCTTTTTCCCTTCTTTAACAGGCAAAACCTGATGCTGGCAAGTTGACTGTTGCTACTATTGCTCTGCTGATTGCATCCACCACAAGTCTTTTGATTGTATGTTTCTTCATCTATTGATTATCGTGTGCTTGCTTATTCTATCTCTCTTTCTTTCCCTATTTTGAGGTGATTGGAGTTGAAATTTCTTAATGTGCCAGTGATAATTTGCAAATTTTGGCTTGCTTGGTTAAAGTTTGAACTGGGGCTTTGCATGATAGATACTCCAATTTATTGAGAAGAATCTTTCTATTAAAAACTTACCTTCAGTTTATATCATAGCTTGATTGTCTTTTTTTTTTGTCTATTTTCTTGTTCAAATTTCCACTTGCTACGTATTGGAGGTTCCAGAAAGACTATTAGACAAATAACGTCTGAATCAATGTGTTTTTAGCCTCAGGACTTGCTTCAAGCTCAAATTTCATCTATATCCAAAGTTTATAAATGCTTATCGATTAAAATGTGAAATTTCAAGCTTTAATTCTTTTTTTTTTCTTGCAGCCAAAATATGGTGGAATGATAATTGACATTGTATCGCGAGAAATAAGAACTCCTGAAGAGCAAACTGAAGCTTTGAATGCTGTTAAAAGCACTATATTAGAAATAATTATAATAGTGGCAGTCGGGTAAGTTGTAATTTTTGCATTTTACATTGTACTTTTTTAAGATTGACCCTACGAGTATGTAGTTTTGCAAGCAATTATTATCTACATGTTACCATTTACAACTCTTTTTTCCAGTTTTATGTTAGTGGTTTGATCTTTAACTTGTCTGTAGTGCTTACTGTTGTCATTGTTTGAAGTTCCGTATGCACAGCTCTCCGAGCATGGTTGTTTTCGTCTGCCAGTGAAAGGGTAGTTGCTCGTTTAAGAAAAAGCTTATTTAGTCACCTTATTGATCAGGTAACATCTTTTCAAGACTAGTACTATCATCAATTCCATCGTTTATCATTTTGGCTTACACGTTTTCTTATTTACTTCTTACTATTTTGCTTTGGCATTAAAAAATAATCTGAATAAATTTCTCATTTTTGATGCCACAATCTTCAACAGGAGATAGCGTTCTATGATGTAACTCGGACAGGGGAACTTCTTAGCAGGCTATCTGAAGACACACAGATCATAAAAAATGCCGCAACAACCAATCTATCTGAGGCACTTCGCAATGTAACAACTGCAATTATTGGTATTTTCTTCATGTTCTCGTCTTCTTGGAAGTTAACATGTAAGTTGATTTCATTTGAGGTGATTTCTTTTCCCCACAAATTGACTCTTTTGCTAGGGAGAAATCATATACTCATTGCAATTCCTTTTGCTTTCCTCCCATCTAGTGTTGGCTTTGGTCGTTGTACCAATTATTTCTGTTGCCGTGAAAAAGTTTGGACGCTATCTTCGTGAACTTTCACACACAACCCAAGCTGCAGCTGCAGTAGCTGCCTCAATTGCGGAGGTTTGTAGTGAAAAAATTGTTTATATACATATGTACGGAAATTTTGCCGGTTTTTGATAACTTTAGGCCTCAATATTTTGAACTATTCTTTTTCACATCTATTTCAAAAT
The DNA here is from genome assembly GCF_963169125.1 of Humulus lupulus. Classification (NCBI taxonomy): domain Eukaryota; kingdom Viridiplantae; phylum Streptophyta; class Magnoliopsida; order Rosales; family Cannabaceae; genus Humulus; species Humulus lupulus. Next base: position 58,556,024 of record NC_084794.1, on the reverse strand, counting down.
CTTTGGATACTTCTGCTGGAGAGAGCTCTCTATGACCCTTTTAAATCACAATGAGATAAAAGGAGAAGAGTTTGATTATCTTGAAATCCTTTTATCACTATAACTCTTCAACCAGACCAAATCTATGTTGTTCAAACAAAGACAAATCCTCAATAAATTGTGATATTACCTTTTAGGAATCGTTTGGTGCTATTCGAACTGTCCGGTCCTTTGCTCAAGAAGACCATGCAATATCAAGTTACTCAGAAAAGGTTGATGAGACGCTAAACCTTGGACTCAGACAAGCTGTGAGTTTTCTTGTTAATCCTTTCTCTCTCTATCACAGAATTTCTTATGTAGTTTCTGATTTTGAAGTTACTCTTTTTGGCTTCAGAAAGTAGTTGGTCTATTTTTCGGAGGGCTAAATGCAGCGTCCATGTTCTCCGTTATCGTAGTAGTAATTTATGGAGCATACTTGACGATTACAGGCTCCCTAACCGCAGGAGCCCTTACATCTTTCATTCTTTACAGCCTTACAGGTACTTCCATTGTTTACTGCCACCACCTTCTACTTCATTTTGTCAAACAAAGAAGAATGTCTAACTGGAAATTTTCAAACTCAAAGCGTGCCTATCATATTTTGTTTAGTTGCTTAGGCATCCAAAGCTAGCATGTTTGGTTGCTTGTTATGTCTCATAAAATCTCTTTGTCAACAGTTGGCGGCTCGGTATCCTCCTTATCAGGGTTGTACACGACAGCAATGAAAGCTGCTGGAGCAAGTAGAAGAGTTTTCCAGCTCCTAGATCGGGTCTCAGTCATGCCAAAATCAGGAGATAAGTGCCCTACAGGGTCAGTTTCACTGTGCCTTTGGTGTCCTCGTGTCATGCAAATTTCAAATTCCTTAATTACAAATTGACTCTTAGGAATATTCTTTGGTTAAAATTTAATCCTGATCACCTAGGTTTACACTAATGCCACTCTCACACAAACAAAAATCTATCAGTGTGCTTCACTGTTATGTTCTCACTTGTGATGTTGTGCTTTTGATGGCAGTAACCCAGATGGAGATGTGGAATTAGATGATGTCTGGTTTGCTTATCCTTCTCGCCCAAGTCATATGATTCTCAAGGTAATAATAATATGGTTCTGTATAAATACAGGTTAAGATCTGAAGTTGTTATCTCTTGTTCTTTGATCCAATAATTTATAACACTCTTGGAAGGTGTTCATAAGTTTTGACAAGCATGCTTAACTGCAGGGTATAACATTGAAATTGAGGCCTGGTTCCAAGATTGCTCTGGTTGGTCCTAGTGGTGGTGGAAAAGTAATATTATTATCTTTCGAATTGTCTTTCTCATTTTCTGTTACAGCTGCCTGTTTCTCCTGCATCATCTTCCGATAGACAGTTGAATTTTGATTGAAATCTTACTCTCGGTTTGACTGCAGACAACTATTGCAAATTTAATTGAGAGATTTTATGACCCTATCAGAGGAAGAATTTTACTAAATGGAGTTCCATTAGTTGAAATATCCCATGAGTATCTTCATAAAAAGGTAAGCTTTTATTTCTCTCTTTCATATTAAGTTATAATATTTCTTTTGGCCTTTTAATCAAGAAGCCAATAGAATGACTTTGAAACAGTCTTCATGTTATCATGATTTTCAAACTACAGGTTAGTATAGTGAGCCAGGAACCTGTTCTTTTCAACTGCTCAGTGGAAGAGAACATCGCATACGGATTTAATGGAAAAGCGAGCTTGACTGAAATAGAAAATGTTTCTGTAAGTCTCAATTATAAAGTTTGTATCTCTATCGAAATGAAAACTTAATCTTTCCCCCAGTTTACATGCTGATAAAGATGATTACTATCTCAGAAAATGGCCAACGCACATGACTTCATTGACAAATTTCCTGAAAAATATCAAACTGTTGTGGGAGAACGTGGATTGAGGCTGTCAGGAGGCCAAAAACAGAGAATAGCAATTGCAAGAGCACTATTAATGAACCCAAGAGTTTTGCTACTTGATGAAGCCACAAGTGCTCTGGATGCCGAGAGCGAATTCCTTGTTCAGGTAAAGTAGACATCTTTACATCAATGTAATCTAATAGCGGTATGCCACACATTTTAATTTAATAAGTAATATTACGTATCGCTAACCAATCATAAGATATCAACCACCTCATGTGTTATTGGACACCTTAAAAATGTCAAATAACAACCCTCTACAACTAATAATACACTTAGGCTTGAATTTCACTCTTGTGCAATGATTAGAGTCACATATATGATTGACCTAAAATCATCTTTGATCATCACTAAGGTCATATTTGAAAAGTTGGTTGGATTGGATAAGATTAAATAACTTTTACAATGTAATTTTGTTATCAAATTAGAGAGGATTTTGAATAAATTAATTCAACAACCTAAATAACATCCCTATTTTTGGATAACTTGGTTTGATTGAAAATTTTGGGATAATTTTATCCTATCCAATCCCCATATGTATTTTCATGGTAAGAAAAAAAAAATACAACTTTGCATTGAACATATTTTCTTACAATATATTGTTGGCAAATGATCAATTCATTCATTATATTTTTTTTAATATTTTTTATTCCAATTTAATCGTATCCAATCTTACTTTCCAATGAACAATTGGTAATAAATAGCATTGCTCCAATATGAGATAAGATTATATACAGTGGGTCCATAGTTAATAGCTTCTTAGTTACTATTTCCAAGTTTGTGGAAGTAAGAGAACTGAGAGAATTGTGATATTAATAATAATAGTGATGTGTATTACAGGATGCAATGGATTCTTTGATGAGGGGCAGGACTGTTCTTGTTATAGCGCACAGGCTTTCAACTGTAAAAACTGCAGACAGTGTTGCGGTCATATCGGACGGTCAGATTGCAGAAAGTGGCACTCACGACGAACTTCTCAGCAGAGATGATGGCATTTACACTGCACTTGTTCGTAGGCAGTTACAAGGATCCAGGACCACATAATTTGGAAGATGCAAAATGACATGAATCTAATTTTTTTCTTTTCTCTTTTGGTTGAAAAATATGCTTACGTAAATAACGGGGACTGGATATTCATTCCCTTCTATTTGAATCCATCAAAGTTTGATTGGTGCAACGTCCCTCTAGGTTTACTATTATATGGATAAAATATCTATATGATCATTCCATATATATTTTCAGTTTACTTGTGTGTTCACTATACAAAAGAAGCTAAATGTCTACGAATAGGTTTTCTCACCATGCCATGCGAGTGATTGTATGCATCACATGTTCGATATTCGTACAACATCTTATTATCATTTTTGCATACAACTTAGAACATAATAAATAATTAAAAAATACAGAAAATGTATGTTATTCAGCCATGGAGAAAACGTGAATTGTTAGTGTAATACTAACCAACTAAGCCTCCCTCTCTAGGACCTCTATTTCTAAAGCAGATTACAGAATAGAGACGAGACTATTGGTATATATAGAGTTAGGGAAGAGACTTAATTTATATTAACCTAGTTGGATTGGACCTCCTCATCAAAGACTTCAGTTAACTAGAAAGTCCACACTTCTACTTCTACTAGACTACTATAGATACTAAGCTTGTAAACAAGAGATTACTAAAATTAAATTGACTAGATCAGCAAAGAACTATTTATCAACCCATATTTTGTAAAGAGGAAATTACATTTTATATGAGAATTTTAATAGAGTGCAAAAATATGGCTTTTTTTTTTTTTTTTTTTTTCAAAAAGTGTTAATCTATGACTTTTTCTAAGAATTTTCACTTTTATGGGTTTATTTTCCCATATTTTTGTATAAAAGTTGGTTTATGCCATAGTTGTACTCTTAATCAAGTTTTATTAATTTGGAAGGGTATGTTTGTAATTTAATTATTATTTTTTTAGCTTATTTATTTTTTTCATATTGTTTTTATATTAAATTTTTCTTTGGTTGTTTTGCAAATTTTTTTTGTAATATGAATTGTTTTTAAAATTATTTTTTATTTATTATAAACAATTTTTTCCTGTTTTTTTAGATTATACATTTCTTTTTTCAAATCCTGGGTAAGGTAACTAGTTACTTGATTGATTTTTGACAGTTATGTAAAAAAAATCCTAGAGCTAGGTTAAATAACATGTATCAGGAGGGGTAACCAGTTATCTTGAGATGAGTAATTTTCTGCCATAAGAGGGGTAACCAGTTATCATAAGAGAGGTGACGAGTTACTCATATTAAATATGAAAAGAAACATCAAATTTGAAGGAAATAGAGGAAGAACACTTCATTAAAAATGAATAAGTAACTGTGATTTTAATAACATAGGTAACCAGTTACCATAAAGAACCCATAAATATACACACACCAGAACGTGAAGGTAACCAGTTACCCATTCACGTTCTCATATTTTTATTAGTTTTCTTTCAAAATTTTTGTATTCCTATTAGTGTTACAGTAAAAAGAAAATGTTGAAAAAATTGATTTGATTTTTTTTACATATAGTGGAAAAAAACTATAAAAAAAATTACAATAATATAAAAGATAATAGATAAAAAAATAGTAAAATAATTATGTAATGTTAAAATATATGTGTGAAAAAAAATGAAAAAAAAAATGGAACGAGAAAAAAATAAGTACAAAAATGAAAAAAAATAAAAGAAATGATGAAGGAAAAAAAATAGATGAATAAATAAAAATGAAAAGAAGAAGAAGAAAAATAATGGAAAAATGATAAGAAAAAAAATATGAATGAAAAAATTGGTAGAAAAAAATGAAAAAAAATGGAAGAAGAAAAAAAGAAAGAAAGAAAAAAGCTCATATGTGTGAAAAAAGAAAAAACAATAGAAAGATAAAATAATAAATACAAAAATAAAGAAAAAATAGAAGGAAAAAAATGAAAAAAAAAGGAAAAAAAATGAAAAAAAATGAAAAAAAAAACAATACAAATGAAAGAAAAAAATAGATAAATGAATAAAAATGAAAAGAAGAAGAATGGAAAATGGAAAGAAAAAAAGGATGAAGGAAAAAATTGGTAGAAAAAAAGAGAGGAAAAACGGGAAAAAAAATAAGTAAGAGATAAAAGAAAGAAAAAATAACTGAAAAAATAATCAAAAAATGAAGGAAAAAATTAAAAATTAAAAAAAGTAAAATAAAATTACTTCAAAATCAAAGAAAATATAACTATGATAAAAAATGTGGCATTTTCATATTTTAGTTAGCCACTAATTGTGTTTCTCATAGTTTAATTTTTTCTTTAATAAATTTTCCCATACAAATTAAGAAAAATATAATTCTCATATTTTTGCACATTGATAGTATAAAAGCCATATTTTTGAAAAATTCCCTTTTATAAAACATTAAAATAAATAATGTAAGCCCAAATAAAAGTCTAACATTCTCCCACTTGGGCTATATTAATTTTGTAAAACATATATATATATATATATATTAAAATAACTTTATTTAAAAAACAATTCATGAGTTGAGTAACAAGAAAAATATTGTGGCCACTTTTAAAAAATAATAGTATTTTGATAGTAACTAAAACAACCAGTCCAATTTAATTATTGATATTGAACCATGACTATCAATTTGCTTTCCAATAAACAAAAAAACGTTCATAATCATAAAGACCAAAGTATTAAATCGACATGGTCAATAAGTCTAATAGTGTGGTATGGGATTATGTCCAACATGTGATCAGTTATATAACATAATCTCTTTATCGGTCCTCATTTCACTGATACCGTGATGCTTAATAAATAAGCCAATGAAATAACTAAAGCAATGCTTAATAAATAAGTTAGTGTTATATCATTAACTGTGCATAAAATAGTATGATATCCATGACATTAAGAAAATAAACTTAAATGACGATAACAACAATATTATGAACTACATGCTTTCAATTCAACATTCTTGAGAATATAACAAAACATAAATGAAAGCATAACTATTCATTGATAAAAAAGAAACCAAAAAACAAACTTTGTAGTTCATAAGTTCAATAAAGAAAATTACAAATAATCATAATTCTTGGTGGATAAAAGAAAACAGAAAAGAAAACTCCCACTAACCAAAAAGATCAAATGATTCTAAAATGCTCATATCAACAACATGTTTATTAAACAATGATGCACTTAATCCTTTGGTTAAAGGATCTGCCAACATCAATTCTGTCTTGCAATTCTCTATAATAACATCTCATTTCTTGACTAGGTCTCTGACAATAAGATACTTGATCTCCATATGCTTCGAAGCACCACTGATCTTATTATTTTTGGCAAAGAAAATGGCAGAACTATTATCACAATATATCAGCATAGGTAAGGAAATATATCAACTACTTATATCTTTATAATCAGATTCTTTAGCCACACAGCTTTCAAAGATGCCCCATAACAAGCTACAAACTCAACATACATAGTAGATGAAGTAATCAAAGTCTGTTTTACACTTTTCCAAGAAATAGCTGTGCCAGCCAAAGTGAAAATATATCCAGAAGTTGACTTTAAATCATCCACATAACCACCAAAATCAGAATATGAATAACCAACAGCTCGAAGATTCTAAACTTGCTTATAAACAAGCATAAAATTCTTGGTTCTTTGTAAATATCTCAGAACTTTCTTTGCAACAACCCAATGATCACATCCAGGATCAGACAAATATCGTCCAATAACATTTACCATAAAAGCAATATCAGGTCTAGTGCAAACCTGAGCACACATCAAACTCCCTACCACACTTGCATAAGGGACATTTGACATTTCTTCCATATCAAAGTTGTTCTTAGGACATTGCTGCTTACTAAATTTGCCCCCTTTCACAATAGGGATAGAACTAGCTTTACATAGATCCATGTTAAACCTTTTTAACACACGATGGATATAAGCTTCTTCAGATAAACCAAGAAGTTTTCGTTTCCTGTCACGATGAATCTCAATCCCCAAAACAAAAGATGCTTCTCCAAGATCCTTCATATCAAAATTTTTAGACAGGAAAAGTTTGGTCTCATTTAGTAGTCCCAAATCACTACTCGCTAGTAAAATGTCGTCCACATAAAGAACAAGAAAAATATAACGACTCCCACTAAACTTCATATAAATGCACTGATCAAACATGTTCTCTATGAACCCAAACGATGTCACAACTTTATCAAACTTCAAGTACCATTGACGAGATGCTTGTTTGAGACCGTAAATAGACCTTTTCAATTTGCAGACTAAGTTCTCCTTTCCACTTTCCTTGAAACCTTCAGGCTGAGACATATAGACCTGCTCATCCAACTCCCCATTTGGAAAAGTAGTCTTTACATCCATTTGCTACAACTCTAAATCAAAATGTGCAACTAAGGCCATAATAATCTTGAACGAATCTTTTGTAGAAACAGATGAGAAGGTTTCAGTGTAATCAATACCCTCTCTTTGAGTAAGGTCCTTTGCCACTAGACGTGCTTTGTATCTTTCAATTTTACCCTTATTATCCTTTTTGGTTTTGAAAATCCATTTACATCCTATTGTTTAAAACCAATAGGTAACTCAACCAATTCTCACACATCATTATTCTTCATGGATTCAATTTCATCTTTCATGGCTTCCATCCATTTAGAAGATTGTGTACTTTTAAGAATGATTGACCCAAAACGGGTATGTTTTAAATATTTATAAATCGCAAGTGCACAAATCGTTCATATAGAATAGTGATTGTGTAAGCAAGGATGTCGAACCCAAATGAGTTGTCTAAAATCGAAAAGAAAACTATTTTAAACCAAAATTAACAAATTCTAACCTAGCTCCAAAGATTGATGAGATTTTTGTATAATGAAAATAAAATAAAAGACAATAATAAAGAAATTTAAGACAATAAATACTTAAAATTATAATTGTAAACAATATGGTAGAAGAAAGATTATTAAGATAATGGAATCCACAAAATATAAGTTCAATAATATTTATAAGTACATTGATTCCCAAGTTTTAGTGATAGTTAAAATAAATTAAACTATCATTTTCAAAATAGATTTATAATTTTAAGCACAAATTACTTCTAAAAAGATAGGATTTTTCTTCACTTTTCAAAAAGTATAATTTCAAAGTATTTAATGTGAATCAACCTAATGAAACAACAAAAAATCAAATAACATTATTTATAAGGCAAAACATAATATTTTTGTTCTAAGCATGGATGTGTACAATTTAATGACACATCTTATACAAAGAATATTATGTTTTTGCAAAATGAAGAACAAAGTACAATATTATCTAACAATCCAAAATATGAGATATTAAAGATGAAAGACATATATAAAGAAGAAAAATCCATAAACTGTTGTTGCATTACAAGGGAAATCAACATACAACATAAATATTATCTAGTTACAAGTTGCTTCATCATGATCTTAATAATCTTATGAAAAAGATTAGAAGCACATAACTAGAATAAAAATTACAAACCAAAAAATTACAAGCATAAATATGAAAATTTGGAGGAGAAACCCCCAAATTTTTCCTCTAAAAACACATAAAAAATTAACCAAAAAGAAGAAGAAGAAGAAGATAATAGAGTGGTCTTGAAAGTGTAGAACTTGTGTAGTGTAACCTCCTCTAAAATAAGCACTCCCTAATGGTCTTGAAAATTCCCTATTTATAGCCAAAATGAGAGTATTAAAATATTCAATTTAAATTAATTAAATTAATAATAATATGGAAAATATGGGTAAATTATAGGGTGCAATGATGATTTTGGGGTAAAATGTGTAGAAAAGTTTGGGTAAAAAATGGCATTTTTGGGCAAAGGGGACAAGGGAACATATATGCTTTTGTTGGGCTCAAAAAAAGGGAAATGGCAGGGTGTTGGGCAGGGGAGCTGCTGGAGTGTTTCAGATTGGGCCATGGGGCTGCTTGCTGGGCCGAGTGGCTAGAGGCAAAGGCAGACGGGCCCAAGGAAGAGCTGGCAAGCGATGAAGGCTTCGGTTGGACAAGTGAAGGGGCTGGCGAGCTGTGAAGGCAAGGTGCTGGGCCGAAGCTTCTGGTGGGCCGGCTGGGTTGTGGGCTTCAGAATGCAGCAGGCGGCTGTGGGAGGCTGTTGGGAGATGGGCCGTGGGCCTGGGCTGCTGAAGGAGAAACGGGCTGGAGGTGGCAGCTGGTGCTGGTTGGAGGAGAAACGGGCTGGGCCTGTTTGAAATGGCTGGGCTTGGCTTTTTAGAAATGCCACATTTTCTTTATTTTTTCAGCTTTAATTCTTGTCTTTCCTCTTCTTTCCAAAGTACCAAAATGCAACATTGTTTTCTACAAAATAATCATAAACTAAATTAAAATTAAATATTTTCACTAATAAAATACCATATAACTTCCATGAAAATATTAATTAAAATTTAATTTACATAACATTTAATTTCAATAAAATCATATTTTTAGCATTCAAACTAACAATACTAATTTTAAATAATTAAATTACAATATAAAATAATAAAATATCTATAAAAACATATAAAAATATAGAAAACTACAATAAGACTAATAAATTAAAAATTACTTAAAAACTTAATAAGTTACTTAAAAACTCAAAGACTAAGCAACAAGTAGCATAAAAAATGTGGTAAAATAACTCTATTTTGTAGAGTTATCAAAGAGCTTCACTATAAGTCACCGGATCAACAACATGACCAATATCATATTCTCCTTCTCCAAGATAAACCAAAAAATCATTAGAAATTGCTGACCCCTTTGCCCTCTGAGATCTTCTTAGATGAGTTATTTCTGGAATTGCTGCTTGTTGTTGAACGCCATCTTGAATGACATCTTCAGCACCTGGAACTTCTTCAAAGACAAGAGCCTCATCTATAATGGGAGGAAAATGCTCGCCAGCGATAGGAGCATCAACAACAGGAGTAGGGATATGATCATTATGAGTATCATCTGTCTGTATTATATCATCTCCTGAAAGAGATAAAGGAATGAAAATTCCACCAGATGACTCCCCTGTTTCAAGAGATGGAGTAGAAACTTTCTCAGCAATATCAAATTCCAGAAATTTGGCAGTCTGAGATTCAATAATTCTAGTACCGTGAGTAGGACAGTAAAATCTATAACCTTTTGAATGATTTGGATAACCAATGAAAAAATAGCGAACTATTTTGGGGTCTAACTTTTTCAAGTTAGGATCATAAATCTCCACTTCAGCTGGACAACCTTATACACGAAAATGGTTCAAACTAGGCTTTCTACCAGTCCATAACTCAAAATGAGTTTTGGGTACAAATTTACTTGGAACTCGATTCATGATATAAGTAGTAGTCAAAATAGCTTCACCCCATAAGAAGTCTGGCATATTAGATCTACTCATCATACTTCTGGTCATATCCATAAGAGTACGATTTCGTCTTTCAGCAACTCCATTTTGTTCAGGAGTACCAGACATAGTGTATTATGCAATTATACCACTGTCCTGTAAGTACTTAGCAAAAGGCCCCATATTTTGTCCAGTCTTAGTGTACTTGCCATAATATTCACCTCCATGATCCTAACGCACAATCTTGATAACTTTTCCTAATTGTTTCTCAACCTCAGTCTGAAATACTTTGAATTATTTAGAGCATCAGATTTTTCTTTAATCAAATAAGTAAATCCATATCGAGAAAATTCATCAATAAAAGTGAGAAAATATTTCTTCCTACAAAGAGTAGTAGAATAAGGCCCATTGATATCAATGTGTATAATATCTAATAGATTCTGAGTGCGAGTGACACTTTTCTTACGGGTTTGATTAACTTCCCTCGAGCAAAATCAACACAATTGTCCAATTCAGAAGCATCAAGAGGAGGAAGAATATCAACTTTAATCAATCTATCAACTCGTTCTTTTAAAATATGACCTAACCGCTTGTACCACAAAAGTAAAGAATGTTCCTTTATACGAGATCTCTTAGCCACAATATTCTCAACATTAAAAGAGGAAACCAAAGGAGCCAAAGATAATTTGTAGAGACCATCAGAATAAAAACAATTTCCAATATTTGTGGAGTCAAACATAATGTCAACTTTATAATTTGCAAAAAGAAACGAATATCCTTGTTTATCCAAAAGCGGAAGCGAAACTAAATTTCTCTTAAAAGTAGGAACATAAAAAGTATTGTTTAAAACAAGCTTAAAAATGGTCTGTAATTCAAGAATAAAGGTGCCAACATAACAAACTTCAACTCCAACATCGTTTCCTACTTTATGTTTTGACTCCCTCTGATTTGATTTCCTGAGATCCCTCAGCCCCTGCAAGGTAGTAGTAACATGAACTATAGCATCACTGTCCAACCACCAAGAATCAATAGGAACATCAACTAGATTAGATTCAAAACAAACACAAGCTAAAGGAGTCCCTGATTGTTTTTTCTTATTTTCTAGCCAAATCTTAAATTTGTGATAATCAGTTCTTCTATGGACCATTTTATCACAGAAGAAACACTTAACAATAGCATACTTTGATTGGGCATTCTCCTTTTTCTATCCAATGCTATGCTCCTTTTTATTATCAGTGTTCTTAGAAGTGTTGTTCCTCTGATTTTTGAATCTCCCTTTTTCTTTATTTGGCTTGAGTTGAGAAACATAATGAGCTAACTCATTCTTCTCCTTTTTCAGATTGTTTTCCTCAGCAACACACTTCAAAATTAAGTCATTTATGCTCCATGCTTGATTATAAGTGTTGTAGGCTGTCTTAATGAGACTGAAAGATGCAGGAAGAGCATTGAGAGCATGATGAATAATATAAGAATCAGGTAGAGGAATCTTACGATCTTTTAGCTTTGACTAAACATTGATAATTTTCAGAATGAAGTCCCTCACTCCTTTAGTTTCATCATACTTGATAGTTTGAATCTCATCCATAAGAGATCCAGTTTCAGCATTCTCACCAGTGTCATATAATTTTCCCACATTAGTTAAAAACTCTTTGGTATTAGTTGTCTCAGGCAGACCACTCAAAAGATGTTCAGGAATTGATCTTTTCATAGCTATTAGACTGAGACAATTTGACTTTTCCCATTGTGCATGGAGAGTTCTCTGGGAAGTAGTGCTCGCATCAGTTGGAGCGGCAGGTTGATGTTCACGCATGCATAGGTCCAAGTCAATGATTCCCAAACTAAATTCTACATCTCGTTTCCACTTCTTGTAGTTGGACCCAGTCAGAATTTGAATGGAAGTATTGTTGTTGTTCACAGAATAAGACACTACAAGATAAAAGGAAAATGACAAAACTTGATTAAACTATGAGCATATCAAGAAAATATCTGAATAGAGTCAAGTTGCTCATCACAAACTCTCATTTGGGGTGAGAATATAACACACATATGATCTATTTCCATGAAGTTAAATAGAAAAAAAAATATAAATTAAAAATTTATTACCTTTGGGCAAATAAATCCCAAAGCATATATATTAATTCAAACCAAACAAAATACACATAAAAAATTATTACCTTTGGGCAAATAATTTTAAACATGCATTATAATCAACACACTTCATGATACATTAATTAATATTTATAATTACCTCATTTGGGCAAGTAATTATACATATCAATTATCCAAGAAAAATATTTTCTATAAACTGATGAAATTTGGCAATAAAAAAATCATTGAAAAAAATAATAATTAAATCACTTTGATGATAATAATTATAATATTTTCAACCAAATCCCCCCCCCCCCCCCCCCCCCCCCCCCCCCAAAAAAATTGCTAATTAAATTTATGAATAATCAAAACAATGTCTCCCACCATAACACATTATTTAGTCATCAACACAATCAAGTTTGTCACTTTAGAACAACAAGGAATATATGATTTTTTTTAAAAGAATATTAATTCCTATTGTTTGAGTGGAGAGTATATAAAAAAAAAAAATTGGCTGTTCGAGAGAGTAAGTATGTTCAAGTGAATGAACAAATACTCAAATAATTTTCTGTGATTCAAAATTTTGAAAAAAAACATTATAAATTATTTATTAATGTTTTATGATAGCGTAAATGAGATTAATTCCGTAATAGTTATTTTAAGATTTCAAAAAATTAAATAAAAATCACAGAAAATTCAGAAATTAAATTCTATTAATGTTGGAAAAAAGAAACGTCGAAAAACGACGTCAGGAGACGCCGCACGCGCCCCATTCGCCGCCTGCCGCGAGTGGGCATCGCCTGAATAGCTTGTTTTCAACCTCGAGAAACTATTAAACAGGTTGTGCGACATGGTTTGTGACTCGATCGGGTCCGACAACATTCCGGCCAGAAAAGAGGTGTTTTTGAGCGTTTAATGAGGGTTTTTCAATGGAGGATCATGAACAATTGATTTATGGGGTTTATATCGAGTAAAAACAAGAAACTAAGTGTAGATCTAAGAAATTATATGCAATAAAAACATCAAAAAATCGGATAAAATAATGTGTAATGGCCGAATCTATACAAAATTAAAGAATGGTATATCTTCCACAAACAATAATTTAATGCAGAAAAATAACCATGAAATTGAGATATAGCAACTTAGCAATTTCAAAATTTATGAAAAAACCCTAAAATTTTAAATACAAAATTATTCATCATTATGTAACGAAATCAATCATATAATATATGAACATAAATGTAATTTCGAGATACACAAAAGTCCTAATATTTTAGGATCTAACTATAAAAATTTTGACATAAAATAATAACGAAATTTACTTGGGGTTTATCAATGATTAATCTTAATTTAGGTTAAACAAAAAATTATAGGTCATAAATCGTATACAATTGGCAATCTAATACCGCATGTTGGATGTTCATACAAGGTATTATCAATAATTTTGCGTACAACTTAGAACACAATAAACAATTAAAGAATATAGAAAACATACCTAATTCATCCATGGAGAAAACGTGAGTTAGTGCAATACTAACCAACTAAGACTTCCTCCCTAAGACTTCTATTTCTGAAGCAGATTATCATATTACACAAAAGAGATGAGACTATTCGTATATATAGAGTTAGGGAAGGAACTTAGCTTATATTAACCTAGTTGGACTGGACCTCCTCATCAAATGCTTCAATTAGCTAGAAAGCTCACACTTCTGCTTCAACTAGACTACTATAGACATTAAGCCCATAAACAGGAGATCATTAAAATTAAATGGGCTAGATCAATAAAAAATTATTTATCAACTCATATTTTATAAAACATTAAAATAAATAATATAAGCCCAAATAAAAGTCTAACATCACATAAGTACTTTTGGTACATTTCCACATGGTTTGTAATGTCCCAATTAACTGCAATCCATGTATATAAAGCAAGTGCCTTCTTCTTTTCTTCAATATGCCTCTACGTAACATATAGATAGTGATTAATATTAGTTTTAGTTTAGGATGTTTCTAGTTGGCATACTTTTTGCTTAGTTTTTTTTTATCACTCTTCTTAATTACACCCCTCATAAAGTTTAAAGTTAAAAAATTTATTTTCACACCATTTCCTAAAAAAACATAAACTTTCTACAGCCATACGATATTGAAATAATATTTTTTGATACATCTCCATATTAAAAAAAATATACGATATCCAACTGCAAAATTTAATTTTATTCCCTAAACACAAAATAAGGACAAATAAAATAAAATTTAGAAACACTTACCTCATAATATTTTTTTTTACAATATATTTAACTTTCATGCTTGCAATAAAAATTATTAAAATATATAACAAAAATAAATTTTAATATTTATAATTTACTTTGTACTTGTGTTGACGCGGTCTTTCGCCAACAGTGTATTACATAAATTAGCTGAAATAAACTAGTGCTTAAGGATAAACCGTCGTAAGAATAATGACTCTTAAGGATGCTTAGAATGAAATAATAAGAACACTTGTTCCTTTTTACGTGGTTCGGAGGCTAAAATCCCCTAGTCCACGAGTCGATATTATTGCTGTATTTCTCTCTATATTTTGACAGAGTATTTGCATTACACAGAAAAAACCCCACCCTTTTTCTATCCAAGGTCTTGGTGTTTATAGAAGAACCATCCCAGGATAGGTGTTGGGGTTGACACGTGAATATTCATCCCTTTTTGTAACCTGTCTTCTACAAATGATGAATATTACAATATATCTTAAGGTAAGGTAGGTAAAAATGATCGTAGGCCACCTGTCATAATCAGACACGTGATATCTGATTACGCACGTTTATATTACGTGTCTGAGAATTCAGGGATAAATGAACATGCGATGTCTGACCACGCACATTTATATATAACGTATCCAGCTTAATAAACTCGTGGGCGTGGTAGGTGGTTAGAGGACTTCGACCTGAGCATAATACCAGCTCGTGTCCATGGGGCTGTAAGTTATATCCATCTCCAGCTTGTACTTTAATGTTTCGTTCTCCCCAGCTCGTGTTATTATCTGAGGGGTTGCACTGCCTCCGTCGAGGAGATATCAACTTGTGGGTCCCTTAGAATTGTTCTTAGATAGCCAGCTGTACTCGAGCTGCATAAAAGACCCGGGCTGAATATCAGGGCGTACATTTTCCCCCCAAGTCCCTGCCCGTGTCTTATGACGTCATTCTCTGACTGACACAGTGGGGACTTTTAAACTTCTGTTGCGATTATCCATGTTTGTTCATTACTCGAGTACTGGACATGTGGAATGCCGCGATTGGTGCCTGTTCGGGTTTTGAGGATTGCATTAAATGGCCTGGCCACTTTTTTTGTTGTCGTTTAATCTTTCGAAACATGACCCTCGCATCTCGCATTAGCCTGATTGGACGGTCCGTGTATCTTTATGCTTATTACGTATAAATAGGGCTGACAATTTTCAGTGTCCATACCCTCTCATTTGAATTTTTTCCCAGTTTTCTCTCCTCTGAACTTCGAAAACCCTTCTTCACTTTCTCATAAAATCCCAAAAATCTGCCATCGAAACCTTCGTAAGCCCAGCCACCAAGGATTTTTTTACGAAATCTCCTTCTACGTTGCACATTCCTTCCGTCAACGAACACACTATAAGTTCTCTATTCTATTGGAACTTTCTTTTACTATTTTTTTGTGTGTATTTCTTCCTTCTTTATAACGCCAATCTGCACTTCACCGTCACTAGCTTTAGGCCGTTCCCACATGTTTTCGGTGCACATGTTTCGGTTTAGGTTTATTGAGTAGGTTCTAAAATACATCTAGGATGGTGATGTTCATAAAATGGGTAAATCTTTGGGTGATTCCTGTGTAATTTTTAGAAAATATCCATTAGGTATGTAGGAGATGAAAGGTTTTTAGGTTTCGACATTAGGTTGCGTAGGGGCTACGCTTTTTGGGCAGTTTTGCTATAAACCGTTCCCCAAGGAGGGTGGTGGCCTGATTTTCTGACACACGGATCCCTAAATATCAGGGGTCTATTGGGAAACCTAGGCACGTAGCATAGGCAACGCGTGGCATCACACCGATCAGCTCGCGTGTTAGGACCCCTGGCCTTTGTTATTTCTTCTGTTAAAAAAATTCTACGTTGCCCACTAAAAACTCCGTCGTTCTTATTCGATAGGCGAGCTGATGGCACCCAAGAAAGGCGCATCCAAGAAGAACATAGTTGGCTCGTCATCCCAGCAATCTCACAAGGGAAATAAGGTCGTCCCTGATTCCCCCCTTCCTGAATTCGGCCTCGTGGTGGAGAAGGAGGTCGCGGTTGCTCCAGACGCCTTTTTCGAGGCCGAAAGGATTGTCTCCAAGATAATGACCCAAGGAAGGGTCAATAAGATTCTGCTATCCCACAACATCGAGGTTGGGATGGGTGTTCTCATCATCCGAACTCCCTACGAGGGGGAGCGGAGTTGTGCACCACTCCAGGATGATTTTGCGGCCTGGAGTGACGAACATTTAAAGGTCGGGGCCTTCCTCCCCCTCGACCAGTACTTCGCGGACTTCCCCAACTATGTGAGGTTGGTACCATTCCAGCTCCCCCCCAACTCGTATCGGCTGTTGGCGGGGTTGAAGTACCTCTTTCTGAAGCATGAGTGGGGAGGTCCCCACTCCGGCAGACATCCTCTACTTCTTCTGCCTCAAAGCCAACCCGTACCAAAGGGGACGAGGTGACGAGTTTTATTACTTGACCCGGTTCCTGAACTCGCCTGCAGTCATCGAGCTGCTCAGTCATCCCAACGACTTCAAAGACCAGTTCTTTATGTCGAATGGGTTTCGCAACTGCGAACACCGATACTTCAACCGACCTCATAAGTCTTCTTTCTTTTCTTAGCTCGTAAAAAAGAAAGTTCCTTTCACACTTAGTTTTTCTTACGTGTATATTGACTGGAGTGTCTTCGTGCAACCATTTTCGCAAGGACGACCAAATCAGTGACCCTTAGGTGTCAGTATGACACTATGGCGGGGCTCCCGTCCAGCGAGAAGGACTACTGCCAGCTCGTGTTTGACGACACGATGTTGGCGTGTAAGTTACTTGCTAAAGGTCAAACCCTGGCCTTGAGAAGAACACAGGCCAACGTTCCTATAATTCGCGAGCTCCCGCCCATTCCTAAAAGGGACGCTAAGGCCACCGACGACGAGGAGCCAGAAGAGGATGAGGTACCCCTTGTGCGAAAAAGGCGAGTTCCCGAGGCCACCCAGGACCCCATTGCTGAGCGAGCTGCATCGGGGGCAGTAGCCAGCCCCTCCGGCCAAGGTAACCCATATCCCTTTAGGGATTTAGATAGGGTTGTGGCCGACCTTAGGCTAGTTAGGTTTAACCCCAACCAGCTCGTACACCGTCACCCTAATGACCCCGACCGTAATATAACCTTGCTCCAGTGTGTGGACCATTTAGTGCTGCGTCATGATATGGGCCATCCTAAGGGGACCGTAGTAGTAGACAACACCCAGTACTTTAGGTCGGCCTTCTTTGAAGAGTATGGAACCAACCTTAGGTCATGGTCTTCCATTCTCCAAGTTGTTGTTGCTCCTGGACTTAGGCAATATGTAGAGGAGTCCAGTCTTGAGGTAGAACCTGATCCGGAACCTCCCCTACTCCAATAAGTGGTTGACTTAGGCTCTCCTTCCCCTATAGCAGTTCCGAGGTTGAAGGTCGTGGAAATAAACTCCTCCTCTAGCTCGGAGGGTAGGATTTTTTGTGGCTTTGTACATATTTTCTTTGTAAACCGATGAATGTATATGCATACTTAACGCATTTCCCATTCTTTTTCAGGTGAGGCAATGGCACAGCGAGGGGAACCTGAAATCCATTTGATGTTCCAGGAAAAGAGATCCAGCGAGGGTCCCCTTATGAAGAAACTTCAGCCCACGTCAAAGAAAACGCCTCCTCCAGCCGCGACTGCCTCCAAATCCCTGGCTAAGGGGAAAGGCTCGAGCTCGGGAGCTTCGCTCGCCGCAGCCCCAGAGAAGAGGGGTCCAGCTGCACCCCCTCCTCGCTTTCCCCCAACCCCTGCTCGAGACCCGGTAGCGCCAATTAGTCCCCCAGCTCCGGTAGTCCCCTCCGCCACTATTCGCATCCCCGTCAACACCCAAGACCTGGAGCAAATTCTAGACACCTTTCGGGGGACTGTCTATGAGACGGGGAACCACACAATGGAGCACTTTTATAAGGCCAAGCCCAATGGCCTGAGGGAAATTGAGGAGAGGAGTCTGGAGAATGTTATGGAATCGGCTCTGGGAATGAACCTCACAATAAGCATTTTTCCTGACCTGACTTTTATTTTCCCCTAGTATGTGCCTAACTGTTTCCTTGCTTTCTGCAGGTAGCCTTGGCTCAACATCGCAACATATCTCGGGCCAGGGCTAGGAATGATGAACTCAAGGCCGAGCTTCAAACTGCTCAGGCCGCCCTGACTGCGGCCCAAGCTGCTCTCGCCGCCTCTCAACAAAGCGAACAGAATGCCAAGGTTGCTTTGCGGCGGCCCAAGCAAGTGAACAGGCGGCAAAGGCTGCCTTAACCACGACTCTAGAGGGCGAGCAGGTGGCAAAGGCTGCCTCAGCTGCCCTTCAGGTCAAGCTCGAGGGGGCCAAGGCCAAACAGTTGGAGGTCGAGGTGGCTATTCAGGAGGAAAAGAAGGCATCGACATCCTCCATGGAGAGCATGATGTACCACTGCTGGGCCTTCAATCAGGATGACAACTTCTCCTTCATGGCCTCCAAAGTGTGGGGGCACTACCTTGAGAAGTTCAAGGCTCGGCTTCAACAAGAGCTGCAGTTTGAGACCGGGGAGGCCTCTGTCGCTGGCGAGCAAGAGGTCGAGGAGGTGACGTCCTTAGAGCGGCCTGGAGGGTCTTAGATTTTATTTTCCTTCATTTATGTTATATATAAATTTTTTTTATAAACGTTAAGCACGAGGTTATTCTCCTCGAGACAATTTATCTATAATTTAAGTATCTAAGTTTTATTTATTCCTTGCTTTCTTTCTCATGCCTCATGACGTGCACGTTTAAAGCCTTAGGAAATGACCCTTAGGTCGATATAGATACTTTACTTCTGGTCGTAACCAAAAATGAGGATTTATATCCTACCTGATAAGTATCAGGCCTTGGACCCGATTGTATCTAGGGTTTTTAATTAAAAACCTAGTTTGCGTCAGTTTTATCGACACCTCGCTTTTTCTTTAGAAAAACACTGGTTAATCAATTTTACCAACTTCTAAGTTTTGGAACCTGGTCGTATCCAAGATATTTTAATTAAAACTTAGTTCGTGTTAGTTTTATTGACACCTCACATTTTTTTAGAAAGACACTGGTTAATCAATTTTACCAACTTCTAAGTTTCGGAACCTGGTCGTATCCAAGATATTTAATTAAAACTTAGTTCGCGTTAGTTTTATTGACACCTTGCGTTTTTTAGAAAAACACTAGTTAATCAATATTACTAACTTCTAAGTTTCGGAACCTGGTCGTATCCAAGATATTTAATTAAAACTTAGTTCTTGTTAGTTTTATTGACACCTCGCATTTTTTTAGAAAAACACTGGTTAATCAATTTTACCAACTTCTAAGTTTCGGAACCTGGTCGTATCCATGATATTTAATGAAAACTTAGTTCGCGTTAGTTTTATTGATACCTCGCGTTTTTTAGAAAAACACTGGTTAATCAATTTTACCAACTTCTAAGTTTCGGAACCTGGTCGTATCCAGGATATTTAATTAAAACTTAGTTCGCGTTAGTTTTATTGACACCTCGCATTTTTTAGAAAAATACTGGTTAATCAATTTTACCAACTTCTAAGTTTCGGAACCTGGTTCTCAGGCTATCTGCCCCCCCAAGTAATCAAGAAGTGGACTTTCTGGGCTACTTTGAACTAACACGCAGATGAAACCATACAAAGATACAAATATACCATTTTTTTTTTATATTTCTAAAATTAAATGACTTTTATATCCGAGCCTTACATAGACAGGTGGTTTGATCATTGATAGTACTTTTTCAAATGCATAGCATTCAGGTCCGTGGCACCATTTCTCCACTAAGTCGGGCCAATTTAAAAGTACTCTCCTGTATGATTTCCACTATCTGATAGGGCCCTTCCCAGCTCGGACCTAAGGCACCATCTTTGGGGTCCTTGCCTGCTAAAAATACCCTTCGGAGTACCAGGTCTCCTAAACCAAAGACATGCTTCTTGACCTTTGAATTAAAGTAACAAGTAATTTTTTGTTGATAATGCGCAAACCGTAGCTGTGAATCTTCTCGTTTTTCATCAATCAGGTCGAGGGACACTCTGAGTAGTTCGTCGTTCCGCTTCGGGCTAAAGCTCCAGAGCTGGTGTGGCTATCTTTGTTTCGACAGGGAGGACGACCTCACTTCCGAAAGTTAGGGAGAAAGGGGTGTGCCCCGTGGAAGTTCGGTGGGAGGTCCGGTATGCCCACAACACCTGCGAGAGCTGCTCGGGCCATACTCCCTTGGCCTCGTCCAACCTCTTCTTAATTAAGGGTTTTATTCAAAGCCTCGACCTGCCCGTTGTCCTGTGGGTAGGCCACCGAGGAGAAGCTTTTGATTATGCTGTGTCTTTCACAAAATTTGGTGAAGAGATTGCTATCAAACTGTGTCTCATTGTCTGATACAATCTTTCTTGGCAGTCCTAACTGACAAACAATATTCTTGACCACGAAGTCGAGGACTCTTTTTGCGGTGATTGTCGCCAGGAGCTCCGCTTCCGCTCACTTTGTAAAATAATCGATGGCCACTACTGCATAGCGAACTCCTCCCTTCCCCATGGGCAGGGCTCCAATTAAATCGATTCCCCATACCGCGAATGACTAGGAGGATGATTCATTTTTAGCTCGACTGGAGGAGCACGGACGATGGTGGCAAACCGCTGGCACTTGTCACACTTTTGGACATAGGAGATGGAGTCCTTTGATAACGTGGGCCAAAAGTACCCTTGCCTTAATATTTTTAAGGCCAGGTTTTTCCCCCCAGCGTGATCCCCACAGAAGCCTTCATGCACCTCCTGCGAAATAGCTTTGGCTTCCTCTGGCAGAGCACACCGTAGTAGAGGTAAGGAATGGCCGCGTCGGTATAGCGTCCCGTCTATGATTGTATACCTTGGAGCTTGATAGAGTATTCTCCTCGCGTCTTTTCACTCATTAGGCAATTTCCTTGTCGTAAGATACTCTATTATGGGAGTCATCCAAGTCGGTCTGGCATTGATCATCTCGACCTCCATCGCACTTCCCGCTTCGCTCAGGCTTTCCAAGAATTCCACTGGTACTATGCTCAGAGTCTCGACTTCTTTGGAGGTAGCGAGTCTAGCCAGAGCGTCGGCATTGGCGTTCTACTTGCGAGGGATCTGCTCGACTAGACTATATTCGGTTTCGTTGTTGGACGCCACGAACCCGAACCGCAACGCGGAGTGGAAACGATGCCCTTCAGGGGATATTAAGATGATCCCAGCTCCAGACCCGTTATCATTAGATGACCCATTTACGAAGATTCTCCATAATTCCTGCACTGGTTCTCTCAAGGGTTCTTCCTGGAATCCAGTGCATTCAGCCATGAAATTAGCCAGGGCTTGGCTTTTGATCGTAGTTTGAGGGTATATATAGTATTTCGAACTGGCTGAGCTCGATCGCCCATTTCAACAGTCATCCCGATGTTTCATGTTTCTGCAACACCTGCCTTAAAGGTTGATCGGTCATGACGTGGATTTAATGGGATTGGAAATATGGCCTAAGCTTCCTGGAAGCTGTAATAAGGCAGAACACCATCTTTTCCATTAGGGGATACCGAGATTCTGCTCCGAGAAGTCTTTTGCTTATACAATATACTAGCTTTTGAGCTCTGTCCTCCTCCCAGACCAACACGGCATTGGCCGCATTCTCCGTCACGGCTAAATAGAGAAAAATGGGCTTTCCTGCTGTTGGTTTAGATAACACTGGTGGCTCGGCCAAATGTGTCTTCAGGTCGATGAAAGCCTGCTCGCACTCCTCGGTCCATTCAAACTTTTTGTTCCCTTGAAGCAGGTTGTAGAATGGCAAACATTTGTCGGTGGATTTAGAAATAAACCGACTGAGGGTCGTCACCCTTCCTGTCAGACTCTGGACATCTTTATGTGACCTGGGCGAAGGCATCTCTAGCAGGGATTTGATTTTATCAGGGTTCACCTCTATCCCCCTGGTGTTGACTATGAATCCCAGAAATTTTCCCGACACCACTCCGAAAGTACATTTATGGGGATTTAGCCTCATACTATACTTCCTTAGGATTCCAAAACATTCCTTTAGATAAGAGACATGGTTATTGACAGTCTTTGACTTGACCAGCATATCATCAACATACACTTCCATGTTTTTCCCGATCTGATCAGTGAACATTCTGTTGACCAACCTCTGGTAGGTCGTCCCAGCGTTTTTCAGCCCGAAGGGCATGACTTTATAACAGTACACATTGGTTGGAGTCATGAATCTAGTATGCTCCTGGTCCACAGGATTCATGGCGATCTGGTTATATCTAGAGTACGCATCCATGAAGGACATGAGCTCATGCCCTGCGGTGGCGTCCACCAACTGGTCAATCCTTGGGACAGGCTTTGTTTAGATCGGAGAAATCGATGCAGGTCCACCATTTTCCATTCGGCTTTGGGACCAGGACAGGATTGGCGACCCAGATCGGATACTTAGCCTCGCAGATAAAGCCGTACTTCAAAAGCCTAGCTACTTCTTCCTCCAGTGCTTCAGCTCGGGTCGTACCCAGACACCTCTATTTCTGGGATTTCGCAGGCATGCTTTTGTCCAAATTTAGTGTATGCATGGGACTAAGCAAAAACATCTAGATTTTCTTGTAAAAATGTGACCAGCTCCGCCTTTCTTTCGGCGTCAAGATTTTTCTCGAGCTTAATGACCCTCGAAGCATCTTTGGGATCAATGTTTACTTCTTCGAGGTCTTCAATAGCCTAGAGCTCGGATCTATCTTCACCCATTCAGGGATCAACATCCTTACTTGGGGTGGTTCCCTTGCAACTGACTTGCTGAGGTTCTTCCATCCCAGGATTAGCTCTGACTTCCTAGGATTCCTCTCCTTGATCCTGCACAACCATAGTCTGCTGCCCGGGTTGTGATTTTCCCTTCATGGAAATGCTATAGCATTCCCTAGCAGTGAGCTGATCGCCTCAGACAGTACATATTCCCGTGGATGAAGGGAATTTTATCACGAGGCGGTGGACGGAAGTTATGGTTTTGAATGCCATCAGCGTGGGCCTTCCCAAGATTGCATTGTATGCGGTCGAACAATCCACGACCACAAACTTGAGAAGCTTGGAAAAAGTTCGTGGTCCCTCACCCACAGTTATCATCAACTCGATCATTTCGATAGCCGTCGAACCTTCTCCGAAAAACCCATACAACATCATGGAGGTTGCCTTTAGTTCGGCCACAGACAATCCCATTTTCTCCAATGTGGACCTAAATAGCAGGTTCACAAAACTCCCATTATCGACCAAGGTCCGCTTAACTCTCCGATTGGCGAGCTGGACGGTTATGACTAGAGGGTCGTTATGCGGGAACTGGACATGACTAGCGTCTTCTTCAGTAAAACTGATCGGTTGTTTCTCCAATCGTTGCTGTTTAGACAAATATTGCTCTGGGACAAACTCAACTCCATTGTGAGACCTCAGCTCATTGACATACCTCTTCTGGGGATTTCTGCTCGTGCCTGCCAGATGAGGGCCTCCAGAGATGGTGGTTATTTCTCCTCCTATTATCGGAGGAGGGGCATCCTAAGTCTCCTGGGCTCCGGTCTGATTTGTGGGGGCTTCCAGAGCTGATTGACTATTTTGCCCAGCGAGCTGATTAAGAGTGATTCGATTTCGGGCATACTGAGCCAGGGGGCCAGCCCTGATGAGCGTCTCAATCTCATCCTTCAAATGCCTGTAGTCATCGGTGTTGTGGCCGATGTCATTATGGAATCGACAAAATTTTGAAGGGTCTCTCTTCGCCCTTTCATTTTTTAGAGGCTTCGGCTTCTTCCACAGAAGGCGGGCAGAGTTCGCCAAGAAGATGCGCTCTCTGGTATCCGTGAGGTCGGCGTAAGTCGCATAGATTGGTTTGAACTTCTCCACAGGTTTATTCTTCTTCGAACCATTCCGGCCACCCTCGCCACTCCCCTTCCTCTTGCTTCCTCCCCCATGGTTATTCTGGGTAACGGTTTGAGCCGTAGCTGCCACGTCCGTTACCTCTCCAACGGGCTGGGCAGGGACTTGGCTGGTTCCTGCGACTGAAGCTCGCGCCTCTTCCAGGTTGATCCATCTCTGAGCCTTGTTCAGGAACTCGTCCATTGTGTTGACACCCTTTCTCTGGATCTCTTTCCACAGGCCGCCTCTGACAAGGATTCCTATTCTCATCGCCATAAGCCTAGAGCTTTCATTCGCGTCTCTAGCTCGCGCAGTGATGTTGGCGAACCTACTCAAGTAAGCTTTCAGAGGCTCTCCGGGCTGCTGCTTTACGTTTTCCAGTGGGTCTGCCTTTATCCGAGCTACTTGAGAAGCCCGGAATGCCCTCTTGAAGTCAGCGAAGAAGCTCTTCCACGAGCTGATAGAATGCTTCTTGTATTGCTTGAACCATTGCCTGGCCGGTCCGACCAGAGTCAAAGGGAATACTAAGCGCCTTAACTCAGGTCCAATGTTATGGGCCATCATTAGGGTATTGAACATCCCCAAGTGGTCGGACGGATCTCCATCTCCGTCAAATTTTGATAAATGGGGCATCCTAAAACCTGGCGGGTATGGGGTTTGTTGCGATATTTTTGCTATGCAAGTGCACACAGTCGCAATTTGTAATAAAATGGTAAAAACCTAGTATCGTCCTCAAGGACTGATTTATCAATTACCAATCAATCAATCTTTTTAATTCTATTTGATTAAACAATTTTAAAGATTTCAAACAAAGAAGAATACTAACGAAGCATAATGAAAATTTAAACAAAACAACAGAGAAAATGAAATTAGGACAATTATGATCCTCTATTTTCCACCATTTTATTTCCTAATGCAAGAATTATATCCCCTTCTCCCTATTCAAGAACAAGTTGCAAAAACAATTCATAATCTGGTTAAGATTTACAAAATTCAATCTAAATGACAACTTCCTATATTTCTATGGTAAGTTGAATCTTGAAGAAGGCATTAAACACGCAACTCAGAAAAATATGCAAACAATTTAGATACTTTCGTTCTAAATTGAATTTGCATCCAAACAATCAAAGCATATCAAATTTCACTTTTCAAATTTCAATTTGATTCACGAAATAACAATTAGAGGTGATCAATCAATAATTGCACAAGTAACACAGATTGTAAGGAATTGAAAGAGATGAAGAAGAACATGAATTCTGCATTAATCCAAAAAAATGGTTTCCAAAAGATTCATATAATAGCCCTAAAGAAGAAATTAGCCCATAATATTCATTCTAGCAGTCATAGAATTCAATTACAAACATGAAAATATCAAAGACAGATGATGAAAACTCAAGAATGGATCCTCCAATAGTGTCCTCCACTCTCCGCCGTCGTCTCCCTCTGTTCAGCACTCCAAAAACACCTCCCTCTGTCTAATTTCTCGTCATTTTTAACCTAATTGCTGTTTTGTTTTCGCTTCAAATGACTAAAAACCCCTTAATTAAAATATGCATTTTTCTCTTTTTCAGGCATATCCCGCGGTCGCAGGATGCCATTCCCGCGGTCGCAGGATGCCATTCCTGCGGTCGCAGGAATGCTCTAAAATGCCAAACTCCTCTGAAGCTGTGGCTGCAAGACACACTTCCTGCGGTCGCAGGAATGCTCTGGAATGCAAAACTCCTCTGAAGCTGCGGCCGCAAGACACACTTCCTGTGGTCGCAGGAAGTGCTCCGAAACACAATTTCCACCACTTTTTGTCATTTTGTCTATGTTTCCACCATGTTTCCACACCTAAATCACCTAAGTCCTTCGACACCTGAAAACATACCGAAACAAACGTAAAAGAGAACAAAACAAAACAAACACCTAATACTTTACCTGAAAAACACACAGATAAATGAGTCTAAAAATCACTTATCAGGGTTGCTGCGATGTTGGGGGCGAAAAGCTCGAGCTCGTCCCCTGAGTCATACTTGTCTTTTTCCTTTTCTGATAGGAGTCTTTTCATCAGTTCCTCCATCTGGGTCAGCCTCTCGAGGGTTGGGCCCTTAGTTCCCTGGGGTTGTTCAACAGCTCCCGCTCGACCGTACGTGTTTGACGGGTTATTGTCCCTCCTAATTCGAGCTTGGTTTGGTGGGGCGTTCCCGTTATCATGCACTTCAGAAGGACTTCCCTCGTGGTGAGTGTCGCGAACTCCATCGCGAGCTGAATTGGTTCTTTGTGAATTTAAGCGATCTCGGAGATCGGTACGTGGATCAACTCGAGGGATCTGAGCCGAACTTAGCTGATTCCTCAAATCTGCGCTGGTCTTCTCGCTTTGACGACCCTCCATCCAATAGATTCTGTTAGAAAAACTCAGAGCTTGCGGCCGAGGATGAGGATCTGGGATATTCCCACGGGACATGAGCAGGGGCAGCGGGAGGAGGATTCCTCCTGCTGTCCCTGTAGGTTGGAACATCTCGAGCTGAACAAGGTGGGGGTGGGTGCCTTATCGGCGATGGAGGATGCATGATCGGTGAGGCAATCCTCATCCCATCAGGTCAGACCAAACTAGCCCACGGTTGCTCTGCTCCACCATTTCTAGCTCCCTGTACATGGTGATTTGATTGTGGTATAGGGAAGTCGGTCGGGATATGCCGTCTTTGCGAGTTTGTCCTTGACCGTCTGCATGGGTTGCCATGGGTATTCAACGGTGGCGTTGAACTCGGAGTCGAGGTTCTGACTGACCGGTTGAATCATTGGTGATCCCTGGGAAAGCCACCAAACAGGGTTTCTTGGTGATTGGGTGGCACAAGAGTAGAACTTGGAGTTGAAGTTCTAACCGATTGACTTGGCCTGGCTCGACTATCCCAATGAGACTTATGAGTCCCGCCTTGCCTCTTTCCGATGTTAACGTCGGTTGCGAAAGGGGGTAGCCGAGCCAAGACTTCCTCGATTTGCTTATTTTCCTTGGCTAGATGGCTCCTCAACTGCATGTTCTCCATCTCTACCGCAGTCAAGTAATCTGGGTTCAGATTTGGCGGTAGAGGTACTGAACTTCTGGTGTCGTCGTGGCCCATCGATTGCTTTCCCGACCGCTGCTGAATCTCCGGGTTTCGCTCGTCGGAAATAGCGGTATGGTGAGCCTCCTGCCCACCATGCTGATTCGTTTCGTTACCGTGCCTTGAACGAGTGACCATCATGATGAGCTGTCTCCTTAATCTTTTTCAATTGCACTAATTTACAACTCTCAATGAAAGCACCAAACTGTTGACGCGGTCTTTCGCCAACAGTGTATTACGTAAATTAGCTGAAATAAACTAGTGCTTAAGGATAAACCGTCGTAAGAATAATGACTCTTAAGGATGCTTAGAATGAAATAATAAGAACACTTGTTCCTTTTTACGTGGTTCGGAGGCTAAAATCCCCCTAGTCCACGAGTCGATATTATTGCTGTATTTCTCTCTATATTTTGACAGAGTATTTGCATTACACAGAAAAAACCCCACCCCTTTTCTATCCAAGGTCTTGGTATTTATAGAAGAACCATCCCAGGATAGGTGTTTGGGATGTCACGTAAATATTCATCCCTTTTTGTGACCTATCTTCTACAAATGATGAATATTACAATATATCTTAAGGTAAGGTCTAATCATTAGGTAAAAATGATCGTGGGCCGCCTGGCATAATCAGACACGTGATATCTGATTACGCACGTTTATGTTACGTGTCTGAGAATTCAGGGATAAATGGACATGCGATGTCTGACCACGCACGTTTATATATAACGTATCCAGCTTAATAAACTCGTGGGCGTGGTAGGTGGTTAGAGGACTCCGACCTGAGCATAATACCAGCCCGTGTCCATGGGGCTGTAAGTTATATCCATCTCCAGCTTGTACTTTAATGTTTCGTTCTCCCCAGCTCGTGTTATTATCTGAGGGGTTGCACTGCCTCCGCTGAGGAGATATCAACTTGTGGGTCCCTTAGAATTGTTCTTAGATAGCCAGCTATACTGAAGCTGCATAAAAGACCCGGACTGAATATCAAGGCGTATAACTTGTTATTTAGTTAATGAGTTGAAAGTGTGTGAAGAAATATAATTTTATTGTTAAATAACTAGTAATGATATTTGTGCAAATTTATAATAAAGATATATTTAATAATGCTACTATTGGTACATTTTGTACCCAAAATTACAAGCTAAATATAAATTCGCTCTGAGTGCATAATTTTTGCTCACATATTGATGTTTGAAAGCGGAAGGACATCCTTAATCAACAATAATTGTTTAAGCCATGAGAGACCTCGAACTGAGGGGCCCGACCTTAGTCCATATCGATGGAGACATTAAGCTCATATACGATTCAACTCGTATATTTATCGAAGAGAAGGTATCTCTTTCGTATTTGAAGCAGAAGTCGTACCCAATATTAAGCTCGAATACACTCTACTTGAGGAAACTAGAAAAGCGCATCATATTAATTTCTTCTTACAAAAATCCCACAAATTAAGGGTTCTTTCCTTTAGTAATAATTAAGATCGAATAAAAGAGATTACGGTAAATATAGTGAATTAAATGTGACATTTGGCCAATATTTACATTTAATACATGATAGTTTGTAATAATTAGAAATAAGTAATTTCTTTGTTTCATTTTTGGAAATTCTAATCACTAATTTTTTTTTATAAATAAAGGGGGATTAACACATTGTAAATAATCGAAAATCATATAAAAAAACCGTGAAGAAATTGCTTTATGCTCTAAACTCCAGAAAACCACTCAGAAATAATATAAACTCGTGGACTAGGTGGATTTTAACCACTTAACCATATAAAAGTTGTGTTCTTTATCATTATTTTATTAATCCAGTATGCCGCCTGAGGCTCATGGGTACGATTCACTTGGTTTGCAAGTATGTCGCTTGCATGGAACGTAGCTTAGACCTCTGAGAGACGACATGGTGCGCAATGACCATGAGTCTCAACACGAGATGACACAAGTAGCCATTAGTGTTGGAATCTGCCTAGCTATAGTAAGAACCTATGGACAGTGTGAGTGTCTTGGCTTGAGGGCCTTGATGCATGGATACACTCATATATGCTTGAGAGCATGACTCAGCGGGAGTTGTTCTATAGATGGAAATGTGCGGAAAGCACACGACGTGCGAAAAATGTGCCCATTGTTACTCGGATGGTTGGAAGGCTGACCTTGGCTCAGAGGAGTCAAGCTGTTGCACAGACATTTTCGCTGTCAAAATGTCAGCCTGTAACACTGGTTAAGTCTCAGCCTACCAATAACCATGTGGCTGACCTGGAAGAATGTTTCACCATGCTGAGGAAGTACGACATGAAGCTAAACCCCATAAGTTCACTTTTAGAGTCTCGTTGGGAAACTTTTCAGGCTTCATTGTATGTTCAAGGGGGATCAAAGCTAATCCAGAAAAGATCAAATCCCTACTAGACATGCCTTCACCCAAAATGCGTAAGGACGTCCAGAGTCTAATAGGGAGGATAGCTACCTTGAATCTCTTTGTTTCAAAGTCTACTGACAAGTGTCTCCCCTTTTACAACTTATTGAGAGGGAACAAGAAGTTCAAATGGAAGAAAGAGTGTGAACAAGCTTTCTAGGATCTGAAGAAACATCTAGCTGAACCCCCCATTTTATCAAAGCCCATTAATGGAAAGACTTTATATCTTTATCTGGCAGTGACAGTCATCACAGTTTTAGTTCGAGAAGAGGATTGATCTCAAAAGTTGGTCTATTATACCAACAAAAGACTTTTGGGAGTTGAAACTCGATATCCTTTGATTGAAGGACTTGCGTTTTTCCTGGTCCTGGCCTTGATGAAGTTATGACCATATTTTTCAGTCCCACATAATACACGTCTTAACCGATTAGCCTTTAAGGTAGGTTTTGCAAAAACCTGAAACATCAGGACGATGGTTAAAGTGGGCCATTGAGCTTATCAAGTTCGAGATCATCCATCAAAGGGCAAGACTTAGCTGATTTTGTAGCTTAGTGCACAAGCTTTCTGGATGAACCTATGAGAGAACCTATATAAGAATTGTGGAAGTTGTTCGTGGATAGTTCATTCAATGTGAACGAATCAGGAGTTGGAATAATTCTAATTTCTCCCGAAGGACATTGCTTCCACACGACACTAAGGTTTGGATTTAGCGCTTCTAACAATGAAGTTGAATAGGAGGCCTTATTAGCTGGAATTCATATCACCAAGGAACTACAAGTGAAGGCCATCCAGTGCTACAACAATTTGCAGCTTATGGTGAACCAGGTGTTGGGAGAATATCAAGCTCGTGGAATTAAAATGGTTGCATACTTAGCCAGAGAAAAAGGTTTAAATTATAAAAGTTTGAGTTTTACTCTATCGAGCAGGTATTCGCAAGCAAAATACCAATGCAGATGCATTAGCTTTGCTTGTCACAACTAAGGAAGCAGACACGTTGAACCTTGTTTTGATTGAATTTCTTGGAAAGCTGAGCATAGAAGAAGAATATGAAAAGATCAAGCTAATCCACACAGGATCGACCTGGATGACTCCAATCATTGAATATCTCACCTTTGGACGATTACTCGAAGATCATAAGGATATACGTAGATTGTTATACGAAATCTCGAGGTATATCTTGGTCGACGAGATTCTCTACAGGCAAGGTCATTCTATGCCTTTACTTAGGCGTGTTTCACCAGATGAGTCCTAAGCTATTCTAAAGAAAGTCCACGAAGGTTTTGTTGAGATCACGCTGGGGGAAAAATCAAGCCATTAAGATACTCAGGCAGGGATATTTTTGGCCCACCAGGAATAAATCCGCCTTGTATGTTCAAAAGTGTGATAAATGCCATCGTTTCTCAACAATAGCTCAGGCGACACCTGTCGAGCTAACTATGATCTTGTCACCATGGCCATTCGTTGTCCAGGGGATAGATTTGATTGGATCACTGCCTATAGGAAAAGGTGGAGTACGCAATGCTGTGGGTGCGGTGGACTATTTTACAAAATGGGCCGAGGCCAAACCATTGGTGACAATAACCTCAAAGAGTGTTTGACTTCATAATGAAGAAAATTATTTTTCAGTATAGATTCCCAAGGAAAATTGTGTCCGATAATGGGACTTAGTTCGACAGTGACCTATTCATAAACTTCTGCAAAAAGTTCGGGATTATCAAAAGCTTCTCCTCAGTAGCATATCCACAAGATAATGGACATAGTTAATAAGACTCTAAAGGTGAGCTTGAAGAAGAGACTGGATGACGCTAAAGAATTATGGCCTGAACATCTCCCACAAGTTCTCTGGGAGTATGGAATATCTCATCGAACATCCACTAGTCACACCCCATTTTCATTGACATACGAAAGTGAGGCTATGCTCTTAGTGGAAGCCTTAGTGACATCCCATAGGCAGAGAACTTTTGACCAAGAGCAAAACCACGATCTACTGCATGCATCTTTGGATCTGCTTGAAGAATGCTAGGAAGCATCACAACTCTAGCTCACACAATACTAGTATAAAGTAACTCGGTACTTTAATACGAAAGTCAAAGAAATGAAGTTTGAGTTAGGGGATTTGGTATTGAGAATAGAATCCTTGGCGAATAAAGATCCTTAAAACAACGTGCTAGGACCGCACTAGGAAGGACCCTACCAAGTCGTTGAGATCTTACGAGAATGGACGTTTAAATTAGCTCGATTAAACATAGAAGAAGTTCCACGAACTTGGAACACACTACATTTAAGGATGTATTACCAATGAGTGTGTAGTTCGAGTTTTTCTTTTATTTCAATTACAAGGCTTATTTATAAAAGCCATTCCTTATGTCTTTTTAATAAAATTGAATTTAATGGTTGCCGTATAATTTAAACACGATACAAGATTTGTCTTTAATTTTTTTATTAACCCTTTAAAAGAGATCTAGAATATTAATAAGTTTTGATCGCTTGGGGGGTAGATACCTACGATTATAGTTTTTACTTAGTATATTTTAAGTCTTAGAAGAAAGGTTTGTAACTTAGAATTTGGAAATGAATAATTTGGTAGCTTGATTAAGCCAGAGTTTTCATGATAATTCTGAATACAATTAAGTTAACAAGAAAAATTGAAGCAATAAAACCCTGGCATGACTAGGTACAAGGCCTGAATAATAACAGGTAAGCTATGAAGCACTAAAATCCTGGATCTAACTAGGTTTGCGACTTGAGTTCTAACGGGTCAACTACTAAGCATAAGGTTCTGAAAATACCCTAGTCTAAAATAATTCCTACAACTACGCACATGTATATATATAAAAAGAAAGACAAATATAAAAAATGGTAGAAAATAATTATATAGAGATGGGAGTAAGTAAATTCAAAACGAGGATGTTAACATCGAACAAAACCAACAATAGTAAATTTTCTTGGCCTTTAAGACTTGATTACACAGGATATTAAAATCCCTGACAAAAAAAAAAAAAACATAAAAAATCTCTCCCCATCAACCCTAGGTTCCAACCCATCCTTGTGAAGATACCTCATCCTCCCCTCCATGAACTGTAGCTTATAACGTCTCAACAGTTTCCGTAGGCTCCTTGGCAAGGCAATCCTGGAATTTGGCGAGTAACAAGCCCAAAACTTTGCAACCAGGAAAGAGAAGTCGGTGTCCTTGTTGAAACACCAGACTCGATAAAGCATGTCTTCGAGGGACTAATTCAGTGTGGCCTTCTGGCTCTCGACCTTGGCTTGAAGTTTTTCCCAAGTCTTGACTAGCTCAAGAGCCTACTCCTTCACGCTTTTCTTATTAGCACGAGCTATATCAAGTTCTTCATGGAGCTTAGAATTCTCCCCCTCTAGCTCGCCACATCTACCATCAGACCGGGTTTTCTATTCCTCGAGATGGTGGTATTTTCCCTCGAGTTCAGCCTTCTCCTTCGCCAGCTGGGCCACTCGAGCTTTTACTTTGTTCTCAGATCAAACTTGGGCCATGAACACCTATAAAAAAAGACATCATAAAAAGTTAGAAAAAATATGGAGTATACCAAAGATCTTACAAAGTAGAGATAAGTCGGAGGAGGGACATCAAGGCTGCTGAGAACAGTTTCCTTCGGGGCTCTGGGCTACGTAGGTAGCTCCTTATCCTTACTCTGGGTTCCAGTGGAGGAACTCTAGCTCTAGAGAGGATGGTCTTCTTAATGACCCTAGGCTTTTTGATCGCTGGACTAGAGGGACCAAAAGCTATAGCTAGGTTGCTCATGTCTTCTTCTGCAGACAACAAAAATGGGATTGGAAAGACTTTAGCAAAACTTGATTAAACAAAGAAAGAAGATAATGACCCTACCCTCCGAGCTAGTTGAGGAGTCTATGATTATCAGATTTGGAATATGAACTAGACTGACTGAGTGAGGGCTACTTAGGTTGAGGATAATTGGGTTTAAAGGAGACTTAGGATGAAAAATCTCAAGTAGGAGAGGAACATTATCAGGATCGAGCTCATTCTCTGAGCTTGGGTCATATTCCGTGTGCGTTGAGACTAGAAACAATGAACCGAGGGAAAAATGATACTCGAGCTAATATAAATACCATACTATTGGAAAATGGCACTCCTAATATGTAGGGTGTTATCTACTACAATATTCCTAAAAGGGAGGCTAAAATCATAACAGGGAGTTAAAAGGTCTACACACTCTTGGATAGTGACATTCCTATTTTGATCAGCGTGCTTGGTCATGATCTACCTCAGGCCATGTTGGCTTAGCATGAAGTCCAGGGTTACCTTGGCCAGAAGTTCTGGCTGCTGCCCCCGATTGAGCTCAAGCTGGATTGACGCTTTGGGAATGATACCTACGCACCAAATGAGCGATCTCCTCTTCTTCCTCAGCTTCCTCAACTACAGGAAGGGTTCTTAATTAGGGTTTATGCCCTAAAAGCATGTGAAAAGATATTTTGTTGATTAAAATAAAAATACAATCTTATTATATTTGAATGTTATATTTATTGTTTAAATAATTTGTATAAATATCAGAAATTTCAATATTCATTTATGAGAATATGATCTTGTAGTAGTATGAGAGAATTAAGATCATATATAATGAATAAAATAGTCAACAACATATTAAAGTACATAATCTTCAATGAATGGTTGCTAGCACAGTTTACTAAGCATATGAGATGCAAGTAATCTAGATTCGAATTACTGATGTGGATAGACATCTTGGTAAATGTGATGTATATAATAGTGATTATATATGTCAGGACCGTATGAATTATCTATCTTTATAAACTTACCGTTTCCCATAAAGATTTCATATCATAATAGATGATCACTTGTAGATCTGTCTAAATCCCGAGTAATCATGAATTCCTATTTGTGCTTATTGGATCTTTTAGTTCATTCGTTAAAGTCTCTTGATATAATGAGGCTAGTGACTTTTGTTTTGGAGATTCAATATCATGAATGGATGGGAACATGCTTTTACAATAATGGAATTCATGCTTTCCTAACAGATCAAATATTAGTTCCCTTAAGAATTAATTCTAGAACTGAATAGTTATTTAGCTCAAATCTATAATATGATTATATATTAATTATTCGCTAGTGAATCAATGACACTTAAGGAACAAGAGGTAATTAGAAGGGTAAAACAGTAATTTTGACCAACTCTAATTAAGGAACCAATAAATGGAGGACATAACTACATTTATTGATTATATCAATGGACTACAAGAGAAAACTCTGTAAATATAATTCTATAAATACTTAGAATGCAATTCCATATTTATAGTTGAGTAATCATGGAATTAATAAATAAGATTATTTAATTAAAGAGTTTAATTAATAATCTGGTTTATTGGAGCTTCGTATTACATGTCCATGGTCCCCGAGTTGCCTTTGTCCTACACTGTAAAAGGTAATGATGTCACAAAGAAGATTAATAGAGAAAAAGATTAAACTGCAAATTAGTTAATTTCCAGGGCAAGGAAATAATTATGTGATAATTATGGGTAATTGATTAATTGTGAATTAATTAGTTTTTATTTGAAAAAATTTATATTAGTTAAAATAAATGTTAATCATGTTTGGATTAACATTTGGGAGAGTTTAATTATTATCTTATTATAAGATAATTATTTAAAATTAATAGTTTTTAAGATAAGGTTAATTTTGAATTAAGTGATATTTATTTGGGGAATAAATATATTATCTTATTATTAATTAAACAAACAAATCAGAAAATTAAGGATAGAGCATAAGTGGCACACACCACTCACTATGCTAGATACTGAGTGGCGCCACTCATGTCTATGCCACATCCCTAGAATTTGAATTTTGAATTTCAAATTAATTTGTTTATTTAATTATTCTTTTTTTAATATGATTTAAATTAAATAATTAATTGGTTATAACTGATCAATTTTAATTTAATTAAATAAATAGTATTAAAATAGTTTTAATTATCATTATAAACCTGAAAAGAAGCGATTCTTTTCTAAGTCAGTTGTTTCAAGGTTATTAGACTATCTCAAAGAAAAGAAACGATAGAATTTTCTAGCCTTTTCTCTTCTCGAACCTCTCTAGATCTCATGTGTTGTGAATCTTACGTGTCCACACACGTCCTTGTGTTTTTAGAGAAACAACTTGGAAGGCTAAGGTGTGAGCTTTCATAAGGATAGGAAGATCGTTGATTTTTACTAAAAGATTCAAGGACACTTGATAGGCCATGAGAGGTAATCTCTAATCCTTGTATGTGTTAATTTAATATATCTCTTCTATATAAAAATTGTGTAGATAATGGAAATTCTTAGTTTTAACGGTTTTTTATTTTTTTCCGTTAACTTTAACAGAATATTCTTATATTTAACGGTAGATTGTAAACATGACTTAAACTTAAATAAATAAATAATTAAACAAATAAAATAAGATATTTTTGAGATATTTTACAATAATAATTATTTAAAAATAATAAAACTATATATTTTATAACTTAAATAAAATTTAATTAAACTTAAACTTAATATTATATTAAACATATAATATACAATCTTTTGTTTTCACTGTCAAATTCAAAAACTAGAACAAACATAAACTTAAAAAAAATTAAATAAAATATGATATTTTAAAGATATTTTATGATAATTTAAATAATTAAATCTTTTTCTTCATCAAATTCACCAAAGTACATTGTGCGATACATTAGAAACTAAAATTAATTGATGCATGTATACTACTGTCTACACTATGACTTTTTCTATTCTTATTTTATTTCTATTATTAATTTCTTTTTGAATATTATTGTATTTTATAAATATGTTATGTAGCCATGTATTTACATAACATAAATATAAATATTTATGTTATATAAATATTATTCTCCAGAGTACAACTCTGAAATTGTCCTCCAGAGGAGTGCAGCTCCACTCTCCTTTATAAACCGGGCGGGCATAAAACATCGAGGTTGTTTGTATGCTGTGGCTCTTCAGTGTAGTGTTGACTTGGGCCATTAAATTTATCAGAGACACGAATTGCTCCGCCTCGTAAAAATTTTCTGCAGTCATCTCGACCACCCTTTCCACCACTAGCCCAATGTGGGAAATTGGGGTCTCATCAACATTCTGGTTTTTGGAAGAAGAACCAGCTACTTCTTGGGTTTAATGACTCATGATGAATTGGGTTGGAGAAATAATTTAGTTTGCCTAGGTATAGATCAGTGTTAACTGTTAAAGGGTGACCTAAGGACATGGCTTTGGGATATGGTAAAAAGTTTCAAGTAAACTGGTCGTATAGATGACCAAGAGTAAGTTACTGGATAACTCGACCTAAATATTTGGGATGGAAATCTAAGTCCTACGAGCTAAAATATCTTACACGAGCTAAGGTTGGTATGGAACCTATGCACGTGGACTCACACGCGCCCCTAATTCACGCACTCTGTCCTAAAAAAGTACTATCACCTCATAAATCGTGTGTCAGAAATCCAGTTTTGGAAAGCGGTTTTAATGCAAAAAATTAATCAAATAGCATAACCTACATGCTACCTACTTTTCAGATTCTAACCCAGAAATTACCCTAAAAAATTGCCCAAATTGTTCTTGACCAGAACCCAAAATTCCATAAAAATGCCCAAAAATTCTCCTATTGAGTTTTTTCATTATCCCCTATACTACCACACCAATAGGCGATACTTAAACACTACGTGTGTTTGAAAAAGTCTCTCAAATGGAAAAAGTCCATGGTGAATGTAAAAACACAGAGGCATTTCAGGAAAAATTAGCCAAAATAAAAAAATAAATTAACAACGAAGGATTAAAAGTACTTACAATTGATGAAGATCGTGGTTGAAGTAGAAACTCGAAGAAATGGAAGAACTGAGGTGTTGAATCAAGAAAATGGATGCTTGAAGGCTTTGGAATAACCAAAGAAAAAATGGAAAAAAAACTTTTGAAAGGGAAGATGAAAAAGTAGAAGTCGGGTTGATCAGAAATGGCATATATATAAAATAAGCCTAGGGGATATCTGGGACCATTTGATCAAGGAAATTTTAGATCTATTGGCCATAACTAAATGGGCAAAACGGTGGCAAAAAAAGGTGAAAAGACAACTGTCACAGTATTTGGGAACCCGAACAAACACCTATTAGAGCAGGACACATGTCAAAGTACTCCAGAGGGTAGGTGAGCACGTTTCCCAAGGAAGAAGGCTTGGGGGACAAATATTGTGCCTGAAAAACATGAGCTAACGTGTCCTGTTTGCGGTACAACTGTTCAACATTTAATGAAGCTCTCTCTAGTTCCAAGGTCATGATACAAGCTCCTTGATGCTTAGGTCGGTTTAAGCATAGGTCGACAAAGGTTCAAAGAGATCATTTAGCTAGTCCTGTAGGTCTCCTAGACATAGCTTGCGTAACCCGATATTCAGATCGGCTTATCTTGGAACCCTTTAGCTCGTGTAGTAAGTCTTTAGCTCGTAGCCGATGTACGAAAGACAGAGATTCAGATCCATGATGATATTCAGGATTTATATCCGTATTTAGAATATTGTAATCTTGTCTGATAAATGTATAATATCAGGCAATCAATGTATTAAATGTAATATTAGGAAGTTACCCATTCTTGTAAGTTACTCAAATCTGTTCATTAATCCCCTATAAATAGAGAGGGAAAGGACAGGAAAAATGATCGAATTCTTATATACTGAAACTCTGGAGAAATTTTCGCAAACAATTCTCTTAAGAGGAAAATACAGTAATAATATAGACTCCTAGACTAGGTGGATTTTAATCACTGAATCATGTAAAATTGTGAGTGTTCTTTGTATGCGGTTTTGTGCAAGCCTAATTCACTCACAAATTTCTTAATTCTAAGTTGACGAAAAAACCGCATCAACAACCATATATAGTGTAAATTCCCCAATTATTATAACTTTTATACGGTGGCATAGTAATTTTTGTTGACTCAAAGGTTTTCAATGTTTGACCAAAAGTCTACATTGTTGAATTATAGCCTAGTTGGCCTTATTTTGATGATATGGAAAACAAATATTTGATTATTAATATTACTAATTATTTCTTGATGTTATAGTAATTCAATCAAAGTCACATACCAAAGAGATGGAATCAGGCACAATCAAAGTTCAAGACTCTACAAGCAAGAACCGATCAAGCATGGATATCAAGTAGATTCCAAGAAGACCAAGAAGATTCAAAGCAAGCATCAAATCAACACTTGAAGGCTCAAAAGACTCAATACGAGACAAGGGTAATAGGGTATAATTTTTTTAGTCTTGTTAAAGTGATTTGCATGCATGTATTTACAATCTAGATACACTAATGGCTCACTAACTTGTTGCACAAGTTATTTCACACAAAGAATTATTTTCCAAAACAAAAATTATTTTTAGATACTACATATATTTAAAAAAAAATTAGAAACTTGATTTTCTTAATCAAATGGTTTTGGAAAATGGGGTTAAAATTGTTTTAAGATGGGAAAAACATGGGATTTTTTAGTTTCTCTTTGTGAGCAACCGACCGACTAGTTGTGTTGACTCAATGTTTGAACAAAGTCTACATTGTTAATTTGGAGTCTGGTTTACCTTATTTTGATGATATAGTAAACAAATATTTCATTATTACTTGTTAGTGATCATTTCTTGATGTTATAACAATTCAATCAAAGTAACATACCAAAGAGATAGAATCAAGAAGCTCAAAGACTTCATGATCAAGAACCGAGCAAGTTCAATCAAGCAAGAAGATCATCTTGAATTCAAGTGGGTTCCAAGAAGACCAAAGAAGATTCAAAGCAAGCATCAAATCAAGACTTGAAGACTCAAAGTATTCAATATAACACAAGGGTAATAGGGTATAACTTATTTAGTCTTGTTAAAGTGATTTTCATGCATGCGTTTAGAATCTAGATACAATTAGGGCCCACTAACTTGTTGCACAAGTTATTTCACCCAAACAATTATTTTCCAAAACAAATTTTGTTATCCCCGTTTCTCCCCAAGTGTACGGATCTTCACACTAAGTTTATGGGCCGCCTTTCAGGGAGTTAAAGCCCAGATCAAGCCTAGCAGATGGAGAGAGAAAGAATATTGGCAGCCCAAGTCTCGGTAAAGCCCAAAGGTTATCCCAGAATATAAGCCCGGACCATCATCTTGGCGTGTTGCATACTCTCGGGACTGTGTCTTGGGACATATCCCGAGATACAGCAGAAAAAGTCGTGGCTCCCAAGCCTGAGATTAGACCGGGATCGCCGTGGATGAACTTGGGTCCCGATAAACGAACCGGGACCCTAGAAATGGAAGAGGGATGTTGGTGAATGCACTCGGATTGGATGGCTATGTTCGGCGTGATAAATTGTCCCCGATACTGACATCATCCCAAAAAGTGTGGAGCTATGTCCCCATGATTAACTTGCAGAGGAAGTTACATCGGGAATGTACGCCTTCGGCTCAGAACTGTACTACCACTACACTGACATATCCTATCCCCTGAATCTTCTTAGTAGCCCATGACACCTAGACTGGAGCAACAATTTGTCGCGAGTCTTATAGTATGGTTATGTTTGGGCTAGCCCAAGGGGCCCTGGTGAATATATGTTTTATACTTCAATCCTTTGTATTAAGTCTCCATCAGAGAGCAACTAGTATTTATTCCCTTATTGGGCCCAGATTAGTCTGGCCCAAGCCCAGTG
The DNA here is from genome assembly GCF_963169125.1 of Humulus lupulus. NCBI lineage: Eukaryota > Viridiplantae > Streptophyta > Magnoliopsida > Rosales > Cannabaceae > Humulus > Humulus lupulus. Next base: position 58,515,259 of record NC_084794.1, on the reverse strand, counting down.
CACTCGTTTGCCTATAAATATGAACAGTGGTGCACTGGGGAAGGGGCCTAGATTTTTCTTGTAAGCAATTACTCTGCTCAAATTTGTAGAAAACACCATTGTCAAAAGCTCTCTAAGCTCTAATACAATTGACTCATGGACTAAGGCTCATTAACGCCCCAACCACGTAAAATCTTGTTTGCATTTTCTAAATCCTTTCTTTTAAGCTCTCTAATCTTTTATAATTCTAGCTTCCGAAAAACTCGGTAAACAAAATTATTTTTAGAAACTACATTATATTTAAAATGGTTTAGAAACTGTTTATGGACAGTTGGTATAAAATTGTTGTAAGTTGGAGAAAACATGGGAATTCAGAATTGCTCTCTATGAGCAACCGGACAGCCGGTTCCCAAGCGGCTGACCAGTTTGACCCAACCAGTCGGCCGGTTTGCTACAGACAGAAAGATCTAGATTTTGGGGAATGCGTTTGTAACAACTCTAAATGTTGGGAGAGAGTGAGTTTACAACACCACAAAAACTAGAATCTACACAAAATAATGGTTGACAGAGACCAAAGAAAGATTGAGAAAGATGATTCAAACCCTAGTTGTAGAACAATCTTATTCAACCTTGATGAACCTACAAAGCCCTTGGAGAACCACTGCTTTGAACTTTTCCTTCTTTAATGCAAAAATACAAAACAAAGGCTTATACACAATTCTTATCACTGTCTTAATTCTCTATTTCCTAGCCACCATTGATGCTTGAGTTCTTTTCTAAGAGGAAATGAGAATTAAGATTGAACAAACCTTAAACTCACAAATTCAAGCACTTTCTTTATGAGTTTCTGGAGAAAACAAGAGATTCTTGAAAGCTAGAGAGAAAGAGAGAGAGGTTAGAGAGAGATTTGAGAGAGTGATCAAGTCTTCCAAAACTCTACGAGGACCCTTTTATAGTGTAGGCACCGTCATTAGATCTAACCAATAGAATTAGAGATAAAGAACTCGTCATTTGGAGCTTAAATTACGTGTTTGTACAGACACGTCAAGCGATACGTGGCATGCATGTAGGCGATGTATCACCTACCAGGCGATAGGTCACCTACTAGTAGGTGATGTATCGCCTGCTGGGGCTTTTGAGCCCCTTTGCATTCAGGCGATGCAACGCCTCTTAGGGGGCGACACATCACCACCCCCTTTGACTTTTGACCCCTCCAATGGTCCTAAAGTTGCTTCAAATGCTACCAAAATTTTTGGGGTTCCTTATATACCTCCATGTATCACTTTGGACCCAAAACCACATTTTTAAAGTGCCTACAATTGAAACTCAAATTTCACATCTACACTATGTGAAATTCACTAAGTCTTTATACCTAGATTGTATTTTAACACTTATCCTTTGTACTTAACCAATTATAACATTCCCCCACTTGGTTAAATACAAGCCTCAAACTCTAGCTCAAACAATTTTGGTGCATAAAGTAAAGTGCTTTTCGTTTTGAACTTTACCTTAGTGAAAATACCACAAAGTCTTATCGAAGTTATTGGTAGCTTAAAAGCTTGAACCAAGTATTCCTTATGATAAAATCGGTGATACCTCACACACCTCCTCTAGATGTTTTTGTTTTCCCATTTTCTCGCTTTAGCACTCATATGGCCATGTGCTCACCCCTTCATGAACTTATTGGGGAGAAACTCCAACTCCCATGAGAGGCGGCACCACCTTTAAGTTCACATAGGTGAAGTTCTTACAAAAACTTTGCTATCTTTAGAGATGCTTGTTGCACTCAACTGAACTTCATCAAAAGCCCTAGGCTTAACCGTTACTCGGTAGCAACACTAACCATCTCAGATGGAACTCATTATAAGTTTTAGTGTTGAAAGCATTCACTTATCAATGAATTATTCTTACCCATTTAACTCTTTCCCTTGTTGTTCACAAGTTTGGAGTTGGCTTGCCATCATTGGTGAATCTATTCTTCTAGGAGTTTTAGTCCAATCCCTTTTGAAGTGGAACTTACTCACCTTCTCACAAGAGGTTTTGTAAATGGATCTGCTAAGTTCTCACTTGTCTTAACATATGAGATTGATATGATTCCATCTTGAATCAATGTCTCACATATTCATGTCTTAGACTAATATGTCTAGACTTTCCATTATACACATACACACTATTATATGCTCTAGCAAGTGTTGATTGGCTATCACAATGTATTGAAATTGCTGATACCATATCCGCGATAAAAAGGATATCCAACATGAGATCCCTAACCCACTCGACCTCTTTGCCGGTTGCCGCTATAGCTATGAAATCTGCTTTCATGGTTGAGTGTGATATACAAGTTTGCTTCTTGCAGCCCCACGAGATCGCACCTCTTTCAAGAGTAAACACTTAACCGGTTGTGGAGATATTATCTCCCAATCCTGATATCAAACTAGTGTCGGAATATCCTTCAAGTATCCTTGGAAATTTTGTATAGTGAAGACTATACTCTTTGGTACCCTCAAGGTAACCAAGAATTCTCTCAATAGCTTTCCAATGCTTGATGATAACTCTACAAAATAGAGTTATTTTACCACTTTTTATTTGCTAATTCTTGAGTTTTTAAGTAATTTATTAAGTTTTTAAGTAATTTTGAATTTATTAGGTTTATTTTAATTTTATAGATTTTTGTGTATTCTTATAGTTATTTTGTTGTAAAATGTTGTAATTTAATTATTTAAAATTAGTATTGTTAGTTTGAATGCTAAAAATATGATTTTATTGGAATTAAATGTTATGTAAATTAAATTTTATTTAATATTTTCATGGAAGTTATATGATATATTTTATTAGTGAAAATATTAAATTTTAATTTAGTTTATGATTATTTTGTAGGAAACAATGTTGTTTTTGGGCTCTTGAAAAGCAAGGAGAATGATGAAAAAAGTGGCATTTTTGTGAACAAAACAAAGGAAATTAGCTTCAGCTCCCCAGGCCCAATTCCACGGCCCAGGCCCACTTCAGTAGCTCCCCACACGCCAGCCTTCATGCCTGACCACACCAGTAGCTGCCTCTTGAATTGATGCCCCTCACGCCTGACCACTTCAGCAACTTCCTTCAGCTCTTCCAGCCCACCGTGGGCCTGCCAATCCAGCCGGCCCAATCTCACCAAACCATCTCCCTGCCTCCACCCGAAGCCAGCTCCACCTGCCTTCTTCCTCTACCCAATTGCACGGCATAGCCACCTGTTCCAGCCACATATAATCATCTTGAGCCCACAATGTCCCCTATGTCCAAAATGCAAACTTTTTACCCATTTTTCTACACATTTTTCACCACAACATCATCATTACACCCTATAATTTACCTCTACATACCATATTTATTTTATTTAATTAATTTAAATTGATTATTTTAATAATCTCACTTTGGCTATAAATATGGAATTTCAAGACCATTTTAGGGTGCTTAATTTTTGGTTACCATCTTCTTTTCTCCCATTTTCTCTCTACCATTCTCTCTTCCATTTTGAATTTTTCAAGAGCATTTTGCAAGTATGTATGTCATTTATTTTGTAATTTCTACTCTAGTTATTTGCTTCTAATCTTTTTCATAAGATTATTAAGATCATGATGAAACAACTTGTAACTAGGTAATATTTATGTTGTATGTTGGTTTCCCTTATAATGCAACAAAGTTTATGGATTTTTCTTCTTCATATATGTCTTTAATCTTTAATATCTCATATTTTGGATTGTTAGATAATATGCACTTTGTTTTTCATTTTGCAAAAACATAATATTCCTTGTGTAAGATGTGTCATTAAATTGTACACATCCATGCTTAGAACAAAAATATTATGTTTTGCCTTATAAATAATGTTCATTGATTTATTTGTTATTTCATTAGATTTATTTACACTAAATGCTTTGAAATTATAATTTTGAAAAGTGAAGAAAAATCCTATCTTTTTAGAAGTAATTTGTGCTTAAAATTATAAATCTATTTGGAAAATGATAATTTGAATTATTTTAACTATCACTAAAACTTGGGAATCAATATACTAATAAATATGATTAAACTTACATTTTGTGGATTCTAGTATCTTAATAATCTTTTCTTTTAACACTTATTTTCAAATCATTATTGGTTTATTTTTATTCTCTTAAATAGCTTTATTTTTCAATCTTTTATTTTATGTTCATAACATTAAAACTCATCAATCTTTGGAGCTAGGTTAGAATTTATTACTTTTGATTTAAAATAGTTTTTTTATTTTAGACAACTCCTTTGGGTTCGATCTCGTGCTTACACAAACACTATATTCCATATACGATTCGTGCGCTTGCGAGTATAAATTTTTAAAACATACCCGTTTTGGGTCCATCACTTGATACTTGGATTGCTAGTAAACCTACTAAGTTTACTAACCGCATATGCAATATCCGCTCTTGTGCAATGAGCGGCGCACATTAGGCTTCCTATTGCACTTGCATATTCCAATTCAACCACCACTCTTCCCTCATTCTTTTCAAACTTCATGTATTTTCCTCTTTGATTTGAGATGACTAAATTTTTCGAGGACTTTCTCAACATAGTGGGTTTGACTCAACACAAAACCCCCCACTATTCCTTCTAACTTTGACACCTAGAATGGTATCCACCTTTCCAAGGTCTTTCATTTTAAAGTTAGAAGATAGAAACCTATTTGTTTCTATTATTCATCACATGTCATTACTCAAAATAAACATATCATCAACATATAGACACACTAATATGACATAGTCATCACAAGTTTTAGAGTATAAGAACTTGTCTGCATTGTTGTGTCTAAATGCATTAGAAACAATGATTTATTAAACTTCTCATGCCATTTTTTTGGAAATTATTTCAAACCATATAGTGATTTGACAAGTCTACACACTTTATGTTCATTTCCTTGAAGAACAAAACCCTTCGGTTGTTCCATATAGACCTCCTCCTCGAGATCCCCATTTCGAAATGTTGTTTTGACATCTATTTGGTGTACATAAATGTTATATATAGATGATAAGGAAAATAACAATCTTACATAAGTAGTTCTTTCTACCGGTGGATAAGTGTCAAAGTAATCTATTCCCTCGTTTTGTTTGAATCATTTGGCTACTAATCTAGCCTTAAAGGTTTGTATGGTGTCATCGATATGTTATTTCCTTCTAAATACCCATTTGCACCCAATTGGTTTAGACCTCTTTGGAAGGTCAACTAATGCCCAAGTGTGGTTTGACATAATTAAATCGATTTCATCATTAATTACATCCTTCCAAAAAATGGAGTCCCTTGAGGACATTGCTTCTTTGAAAGTTTTGGGATCATCCTCTATTTGAAATACTATTGGATATTTCCAAGTGACTTCCTCATTATTACCTTCAACAAGGAATAATGTCTCTATTTGATAACACTTCTCACTTGATCCCAAAATTTTGAGACTCTGGCTCCTTCTATGCAATTGAGGTTGCTCACCAACCATTTTAGGAGTCTCATCTTGAGACTCTCTAGTTTGAGTTGGTTCTATTAAATTATTGTCATTACATGACATGTTTTCAAAGAACTCAACTTCTCTTGATTCAATTATCACATTAGAATCAAAGTCTAATGATCTATAAGATTTGCTATTTTGGGCATAACCCACAAATGCACATCTTATAGCCCTTGGACCCAACTTGGTCCTTTTAGGATCACTGCTCTTGCAATAAGCAAGACACCCCCACACTTTAAGATAACCAATGCTTGGTTTCTTTCCTTTCCATAACTCATATGGAGATATGACTTGACAAGTCTACATACTTTATGTTCATTTCCTTGAAGAACAAAACCATCTGGTTGTTCCATATAGATCTTCCTCGAGATCCCCATTTCGAAATGCCGTTTTGACATCTATTTGGTGAACATAAAGGTTATATATAGATGATAAGGAAAATAACAATCTTACAGAAGTAGTTCTTGCTATCGGTGGATCAGGCAGGCCGGGTTCGCGGGTCGCCAAGTTGGGGTGCTGGACGCGTGGCGCTGCAGGAGCTCACCACGTGGTGCTGGGCAGGTGGGCCTCCTTCGACTGTGCTAGGCTTCTCCTTCAGCTGGGCTGGACTTCTACTTCGACTGGGCCTCATGGTTTCAAGAAAAATGTCATTTTTCTATTCTCTTTTTTTAGATTTAATTGTTTTCTCTTCTCTTCATTTCAAAGTACCAAAATACAACTGTAATTCCTAAAAAATAACAATAAATTAAATCATAATAAAATATTTTCATTTATAAAATAAATCATATTAATTCCATGAAAATATTAATTAAAACTTAATTTATTTTGACAATTAGAATCAACAAATGTGCATTTTTCACCACTAATCAGAAGGTAAACTAATTCCCAAGTGTGGTTTGACATAATTAAATAAATTTCATCATTAATTGCATCCTTCCAAAAAGCAGAGTCCCTTGAGGACATTGCTTTCTTTGAAAGTTTTGGGATCATCCTCTATTTGAAGTACTATTGGATATTTCCAAGTAACTTCCTCATTATTACCTTCAATATGGTATAATGTCTCTATTTGAGAACACTTCTCACTTGATCCCAAAATTTTGAGCCTTTGGCTCCTTCTATGCAATTGAGGTTGCTCACCAACCATTTTAGGAGTCTCCTCTTGAGACTCTCTAGTTTGAGTTGGTTCTATTAAATTATTGTCATTGCATGACATGTTCTCAAAGAACTCATCCTCTCTTGATTCAATTATCACATTAGAATTCGAGTCTAATAATCTATAAGCTTTGCTATTTTGGGTTTAACCCACAAATGCACATCTTATAGCCCTTGGACCTAACTTGGTCCTTTTAGGATCACTGCTCTTGCAATAAGCAAGATACCCCCACACTTTAAGATAACCAATGCTTGGTTTCTTTCCTTTCCATAACTCATATGGAGATATATTGTTCTTCTTCATGGGAATATGATTCAAAATATGACAAGCGGATAACAAGGTTTCACCCCACAAACTAAAATTCAATTTAGAATGTAATAGCATAACATTAATCATATCAAGAAATGTTCTATTTTACCTTTCTACTATACCATTTTATTGTGGAGCATAAGGGGCTGTACATTCATATATTATTCCACACTCTTGACAAAACAAGTTAAAATCATTTGAAAAGTATTCACCACCCCTATCAATTTTAAGCACTTTAATTTCCCTTTCCAATTGATTTTCAACTTTCGCTTTTATAAGCTTTAAACACATTAAATGTTTCATCATTATTCTTAAGCAAACATACATATGTGAACCTAGAGAAATCAACTATGATAGTATTAAAATATCTACTTCCTCCTCTAGTCAACATTCCATTTAGTTCACATAAGTCAATATGTATCAAATCTAACAACTTAGAGTTTCTTTCAACACTTGGAAAATGTTTCTTTACCATCTTAAATTTAGCACATAATTCACATTTATCATGCTCAACATTATCACAATCAATCAATCCATATTTAATTTCTCTTTTAATTGTGCTAAATCTTATATGTGCAAGTCTAACATGACATAAATTAATAGAATTTAAGTCAAGCATATAACAAGAAGAAGAGGAAGCTTTATTGTTCATATTGTCAATAGAAGTACAAAGTTTAAACATGACATCACAAGCATATCTCTTTCCCACAAACACATTTCCCTTGGACAAAGTAAGCTTGCCAGAATCTAACACAACCTTGATTCCTGTTTGCCAAGAAAATTCCCACTCACAAGGTTTCTAATCATTTCCGGTACATACAAAACTTTGGTGAGTAGAACCTTCTTGCCGGATGTGAAGAACAAATCAATAGTCCTCTGGCCTTCAACCTTGGACCTTTTCTCATTGCCCATTTGTATCTCATGCCCTTCCTTTGAAGATTCGAAGGTCTTGAAAAGAGATCTATCATAGGTAACATGAATGGTGGCACAAGTATCATACCACCACCCATTCAAATTTCCATGAATGACATTAACTTTGCTTAGTGTTGCCACTAGCTCATCTTTGGTTGAGTTTACTCTTGCCTCATTGTTATGGTTCCTCTTGAACCTACAATCTCTATCAAAGTGGTCATTCTTGCCACACACAAAGCAAGGTCCCTTGGAACTTTTGAATTGTCACTCATTCTTCTTGGGCCCTAAGGGTTTTTGACCCTTGCCCTTGCCCTTGTTCTTCCGAATTCCTTTTCCTTTGTTAGGAGGATTGACCACCACATTATCCTTTGAAGTCTCTCCATTATACTCCTCCTCATTCTTATCTCTAGAACATGATTCCTTCTCAATCCTCAAGTTCTTGAGGATTTCCTCCATTGAAATCTCCTCATTCTTATGGATGATATTCTTCCTATAGCCCCTCTAAGATGGAGGCTACTCGGCTATTATGGCACCCACAATGAATTGTTCTGGCAATACATTGTTGAGTGTAGACAATTTATTCACAATAATTTGCAACTCATGTATTTGGGGAAGAAGGGGTTTCATATCATAGAACTTGAATTCCATATATTGAGTAATAAGGAATTTCTTTGTACATTCTTCTTCCACTTTGTACTTCATTTTCAAGGCTTCCCAAATCTCCTTGGTAGTCTTGGTGTTGGTGTAGAGATCATAGAGCCTATTTGAAAGAACAATGAGGACGTGGCCCCTACATATCAACTCATCTTCTTCGCGCTTCTTCCTTTCTTTGATGACTTCTTGAGTAACATCTTCTTTGGCCACTTCCAATGTTTTTAGGTCTTTATCCAAGACATAGAAAACCTTTAGAGTGGTCAGCAAGAATCTAATCTTGTCTTGCCAATGAGCAAATTTACCCCCATCAAACTTATCCAATCTTACAAAGTCTTGAGTCATGAACTTCAATGCCGAAAGTTAGATTCCTCCATGATGTTATTTCTCAGATAATAGAGAATGAGAATGTTGGGAGAGAGTGAGATTACACTTCCACAAAAACTAGAATCTACACAAAATAATGGTTGATAGAGACCAAAAAAAGATTGAGAAAGATGATGCAAACCCTAGTTGTAGAACAATCTTCTTCAACTTTGATGAACCTTCAAAACCCTTGGAGAACCATCACTTTGAACTTTTCATTTTTCAATGCAAAAACACAAAACCAAGGCTTATACACGATTCTTATCGCTATCCTAATTCTCTATTTCCTAGCCAGCATTGATGCTTGAGACCTTTCCTAAGAGGAAATGGGAATTAGGATTGAACAAGCCTTAAACTCACAAAGTCAAGCACTTTATTTATGAGTTTCTTGGAGAAAACTAGAGATTCCTGAAAGCTAGAGAGAGAGAGAGAGATTTGAGAGAGTGATCAAGTCTTCCAAAACTCTATGATGATCCTTTTATAGTGTAGGCGCCGTCATTAGGTCTAACCAATAGGATTAGAGATAAATAACTCGTCATTTGAAGCTTGAATTACGTGTTGTATAGACACGTCAGGTGATACGTTGCCTACATGTAGGCGATGTTCGCCTACTAGGCAATATGTCGCCTACTAGCAGGCAATGTATCATCTGCTGGGGCTTTTGATTCCCTTTGCATTCAGGCGATGCAATGCCTCTTAGGGGGCGACACATCGCCACCCTCTCTAACTTTTGACCCCTCCATTAGTCCTAAAATTGCTTCAAATGCTACCAAGATTTTTGGGGATCCTTAGATATCTCCTTGATTCACTTTGAACCCAAAAATACATTTTTAAAGTACATACAATTGAAACTCAAATTTTACACCTACACTATGTTTATACCTAGCTTGTATATTAAAACTTATCCTTTGTATTTAACCAATCATAACATTAAACGACTAGTTTTTAAATTCCTCTATAAATAGATCCATTTTTAAGCTCCATACAGACAACATATTTGTATATTATTAGTGTATAAAGCTTTCCTAAGTGTTTTAAGGCCCCACATAGTATACATCTAGCTTAAAACCTTTTGCACACACTTTAAGCCAAACTTGTATATATCATTCTTTAGTGTGCTTGCTTCTCTCTCTAGGAACTTCAATTGTATTCATTTATTTATGAGAGAGGTGTAATATCATTATACTTAACTTATATCCATCTATATCTTTGTTGTGTGAGGTTGTCACCAAAACTAACCAAAGAGAGAGTGTGTGGTTGTCACTTATATACAACTAGGGAGAAGTGAGATTGACACTTGAAGAAACAAACCGTTGTAAGAGGTTTTGGTGAACCTTGGTAAAAATCCCCAGTTGTAAACGGTTTGGTCAAGACCCGTAACTTGGCTAGAGATGGTAGAACTCAAAGCTAGGAAGTATCTTTGAAGACCAAGGACGTAGGTGGCTCGAGCTCCACCGAACCTTGTAAAAATTGAGACTTTGATCATTCTAACCTTATCTCATTTACATTTGATATTACTCTTGATTATTTACTTGTGCTTTATCTACTATTTGCATTGTTTCTTCAATACTTGCATATAGGATTTTGCTAGAGTATTTATTTTTCGCATTTGGCCTAGACTTCCTATTCATGCCCCTCTAGGAAGCCATTATCGACCCAACAAGTTGCACAAAAGTGGTCGACCAGTTCCCAACCGGATAGTTGTTTCTGTCCATTAGGTCAACCAGTTTTCTACAGACAGGCAAATCCATATTTTTTGGGAGTGCGTTTCAAACGGCTCTAAACGTCTAGTTTTTCAATCCCTCTATAAATAAAACCATTTTTTAAGCTTCATACAAACATCATATCAGTATACTATCATAATATTAAGCTGTTTAAACTTTTCTAAGCTATTGCGTATTATTTATCTTGCTTAAACACTTTTACACACACTTTGAGCCTATTATTGTATTTATCAATTGTATGCCTTTATGTATGAGAGATGTATTATCTATATTGTACTAAACTCTTGTTCTTTTATACTCAGTCATATCTTGTTGTGTGAGGTTGTCACCAAAACCAACCAAAGAAAGAGTGTGTAGTTGTCACTTAGAAACAACTAGAGAGAAGTGAGATTGACACTTGAAGAAACAATCATTGTAAGAGGTTAAGGGTGCACCTTGGCAAAACCCTAGCTATAAACGGTTTTGTCAAGACCCATAACTTGACAAGAGATAGTAGAACTCAAAGCTAGGAAGTAGCTTTGAAGACCAAGGTGGCTTGAGTTCCACCAAACCTTGTAAAAATTGAGAGTATGATCATTATCGACCCTATCTCATTTATATTTGATATATCTCTTGATTGTTTACTTGTGTTTATCTTTGACATGCTTTAAATTTCAATATTTGCATGTAAGTTTGTTTTAGAACTTTAAAAATCGTATTTGGCTTAGAATTCCTATTCACCCCTCTAGGAAGACATCAACGATCTAATATTTTTTTTTTCAAACATACGACGACATAGTAATTTTTTCAAATATATGGTGGCATGAGAATTCTTTCAAATATACGGTTTGTATTACTTTTTTTTATAGTGCTCTCCGATCAACACCGATTGCCTTTTCCGAAAAAGATGACGAGTCGAGCCAATGCAACGATGCCCCCACAATTAATACTTTCTACTCCATCCCTCTGTGATGTGGTTCTCATACTCCTAACTTGGAGGTTGCAAATGAAGACGATTAAGAAAAGGCAGAAGGGTACGATGTTGTTAAAGATATAAAGCCATCTTTGGTGTTGAAGTTTTGGTACATCTAGCAGTCAGTTTCTTGTTTTTAATGTAGATCTATTGGGTGTGAGTGGTTGGAGTAAGCTTTTCATAGATTTGGAACACTATCTCCATATCATCATGAACCATCTTCGTCTCCATATTCGATGAAAAAGTATAGTTAAAGTGCAAGGAAAATAGAAAAGAAAAAAAAATTATGATATTTGCATGAGTATTTAGTACATGACTATTACCCTCCTTTACATTACATGTGTATTTGACTTCATCCACTTCTTTCTATAATTTTATTCTTATTATTAATTTAAACATATGATAAAAAAATCCAAAATACACATGATTAACATTAAGAGATATATAAGATTATATATGACATTTTCACAAGAATTTATAACATGTTATTACTTGGGGCAATACCTCACTACCAACATCTTCCACCTTCTATATTATTATTATTATTATAGAATGGATTTTAGTAACACAGTGCATGATATTTTTCCATATATTAATTTATGATATTATGTATTTACTTATATATATTGTTTAATAAATTATCTAAATATGTACCAAAAAAATATTGTTTTATTGTTATTTTTTAATTTATGTTGGGTTGATGCAATGTATTGACGTTTAATTGATTTTCAGTTGCTTTTCCAACACTGGATTTGTGGGGTTGATGTCTAGTTGATTTTAAGTTGTTTTTCCAAACACTGTATTGCTGTGGGGTTTATGTCTAGGTGATTTGTAGTTGCTTTTTGGAATCATATTACAATGGATATATATATATCTAGTTGATATTTAATTAATTATTTTTTTTAGTAGATTTAAGGATTATGTTTAGTTGTTATGGTGTATATATTTTTAATTTATTTTTGATACATTTTAAAATGCATGTAGTAATAAGTTTATTGGGATTCTTTTTATATGTTTTTAGTTTATTTTGGGTTGATGCAATGTGTTGACGTCGAGTTAATTTGCAGTTTTTGTGAGGTTGATGTCTCGTTGATTTTGGATTGATGCAACATGTTCATGTCGAATTTATTTGTAATTGTTGTAGGGTTGATGCCTTATTGATTTTAAGTTGTTTTTTGACATCATATTTTTGTAAATAAAAAAAGTTTAAAAATAATATTTTGAAAAGTTGAGAGTTACTAAAATTGAAAAAAAATAAAGGTCGTAAAAATATAAAAATAACATTAAAAATATATATTTATGAACCCTAAAATCAATTCAACTCCAATTCAGTTCTAACTAATAATCTAATCCAATTTAAAGTGTTGTATGCCAAAGGAGTTCTATATGTATATTAAAGCATTATTTGATTTAGAGAGAAAAAAAGAAAGATGGATAAAGAGGGTGCTATTTAATAATTAAAATTGTTAAAGAACATCATCCTACCAACTAACCTTTGAATAAATGTCATGTTGGAATATTGGCATAAAAATCTATTTCTTTTATAATATAGTTCCACTTATAATTTAGAGATTTTTTTTAAATACACATTTTTTTTTGCTTTTTTTTACTTTTTTACGGTTCTTATTTTTTTTTTCTTAAAAAATATACACTTATAATTTTAAAAATACGATTTTCAAAGTTACATAATTACAAAAATACGATTTTTAGAGAAACAACTAAAAATCAACTTGGAAGATTACTAGATCAACAAAAATAATAATTTATATATATATATATATATATTAGAACAACCAAATATCAATAAAAACGCATAAAAACAACGTAAAACAACTTGAAAACAACACAAAAAAAAAACAGACAATACTATAAAACTGTAAAAAATTTCTTAAAACTGTAAAATCGAAAAAATAAATATTTGATCCTAAAAATGTAATTTTTTTTAGCGAAAATGGGTATTTTATATAAAATCTTTATAATTTATTCTTTTTATAAACTAATTTTCTTTTCAACTAATAATTGATGCGGGCGTCATGTTCTCTTCCCTTTATTATGTTAAGTTATGACGGATAGGATTGAAAAAATAATATTTGAGTCGATATAATATCATTATTGTTTAGATGAGATCGATTTATTGTAAAATAATTTTATAATATAGTATTAAAATTGTTTTGGCTCAATTAGATGCAGCAGGTAAGTTTCTGGGAGAGAGTTAAACAGTTTTTTTTTTTTTAAGTATTTATGCGTACTTAATTATTTAGATAGTATCACCTAAACCTTTCTAAAAAAATAAGAATAAAAGAATATTCGTGACAAAAATCACTTATATTTATTTGAGGTATTGCACTTATATATGTGTGTGTTTGGTTTTAGTCTGGAAGATTTTTAATTAAAATGATGATGTTATGATCATTGTATTTTTGGTCAAATTTTATTTTATTCTTAAATACAAAATACATTTGTGAGATTTGTTAGATTGGCCTAATTTCAAACAAGTATTATATTCTAAATTTATATGAAAAATTTACAACATAACAAAATTATAGTTGTGTACTTCCAAAATTTGGCACCTCTTTATTATACTCATATTGTTTTATGTTGAAATTTATATTCAAGATATTTTATCATCAAAACAATTTTTTTTTATTAAAATAAGTGTAGCTTTACCAATATCCATATTTTATTTTCATTTTTACTTTTAATTACATCATTACCTAATGGTAGGAAGAACAAATTAATGTATTATAATTTGATTTAATTTTTATTTCCTAGACAAAATTATATATATGAATGTTGCATTATCAAAGATATAAGTTTTTTCTTTGGGCAGCAAATTTTCTCTTATTGGCTGTCGCTGTATCAATAGTGACATACACAGGTCCTACTCGTATTTTTAAAGAAAAAGCATTTAAAAGAATAAATCTTTCCGTATCAAACAAAATCATTCCATGTGGAAGGAAGACACCAAAGGCCAATGAAATGTGTTTGTGTTTTTTAGAAGCTTTGTCTTTTGCTGACTTTTTATTTTTTTAAGTTTTTCTCACTAAAGAGGACTAGCTAAAAGAAGGGATGAGTCAAGGTGGATATATTTTTTTGTGGTGAAGGTGGAATTTTAAATGATAACATATGTTGGTAAAAAAAAGAAGTTTAAACACAATATATAACTCCAATAATTGCAAACCACTTAAAAAAAAAAAAAAGGGTTAAGGGGCAATACTTGGTGTCCAACCCTAAAAAAGTAACATATTACTATTAGTACAATTCAATATGAAGTTCTACATATTTGAATTTAATAAATATTATGAGGTATCGTTAACTTGTCATAAAATATTATCTCATGTAGTATTAGCTATTTTATATGGTATTAGATTCTTTAAAATGTCAAATAACAACACTAAAAAATAATTGTCTTCCCCTCCTCCTATGCTACACTAGGATAACTTTAAATTCCCTGTGGCTATACTTTACTGCAAATACTTGGTACTTTTCTCTTTAAATCAAACAAAACATTAAAACAAAACTATGACTTAAATCAGAAATGAAAAAAAAGACATAATTTAATTATATTGTTAGTGCTAGATGACTTTATATTTCCCCTAAAAATAAAGGAATGAAAAGAAAAGTGCTGTAATCACTTTTGTGCTGACAAAAGACAAACACAAAATTTAAAATGGAAATTAATAAAGAAGACTCTTCAGAAATGAGATGGAAAAACTCCAGTTACACTATGAACACGGGCCCAGTACGCTATAATATGGGCAAGGGCATTACATATATATGATTCACATGGTTACTACTCAAACGAAGAAGCTATAAGCTTCGTGGAGATACCTTTTTCTTTGTCCCTTCAAAGAGAGGACAACACTCACTTTAATAAAGAAAAAGATATATAGAACACCACTCAATAACGAGACGTCTGCATATATATCGAGAGGTGGAATTTAGTATTATATTATTTAGCTAATAATAATAATAATGTATGATCAATCACTTAATATATAATACAATGTAATTAATTATAAAGACAATCGATTATAAGTAGTGTGCATGATGAGAAGTTTGAGAGTTGCCAAATCTAGAGAGAGAGAGAGAGAGAGTGAGAGAGAAATTTAGATCAGTTGGTGTTGTAGTATAGTATACTACTTGACTTCGTCGACGGCGGGTATCAGTATCAACTACTTAACAATGGTGATGGTTTACAGAAGAAGTAAGGGAGGAATATTAACGGCTGCTGCGGCGGTAGCAGTAGTCCTGATTATTAACTGTTGCGGAGCAGCTGTGCTTCTGAAGACCAATGTCACTTATGATCGCTACTGTCTTAATGGTGCTGGCACCACTTACGAGAACTGCCTCATTTCAGAGAACCTTGAATTGGAGTTTTTGGTGGATTCTCACGTCAGCCGAATTATTGCTGAGAAGGGTGAAAGTAATTCCGTAGCCGGAAAATCTAACAATCGGAACAAGGCGATCTGCTCTGGTAAGGAAGGTCAATCGTACCAGAAGTGTCTCGACGAACAGCAACAAAAGATCAAATGTCCCAACGGACAGTACCTAAGAAGTTGCTAGCTAGAAGTAAAGGTAGCCTAAATATGTGCAATCTTATCCACTGTCTTTCTTATTTCGCTAATATTTGTGTTTACTCGTTAACGCATACGTGCAAGCATACTCTTTTACGTCGTTAATTTATGATTAAAAAAAACAAAAAACCAAAGTGTTATCTTATTTGGGCAATTACTTCGGTTTCTATACAACAAGCCAAGTCAGGTGTTTGGTTGTTCTTTAGAAATGGAAATGGAAGTAGTAGCTTTATACATAGCGTTACATTTAAAAATTAAATTTTATTTAAATTTTGATATAATATAGTATTTTTTTTAATTCTCTTTTATAACGTAAGTAAAACTCTATTTTCTAATAGTGGTACTATTTTTTCCCGTTTTAAAAGAGGTATGTCAGCTGAACAATATTTTATTTTTATTTATTTATTCTCGTTTTTAATATTATATTTATATGATAATTTTCACTTGAGGCTTCACTTTAAGCTTTATCGGTGAGACTTTCAGTGTTCATGACATTTGAATAATTTTTCGGCGCAATTTTTTTAATTACCGTGTATATTGTAGTTATTTAGATCATCTTACAAATTTTTATAAAATTCCGAATAGTTTACAGTACCGAAAACTAGGTTTAAACATGTTCTTGCAAGCGTGACTAATTTTTTTATGTACGTGGAAAACATGTTTGAACCTAGTTTTCACTACTGTAAACTATTCAAAATTATCTGAAAATTTGCAGGATGCTCTAAATAACTACAATATACATGATCATAAAAAAAATCGCGCCGAAAATTGTTTCAAATCAAGAACACTAAAGAGCCCCATCAGTATAGTCTAAAGTGAAGTTCATATATAAATATATATATATATATATATCCAAAAGTCAAATAATTTATGATAGTGTTATCAAGGTATATTATTGGAGAAAAAAAATCATGATATGGCAGTTCTGCTTTAGAAGTTGTATTAGAGCATTGATGATTTACTCTATTTATCAAAATATCTCACTAAAATCTTATTTTTTCTATTTTACCTCACACTTATACATTACACCATATATTAGCTATTCTATATTTTTTTTACATCATTTAAATATTATATTTATAACAATTATTTATCAGTTAAAGTCAAAGAAAAAAATTGAAAATGAAAAAAATAACAATAAACAAATAGCTAATGAGAGAGAAAAAGGAAAAAAAAAAGATAAAATAATATATATATTTAAGGTTGAGGTTTAGCTATAGAATTTTTTTAGGTTTTATGCATCATAACATAAGAAATTTTTTAAATATGCCAACTTAAACACTCCTCTTATTAATGTGCCCCAACCATGTTTGGGACAAAAATATCAATTTCATAAACACTCCCATTAATGTGCGCCTATGGTTAATTTTTGTGTTCTACATAAAAAAAATTAAAGCTTTAAATATGCTAAATGTATAGATCTCGAAAAAAAATACTAAGATTAAAAAAAACAACTAAAACGGACATTTAAGGAAAAAGTTATGGCTCACCAAAATTTTCGTCAAATTTCAGCGCAGAGCATCGATATAGTATCGATGTACCATCGATTTTGTATCATTTTTCCCAAAAATCAAGTTTTCATGATTGCATCGCAAGAACATCGAAAAAACATCGTTTTAGCAACAAAAAAAAACCAAATTTTCAAGATTGTATCAATTTTCCATCAAATTTGCACAGTTTGGCTAGAAAATCAAATTTTGTGGATGCATCGAAGAAGCATCGAAATAACATCGTTTTTGTACAAAAAAAATTATGAAAACATTGTTATTTCGATGCAATTGCGATGCATCTACAAAAATTGATTTTTGGTCAAAAGTGTGCAAATTCAATGGAAAATCGATGCAATCTTGAAAACTTGTTTTTTTTTTTTTTTTTGCCAAAACGATGATTTTTTCGATGCAAAATTGATGTTGTTTCGATATTTTTTGATGCTTTGGCAATGCAATCATGAAAACTGGATTTTTGGCCAAAATGATGCAAAATCGATGGAACATCGATGCTCTGCGCTAAAATTTGACGAAAATTTTAGTGAGCCATAACTTTTTGCTTAAATGTTCATTTTAGTTTATTTTTTTTAATCTTAGTATTTTTTTCGAGATCTACATATTTAACATATTTAAAGCCTTAAATTTTTTATGTAACACAAAAATTAATCATGTGTGCACATTAATATGAGAAAGAGTGGGAAGTTTAATGGAATGAGTATTATAGTAAAAATTATACAAAATGACATATATTTAAAATGCCTATTAAATTTGTCATACATATGAAATAGAGTAAATTATTAAACATATAACCTCAAAATTTCCCAAGCTATATCTACCTTTAGAAATATTGGTATTTGTGCAAATATATTATACCTATATATTTAGAGCATCTAATGGAGAATGATTTTAAGTCTTTTAGCTAATTTTTTTTTACATATTAGCTACTTTACATGAGCCATTGTGACTGCTCTTCGTACTCATTGTTTACCTAAACTTATACATGAATTGATAGTTATATTATTGATTTTAATTATTAAATCATTATTTTATAGTCTTAATTAGTTTGATAATTTACTAAAATGATTTAATGACTAGTAACTTGATAAATACCAATGTCATATTTATTTAAAATATTTTAGTTATTTATAAAGAATAACAATAAAGATTAAACTTTATTTTAAAAATAAATAAATTTATAAATACACTTAGCGATGTTAAATATAGATTGTCTACTTTTTTTTTTTGCATACATTAAATTATTAATGAGTGAAAAGGCTTTTATAGCGATATTATTAATTTTTGTGTGTAAACAAAAATGTAATGCTATAAGCCTTGGATGGCTAGGTTTCAAATTGATTTTAGAGTAAAAAGCTTTAAGCAAATGAACATCCAATTAAATCTTATAATAGTTTTTAAGCCATAAAAGCCAAAAATTAGCTTTTAAAAGTCTAACCAACCAAGACTATAATATGTTTTAATATAAATGAAACCCTAGACACTACCTCTTTTTCTTTTCCTCTCTAAGCCCAAAACCACTTTTCTCTTGCAGTCGACCTCCAAGCCTCTCCTAATAGCCGGTCACAGAGCTTCTTTTATGGTGTGTCAGTGTGGGGTTGCTCTAGTTTGGCGGTGGGGTGAGGTATATACTCAAATATGGCTTTTGTGTTGTTTGGTTGGCCACGAGATAACGTGGTGATGGCAGTGTCGCAAGGTACGGTTAGAAGTTGTCGACTCGATCGACGAGGATAATTGTTGGTTTGGCTTTATCTCTAAAGCTTGTCCACTGTTGTGATGTTTTGTCATTGAATCTCACTTGATAATGTCCTTTGTGTCTTCAATAATGTGTTTCTAGTATGTTTTGTTGTTTGTTTGTTATGTTTTCTTTTAGTACTAGTCTTGTTTTAGATTACAATAATAGTGCTATTATCATCCTTAATCCTTTGAAGAATGCTGTTGTGAAATTTAATATTATATGCAAGTGTACACAACCAGAAACAAGTAATTTGGTAATACGTACCAATTATGGTCTCTTCAAGGATTATTTTTAGTAACAAATTGTGTAAGAAGTTAACACAAACAATTTGGAACAAAATACTTGAGTTAATTTGAGTGAAAAAAAAAATCAAAAGTATGATGTGGACTTGTTAAAAAATTGTTAACTACTTGGGGAAATGAGTCACATGCAATTTAACCCGTCTAATCTCAAAGTCGGGTTGGTATCCAATTAACCAAAATTTAATGTTGAATTCGCCTAGTTTTTTTCTCTTTCTAAAACCCAGTTTTCTCATTAAATTATTTCATTGTTCAAATTAAAAAAAATATATATATTTTTGAAGATATTAAAGAGTATTCAAAAGACTTGGAGATAAATTTAAAAGGAAAAAAAAATCTATTTCTTGTATAAATTAGTTTAGATTTATTATGAAAAAAATAATATTATAAATTAATTGAAGAAAAAATTCAATTTTATTTGAGCAATTTTCTAAAACAATAGTTGAATTAAAATTTAAACATCACACAGTCAAATCTAAAGTGTGGTAATAATAGTCTCTAAATTGTCACCAACTAATTTATAAATATAAATTAAAAAATTAAAAATTAAACAAAAAATCTTAATTGGGTTGGTTGGCATCGATTTTCAACTTGCCAATAAAGGTAGTACTTAGACTGGTAAGAAAAATGACTGAATTTTTTGGGTTGCGTTTTTGTTAGTTTTTTTTTTATTGGATTGGGCAGGTTGCAATTTTTTTTTTAAACAACTCAGGCAACATCACCCTATTATCTCAATAAGGTGTGGTAGCTATTTTTGTCCCCTAGAGATGACTTCCTTACAGGCCTTGGAGTCGCATATCTACAACTAAGGTTCTCCCTCTGAAGTCTCACATGATCCAACGAGTGAGAGCAACCTCCACAATTGACCTAAGCTAGTCCTTCAGAATTAGATTTTCTTAAAAAAAATTAATAAATAAAACCAAAAATAAAAAACATTATCTCTAAATTCATAAAGACATTATTCTTAATTGAATGCTCTTCACATTTCGCACAAAAGTAATATAGAAAATATTTTTATGGTAGGATCCTCATAATATTTGTTGCAAACAGTAATTGTTAGTCTTCAAGCTTATACTTTGTCTTTATTTGAATTATAAGTATATCAACGATTGTTGCCCTAAACTCATTGAGTACACTTTCATAGTATTGGGAATGAAATTTAACACAAACACATCACATCAAAAGTAAAACTGCTTGACTAATGTTCATTAACACGATTACTACTATCGCCAACACCGCCACTGCCGTGGTTGCCATTGTTGGAGGAAGAAAATACATGATTTTCCTCCTTTACTACCTTTTTAAACGACGTTGTTCATAATTGTTGACAGTAATCACCTCTCTCTTAGTAACAACGCTTCTACCTTTCTCATTTGTAGAAGCTTAGTTTTACACAATCAATAAAATAAAGCTTACTTTACTAATATGGTATCAGAAAAAAAAAAAAAAACACCATTTCTTGAGCTTCTTCGTCACCAAAGTCTCTTCAATGGTGTGAACCAGTACAAGAACATACACTCTGGTGGCACAGAGACTTCCGCCCAAGAACATTCGACCACTTTCAATGCTCCACTGCTGCGCCCAATCACCGAAAACGGCATCCCAACTTCAGAAACCAATAGATTCAATCCCATTGCTTCGATTGATCGACCTGCACACGAAGATGGCAGTAGTCCCTACTTCTTGGGAACCGAAGATCCCCCTGGATTGATTCTTGCTTCTCCACCTCACATAGAGAAGAATTTTCAACAATGGCACAGGGATTTCATAATTTCAATTGGAACAAAGAACACGACTAGTTTTATTAATGGCTCATTACCTCAGCCAGATCCAAACGACCCATTGTGTAATCCCTAGCTTCGACGTAATCAGATGGTCATTGTAACATCCCACATTCCCTAATATGATTTAGTGCCTGGATTAGGGGGCCAGGAGGAAATAAGTCAGTTAATTATGTGTTAATATAGTATGAGCATGTTATTATGTGAAATATATTATAATATAATTGTGCTTGCATGTTAGAAATGTTAAATGTGCGTATGTAGGTCTGTATCTTATAAGAGGGGCATTTTAGTAATTTGATCTGCTGAGGGTATAATTTATAAATTTGAGTCTATATGATTGAGACCATATTATTATGTGGATATATTTAGGTTACTCGACGTGAGGCGATCCTGATGAGCAAGTTAGCAGAAAAGTCACAACGGGGTTTAATACCTGGCTCGGGGTGAGCTTAGGGGTATTTTAATAGTTTGGTACATTACCGGGGTTTATTGGGTAATGGGAGATTAAATGATTATTGTCTTGTGAGTGATGGGGATTTAGAGGAACACTCTGGGATTCACGAGAAGTGGTAATTGATGGAAATGCCCTTGAAGGGCTAAGGAAAGTTTGGATTGGCCTAGGGGTATTTAGGTCATTTGTGCCTAATTAGAGAATAACTAGATGTTTCCTTAGCTAAAGGGAACAAAGAGGCAGAGCATTTAAACCAGAGTTATTTTCTCTCTCCCGTACCTATTCCTCTCTCTTGGTGGTTTGATAAACTTTGAGGAACTAAGCTTGGAAATTGGAGGTTTGAGCTTGGGGAAAACTTGGAGATTAGCTCAAGGAAATTATCATAGCAGAGGTAAGAGTTTAAATTCGAAATTGGTTTATGATGTTTTTGTGGTTTTGATTGAAGTTTAATTATTTGCATGTTTGATAATTGGGGGATGAACTTTGGACTGTTGATGAGTTTTTAATCTAGTATTTAGCTAGGATTTGTTGCTGGAAAGAAGTTATATTGTTTATTGAGATTAAATTGAAAGATTTGAGTATGTTGACGCGGTTCTTTGCCAACAGGTAAGTAAGAAAATAAGAGGAAGGGATTAGTGCTTAAAAATGAACCGAAATAGATGAATGATCTTTAAATGGACTGGTGACACTATTATGTTTTTTAGGTGGTTCAAAGGTTAAAATCCTTCTACTCCACCAGCCAATATTATTGCTATATCCCTGGTATTCCTTTACAGGGTTTTTCCTTAAACAATAGAATCCAACCCTTTGCAACTCCCAGGGTCTCCATATTTATAGGAGAGGGCACCTGGGAGTTGGTAAGGGGGGTCATCCCGTGACCTTCTTACCTATCATGTCACTTCTGTGACATTCATGATTAATTCCTAAAACCTGACATATGAAGTGTAGTCTAATCAATAGGTAAGGGGGATAATGGGCCGCACGGCCCAACCTAGTCGTGGGTGCCTGAATACGCACGTTCATGCTGCGTGTCCGAAAAGTCAGGGATATATCAGATACGTGATGTCTGATATATGCATGTTTACCTTGCATGGTTGACTTTATAAGAGGTCATAGCTTCCAACTCCAGCTCGTACCTCGAGATGGATGCCTCCTCGACCTGTGGCCTTCACAGTCCTGACTCGGTCCTTAAGCAATCTTGGCGAACCTTTGGATACCCCGAGCTAACGAGGTAGGACCTGACGACAACAGCTCCGGTCATGGGGGATCCACGTGGCTGATATAATTAGGCCGTATCTCAGCTCGCTAATAGCCCGTTGGAAAATTAGGGCGTACAGAGTATAATTGGACTGTGTTTAGTTGGGTTCGGCTAAGGAAAAAACCCAGAAATTTTGGGTTTGAAGGGCTGGGTCGTGGCTCTGTTCTTGGTCTGTCGCGGCCCTCTAGAGCAATTAGGAGACAGGTTGGGCTCTATGGCAGGGGCAGGCCGCGACGCCACAATGGCTGGGTCGCAGCGTGTCGGATGGCTGAGCCTCTGATTAGAGGCGGGCCGCGACATGGGAGCATAGGGTTGCGACCCTTAAGGGGATTTTTGGCCCTGGGAAGGCTTTTAGTTCAGGAACATAGCTTTTTGGGCTCGGGATCGACTCTACTTCTGTGTTGGGTGGAAATCGATGTCCCGGAGGCTAGGACTTGGTCTGAAAGCTTTTATTCACTCATTGTTGATGGAATTCCTTATTATGGTTGTGACTAGGTAAACGCTAAAGGCTCAAATCAGGGATCGTACTCAAGGGATGTCGCTAGTAACTTGCATTTGGACCGAAGGTAAGGAAACTGCACCTAGCATGTGATTGTATGATTTGGCTTGGCTCAGTGGTTAAATATAGACATGATTAAGGCTTTGGCCGTGTTAATGAGCATGATTATAATTATGTTGTGAGTGTCTAGTTATGCACAATGAAATGCGCATGATTATGATTATGTATATGTATGTTATTTGAGTGTATTATAATACATGGTATATGTATGTATGTATGATAAATGATATATGTAATTGTTTGTTGTGACTGGATTATGATAAACCAGGGGATTATTAGGATGATAGATGGAGATTGACTTATTAGTCAAGGGTACACTTGATTCTGAGAGACTCTTCTTATAAGCCGAGAGTCTTAAAGCTTCGATTTATAAGTCGAGGGCTTGTGAGGCTCGACTTATAATTTGAGGATCAGTAGGACCCAGCTTATAAGCTGAGATTGCCATTATGCACGTGGAGTGCAGGCTACCATGGCTGGGCCACCCTGGGAGTGCAACACGCACTTGACTGGCTCGGATGCCAAACAAATGGAAAGATAGTGCAACACACACTTGTGCAACTCTATGGTTGTCAATTTGTATAACAAGTACACCAGATTCAGTTATTACTGTTTGGTAGATATATTACTCTGTGAATTGTTTAATATGTTTTCTTACTGAGTCTTTTGGCTCACGGGTGCTTTGTGGTGTAGGTAAGGGTAAAGAGAAGCTCAACCAGCCATGAGTCAGAGGGCGTAAGCAGTGACATGTACATATGCAGTCCGATCGACCACCATGACTGAGAGCCTTGAGGAAACTAGGATCAAACCCAACTTTTGCTGCCTAGGTCGGCGTATTATGTAACGTGAATGTTGTAACCAGTTTTTGAACTAATGTTTTTGGGACCCCGTGTAAAGAGTATGTTTTTGGGTTTAATGAAATGGTTATGACTAGATCAAAATTTTAAATACCTAAACCTTTTGTAGCTTAATCACATGTTTAGTCCAAATGACTTGTTTAGCAAGTCCAACACTGGTTTTAAACACACTTAGTAACGGACCCTAATTAGCAGGGCGTTATAGTCATGTCTTGGATCGTCCATTTTGTTTCCCCCGACATCAAGAGCAACATCATGTTCCTCGATACTGCCTTTGCTATGTGGCAAAAGCTCAACAACCATTACTGTTGAGTTGAACATTACTGTTGAGTTTGTTGCGTATATTCTATTGTTGATTGAATTTATTGATTTGAGTTTTGTGTTTATATATTGTTGCTCAGTTGTGCATGTTGACTTAAGTTTTCTTGCTGAGCTTTGGCTCATGGGTGCTATATGGTGCAGGTAAATAAAAAAGGGGTCGTCGGACCAGCCATGAGTTGGAGAGCTTCAGGGATGGTGTGTACATATGCAGCCTAATCGACTGCCACAGATGGGATAGCCTAGGAGGAACTAGGGTTGAACCCTGTTTTGCCGCTTAGGACGGCTAAATTGTATTATATTTGTATTTTATCAATCTGTAAGCATTTTTGGGATTCCGTGTATAAACTTAATATTTTTAATGAAAAATAAGCACTTTGTTGACCAAACTTTTAATACCAAACCTTGACTTAGTCTTTAATTACACATTTAAGTCCAAATGACTCGCTTAGCGAGTTAAGCACTATTTTAAACACACAATGTAACAGTCTTGGCTAACCATGGCGTTACATATTCAGTAGACTGTTACAAGGGAGTATGATAGTGACAGAATACGCCCTGAAGTTTGATAGATTAGCCAAATTCACTACAGGCTTGGCGCCCAATGATGGGACAAGGAAGGAAAGATTCCTTTAGGGGCTACACCCTATGATAGCCCGGGATGTCAAAATTACAACAGTACATGGAGTGATGACATACACTCAAGTAGTAGAGAGCCATTACTGCAGAGGGTGTTGAGAACAAGTTCTAGCTCTAGAACGCGACCAGAAGGGATAAGATGAGGATGAGACCTCCCTTTACAAGATCAGGTAGGGGCGGAGGCCCTAGTGACCAGAAAAGGAAGACCCCGAATACTGTTTTGGCTTCCGGCTCTGATAGGAGGCCACGGGGTGTACAAATTGGCCGCTAGGGCGGCAATGAGAACTGGAGGACATATCCAGAGTGTTCCAGATGTAGAAGATGTCATTTGGGGGAGTGTCGGGCGAAGGCCTGCTTTTTACGTGGGATTGTGGTGCATCTCAAGAAGGACTGCCCAAGAATGAAGAAAAAGGAACCAAAAAAGGCAGAAAGCTCGACTCCAGCTCGAGTGTTTGCATTGACGCAGGTTGAGGCTGAGACTGAGCCTAGGCCCTCAGTGGTCATAGGTCAGCTTCCTGGTGCTGTCATTTCTTATACTGTGCTGATTGACTCTGGTGCTACACATTCTTATGTTTCTAGTAGGATTATTGATAAACTGTGTAGGCCATGTGATTACTATGCTGTAGGGTTTGGGACGTTATTACCCACTGGGGAGTTAGTGGTTTGTAGGAGATGGGTCAGATCACTGCCAATGACAGTGGTCGGTAGGGAGTTTTCGGTTGAATTAATAGAGTTGGTTATGACTGACTTTGATATAATTTTTGGGGATAAACTGGTTAACTAGATATGGGGAAACCATTTGTGCCTGAGGGTGAGGACCCCTTCATATTCTTTGGCACTGTGCATGGACCCCGAGTACCTATGGTTTAAGCATTGAGGGCTAGAGACCTATTGCGAGGAGTTTGCATAGGATTCTTGGCCAGCGTGGTGGATACCACTCAGGTCATGCCAGTGGGACCAGAAGAGACTAGGTTAGTCTGTGAATTCGTAGATGTGTTCCCAGAGAAATTCCCAGGGTTGCCGCCACACAGGGAGATAGAATTTGTTATTGAGCTGGCACCAAGGACAGAGCTAGTGTCTAGGGCACCTTATAGAATGGCCCCAGCAGAGTTGAGAGAACTCAAGGTTCAATTATAGGAGTTGTTGGTCTTGGGTTTCATTAGACCCAGTTTCTCGCCATGGGGTGCGCTAGTCCTATTTGTGAAGAAGAAAGACGGTTCTCTGAGGATGTGCATACACTACAGGGAACTGAATAAGTTAACCATTAAGAATAGGTATCCTTTGCCAATGATAGATGTCCTATTTGACAAATTTCAAGGCAAAATGGTGTTCTAGAAGATAAATCTTCAATCTTGTTATCACCAGTTGAGGATCAAGGAGGAAGACATACAAAGACAGCCTTCCATACCCGATATGGGCACTACGAGTTCCTCGTTATGTCATTTGGTTTGACTAACGCCCCGGCAGCCTTCATGGATTCAATGAACAAGGTGTTCAAGGACTATCTGGATCAATTTGTGATTGTCTTTTTTGACAATATCTTAGTATATTAACAGTAAGGGGAAGAGCATCAGCAACACCCAGGTTTGTCTTACATAGGCTGAGAGAGCACAAATTGTTTGCGAAGTTCAAGAAGTGTGAGTTCTGGTTACCTCAGGTGACTTTCTTGGGTCATATTATTAGTAGAGATGGAATTAAGGTAGACCCAACTAAGATTGAGGCTGTCAGGGATTGGCCAAGGCCAAGGAATGCCTCTGAGATTAGAAGCTTCTTTGGATTGGCAGGTTATTACAAGAGGTTTATGGAAGGGTTCTCAAGGATAGCTACCCCATCGACAGAACTGACGCGCAAGAGTCAGAAGTTTGCATGGTCAGATAGATGCGAGAACAACTTCCAAGAGTTGAAGCAACGTTTGATTACCGCCCTACTCTTGAGTCTTCCAACAGATCAAGAGAAGCTCATAGTTTATTGTGATGCCTCAAGACAAGGGTTAGGCTGTGTCCTTATGCATGCAGGGAAGGTGATTGCTTATGTGTCACGCCAGTTGAAGGATTATGAGCAGAGGTATCCTATTCATGATCTAGAGTTAGCAGCACTAGTCTTTGCATTAAAGGTATGGAGGCACTACCTTTATGGAGAGAAGTGTGAGATATATACTAACCATAAGAGCCTCCAGTACTTTTTTACACAGAAGGATTTGAATATGAGGCAGAGGCGTTGGTTGGAACTGGTGAATGACTATGTTGTGACATCCTTTATCATCCAGTGAAAGACAACGTGGTGGCAGACGCCCTAAGTTGGAGAGGTCCGGGACAATTGTACAGTTCATGGCAGATATCCAAGGAGTTGGCAGAGGATATGACCAAAGTAGGGATTGCGTTAGTAGTGGGCCAATTAGCCAACATTTCCCTTCAGTCTACTCTTCTAGAAAGGATAAATGAGAGTTAGTTAAAAGAGCCACAACTAATGAAGATTAGAGAGGACTTCCTAGCTAGAGTAGATAGGGACTATACAATATCAGATATGAGTTTAATAAGATATAAAGGCCAGATCTATGTTCTGATGGATACTGTTATTAGACGAGAGATTCTGGATGAATCTCATAATACCTCGTATCTGACACCACAAAGATGTACTAGGACCTGAGAAACTTTATATTGGTGCTCGAGGATGAAGAGGGACTTAACCAAGCATGTGGCCAAGTGTCTGACGTGTCAGCAGTTCAAGACTGAACATCAGAGATCAGCAAGGCTACTACAACCCTTGGATATCCCAGAGTGGAAATGGGAAGACATCACAACGGATTTTGTGGTGGGATTGCCCAGGACAGTGGGTCAACACGATTCGGTGTGGGTTATTGTAGAAAGATACACCAAATCAGCTCACTTTCTACCAGTTAAGATGACTTATACAGTTGACCACTATGCGAATCTCTATGTGAGAGAGATAGTACGTCTTCATGGAGCTCCAAGGTCGATCATGTCAGATCGGGACCCTACATTTACTTCCAAGTTTTGGGGAAGTCTACAGAAGGCGATGGGCACGCAGCTAAAGTTTAGTACAACTTATCACTCTCAGGCCAATGGTCAGTTTGAGAGGACTATCCAGATTTTGGAGGACATGCTGAGAGCATGTGTACTAGACTTTGAAGGGTCCTGGAGTAAATATTTGCCTTTAATAGAGTTTTCCTACAACAACAACTACCAAGCGACCATAGGAGTGGCTCTTTATGAGATGTTGTATGGTAGGAAATGCAGATCACATATTTACTGGGATGAGATGAGTGAACGTTTATACTTGGGTCATGAAGTTGTTCAGAGGACCAATGAGGCTATCGAGAAGGTCAGAGCTTGGATGCTCGCATCACAGAGTAGACAGAAAAGTTATGCGGATCCGAAGTGCAGGAATAGGGCTGAGCATTGGTCGGTTTGGGCGGTTTTTTTCTATTCTAAAATCCAGATTTAGGCTTTCAGTTCGGATTGGTGCTATCCAAAAACTGACCGAACTACTTACAACACCAAAAAAAACCGACCGATTTAAACCGCAGTTCGGTCGGTTAAAACCGCCCAAACCGAACTTGATTTTTTATTCATTTTTCAAATAATTTTTAAGGAAATTTATGCTAAAAAAATATAGATTATTGGAATCCATTTTTTTGGCTTTTTTTAATAGTAAATTGATTCATTTAATTTGTTAACTTAAAGATTTTAACTTTATGATTTGAAAACCTAAACACATGGTTATAATGTTATATCCACAAATTTGGAACCTAACTATGTTTGGTTGGTTTCAGTTTGTACGGTCGGTTTGCGACCAACTTATAAACCGACCGATTTAATGTCGGTTTTTGCCAAGGCAGTTTCAGCAGTTTTCGGTTTCGTCGGTTTCAGTTTTTTTGGTGTTCGGGCAGTCGACTTGAGCGATTTATTTGGTTTTTTTGGATTTTTTGCTCAGCCCTATGCAGGAACGTGGAGTTCAAGGTTTGAGACTATGTCTTCCTCAGAGTCTCACCACTAAATTGGGTGAGGAGGTTCGGGAATAAGTGCAAGTTGAGTCCTAGATTTGTAAGACCTTTTGAGATCCTAGAGAGGATTGGTCATGTGGCCTCTAGATTGGCCTTACCTTCAGCATTGTCGGTCGTGCACAATGTGTTCCATATTGCGATACTGCAAAAGTATGTATCTGATGAGGCTCATGTACTGAGCTATGAAGATCTGGAGCTGCAGGCAGACTTATCCTTTGAGAAGCAGCCAATCCAGAAATTAGACAGGAAGGACAATGTCTTGAGGAATAAAACCATACCTTTAGTTAAGGTATTATGGAGGAAAAACAAGGTCGAGGAGGCGACCTGGGAATTGGAATCAACCATGCAGGATCGATATCCCGAGCTGTTTAGGTAAAATTTCAAGGACAAAATTCCTGTAAGGGGAGGATAATTGTAAAGCCCCAAATTCCCTAATATGGCTTAGTGCCTAGATTAGGGGGCTGGGAGGAAATAATTGAATTAATTGAGTGCTTATGTGTTATGAGCATGTTATTATGTGAATTATGTTAATTGTATTATGATATGATTATGCTTCCATGTTTAGATGGATTAAATATGCATGTGGGCCCGTCTCTTATTAGAAGAGCATTTTCGTAATTTTAACCCGTTAAGTGTATAATTGTAAATATGTGTGATATATTACTGAGAACACATTATTATGTAGATATATTTGAGTTACCCAGCAGGAGGCAATTCTAGGGAGCTAGTTAGCGGAAAATTCACAACGGGGTAAAATACTCGGCTCGGGGAGAGCTTAAGGGTATTTGGTAATTTATCGGGAATTATAGAGTAACATAAATTAATTGATGAACATTGGTTTGATAGATTATTTGGGGTTGTATGAGATAAATCGAGGTTAGCGGGAATCATGCCAAATGACTAAACTACCCTTGAGAGAAACCTTTAGGAGTAATGGGGCAAGGGGCATTATGGTCTTTTGACCACATGGGGCAATTGACTAAGCCAGCAGCTGGGTACCTAGCTCACTCACGTTCAAGACACTTTTCTTTGGTTTTGGGAGCATTTTGGAAGAACTCACTTAAGGCACTCCATGGAAAGACTAAGCTTGAATTTTTGTAGAAATTAAAAGCAATTCTAGAGGAGTGGCAACTTGGGATTGAATTTAGAAGCAGCTAAGGTCATCATCACATCAAGAAATTCGAATTTAGAGTTGAGATTCCCCTGTTTTGATATTCAAGAGGTGTTCTTGAGTGTTTATGGCTTTTGATTTCCTAGTTGAATTATATGTGGTGTTTGAAATGGTTTGATTAGTAGGTTTTATTGCATAGACTTAGTATATAGCTTCTATGGCTGGAATTATGTTAGAAACATCGGGATTAGTCGAAATTAGGATATGAAATTACTAAGAAATCACTGGATTTACGATTTGGAGAAGAACATCATGTTCTGGGCATATTTTCTGGTTCTAGGGACCTAGCGCGACCGTACTAGTGTCCCATAAAGGGGGAAGTCAGATTCAAGTTGGGGGGCTCGAGCTGAGGGGCATGACCGCGGCAAGGTTTGGCGTGATTACGCAAATGGTTGGCGAGACTGCACCAATGGTCCAGAAGTCCCAAACTTTTTGTGGGCGCGACCGCGCCAGGGGCCCCGAAATGCTTGTTTGCTGATTTTTAGGACTAGGCCTGTGTGGCTAGGGAATCTGATTTGGGAGCTTGCTTTGGGGCTTGGGGGACATTTTTAACGCCCCATTAACTAGGAACCACAGTTTTAAGAGTTAGAGTTTTGTTTGGAACTCGGGTTCTAGGGTTAAGTCTTGATGATCGTATACTTGTGTTGTGACTAGAGTTTTCGCCAGGCTCAAGTCAAGATTAGTGCTCGGAGTCATTCTACTATTTGCATGAGGATCGAGGTAATAAAACTGCACCCGATGCGTGAGATGCATGATTGGGGCTTGGCCCAGCTATTAATGTAATATGATTGCTGCTTGGCCCATTTGTTAAATGTAAACGTGATTAGGGCTCAGGCCCAGCTAATGAGCATGATTATAATTATGCTTGTGTATATCTATTTTAGTATATTGTAATGCATTGTATCTGAATGTATGATGAGTGTGTTATGTGGATGTTTGTTCTGGCTAGAAAGCTCGATTTATAAACTGAGAATCCGTCTGTTGCATCTAATTAAGGCTCGACTTGCTAGTCGATGGTATATTTGGTTAAAAGGGGCTCGACTTATAAGTCGAGAGTTTCCAAGGATCGACTTATAAGTCGAGGGTCTGTAAGGCTTGGCTTATAAGCCGTGATTGACATTATGCGAGTTGAGCGCAGGCCGTTATGGCTAGGCCACCCTGGGTGTGCACCATGCACTTGACTGACTCAGATGCCACTTGAATAAACGGGAGTGCGACACACACTTGTGTGACCCTATGGTCACTTACTTGTACAGGGTGCATGCTTAGTTTCAGTTATTACTGCTAAGCATGATGTTATATGCTGTTGATTATATGAATTCGTTAATGTGTTTTCTTGCTGAGTCTTTTGGCTCACGGGTGCTTTCTAGTGCAAGTAAGGGTAAGAAGAAGCTTGGCCAGCCATGAGTTGGAGAGCGATAGCGGTGATGTGTACATATGCAGTCCGCTCGACCGCCACGGTCGAGATATCACATAGGAGCTAGGGTTGGACCCTGTTTTGCTGCTTAGGCCGACTTATTTTGTAATTCATGAGTTGCAAAAAAATCTTAAACTAATATTTTGGGATCCCATGTAAAGACTAAAGCTTCTTTTAATGGAAATGTTTACTTCCTGACCAAAATTTTCAACACGTGAACCCTTAGTGGCTTAATCACATGTTTTGGTCCAAGCGACTCGTTTACCGAGTCCATCACTAATTTTTAAACACATATGGTAACATACCCTAATTAGCAAGGCGTTACAATACTCTTCTTAGAAATTTTTGTTGCCTAGCATATGCATCCAAAATTACAAGTAAAAGGCATAAATTTTCCCCTAGAGCTTGGGCTTGTGTATCATTGGCTATCCAAAAGGTATGAAGGCATATACACTACTTGAAAAAGAAAGTAATCAAATACTACATTCTAGAGATGTAATTTTTTATGAGAACATTTATCCTCTTAAACAAACTTGCACTAATGTTCTTTATGATTCTTCTTATAATTCCATGCCTACTGCAGCAACACCATCTCAGCTGCAAGATGTTACCATCTCTACAAAAAAACCACATGATCCAACCATTTTAAAAGAAACTGCTGCTCCATCTTCTACAACTAAGTCAGGCCAAAGCATCTCTCGACCTAAGCACCTCCATGATTATGTTTGTGAGTCCTTTACAACTCATCCTCTTTCAAATTATTTGTCTTATGAAAAATTTAATCCACATTTTCGAGTTGCTATACTCATTGCTTATTCAATTATTGAACCCATTTGCTATACACGATCATCTAAAATTAAGGAATGACAAATATCCATGAAAGATGAACTTGCAACCCTTGAGGCAAATAAAACTTTGACAAATTGTCCCTCTTCCCTATGGCCAACATGTTATTGGCAATAAGAGGGTATGTAAAATAAAACACAAGTCCAAGGGTATTGAAAGATACAAAGCTCGCCTTGTGGCAAAATGACACAATCAACAACAAGGTATTGATTACCTTGATACCTTTGCACCAGTTGTAAAGTTCAATACATTAGAAATCCTTCTTGTTCTAGCAGTTATACATAATTGGAAGTTACACCAAATGGAGATCAATAATGCACTTTACATGGCGATATAGACAAACAAGTCTACATGAAAATCCCACAAGGTTATAAACCTAAAGGGGAACTACCTTTAAATGTCATTTGCATAATGAATAAAAGTCTATATGGCCTTAAACATGCATATAGACAATGGTATGCTAAACTTAGCACAACTCTGATTCAAGATGGCTTTAGGAAGTCCCCCTGTAATCATTATCTTTTTATTAGGTCTACTCATAATTAATATTTTTCTAACTATTTTGATTTGTGTAGATGATATCTAGATAACTAGCAACAATGATCAAGATGCTACAACATTCAAACATCGATTAGGCTTCAAGTTCAAGCTTGAAGGATCTTGGTCCACAATTTTTCATTGGCCTATAAATAAGACGCTCCAAATATGACATCTCAGTATCTCAAAGACCTTTTATTCTTCAAATATTAATTAAAACAGGATACCTAGGAGCTATAGCTACTTCTACTCCAATGGAGCCCAACATCAAATTGAGAATCGATGAAGGAGAACCTTCATCTAAACCTACTTCCTATAGAAGTCTCATAGGAAAATTATTATATTTAACTATAACTAGGTCTGATATTTCCTATGCAAGTTGGCCGATTAAGTCAGTTTCTTAGTGCTCTAAGGCAGCAACACATGAAAGCAACTCAAATAATTCTTACTTATCTGAAATGTACTCCTGCTTAAGGTCTATTCTTCCACTCAAACACTCATCCTCAACTCAAGGCATATGCAAAATCTAATTTCAGTCATCCTGACATTCAGTTGAAGCTTTTTTCAGATGTTGATTAGGGCACATGTCCTGATACAAGGAGATCAGTCTTCTGTATTTTTTTGGGCCAGTCCCTAGTCTCTTGGAAATCAAAATAACAAGCCACCGTGTCTCAATCGCTAAAACTGAGTACCAACCAATGGCAAACACCACATGTGAGCTATTATGAATTCTCGCCCTTTTGAAGGATTTTTGTAATGCTCTGAAATTCCTAATGCGGTTTAATGGATGGATTAGTAGGCCGGGGGGGGGGGGGGGCATAATTGTTTAATTATGCCATTAAATGATTATATGCATGTTTATGTGAATTATATTATAATATGATGTTATATGCATGCATGTGGGTCCACGTTTGATTATTAGGGTGTTTTGGTAAATTGGCCAGTTGGGGGCATATTTGTGTATTTCAGTGCATATTACGAGTTATGGATGAGATCCCATTATTATGGAGATATATTTGAGCTATTCGGCATGAGACAGTCTTATATTAGAAATTAGCGGTTTTGTCATAATGGGGTCATTTATTGGGATATTGAGTAATGAGAATGTTTATTTGATGATAAATTGGATGTTGTTGAGATCATGAGGAAATTCTGGAAGTTTTGACTATAATGTCCCCGGGTTTGTATTTGGGATCCCGAGCACTAGGTTTTATTTAAGGTTACTTAAGCTTGAAGTAGCTCGTCAGATAGAACCGTACATTAGAAAAACACTTTCTCTCTTCCCGTTAGTTCCTTTTCCCGTTCGAGGCTTCGAAGAAATCTTGAGTTCTAGGAGTCGAAATCAAGCGAGGATCTAGGCATAGCGATCCTAGGAAAGATTAGAAGCTTCTTGACCGAAGGATTTAACGAGAAACAACCCAATCAAAGGTAATTTAAGTTTTAAGTTTTGAGTTTTTAGAGTTTCTATGCTTTGAATTGGATTTTGTGAATCGTTGAGTTTTTGATTCGTTTGAGCCTCGGGATTTGATGATTTTGGATCATTGGGAAGTTTGGGAACTTTGATTTTTGGATTTGGAAGTGTTTAGGTATGTTTTTGGAAAGTTTGGGATGAAGAAAATCGAGTTTTTGGCTAGATTCTGGGTGGGGGCCGCGGCCCTGTTCTTGGGCGTCGCGGCCCAAGCTTGAAGAAGCAGGTGGAGGCATTTTGGGTGTGTTGGGGGCCACGACCCTTGCTCCTGGTGTGGCTGGGGGCCGCGGCTCAGGCAAGGTTTTGAGGCCATTTGAGTGTTTTGACCTCGGGAACTTGGTTTTAGGCCTCGGGATTGTTCCTACTACCCGGATTAGTGGGGTTTGATGTCCCGGAGGCTAGATCTTGGTTCGGGAACCTTTGTTATCCATTTTATTGATGGTGTCCCATATTTGGTTATGACTAGGTGACTGCTAAAGGGCTTTAAGGCTGATCGTTCTCAAGGGTCGTTCTTATATTAACTCTCACTCGAATCAGAGGCAAGAAAACTGCACCTTGTGTATATGACATGCATGATTGTTGTTGAGGCATGTTGGTTGATAAATGTGGACATTGATTGCATATTAAATGCTTAGCAGAGCTTGCTTACTTGTGTATGGCACTGATTAGTCAGGGACGGCACTAGTCGCATATTACTGACCTGAGAGTCAGAAACGGCATATGCGTCCTGAACGCAGGGCCGATAAAAGATTAGATCTAATCGATATGAGCATTGAATGACTCTAGGAGCATTAATGCTGGACCGACCCTAAGGTCGATGAAACTTATAAGCGCTTGACTAGTCTAAGACTAGTTACTCAGAGCCAGTGCCTAAGGCCTAGGTGACTCCTTGTCACATCGCTAGGGAGTGGAATCCCATGGTTATGACTCTATGGTCATGAGGAAGGTTATGTTGGTGACTAGTTCATCAAGCACCTATCCTGTTTAAGCTAGTGAAATGTTCACTTATTTGTAAAGCCCTGATGACCCTATCGTCACATGGCTAATGGGAGCGGAACCCACCTTAGTGACTTTTGCGACTGTCACTCATCTGTTTTGGACTGAAAGTCGTGAATGATTATTATGATCATTGTTGATATTATATTCATGCTATATTGTGTTTTCTTGCTGGGCTTTGGCTCATGGGTGCTATATGGTGCAGGTAAAGGGAAAGAAAAGCTTACCTAGCCTTGAGTGGAGAGCTTAGGTGGTGCTGTGTACATATGCGGCCGCTTGACCACCACGACCAAGGAGTTCTTAGAGGAACTAGGGGGTTTACCCTATTTTTGCCGCTTAGGTTGGCGGGTTTGTAAACTTGAAACTGTAATGACCATTTTGAATTGTAAATAACTTGTAAATGTGTTTGATGGGCTCATGAACAGTTTTATGTTTTAAATAAAATATATCCTTTCATTTTGATTGGTTTTCCACCTTAGCCTGTTAATAATACCTAGAAGCACGTTTTTAACCAAAGGACTCGGGTAGAGAGTTAAATTTCTGGTTCACCATTCACCGTAACTGTTCTGAGGTAACCAGGACGTTACAATTTTGGTTTATCACACTCCAAACCAGCAATCTTATATTGTGATAACAATGTAGTGATCCACATTTCAGAGAATCCCATGTTCCGTGTACGTACCAAGCACGTACACATTGACTATCACATTGTTCGGGAACGCATCCAAAGTGGGCAACTCAAGCTTATTCACATCTCCTCTAAAACTAATATCGCTAACATCCTCACCAATCCATTATTTCCCTCTCAAATTTGTATAATTCATCTTGAGGGGGAGTATTACCATCGCTAGATTATTTTTGTTATGTAACAAACTAGCTTCCGGTTGTTAGTCTTGTAATCACTTTGTTAAGTTAATTAAAACTAACTTGGTGTGCTGAAGGATCCTATGTATACTAGGTCCCTAATATCTCTTACGTAGAAGCTTATTAGAGTATCAACAATGTAGGCACTCTCCAAAGTTGCCAAAATTATTAAAATATTAATATTTTTATATCATCTTTCATCCACTTAAATAAAAATATAATTTTATAAAAATAAAAAATAAGAAGCAACATTAACAAAATTTAACAATTACTCTTCACATTTGACAATACCATCACTTCTAGCATGACATTGGAGGGGCTCTTAAAGCTTACGTACTGTTGACATGCTACTTAAAGTTAAAATGTGTCGGTGGAGCAAAAGAGTGAATCAGTCAGTGTACCTAACTTTGGCTATCAGCTTAATAATAAATTAATAAAAGGGACTATTAATATTCCTCTAATATATATATTGGAAAGTTCTTTGGTGCGGGCGTACGGAAAGCCCACACCTACTGTTTTTAATATATATTAGTTTATACATATACGTGACTTCTATCCTACGGCATTACGGAAAAGTCGCATGGGTTGGGGTGTTTTCTTTCTCCAGTTGTGTGAAGGAGAGTGAGGTGCACTCTTGCAGTAGATTTTAAGGTGTATTACACACACGTCAGAGGAGAGTGAAGATGGGTTGATAGAGTGGGGCCCAGACGGCTGTACTGAAGTGTTGGGGTCTCTTTTGGGCCGTACGGCCTGATGGATATTTGGGTTGAATTCTTTGAGTTTGGGATTACAAGAATGCTAATGTCTATATTTTGGCTCTCAAAATTGCCACTTTCTTTATTTATTTTTAAGCTTAGTTTCTTTTCTTTTCATTTTTTATTTTCAGACCGTAAAAAAGACACTATTTCCCAATAAAATTTATAAATATTAATACATATTTATTATTATTATTAGGGTTTATACCTTTTTGGATCCTGTATTTTGTCTCATTACCTGTTTTGACCATGTGTTTTGATAAATTACTTTTTGGACCCTATGTTTTGTAAAATGGTTAAAATAGAAACCTAAACCCGATTTTGGTCAATGTTTTCTCAACTAAAATCACAAATAATTTACCAAACTAATAATTCAGAACAAAAATAAAATCATTCTGCTTAAAAATTATGTTGTTATATTCAATTTTTTTTCATCAAAATTGAGTTTAGAGTTTTATTTTAACCATTTTACAAAACATAGGGTCCAAAAAGTAATTTGTCAAAACACAGGGTCCAAACAAGTAATGAGACAAAACATAGGGTCCAAAAAAGTATAAACCCTTATTATTATTATTATTATTATTATTATTATTATTACTCTAAGTTGTTTTGGTTTTGTTCACTTGGACTACAAACATTTGAAATTTAAGATTTTTTTTTTCAATAGTACTATTAAGATCTTAACAATTTAGCTTTAATTTCTCATCATATTGTATGCATAATTGTTTTTATTTAATAAGGATTATGGTAGAACATATAACATATTTTTTTTCACTACTACAAAAAAGGGTTTTTAGGACTAGCATTGCGAGTCCTAAAAAATGTGCGAGTCCTAAAAAGTTTTATTATTAATTTTAAAAAAATGAATTGGTGGCCAAAGCTCCCGCCGGAGCTCCGGCAGCAGCGGCGGCGCCACCACCGGCGACGGTGGTTCGAGAAAACAATGATTGGCTTTCGAAGCCTAAGGCTCGGGGAACGTTGTGGTGGTGGTGGTTCTTCGAGGAACAGAATGTGGTGGCCGAATTTGAGGCAAAAAATTTCGGACTCCATAGATTCCGATGAACACCAAAAATGAAATCCGGCGACTTCTAACCCGATCCTTGGTTGGGTTTTGCTCGCATGAAAGTGTTGAGTACGATGGTGGTGGTGGCTCGACTCACAACGACCCAAGGTGGTTGGAATCTCGTCGGAAACTTTGGGAAAACCCAAAACCGATCTTCTCTGTTGTCGGTCTTAGGAGACGCGTGAGGGTTCGAGCTCGCGGGGGTCGAAGCTTCGGTGGCCTCCGAAGCTCCCTGGCCGGCGCGTGTTGTAGGTGGCGGCGGGGAAGGCGGCGGTCGGGCTCGGCAAACTTTCAGGCGAGAGAGAGGGAAGGAGAGAGAGGAGAGAGAAAGAAAAAGGGGCTGATAAGTGCGGGGTTTTTTTTTTAATTTAGTTATTTATAAAACTTTAATTTTTTTTAGGACACGCATTAGTTTTTAGGACTCGCGTTGCGAGTCCTAAAAGAAATTCTTTAAGGACTCTCAACGCGAGTCCTAAAAAGTCCAGGAGATTGGAGGGAATTTGTGATTTTTTCAAATTTAAATTTTTAGAAGACATAAGTTTTTAGGACTCGCAACGCGAGTCCTAAAAAGATTCTTTAAGGACTCGCAATGCGAGTCCTAAAAAGTCCAGGAGGTGTTTTTTTAAAACCCAAAATCAAACTTTTCCAAGAGGTGTTTTTTTAAAACCCAAAATCAAACTTTTTTAGGACTCGCAGAGATTTTAGGACGTTGCGAGTCCTAAAAAGTCCAGAAGTTGTTTTTTAGGACTCGCATATATGTGAGTGTCCTAAAAAAGTGTCATAAAAATCTTTTTTTGTAGTAGTGTTTTATCATTATCATTGTATTGAATGTGACTACATTACTATTATTGTGTTTTGGCAAAGTTAGTAGGTTTTACATAAATTAATGAGTTTATCTCATATTTTTTTTAGTCTATACTCTTAATCCTCCTTAGCAACATTTTTTTTATCTCCATTCTCTTTATTTTTACATTTATATAGTTCTTTTGAGTTTTATTTTCACCAGTTATAATCATACTTTAATTATAATTTAGTATTTTTTTTTGTTACTATATTTAAGTATATTGATAGGTAAAATATTTTTAACTATAGTGTTAACTTACATTTTTATTAAATGGGTATGTTGACGCCATTTTTCGTCAACTTAATTTTGAAGAGCACTAAATAATATTTTTCAGAAAGCATAGAAGAACACAAGATTTTTACGTGGTTGAGTAGTTAAAATTTGCCTAGTCTACGAGTCAATATTATTAATCTTGACACTCACTCAAAGCTTTTTCAGAGCAATTTGACAGAGTATTCTCAGTACAATTTTGTGTGTCTCTACAAATGAAAAATATTTGTAGACCTAGTTAGGAGAATATATTCCACTGATTCAGGGAAGTTACAATCAATTATTCAAATTTGAAATAAATGTAAATAAATACATTAATTACATAATATTCCATGATAATTGAAATTTAACATCTGATAACAACAAATCTCTAAGGAATAAGGATTTCCTAATAGCTGTCGTATGCAAAATGCATTGTTGATCTCGAATGTAAGGTTAACGCACTTTCGAGATAGACCAAAACTTCGAGCTCGTTATTCCAGTCAACCTCCTTCTCTCTTAGCGATTTTGTCGAACTGATTCTTCGGAGACTAATGTGTTCGAGCTTGCAACTAAGGCTCGAACAATACACATGCTTCAGAGAAGATTATCTTTTTCGAGCCGACAACTTGTGCTCGATCATTAATAACAACAGATCGGGAATTATTTAAATTTATACAAGTGTTCAGCCAATGCTTGTTATTTTCGAGCTTACGCTTTATGAGACTATAATTCGAGTCTCATTTATTCATCCTCGAAATTTTAGTGTAAAAGAATAACGTAAATATATTGATAATTTACAAATAAGAATTAAATATTTTTATTTATAAATATTTAAAATTATTATTATGTATTTATTGATTATTTAGAATAGATGTCATGCGTTGATAATATCACCAGTGAACCACTGCTTTTTTGCCATAAATTTGTTATAAAAAATAGATGTAATAGCATCAGGCCATAGCTATATATTTATGCATTACTTTTTTTTTTATTATTATTATATGAAAATGTGTTTCTTGTGGATAAATGTGTGTTTATAAATTGTAATGGCATATTGTTTTGCTTTATTTTGAGTTTCCAAACTGAGAGGAGTGAGTCTAATCATACTCACGCGTCAGATCTTGACATGTGTCACAATCATACTCATTTCACTATAGAAATAATCACTCTCTAATGTACCTGGCCCCACTCCATCAACCCATCTTCACTCTCCTCTTACGCGAGTGTAATACACCTTAAAATCTGCTGCAAGAATGGACTTCACTCTCCCTCACACGAATGAATAAAGGAAACACCCTTGTGTGCTGTCCTTTGTCTTTTTTGGACGATATAGAAATAGCACCGAATTATTGCCATCAATCAGCAAAGAGAAAATAAAATAAAATAAAGTGATATCACTAAAATCTTACATCATTGAAGAAATCTTCACCAAGATGTATAAAGTGATATCATCGTTGAAGAATTTTCGCTTTTCAATATGAGTTTATACTTTTTTGGACCCCTGTGTTTTTTCTTATTATTTGTTTGGACCCTATGTTTTGACAAATTATTTTTTGGACTCTAAGTTTTGTAAAATGGTTAAAATAGAACCCTAAACTCAATTTTGATGAAGAAAAAATTGAATATAACAACACAGTTTTTAAGCAGAATGATTTTATTTTTGTTCTGAATTGTTAGTTTGGTAAATTATTTGTGATTTTAGTTAAGAAAACATTGACCAAAATCGGGTTTAGGGTTCTATTTTAACTATATTTTACAAAACATAGGGTCCAAAAAATAATTTTTCAAAACACAGGGTCCAAACAGATAATGAGAAAAAACACAGAGTCCAAAAAGATATAAACTCTTTCAATATAAAGGAAATTCTCCTTATTTATATTTAATTATATATATTTATATATATATAAAGCAAATTTAAGGAATCGATGAAGAAATTCGTTTCTATTTTACAAACAGTAATTTTTAAATATTAATTTAAGAAATTATGATTTAAAAATTAAAATTTATACTTATACAATTTTGATTAGTTAGTTGTTTTCTTATTATTATAAGATAATTAAAGAAAAATCAAGAAAATATTATGATTAGATTTTTAATTTTAATAAATAATAATTAGACATATATTTTTTTAAAAAGGGTTTATATATTTTTGGGTCTAATATTTTGTCTATTACATGTTTGAATTATGTATTTTATCTCATTATTAATTTAGACTTTATGTTTTAATAAATTATTTTTTGGACCCAATATTTTGTAAAATAGTTCAACACAATTCTAGACCCAGTTTTGAACAAAGTTTTTTTGAAGTAAAATTGCAAATAATTTACCAAACTAACAACTTTGAATAAAAGCACAATCATTCTGCCTAATAATTGTGTTTCTATATTTAATTTTTTATTTATTAAAATTGAGTTTAGAAGTTTATTTGAACTATTTTATAAAATATAGAGTCTAAAATATAATTTGTTAAAATATAAGATCCAAACAAATAATGAGATAAAACACATAGTCTAAAAATGTATCAATATTTTAGTATTTTTAAAACTATAATTAATAAAAAAAAAAATAGGGAGTCCCATACGTTTAAATCATTTCTAAATCCTAAACACATTAAGCCCTTATAACATGTTGTTTATGTAAATGAATTTGAATATTTTGTTTTACCATATTAATGTTTTATTGTTTAAATTTTCAAGTAGTTCTGTTCTATATTTTGCTTGGTTGTAATTTTAATAAAATGGTCAATAGTCTGACTAAGTATTTCTTTAGAGTAGACAATGAACTTGCATAGATGGATGAGATTCCTCATCCAATCTCTGATGTTTTCGCTTTGCATTTTTAAAGAAGATTATACCACTTTTCAAAATAAATAAATAAATAATAAAAGCGCTTATATATTGTCTTACTATTATCTTAGTTTAATTTCTTACATCATCTTATGTTGTCCCATTTTATGTTCTTAATCATATTTTTTTTATTTCAATTTTTAAATTAATTTTTTATTACATATTTTCTTTTCATTATTGTTTACTTTGATTTTTTACTCATTATTTGCCCAGAAAGTATTACTTTGACTCCCTCAGTTTAAGGCCATTATCAAATTTAATCTTAATTTTCTTTAAAAAAAATAAGCTAAAAAATAGCTCTCATTTAAATAGTCGAAATGGGTCCTCGTTTCTAGTCAAATTTTATTATTGATCAGTTAAAATACATTAGAATATTTAATTTCTTATACATAATTGATTAAACTAGTCAACCAAATTGAAAAATTAAAATAAATAAAATCTAAAATAAAACATATAAAACTATATTTGTCTAATTTTATGTGCATTAATATATTTATAATATTTTGTAAATAATTTATAAAATTAAATAATAACGTCTAACATTTAAAATAAATCACTACTACAAAAACAACTTTAACTTTAATTTTTTGGGCAGATTGATTTGGTTCTTACTAAAATGAGAATTGAAATCTATCTATGTAAAGTTAAAGACCTTACAAACGGAAGTTCAAAATAAAAAATTGAATTCAGTTATCATAAAAACCAAAGTCTATTTATAAACATTAACTTTGATTTATATGAAATAACCGAAGTTAAATGCGTTCAAGGCGGTCAACGTGGCAAGATTTCAAACCATTTAACTTTGTTTATTTCATAAAATCGAAGTTAAATGTTATAAATAGATTGCGTTTTTTTATGAAATAACCAAGTCTATTTTTTAAAAAAGTAAATTAATATTTTCTGTTACCAAACATATATATTTTGTTTTATATTAAATAATTGAATTTTTATTTTAGTTTAACATTAAGAAATCTATTTTAGTTTAACATAAATAATTTTTGTTCTTTATTGTAATTATTATAATTTAATTTATCATTTGCATAAATAAAATTCACCAAATTTGTAAACTTATAAAAACATTCATATATATACTACTAAACACAATGCTCATACTGTTCATACAAATTCACCTAATTATAAGTAGTTATAAAACTAAATTTACATATACACATAATAGGTCTCTAATAATAAATAAAAACTCTCAAACTTTTGCTAACTATTCATATTGTATTGGCTGGAGGTCATTGATCTCAATGTAATCATTTTTCCTACCAAACTGTAAAATTGATAAATAAAATTTGTTGAGCATACTAATTACTATATAGTTTATCTTAAACCAAAATAAGTTATAAAAATATGAACCTACATTATTTTTTAGGACTCCCACCGCATCTGTTGCCCTTGCAAGATCCTGGATGTATCTTAATATATAGAAACCTCATTCATGACTTTTTGGCTATTTTGGACATTGAATATTGATGATCTTTGTTAAAACTTCACAA
The DNA here is from genome assembly GCF_963169125.1 of Humulus lupulus. Lineage (NCBI taxonomy): Eukaryota > Viridiplantae > Streptophyta > Magnoliopsida > Rosales > Cannabaceae > Humulus > Humulus lupulus. The sequence continues at coordinate 58,471,149 of NC_084794.1, read as the reverse complement.
GTATGGAATTTGAATAAGCGTTTTGGTATGCACTATATATATTAAGAAAAAGATGTAAAAATTTAATAATTTAAACTTTAAAACTTTAAACTTTAAGAAACATAATTTTAAAAATAAAATTTACCTCATCATCATTGCATTAATTTGTGGATGTTGTTCATATACTTTCAATGGGTCCAAAAATACGTAGGGATCAATAGCATCCAATGTTTACTAAAACAATAATCAAGTTAAATTAATTAAACGATTATATGAAAAGAGTAGTTAAAGTAATTTCAGGTAGTTCTTACCTCACGTTCCAAGAAATAAAGTACATCTTTCATGGTATATCTATTGTCATCAACCAATTTTCCATAATATTAGTCGCATTCTCCATATCTTGTGCATTGTTAGTATTAAGAAGCTCAGTATATCTAAAAACGTGTAATAGACGTGTATTTTTGTAAAGGCTCTCCCAAATGCATATGTAGAAATTTCTTAAGTATTAAATATTTAAAAAAAAAATCAATAGAGTTTTCCCTATAAGTAGGACTACCCAAATTTGTTAACATTTAATTTACAACTAAAATATTCTACATTTCACATAGGAGATAAGCATAATCATGTCAAGTTTATCTTAAATGAAAGATTGAGTTGAAGTTGAAGAGATACCCCATAACAAAAAGCATGGTTGAGCCTCCAATATCATCCAAAGTCGCTACTTGCTCTACAACTTATAAAGTGGTAAGATGAACTCGTGACTCATAAATGATTAGTCAACAGGATTTACTACGACTTTTCTTGTTCCTTTAATCGAACATAATTCCCTCACAATAAATCGAATATTGACATGGATGCGAATCATTAGATGATCATCAAATTGTTGGGGGTGTTGTTTCAGCTTCTCCTACACTGATGTGAGATCCAACTAATGACAGATGTGAGCTGGGCGTGGATTTGCATTTCCCCTTGGACGTGCTTCTTGACATTGGGGGTTCATTTGTAGGGGACCATGCATAATATCATTTAAATATTAATAAAATGAACCTATATAACAAATGAATGAAAGAATTCATTTATACTTGGTTTTTCATAATAAAATGCTTGGGCCAAGGAAGGATTGTGTTGGTCGTATCACTAGCATATCATACTTCACCAACTGCAATTAGGATTTCGACATCCACTTGTATAAAATTGGTGACCAAAACTAGCAGTACCGAATCATCCAATTCAACTGTATGAATAGTCACAGGACCCTCCGAATCAATGATGAAACCCTCAGCCACTACATTGTGAATATTATCTGAACACAGTTTCACAACGTTGTTATGTTGTAAAGGGAACTCGTAGATAACTGATTGAAATTGTTCTTCAATGTTCTCATTCTCCTCTTCATTATCAAATTGTTCTTCAATGTCCTATTCATTATTGAATTCTTCTTTAATATTCCCATTCTCTAATTGTGTAGCTCTTTCCATCTTTAGCTCTTCAGTTTCTATTGTGAGACTAGCAATCTCATCATCTTTCTAAGAAACAACATCAGACACTTCCCTTTGTTTTCTTTCAAATAATCATATATTTTTGTACTAAACCTACAAAATAATCAAGCCAGTTAATCATTTGAGTTAAGTAAATACAAAACTAACAAAGATTAATAAATGTAATACTCAACAACTCTAACACGACTTGATTGTTCAGGTGTCTCTACCCTTGGCTACAATTTCACCACGACTACTTTTTTCTTTCAATTCCTCCTATTCAATATTCCATGGATCGATTATATTCCTATGGAGATTGTGAGGTGGGTTTCATTGTATTATTTTCCTTTTATTGTTAGTTCATTATATATTGTATTTGTTTGGTTTCTTTTGTGTACAGTTAATTACAGATCAATTATTTTTTATTTCCAAACGTCAAATAGGTATAAATATATATTATATGTAGGTATACTTCTTGCTATATTTTCTTTATGCTTTTGTGAAGATGTTAATCTATTTATTTGTAATTAAGCTATACAATTTGTTTTTTTTTAACATGTATGTTTTAAATCTTCGTAATGGTTTTGTTGGGTAGTCTTTCGGTTCTCATTGTTGTGACTTCTGCTTGAGATATTATTGATGTAAGCTCAAAAAAGTGTTTGCATGACATGTTTTGTTGCTGGGATTTCATTATTGTTTTTCATATTTCGTATTTGTTTAATTTTAGTGTTCTGTTTGAATCTAAATGGATTGAAAGGTCTGTTTTTGCAGCTAGATTGTTTACAGGTTTTTGAATATTCATTTTTTATTTATTTTGACTCTTGGACTTCTACAATATAAATAAATGAATGTGTAATAATTATAACTGCTATATAATTATTATTTCCCTAATAGTAACAACTTATTATTTTATAGTATTTATTGTTTTTATTAATAATCTGTATTTTTCTATAGGGGAATTTATTATTATAATTACTAAAATTTAATTTTAATTTGTAACGTTTCAAATAGTGTGGCTCTGTTTTGTCAATTATTAGTGTGACTCATCATTTGAATGTATTAATGTTTCTATATTTCTCTAATTTATTGTCCTTATATATTTAAATATTTATCATCCTTGTAAATGTATTTGTCCTTTTCATCTAATCTAGTTATTAGAAAGGTTAGCAAGAGTCTATTTTTAATTATTTCTAGAAAAAGGTTGATAAATTTGGTTTCCTCTTAGTCTCTTTAGGTTGTTCTCAATTATGAGCTAAAAATCGGTACGTGTATGTTTTTTTTTTTATACAAGCATCATGTATATCTATATTTCACAAGCATTACAAGGTGTAGTTAAAAGGTTAGTTCCTAAATATTGACTCTGGATTAATTTGCTTATTGCTTATGTCGGTTTTGTGCCAATTTTTGGCCAAGTGTTGTTATGTTATAGTATATTTGGTTATGTTAAAATTTTATGAGTTTCACTCTCTTCTTTTGTATGCTCTTTTATCCTATTTTCAAGTTAATTCTTTAACTTTTTTCAATTGTTTTTATCATATCATTGTATAGATACATACAAGTAACTGTTTTTATTTTCTTTCCATATTATTCCACTACAAAAAACCTCACTTTTGCCAGCACAAATTTGCGCTGGCAAAAGTGAGGTTTTGCGCCGGCAATGGTATCTTTTGGCGACGAAAAAATGCGCTGGTAAAAATAGGGATGCGCCGGTAAACATTTTTGTCACGTTGTTGTGAAAAACACTTTTAGCGGCGCAAAAATGCGCCGACAAATGTTGACTATTTTAGTGGCGCGTTTTTGCGCTGGTAAAGATGTATATATGCAGTGAGGATTGAAACTTTTGCCGACGTAATTTTGCGCCGGTAAAAGTATTTTTTAAATAATTTTTTTTGATTATATTACTAATTTTATTTTCAATATATTAATATTAATTAATAAATTTCGATTTTAATATATTAATAATTATTTAATTTTTTAGTAATATTATTTAATTATATATAAAATTAAAATTAAAATTTTATAAATAAATAAAAAAAATTACAACTATTAATATTTATTGTCTCCACCAAACATGAAAATATAAAAGTAGTTTAGTAAAATAAATGTCTAATAAATTAAATTTAAATAAATAAATAAAAAGTTCTATAAATGAGTACCGCCCGCCTCATCATCCCCGCCCCCGTCAGCATCATCGTCATCGTCTGAATCCTGTTCTAGTAAGTCAACAGTAAAACCAGAAGCCATTTCACCAACCTGCTAAAACAATTTAAAAATATAAACATACATTATTAATTTGGTTTTTTAAGTTCATACTTTAACTAAAATACATATATCACAAAATACAATATAATAAATATTAACAAGCAAAATTAAACAAATACATATAACACAATAAAATAAAATAAAAATACATATTCAAATCTGTTTTTTTAATTTTACAAAAAAAATTAATAAATACAAAAAACATATATTATAAAATTAACTTAAATATAGTTGTTATTAAGAGAAACAAATACATATAAAACATTAAAATAAAAATTAATGTTAACAGCTATATTTTTTGTAATTAATGTTAATTTTCCTAAGACTAACAAAATTTGGGCAGCATAACAGCTATATTTTAAACTATCCCAAAATTTTATAAAACCTGCAAACTACACACAAAAATATACATAATATTACTAGATCAATATACAGAATATTCCTAGAGCATGCACAACATAAACACATATTTACTTAAAATTTCTAAAATATTTTAAAATTTGATTTTTAATTGCTAAAATTTAATCTTATTATAATACCAAATCTAATCTCATAATCTTAAGATTAATCGAATACTAATTAAATTAATTTCTAATTATGAGATTATATTAGATCATCTAATGTAATGATTTTTACTATACTATCATGCACAACATAAAATTTGATTTCTTCTTGTACCTTTTTTTCTAAAATTTAAAACAGAAAACGAAAATAAAAAAACAGAAAAAAAAATTAAATCATATATAAAAAAAATAAATACAAAACAAAAAAAAACATAAATATAAATATAATCATATACATTTTAAAACATAAAAAACATATATAAATATAAATATATATACCAGTTTAAATATATATATATCGGTTTATATAATATATAATATATATCAATTTATATATATAATATATAACATATATATATATATATTAGTATATACCAGATGGTGTGGTGGTCCGATGGTGGCGGGGTGGTCCGATCGGCGTGGTGGTTCGGTGGTGGCGGGGTGGTCCCGTCAATGGTCCGGTGTACAACTGAGAAAAAAAAAATAGAAATGAGAGGGAAAATTCATGGGCAAAACAAACAAATAATGGAGAAAATAAAATAACTTACCTTACCTTGAGATGGAAAATGAAGGTGTCGTTGAAGAAGAGAGGAGAATGGTGAAGATGAGAGAAATCTGAGAAAATAAAAAAAATGGGGAAGAAGGCTCGGGCGGCTGAGTTATAATGTTATGACTTTTGCCGGCGCGTTTCGTTGCGCCGACAAAAGTATAAAATTGCGCCGGCAAAAGTCTATCAGAGAAGCCCTAGTTCAAAACGACGCCGTTTAAATAAGCATACCTTTACCGACGCATTTGTTGACTTTTGCCGGCGCAACTAATTGCGTCGGCAAAAGTTTGCCCACCTACCACCTTGAAAACGTGCACAACATTAATTTCACGTTGACTTTTGCTGGCGCGTTAGGTGAATTGCGCCGGCAAAAGTCCCTTCATAGTATATTGTTAAACTTTTGCCGGCGCAACTCGGAATTGCGCCGGCAAAAGTCCTTGTTTTTGCCGATGCAATTCACTAAATGCACCGGTGAAAGTTGTTTTTGCCGACACAATTCCAAATTGCACCGGCAAAACCCTTGTTTCTTGTAGTGTTCACTCACTTCTTGTCAAATTTTTGTTTCTCTACAACCTTTTTCTATAAGAAATTAATCGTAATTTGTAACAATTTTATAATGTTTTGTCATATATATATTTTTTTATTAGGTGGATTGGGAAAATATTAAAAAAGAGTACTGTCCTCTTTTTAATTTATATCTACAACTATTTAAGTTGGTTATTTGAAAGATATAAAAGTTATTTAATGTTTACATTAAGATTGACTTTTCATATTTTAGTTGTTAAGTATAATTAGTTATAAAAGATTTAAAATTTAATAATAATTTAAAATTTTCTCAATAGGATTTTAAGTTAATTTCTTTAATAACTATTTCTTATATTTGGGAGTGTTTTCTATATTTATTAAGTTCAACTTTTCATTTTAATCACGAGTTTTATAAATTTTATTATAGTGTTGATGTATATATTAATGAGTTATTGTTTTGAAGTCTATTTTAGACTTTACATATAGAAATGATAAAGCTCGTTGCTAACTAAAGGGAAGGGTTTCCTTTGGTTATATATGGAAATGATAAATCTCGTTGGTTATATTCTTTTTTCACCAAAGTTTTTTCCCTTATAATAGAATAACTCTTTTACTTATTCTTTGTTTTTTGATGTACATGTATATTTTTAGTATATTGGTGGGATAGTTTGTTCAAGGTTGCAGACTTTTAGTTTCTTTTTTACTAAGTTTTTTTGTCTAAGTTTTTTAGGGCATTTTTTTCTCATGTTAGCTCCATTGTTTTACAATGTGGCCTATGGATTGGTTTAGCATGACCTTTGGCTAGAAGATAATATTTTTATGTTGGATTTTTCATTCCTCCTAATAGTACTTTCTATCTTGAATATTGATACAGTCTATTCCGACAAAAAAAAAAAAATACCATGGATTGATAAAAGTAATAATTTATACAAATTGAATTAGTTTAATCATTGTTCCATTACTTAAGATCACTTAATATATTTTCTTGAATCTCTCTGTGCAATTCTGTGACAATAACTTTTCTTTTCATAAGCTCTCAGCGAAACTTCATGGAGTTCTACATTTTGCACACCTTGTTCTTTTTTATACAACATACAAGATAGTTGGAGTTATTTAGTGAGACTCAATATATGTTAAAACACTGATGTGAAGTACTTACCAAATCCTCTCTAATATTCACCATGCGTCTACGAGATGTGCAATGTCTCGACATATTTTGTAGAGCTCGTTCTATTTGTGCTTTCCTAAATTCATACAATTTTTTTAATTAAAGGTAAGTTATTAAACACTTACTCATATTTCGATACTAAGTTTTGCATTGAAAATAGTACATAATACTTTGGAGGTAGACAATGCTTGACAAATTGTACCCAATTGTGGTCGATTTCGAGACTGATGAACAAATGCGAGTTGTGAATATTTTCTGAACATTTTATTAAATAAAAAAAATTAGAAATTTACTAATACATTGATATCAAATTCGAATTAATAAAGAAAATCACCACAAACAAAATTTTGAAGATTCATACCTTCTTAAATAGTCAAATACATCTCCAAATCAAGATTATTAACCCTCAAAAGCTATACATTATCAAAAATAGAATAAATCCGAAGTAATAAGAGAAAATAAAAAAAAAATTCATACCAACATATATTTAGTGATCCATACCTATTACAAAGCTCAAAAAGTTGTTTGGATTCTGAAAATCCGTTCAAAAACTCAAAACAATGGGTATTTCTGACTACCACTCATACCCATTGCCAAAGGAACTTTTTTTTCCTCTCAAAACCGAAAATAACTAATTTTCTATGATCTATTTAAGTTTTTTTTTTAAATATAGAAAAAATGATGGAAGAAAACAAGAAAAAAGTTGGGAAATAGCTAAAACCCTATTCTCTTGCACATTTGTGATTAGTGATGCACACGGGGCGGGGAATTGGCAGGGAGTGCTCCCCCGTCCCCGTCCCCGTCCCCATTTATATTTCTAATCCCCGTCTCCGCCCCATCCCCGCTTATTCCCCGTCGGGGACGGGGTGGAGAATCTCACGGGGAACCCATTTATTTAAAAAATAAATTTAAAAATAAAAATCGTGAATTATATGTGAATTAAAATATTGCACAATATTTATTATTTAAAATATTAAACACTATCCTAAATAAAATTTAAATATTAAAAAATTTACTACTATAGTACAAAAATACATAAAGAAAAGATATAAAATACATATCAAATATTACAAAAATATATAAAAAATTAAACGGGACCCCGTCGAGGCGGAGAGTTATCCCCGTCCCCGCCCCATTTAACATTCGAGGATTGAAAGTTATCCCCGTCCCCGCCCCATTCCCCATTTAGATGGGGATTCCTCGCCCTATTAGGGGCGGGTCTCCGCGGGGCCCCGTCCCCATAGGGAAAATGTGCATCCATATTTGTGATGGAGGTTTCTTAATTGTCGTCTCTGTGTTTCAGAACGAGGAATGAGATTGAGAAAGTGAGTTTTAACGCCTTTAACTTAAGTTTTATTTTTTTTAAAAAAATCGAAGTTAAAGGGCTTTGCCTTTTATTTTTCCAAACGATCCTTTCACCTTTTACAATTTTTACTTTTTTTTTTCCAATAAAATAGAAGTAGTAGATTAATTCCCATGAGCGCCAAACTGAAAAAATGAAGTTAAAATTTCTTTAAAAGCTTTAACTTTGTTTTTTTTTTATGTATTTCCCAATAATTCAAATTGTAAAAATTGAAGTCAAAACATATTTTTGTAACAGTGAATAAAATTAAAACTAAAACATTTTGAACCATATTTCTTTTAAATTTATGATTTTATTAATAAACATTACAATTTTTTATTGGTTAGATTTCTCATGAATCACTTTTGTTCTTTTCAGGTGGAAGCCGTAGCTCTTCTAGCAGGACATAATTGGGATTATGCTCGAGGACTCTTTGTTCAAGAACCTTTTTCAGACTCCCTCTCTTTAGTTTTAATGATTTATAATAAGTCCGTTCATGTAAATGCGTTAGGTTTTTTGTTTTATGATATAAATGCACTACTAAAAAAATTACATGATAAGTCGGTTAAAAACTGACATCTGAATGTTCATAAGTCGGTTGAGAACTGACTTCCCATGCAGTGACTTATGATGTAAAAACGTGATAGGTCAGTTGGCGCCAAACCGACATCTGGTGTAAGACATGGTAGGTCGGTTGCAAACCGACATCTGGTGTAAGACATGGTAGGTCGGTTGCAAACCGACCTCTAGTGTAAGACATGGTAAGTCGGTGTGGCACACCGACCTCTGGTGTAAAACATGACAAGTCAGTTCACAACCGACTTATGGTGTAGAGTTCTATTGTCAGTTTTAGTAGAACCAACTTATGGTGTTTTTTTTTCTCTTAAAAAGTGTATTATGCCCAAAACAAATCATGTTTTTATACAATCAAACTGAACAAAACAAAACATATATCACAATAATATAAAATACTAGAATTTGAATTAAGTATCTAAAATAACGAGTCTTAAGTTAATTACAAAATGACTCACATAAGCATTGTAAACTATAGTTAGGCAACAAAAGTGTGTATATCTTCAAGAAAGTCTAAGTTAACAAAAGTGAGTGGACCTATGTAGTACTCATCAAATCCATGACGCATTGTGCCTATTCTTCACGTACTTTATTGATCTCATCCTTTGTGTAATAGTTCTTCCCGCCACACTAAAACAAAATTCATTGCATGAGTTGAATTAATATACTTAATCTTAAGGTAAATCTAGAACTTTAATAATGAATATTTTCACTTACATTACTAGTTAGCCATCGCATTTAAAACTCATTTGTCACGAAGTCCTTCATCATCCTCATAACATAGAACCCACATTGTACTGATTGTAATGGTTGACGAGGACACTTAACTGTTCTCCACGCGACTTCCTTAGTTTTTGCATTATTTGTGTGTAAATGTTGAAAGACACTAAATAATAATAACATAAACATTTAGATGTTGTTAATTTTAAATGAATTAAAGAGTATGTAGTTAATTTGTTATATTTTTACCGAGAAATGAGAGATTTGATTTCATCTGGTGGAAAATTGTGAAGAGAATCCAGGAATTAGCACAATTGGTGATCAAAATCAATTATTATAAGCATCCAATGCTTTCTAACAGAAACACAAAAATATTTCATTATTAATATTATATATATTCACTAACAAAATACTAAAAGTAAAAAACTTACCCCTTATGATATGGCAACAACCACATCTGACCCGGATTTGAATCAATCATATGCTTTGATACCCATTCAACTCATTCTTCTTCAGTGGATCCAACATTTGATAACCAAATTGGCTCAACAAAACGAAAAAAGTGACTGATCTCTCTTTTCACTAATTGGAAGTATAAAATCCTACATAAAAAATATATCTTTGTTAAATTTATAAAATAAATTATGAACAAACTTATAATTATTTTAAAAATCTTTGATACCTGATATATAACGATACACATGATGCTCCAATCTCTTCCATTAAGCCAACATGGACTATTTCTTCGTGTGAGATATATAAATCATTCTCATGGCCGAATATCTCAAAATCCATCGAAATTTTGATTATGAAACTTGGCTCCACATACTTCACGGTAGTTAATAGACACTTGAGAAAGCCCCATTAGGAATCTTGAAGAGTATCGGGGCACTAGCTTTAATTGACACTACTTCATTTTGACTAGGAAGTCTTTGGGAAGGATGAGACTTCTCTTGTGTCATTGGGGCATTAGGTATTGGTGAACCATTCCTTTTTTGCTTCTTTGTCTTCTTAGGTAGCTTCAACATGTGTAATGACCCAACTACTCTAGACTTTTGGACCATTAACGAAACTATACATACAAATCCTTAATAAAGCTTACATTGCGAAAATACCATAATTTTATTAGGAAACTTGTAAAAATAAGAGTTACTTACAAAAATACCAAGAAGGATATGGGATCCCATTATCTTAAAAACAAAACATAATTTAAAATAAAGGAGTTACATAGCAAGTGCGGAAAATTATATATAAACCCATAAATAAAAGACTACATCCTCGAAATCGAACTCTCGACTCCTTGAATCCATTCACCATCGATACACAATCTCCAAGCATCCACGAATCTTACCGCCGTAATAGCTATTTTCCTGCACATATAAACAAAAAGGAATGAGCCTAATGCCCAGCAAGGAAAATCTAACACATAGTTACATAAATTTCATAAGAAACATAAAGACATAATATAACACTTTATCATACACATACTATAATGCCCATTATTACTTAGGGTCCCATAGACTAAACAAGTCATATGCCCATGAGATTGGTGGGGTCCTACTAGCTAAGCAGGTCATATGCCCATAATCTATTTGGGGTCTTGTTAGTCATATGGGTCATATGCCCAAGCCTACAAACATACATATCATAACAGTTATCATAACATAAGAAACATAAGATAACATATAAAACATATAACATATGCATTTCTATCCTATTTTCCTTACCAAAGTTACCGGGATATGAGGACAGAGTTGGGACTTTTGGAACACTCCTAAAACCATAAATAACAGGGTGAGTAGATTTGAAGAAAAAGAAATGAAAGGAATGGAAGGACTAAACCTTTGAGAAACATACTTACCAAAACTTATGTGCTCAATAACTTAGATTTCCTAACCAAAATAAAGATTAAGGTTAGAGGCTGAGTAGAAGACTATGAGAACTTAAAAGAAAAGTATAGAATTGAACTAGAGTTTTGGGTTACCTTGAAGACTTGTAAGACCAATCTACACCTCAAACCGAAATACTATAAAACCTTACTTCCCAGAGTGTTTGATAAGCTTATGATGATTAAGCTTATGATTCCCCAACCCAGGTGTTTACACTCTCACACTCACCTAGCACTTGCAGCCTCTGAACTTAGAGCAAAAGATGAATAATGGCTGGGTACTAGGTCCTATTTATAGAGTTTAGGAATGAAAGGATCTTAATTTTACTTGAATAAAAATAATAGCTTTTTAGGTGAAAATAATTTGAATTATCGTTCAGCAGAGGCTGAAGACTCGTTCAAAAAGGTGCTGGACTTATCAAGAGGTTGAATGGCTGAGTGGAAAATGTTTTCAAAATGTTTCAAAATATGTTGAAGGAGGCGATATATCGCCCCCTGTAGGCGATATATCGCCTGGGCCAGTATGCCCGAGGCTGTCGTGCATCGTCTCGTGTTTTCCATATCTACGTGCTGCGATATATCGCCCCTATAGCTGCGATATATCGGCACACGCTGATTATTTAAACACGAAATTACACATTTTTAGCTAAGTTTGAATGGAGTAAACAGCCTTGACTAAGCCCTCAACGTATTCAAAGCTGCTGACTGACCTTATAGCATTCAAACTTTTACCCTTATTAAATTTAATCCTCAAAATACTTAATCCTTAATCATCCATACATAACATGTGCTTAAAATCCTATTGGTTCTTATCTAAACCTTATAGTATAATAAATATTATCCTTAATATCAGTCATATTAATCAAACCTTAGGTTAAAATTAATATTCTTAAACTATAGGTGAAACTTAGGAAATCTACAAGTACTACTATGAGTGTCCAAATAATTCCCGGTCTGAACCAAAAATCCACAGTTAAAAAGATAATACTATAATACTTCTATCTAACTAGCTAAGTAAAGTTCTTGGACTCTACAACATGAAAGTAACACATGTTAGTCATGAAAAATAATTCAATCACTAAATATAGTTTCTTGTCAATGTCTTACCAAATCTGAATCGTAAGGAATGATCAGATGAGATGGCCACTCAACATAGTGGCCGATAGCATGACGTACTAAAGAAATCTCATCTCCAATAGGAAAAATAAGTTTAGCCTCATCATTGTAGCACTCATCCACTTGCACACGATAGTTACCCTTTCTTAAGTCAACACAATGAATTTTTCCGCTTGTTGCCATTATTCGTCCAATAGCAACAGTATCACCATTTTCTGTCAATAATCTAGACTTCTGATTATCCTACAAGCTCAAGACGAGGACAAAATAATATTAATATTATAATAGATATTTTCTACAATAATAATATGAATAGGTGAAGAATAAAATACCTTTGAAGAAACTAAAGACTTATTTACCACCTCCATTGGCGTAGGGATCTCACTTGTTCGTGAAACTATCGTAGGCAAACTCACTTCACTTCCTTTTAATGATGAAATTTGGTTTGCTAATTCTGTAAACTTTTTAAAAAAGAACTCTCGTTCTTGTTCTCGTTCTTCTCTTTCTCGTTTTTATTCTACTTCAAATTGTTCAGCTTGACTATGTAGTCTTTGCTCAAAGGATTGCTCTAACTTTTTAAAGTCATCTAAGTATTTTTGTGATTGGTATTGTTGAAATTGAAATTGATATTGTTGAATTCCACTAAAACCTCCTGCTGGATTCAAAAAGTAGTCTCTTTGTGTAACGCCACGAATTTGGCCACTTACTCTACTAGGATGCTCCTTTGTTCCTAACACTTGTGTCAATATATCGTTTGTCCCAACTTCTACAAGTGTCCCCTCATTTCTCTTATCTAGAAGGTCATCCTGCAATATTTAATTTCATAAATTTAGTAATACAATATAATGAAGGATAAAAAAAAAAAATCCAAGTTCATGTAGTTTACAACATACAATGGCATCTCCTATAAGCTTGTCACGTTCATTTACATAATTTCCTGATGCATCTTTCCTTGCATCCTTCCAAAGTATAGATCGATCTATTGGCTCATCTGTGCCTAGTTTAGTTTGCTATAACAAAATAAAACTCAATTAGTTATATATTAAACCACTACAAAAATTAAAATCAATAGTAAAAGCTCACTTACAAGGTCAATTTCTATTTCTTTATAACTGTGGCGTGATGAACGATGACGATGCTCCAAAGCAGCACACCTCTCTTTTTGTTTTTTTTACTAAATTCCTAATTCAATTGGAATAATTTAACTTTTCAATAAATTAATATATGAATACAAAAAAATTGAACCTTAGTATTGTACATTTACTTGAAATTCTTTACTTTTTCTTTTGGTGACGAAGTTTTTCCATTCCTCCTTAGGAATGTTATATCTTTTTGGAGGCACATCTAATGCAGTGAGATTTGCTTCCAATAAATCTTGGTTGTTAAGGTAAGGAGCTACAAATCTTCCAGTAACAAATGTTTTGAATGTCCTCCACTTGATGCCTACTGAACTCATCACTTCCTTTCTCATTCCCTTGTTAAGATGAAAAGCTAGCTACAAAGTTTAACAATACAAGTCAGTGTAAATAATAATATACAAGTTTAAAAGATTACCTTCAGTCTATGAACCTTACATTTACATCTTTCCAAACATTCTCTAAAGTTGTAGCAGGAACATCATGCCAATTATCATATGTAATTGACACCATTGACTTTGCTTGCATCCCCAAATAGCACTGTAACTCTCTCTCCGGAGTTCCAATTGATTGCCCTCTCTTGTTAAACCTTAAATTTATCTTAATCCCTTTGATCTTGTCAGCAATTATTTTTGCCAATCGCAGTATTCCCTTAGTCTGCCTACTTTTCTTCTTCTTTGTTGTAAGATCTTCATTACCAGCCTCTTCTAAATTGATACCTTCGTCTGCATTGTCTTCAAGTTCCTCTTCGGGATGCTCTTCATGATGGTCCATGATCCTATTAAGAAAAAACAAGTATAAAGATTAGTACATAAAATAAACAAATGATAAGAATATTTTAAATACAAAGCCACTAGGGTGAGACTCAGGTTTGGTCTAGTGGTTATGGGGGTTGGGAATTAGGGTGAGACTCAGGTTCGAAGGTTCGAACCTAGGATCTCTTGTTATTAAGGCTTTTAGTCTCAATTACGCACCACGTGTGCCAATGATAAAAGAAAATATATTTTAAATACAAACTTACAATCCAAATTCCATCACAATCTCTTCGAACATATGGTCCAACTATTGATTCAATTCCCTCAAATTCATTGATATCTCCAATTTCTTTTTCAAAAGTTTGAAGTTCGCCAATCTCATAATCATCATCATCATCACCTATGAATTTTGGTTGTGATGCAAGTACAATTGACCATCTTGAATCTGATGGATCTTGAATATAGAATACTTGTTTTGCTTGACTTGCTAATATAAATGATTCTTTCTTATGGCCTATTTTATTGAGATCCACTAAAGTACATCCTAACTCATCTGATATAACATACTTGTCTTCTACCCAATTGCATTTGAACATTGCCATCCTAAAATCACGATAATCAAGCTCCCATATTTCTTCAATGACTCCATAAAATTTCATATCTCCATAAAATGGTTTCTTATCACGAGCTGAAGCAAATTGAAGAGTTTTTGCAACAATACATACATCGCTATTTTGTGTCACTCTAACATCATCACAAGCTTTTGTAATAAATCTATAACCATTTACGACAAATACATCATGCTTAATTGCCATTGTAGTCAGACCTAATGAAATCCATCTTAAGTTTTCAGATACTTTGTGAAACTCCATACTCAATTCAGATTGAATCTGCATAATGTAAAATAAATTATAGATTTTGAAATAGTTATTTTTAAAAACTAAGTATAATTATAATGAAGTAATTATAATAAGCTAACCTATCACGAAACCATTGATGAAAAGTTCGATGGTGGTAATCTTGAATCCACTTTCTTGATTTACTTCGATTCTCACGATGAAGATATTCCAAGTGTTCTATGAAATTAAGAATATTGTTATTATGACAATAAATCATTGCTTAGATATCATTTCACATTATATTAATACTTATTCTATGTAAGCTTGAATTTCAATTGTATTCTCTAGAACATTTCGATGAGCAACATCCCAGTCTTCTTTTTTGATTAAGGTGAGCCTTCCATTGTTGATGCCTCTTCCAATAACATCTTCACTCATTTTCTTTCTGGGAATACCAATCGCTTCTGCATCAATAATATACTCAGTACAAAATTCAACCGCTTCTTATGCTATGTAAGCCTCAACTATACAACCCTCTGGACGATTTCGATTTCTAACATAACCTTTGTAAACTTTCATCAATCTTTCAAATGGATACATCCAACAAAAACATACATGCCCACATAGTTTTACTTCTCTAACAAGATGCACCGCCAAATGAACCATGATATAAAAAAAAAAGATGGAGGAAAGTATTGCTCAAATAAGCACAAGGTCTTGGCAATTTCTATTTCAATCTTGTCTAACTTAGACACATCAACAACCTTACAACATATGGCATTAAAAAACAAACACATTCGTATTATAGCATTTCTAACATGTTTGTCTAGTGATCCACGAATAGCAATTGGAAGTAACCGTTGCATTGATACATGACAATCATGAGATTTAAGACTGATTAGTCTACAATCTTTCAAAGATACTAAATTACGAATATTTGATGAATACCCATCTGGAACCTTAACATTTTCCAAAGTTTCACAAAGTTTACGCTTCTCATCTTTCTTCAAGGTGTAACAAGCAGGAGGTAAATATGTTCTTCTTTCATCTGTTTCAGGTGCCAAATCTTTTTTTGATTCAGACATTAACACAAGGTCTTTACGAGCAAAGATACTGTCCATAGCTTTCCCAGGAATATTAAGTAAGGTTTCGATCAAACTATCACATATGTTTTTCTCAATGTGCATGACGTCAAGATTATGTCTTACTAACAAATGTCTCCAATACTCTAATTCAAAGAAAATTGACTTCTTCTTCCAACATGTAATATTCTTTGAATCTTTGGCTAATTGGTCTTTCTTATTGCGCTTTCGTTTGATGTTTGTTTTACATTTGCCTTTCTTTTTCCCCTGTCTCTACATTTTCATCGACATTTTCCACAGGCTTACCAAATTTATTTTCAACAAAACGAATCTCTTCGTAGATAGCTTCTCCAGTCATTGGTGTAGGCGCTTCTCGCAACTCTTGCTCACCATTAAATGCTAATTTTTGCTTCCGGTAATAATGCTTTTCTAGTAGAAACCTTCTATGACCCATATAACACATCTTCCTACAATGTTCTAATCTTGTGGCGCTTGTTTGTTCACCGCATATTGGACATTCTTTATATCCTTTCACAAAACATCCTGATAAATTACCATAAGCAGGAAAATCATTGATTGTCCATAAGAGTACACTTCTAAGTATAAAATTTTCTTCTTTAAAAGAATCATAACAATCAATTCCGTTCCACAACACCTTCAAGTCATCTATCAAAGGTGCTAAATAGATATCTATATCATTTCCATGTTGCTTGGGACCTGATATCAACAAAGTTAACATTGTGAATCTTCTTTTCATACACAACAAAGGAGGAAGATTGTAAATACATAGAATCACTGGCCAACAACTGTAAGATGAGCTCATATTGCTGAATGGATTGATGCCATCAGTAGAAAGACCAAGTCGAAGGTTTCTAGGATCCTCTCTTATTTGAGGCCATAGTTCATCCACTTCTTTCCAAGCTGGGGAATCAGCTGGATGGCGCAATTTGTCATCTTTGATCCTTCCATCCTCATGCCATCGCAGACTTTCAACATGTTCAGGATTTCGAAAGAAACGTATAAACCTAGGTATTGGCGGCAAATACAACAATACTTTTGCTGGAATCCCTTTCTTACATTCTTTGTTGTTCTTATTTTTTTTCCATCTAGATGTTTTACATATGGGGCACTCAGTTGCACTTTCATTTTGATTTCGATATAGAATGCAATCATTTGGACAAGCGTGAATCTTGCTATACTCCATTCCTAATGTGCACAATTTTTTTTTTGCTTCATAAAGTGAGGAAGGCAATTCATTGTCTTTTGGTAAAATTTATTTTAATAAAGTTAATAACTTTGTGAAACTTGTGTCACTCCAACCACTACCAGCTTTCAAGTTGTATAGTTTTACTAAAACAACCAATTTTGACAAAGGTGCCCCCGAGAATATTGGTTTCTCTGCATCTTCTAAAAATTTCAAAATTTCTTCAGGCTTATCAACAAAACGTTCATCTATATCTCTCACCATCTCTATAGGGTCATCAAATACTTGATCAAATTGCTTTCTTTCACTGGGAACATTATAGTTAGAGTCATATTCTTCTCCATGCCAAATCCACTTGACATATGTTTGGTCCATTCCATTAAAGTATAGATGACTTTTTATCTCCATTATGTCTAATTTTTTCAAATTTGAACATTTTCTACAGTGACAATGAACTCTGGAAGGATCTGTTGTATTTTCTAACGCTAACTTAATAAAGCCGTCGACTCCCTCTTCATACTCTTTTGAAAGTATGTCCTTTGTTATCCAACTCTTGTCCATTTCCTAGAAAAAATTCGACAGAGGTTTCCCTAAAATTGGACTAAAATCCTCCTGCACGTAGAAAATTCCCATAACAAATTTTTAGCGCTGTCATATTCCTATTAATACACTATCTTTTTAACTTAAATTTTGACAGAGCTTCCCTATACCAATCAAACAAGAACAATGCAAGCACAACATAATTTAAATATAAGAAAATAAAACATAATTCTAGATGAATTTGGGCAACATTTCCCTTGTAATAGTGACCTAACCATCTGTCATTAGAGAATCAAGCAATTCAAACAACACACAATAAGTTTCTTCCTTATATCTCCGCAGCACACAAATAAATTTCCCAGAAACTACTTCACTAAGACACACAAGTTCTCAACCTTCCATTATCACCGCAACACACAATTTTAATCACAGAGCCTACTTCACTATGGATGAATATTTAAGATATTCAAACTCCTCTAACATTTTTATAATAATATTTATAAAAAAAATAAGAGAACATCCATACCTCTTGCAATTAACAATAATCAAGCAAATTAATTCACTTGGCAATGATCCTTGCTAATATTTCCACCAAAAACCTACAAAATAAAATTAATACCTTAAAGATTACTAGACAAATAAAAATTAAGGTCATTGATAATTTAGAACTTACAACCTTAATGAGTATATAATATAGTATAATACAGGATTTAGTCAAGATTAATAGATAAGAGATTAGTCAAGATTTACATAAATACTTGGCAAAGACCCGTGGCTGTCCTCAAAGCCCCCTAACTCCATATATACCTTGCCCTTCACACCACTTTTTCCACCATTTCCTAACCTTTCCTATCTTTCTAAACCAACTAATTTACCTATCAAATATTGGGGCTTGAAGCAATTCATTGTAATTTTTCTTCGAGTACTACTACTGTTGTGGTTTCCAAGCAAAAATAACTGGACTTGTTTTGTCTTCCCTGAATGCCTGATACGTATACGTTCAATTATTTTAAGGTCATAACAATTTGATTTTTGGGGACATACGGGTCCCTGGTGGGGGCAAAGCACATTAATTAACGTTGACAAATGCAATGCATGGAGCTTAATGATTATAAATCAGTGTGTAGAACTGAATCATGTGAAGCTAGCGATAAAAAAGTTACATATATATATGTATCTAATCTAGAAGGATAGAGATATGTCATTCTAATACACGAAAGATAAAACTTGTCCTCATTGATGCACCACAAATATAAACAACTATCTTTTCTGTTTATACTCCATTATATATCATTATCATAAAATGTTGCATATATATATTTAAGTTCTTTTCATGGTATCCATATCCCCTCGTGACCCTTTTATTGTTTTTGTCTCCAAATAAATACTAGTTTTCATGTCATGCAGAGTTTCAACTTGTTTGACCCAATTCTAACCCCCACCAAGAAAGAGAGATCAGTCTATATATATCTCAGAACCATGAAATTTTGAGTGCCTCTGATCATGAGGTTCTCTGTTTTTTTTTTCTCTTCAACTTTTTGTAGAGTTTAATTAAATTAAGAGGACAATTGATTAATAAAATATGAATATGTTCTCCTCTCAGTGCAGAAGAGGAAGAGAGCTGAGTGAAACAGACAAAAGAGAGTGGGAGAAGAGACAGAGGTAAGCTGGGCATATATTTAACTATGCTATGATTAACCTAGCTAGCTAACATAACCCCACTTGCTTTAAACATGCCATATATAACTAGATATAGTCATATAGAAAATATGCCACGTTGGACTTTTTTTTTTATGTAATATTATATATATAAACTGCTGATCTATTTTTTATAGCTAATTCAATACATATTGTTATATGTACTATCTAATTAACCTCAAATTAGCATATATAGCAAGTGAAAATATCACAAGTCTCACATATCACATCAACGTTTAATAAAATATCATTATAGTTTGCTAAGAATGTGTTTTAATTGGGACAATGTTTTTATTCTATGAATCAGAACCAAAATGTGCTTTCTTATATAATTAATGGAAGACTTAAGTTAGATTTAGATAAAAGTTAGAAGACATGTGGATCCAAATACATTTGTTTTATATATGTCATTGTATATATTTATAGCAGAGACGGAGACAGAGATATAAAGATATATATATATATAGCTAGCTTTAATGATTTAAGTTTGTAGCAAAATCTGGTACTATTGTCTAATTCTGTGGGTACTTACAAATTTGCCAGCATAACAGGCTCCAATATCACAGGTCTTGCTTCTGTATGACACTGGTTTACAAGAAGAAGATTAAAATAAGTACCAATTCAAATTTTAAGCTGGAGGAGAAAGCAAGATAAAATAGAATACAAAATTACATATGGTTGTCACAATCAAAATACAAAGACTACATATAAAAGAACCTTTCTAAATACATATATTGCAGCTAACTCTCCATTTGTTAAACATATACAAATATTTTCAACTGGAGTCCAATTAATGACCCCCTGAGCATATAAAAGCAAAGACCACTATGAACCTTTTTAATATATACTGAATCCTTTTTAATTTAATAGACCACATGCATTAATATTATTAATATAATATAATATAGGTTTGATAGAACATTTTCTTTCCCATAATTATATTTCTGATGACAGTCATTATCAGCAAGTTTATGAAGAGTAAAGTCCACTCTAAATAGTAATCAAGTGGTAAAACAGTCCAAATTAAACATGTTATACATATGATGTAAGCATATAAATATGTATATAAATATATACTTCTCAAAGTCAAAAGTCCGCCCTTATTGTGCCAGAATCTAAGCATATGAATATGAATGATGATGTGGTATAAATTGAAGGGTAAGAGCCAAATAGTTATCAAACCTAAATTGTGACCCTTATACTGACACACAGAGAGAGTTCAGGTTCTAACAGCTGCAGATGATCTGGCAGCTGATACTTTCAATCACAAGTTCATAAATAATTTCAGCACCCAGTAAATCAAACATAGTAAACAAGAGCTAGCTTGCAATGTATATATATATATATATATATTTATATAGAGAGAGGAATTATTCAAACATGGGTCAGGAGGCTAGGCAAATAATAATCTTAACTCATACATGGGATCCACCCCACACCAGTATTGCTAGTGAATAGATACACTACTAAATTTTTAGAGTTAAAGAGTAGTAGTACATAATTTCAAGATATATTTTTTTATTCATTTTAAAATGTTCTGGCATGATAAACCACAGACAGCTAATACCAAGGGTCAAATCCACGTGTAGTGGTTATGGGATCCCATTGTGTAGTACATTTACTTTAACTGAATCAACAGCAAGCAGGCTCCACACACTTGTCCTTATTGATCCACGTCCCATTAATCTTCCACATTTCCCAACATCATCTTGAGTCACTTGGAAGCGCTAAAGGTAAACCCAAGCCCAATTTGTGATACATTCCACTTGCAAGGGAGAGTTGTCGTGAACCAATTTGTTCCGACAGAACCATATACCCCAACATAGCATGACTATTTTTTCTACTTCATCTCTGTTTAAGGTGGTCATTGCTTCCAAGAAAAATTCATAGAAATTAGGAGAGTCATGAACTTACAAAAATCACTAAATGTGGTGTAACGAATGATGCACTTTAAAGAGTGATAGCCCCATACAGCATGATAAGTAGTCTCTGTACCATCCTTGCAAATTGGGCAACCGTGATTGGTAGAAACCCCATGTTTTACGAGGTTTTCTGTCGTAGGAAGCTTGTGCAAAGAAGATTTCCATAAGAAGCTTCTAACCTTCGGTGCAATATTTAGCGACCATAATAATCTCCACCATGGAGACTAAACCGATGAGGAGGAGGCTTGACCCAATCCCAATGCCCACACCGCTAGCCAATATCCATTTTTTACTGAACACAACCCAGATTCATTATAATGCCAAATTAGTTTGACATTCCTAGGGGTGAGGCTACACAAAATTGAGAAAATTGCCTGAGCCTCTTTGGTAGAAAATTTATCACATATTATTCCACTCCCCCATGTCACGCTTCAGAGAAGAGACTTTTGCCAAAGTTGGACAATGTCGATATAATAGAGAAACACTTCTTTCATTATTACTCTAAAAAACTAATTACCGTACAAATACGAACATCAATTTCGATATATATATATATGAATAAATATGGAGTGATAGAAAAAGAGACCGACCTGACCGAAGACCGCTGGTGAACAACGCAGTGAGAGCTGCTGCCACGACCGGAGACTGCTGGTGAACAACGGAAGGAGCTGCTGTCGAATGGTATGCTGGTGAAGCTGAGTGACCGGAGTTGAGGAGGGAGAGTCACTTCAGTTTGGGTTGCTGGCGGAATGAAGAAGATGAGAAGAAATTTTTTTCGCGGGGGTGTACAGTGAAGAAGAAGAGCGCGTGATACTTAATTTTATTTGTGCTTTTTTTCTCCACCCTAATTTTAACATGGTATGTCTCCAATACCAACCGACATATGATGTAGCATCATAAGTCATTTCTAAAACCGACTTATGCTATTAAAACTAAAAATATATAATTTTAACATGGTAAGTCAGTGCATTAGCAATTGACCTATGATGCAGCATGATATGTCTGTTCTAGAACCGACTTATGATGTTAAAATTAACAAATATATAAGTTTAATATGTTGATATTTTATTTTAAAATTATAAATCTCCAACTTATTTAGTTTATTTTTTTTCAAATATTTATAAATATGTCATTTATAAATTAAAATATTTTCTTATTAAAAACTAAATTAAATTTTTTTGATTCCGAATAATTAATTAATTAATATTTCAAAATTATAATATATGTAATGTTAATAAGTATATATTTTTTATACTTATTGCATTCACAAATCAATTATATATATGTATTGTTTAATAAAGTAATATATTTTAAAATTCAAATAATACAAAAACAAATTAGACTATCTTTAACAATATATTTTTATAATGACATGATAGGTCAGTCCATAGAACCGACTTACCATGTCACATGAAAAGTCAGTTCCTACACAACCGACCTTCCATGTCATTTAAAAAAATATTAATTAAATACATTAAAATATTTATAAAGTTTTTTTTATTTTAAATTATAAATACTATTCAATTAAAATATTTTTTCATTATAAAATATAATTATTTTCTTATATTATAAATAATTGATTAATTTGATTCATCTATTTATATTTCAAAACATTATAATGTATATTGACAAATATAAATTTTTTACATTTATTTCATACACTACTAAATAAATTATTGTATTTTAAAATTAAAATAATTTAAAATAATTAAAAATGTGACATGATAAGTCAGTTCATATAGTACCGACATACCATGTTAGAAATGTAGGACATAGTAAGTCGGTCCACACAGAACTGACCTACCATGATTAACATGGTAAGTCAGTTTTGCAGGAACCGACTTACTATGACATCTTCAAGCATGGGAGGTCGGTTCAATGAGAACCGACCTACCATGTCAACATGGTAGGTCGGTTCCTGCGTAACCGACCTCCCATGCTTACCTTTGTTATACATGATAATTCGATTCTGTGTAAACCGACTTATGAACATGTAGTAAGTCAGTTTAAGCAGAACCGACCTCTCATGGCTGATAACTAATGTCCAGATTGTAGTAGTGATGGCTTTATTTTCTAAATTTCTAGGGTAACTTTATTCCAAGTTAGCTGACTTAATAATATAATAATATAGTAGCTTATGTGCTTAAGTTAGGTAACTTAAAGTGATGATATGTCTCTTATATGTAATAAGTGTGTAGATAACAAATTTTTTTAGTTTTAATTGTTTTTTATTTTTTTAATGTTAACTTTAACAGAATATTTTTATATTTAACATAATATTATTATATTTAACGGTAGTTTGTAAACACGTAAACTTAATTAAAATAATTAAAAAAATTAAAATAAAATATTTTTGAGATATTTTACAATGATAATTATTTTTAAATAATAAATAATTAAAAAAATTAAAATATGATATTTTTAAGATATTTTACAATGATAATTATTTAAAAATAATAAAATGATGCGTTTTATAACTTAAATAAAATTTAATTAAACTTAAACTCACTTATTAGAATAATATCATATTAACATATAATATAATATACTGTGAATTAACAACAATTTTTTTTTTAAATACTAGCAAGAAACTTGAATTTAAAATCCACGTATAATATTTAGTATTATATTAAACATATAATATATAATCTCTTGTTGTCACTCCAAAATTAAAAAACTAGGACAAACATAAACTTAAACAAAAATAAATAAATTATTTAATTAAAATAGGATATTTATTTCAAAATTTATATAACATTAATATAAATTTAATAAAAATAATTAATAAATTCTATAAATAAAACTAAACAAACATGCATATTACACGTTGCTTGTATATAGTATATATATATATATATATCTCAATAGTTACTACTCATAAATGAGTACTAACAATTATGATGATGTAACAATATAATGACTTGGTATAGCAAGTCACCAACAGGTAAATATTTTTTTCTACATTAATTTCAAATTTAGTTATTTTTTTGGTATAATTAATGTTGTTTCCAACTAATGAGAGACACTAGCTATATTTAGAAATTGACATGCATTTGAAAATGAAAAGTTTACAATATTATATTTTCATAATAAATACACGTTTTTCATCAAGTATCTATTCCAAAAATTTGAAAAAATCAAAATTTATTTTTAGAAATATTAATTAATAACTATAAATATAAATCATTGATTTTAATCCAATAATTAATATTAAAGTAATCATCTATGTGTAGTAATAAATTAAGAGTGCACCCATTTAAATATATGTATTTATTTAGGAGATTTATGTTTGCACCAGAAATATACCTGTTTTACAATTATCAATTTACATATTTATCCTTAAATAAAATAATAATTTTAATTTGTAATTTTATAAAGAAAATCTTATGTTTAGTAGGACACAAATTTATAATAGAATTTAAACTCTATTTTTTTTTCTTTCTTTAAATTGAGCCTTTGTAATTCCTTACAAGTATACAACAACAAAACAATAAATTGAAAATAACAAAAGGTTATTTTTGAATATTTTGGGAACTTAAGATTAAACTTTGTAATAAGCTTACGAGGAAAAAAGTAAGATTTTATTATTTATTAATTTTTGTTCAGTATTATTATGGAATATATGTAGGGTTCGATAACACAATATATGCCCACGACAATTATATATGTATTAGTTTGAAACTATGGGATTCATTTGCACAGATATGCGACATGAACTTCAAACCTAGTTTCAAACAAAATCTTAAGAAGGAATCGACTTCGTTCTTATACTCTATAGATAACCTATTTGCCCAAATCCAATTTTTTTATCCATATCTTTTCTTATGTCTATACGAAATTGAAAAAATAAAAGTAAATAACACTGCAACTAAAACATATATGTAAGAAGGTAATATATATAAATCTAGAAAAATCAGGCAGCATCTCCCTTATAATAGTAACTTAACCATCTGTCAATATTAAAACAAATAATTCAAATAATACACAATAAGTTTATTCCTTATATTTCTGCAGCACACAAACAAATATATCAGAGCATGCTCATTAAGCCACACAAGTTCTTAACCTTCCGTTGTCACTGCAACACACAATTTTAATCTCAGAACCTACTTCACTACGAATGAATATTTAAGATGTTCAAACTCCTCTAACATTGATATAATATTAGTAAAGAAATTTTAAAAAAGATATATGTATATACCTTGACCTCACTTCAAATGCACGCGAGCTAATTAATTTTCAGTGCTCTAGATCCTTGCCAAGTCAATCCACAACCTAAACTAAGAATAAAATAATGAATACCTAAAAATTTTCTTACATACAAGGCAAGACTCATTCTATTGAGACTCCATTTTGTTAACAACAGGGTTCAAGTGAATTCACTGGATTGCCATCATTGTCTCACTCCCTAAAATAATCAATTTCTCATCTATAATTACATTATACACTTTAATGATCAAAATGTATAACATAAAAACTATCTACACTATTATTTAATCATAACCCAAGAAATAATAATTAAAAA
Source organism: Humulus lupulus (assembly GCF_963169125.1). Lineage (NCBI taxonomy): Eukaryota > Viridiplantae > Streptophyta > Magnoliopsida > Rosales > Cannabaceae > Humulus > Humulus lupulus. Next base: position 58,445,287 of record NC_084794.1, on the reverse strand, counting down.
ATGACCTTCAAATGGTTGATTAATGGTTGAAAATCCCACCCTTCTCCAATGGAATCGCCTCTGCCTTTTTTGCTACTAGGTTTATTGCATGGAAATGAGAGAAAGCAAAGAGAAGAAGACCTAATATTTGGAGGCTATTCACGTCCCTTTTAAAAGGACACAACATGTGCTTCACGTCTCATTAGATGGGACATGAAAAGCACGTGATGGCATAAATAGCCTCCAAATTTTATTTTTTATATAAACTATTTACTTTTCATGACCCATATTAGATTTCATGTCCCGCTATGTGTGACTTAGTAAACTGCATTTTATGACCCGTAAATAAAGTCATGAAATAATCTCTAAACTTTTTAATTAATGATCCACTTCCAATTGTGGGTCAGGAAAAAGAGTCATAACTAGTATCTATATATTGTAGTAATGGTACATGTATTCGATCACATGTACCAATCAATCATATATCATGGAGGTGACTTAGCACTTTCCTTAGATCGCCAAAGTCACATCTCGAATATCTCGATGGTCAGGTCGTTGGAGGCAACAACTTTCCAGGTCGAGGAGTGCGTTCAAATCATTGTAAACCTTGGGAATGGACATGCATGAATTCATAAGGACTCGGAGACGTTACACGAATCAATGACATATTGTAACTGATGGGACCGAAATTTTGTATGCCAAAGTTATGCTAAAATTATCTTAAACATTTTTCTTAGAGATCACCAAGCAATACTACAGACTCGCGAACTAGGTGAATTTTAATCACTAAACCACGTAAATTCTTGTGCTCTTATTTACAGTTTAGATAAAGCCTAATTCCTCATTCTCAAACTTCTTAGTTCACTGTTGGCGAAAAACCGCGTCAACAATATAATAATTTTAATTTGTAATATTATTAACAAAACTTAGGCTTAGTTAGGACAAACATTTGTTTTATGATATTTAAAACTCTATTTTGTTCTTCTTCTTTAAGAAGAGTCGATGTAATCTCTTTAAGTTATACAAGTACAAAGCAATAAAGTTTTCTCATAAAAATATAATATAATATCAAAGTAAGTCTATTATACTTTTTTAATTAAGCTTTATAAATTTACATTTGATATTTTATTTAAAAATTATATTTATCCCCGGCCCTTAGGGTCCTTTTGAATAACATCAACACACCAGAGCAGTCTTGTCTGAACTTCGTTGCTCGATATTTAATTATTATTTTACTAATAAGATTTCAAATTTTCATTTAAAAACTTCAATTTCCAACTGTCTATCTATATATAAAGGAGAGCCTCAAGAAGGTGATTTGATACTCTAAACTATCTCCAATCCACTATATTTATTTTCTAGTTTTTTTCTTCTTTAAATAATTCACATCTTTTTGTTTTTTTCTTTTTCAAACCGTACAATTAAGTTATATATATATATATATATTTATTTATCAAAAACATATATAATTTGAATTTGAATTTGATTATATATATATTTAATTTAGAAAGATCTCTTATATATATATTCTAAGTTTTCTCTTTCGACTCATAATTACTTCTACTCTAATTTCTCTCAATTTCAAGAACATCCAAGAAAAATAATAGGTATGACTATTAATATTCTTTTAATGTGTTTACTATTCAAAAGTGGTGATAGAGAAATATGTAATTGAGTATGGGATAGTGATTGTGATTGTGATTTAATTTATGATTTAGGTTCTGAAATTTTTATATGTGTTATATTGATTCTTAAAGTATATGGTAGAATTATTTCACGATATCATGTTGAATATATTATTTAATATGAATTTTAGATTGTGCTACTTTTCTGACTGTTTTCGTGAAAGCAGATTTCATAACCTAAGTTTTAAAATTTGTTTAGTATGGAAAAAAAATTAAATAGTGACTTTTGTATATGTCTATTTGATGAGTACAAAATTTCATAGTCAGATTCATTATGTATATTTAGTTATAAATTTTGCAATATGCTAGTGATGTGACACTCTAAAATCTCAGGAACTGGAATCTGTCGGTGCCTTTTCGCCATATCTGCAATATCAAAAGAAAACGAAGACATTTGTAACGTCCCAAAATTACCTAATAAGGCTTAGGGACAACAAGGCCGAGGAAGCGACCTGGGAGCTGGAGGCGGATATGCAAACTTAGTATCCCGAGCTGTTCAGGTAAAATTTCAAGGACAAAATTTTTGTAAGGAGGGGATAGTTGTAACGTCCCAAAATTACCTAATAAGGCTTATGGTATGGATTAGGGGGGCAGGATGACAATATATGGAATTCTGTGCTTATTTGTTATGTTTAATTATAATTATGTGATAATATGACTAGTTATGCATGTTTAGGGATATTAAACATGTGTGTGAGTCCGCTTTTTATTAGAAGGGCACTTTTGATAATTTGGTCCGTTGCGAGCATAATTGTATTAATATGCATATATGTGATATATGTGAGAGACCACATTATTATGTGTGTTTATTTGGATTACTCGGCACGAGACGATCCTAGGAAGCAAGTTCGCAAGAAAGTCACAACGGGATCCAATACCCGACTCGGGGCGAGTCAAGGGGTATTTTGGTTATTAGGTGTTTAATTGGGTTATCGGGTAATGAAAATAAATAATTGGAGATATATTTGAAGTTAGTGAGTTTAGGAGGGGATATTGGGGAATTTGACCACTTTTCCCTCAAGGACGTTTTTGATACCCTAAGCCTTGGGATTAAATTAAGTCACTTAACTTAGGAAACTAAAGACAAAAAACATTTAGAAGCTGCCACTAACCGACCCTCTCTCTCTTCTTCACTCTCTTTCTCTCAAGACCTTTCCTAAGCAAACCATTGATGAACTAAGGGATTTTTGGGCTAGAAACACAAGAATTGAAGCCTAAATTTGAGGGAATAATTCAGTTGCAGCTTGTGGGTTCAATCTTCAGTAGAGGTAAGCTTTAGATTATGCTTTTGCTCATTAAACTTCTGAGTTTGTTGGGCTGTTTTAGAGTGCTCTTGAACCTTTAAGCTCAAGGATTTAATTGGTGAGTTAATGAGTTTTGAGACTGAATTTTTTGTGGGTTTTGTTGCTGGGAACATGTTAGAACTATTGTGGTAATTGAGTTATAGTTTCGGGGTGAATTTGGGTTAAATTGGATAGGTTTTGGCTGTTGAAATTGGATGAATTTTTGGGTTTGAGGGGCCAAGTCGCGGCTGTGTTCTTGAGAAGTCGTGACTTGGCTTGAGCCCAGGGCCTTGGGGAAGCCTCTGCCTAGGGGGCGTGCCGCAAACCGTTAGGGCAAGTCACGGCCTGTGCCCCTTTGACAGAGGGGAGGGGGTTGCTTATAGGAGGGGCGCGTTGCGACCCATAAGGCCAGGTCGCGGCCCGTCTAGGCATTTTGGCCTCGGGGATTTTGTTTTAAATAGAAAACTTTTCCTTAGGGCTCGAGATCGGTTCCACTACCCAGTTTGGTGGGACTCGAGGCCCCGGAGGCTAGGACTCAGTCCGGAAGCCTTTATTCCATCATTATTAATAGAATCATATTCTATGGTTGTGACTAGGTTATCGCTAGGGGCTCGGAACTGGGATCGTGCTCGAGGGTCGTTCTTATTTACGCTTACTCGGACCTGAGGTAAGAAAAATGCACTCAATACGTGTGATATGTGATTAGGGCTTGGCCCGACTGTTATCTATTATCATGATTAGGGCTTGGGCCCCGAGGACATTTATGCTTAGGATATTGTTTCACATGTTGGTTGATATCTACTTAAGTACTTTATGATTGTTGTCTAGATCCCGTAGTTAGGGTATGGGGCCCCGATAAATCAGTATGAATAGTGTTGTGAGAATGATTAATCAATGATTTTATGTGATTGACATGCATAAATTCGTATTATGTTGGGATATGCTTATCCATATCTGTTTCTGTGTTTAAATCTGTGATCCTGGATCAGGGCTTGACTTATTAGTCAAGGACAGCAATAGCGCGCTGCGCGCTGGTCGAAAGACTTAGGCCTAAACCAGCAACATACTACTAAGTTTCCCGACTCTATGGTCGTGGATAAACCAAAGGGGTTGGGCTAGCTCTATGACTAGTGAATTAGAGCTAAGGCAAGGGCCCCAGGTGACTCTATGGTCACGTAGCTAGAGCATAGGCCCTAAGGTCGGTTATAAAGCCAACTGTTAGGGCATCGACCCCAAGTTGGTCCAATGACCAGTGGTTTTAACTGAATGATTGGTATCTATAGGATAACATTGTTGGACATGTTAGATGAATATCTGGAGGTTTATATTCTTTCTTTATGCACATGTTGAGTTTTCTTCCTGAGCCTTGGCTCACGGGTGCTTTGTGGTGCAGGTAAGGGAAAGGGAAAGCTTGAGCAGCCATGAGTTGGAGAACTTCGGTGGCGGCGTGTACATATGCGGTGGCTCGACCACCGCGGTCGGGAATATCTCAGAGGAACTAGGGTTGTAGCCCTGTTTTTGCCGCTTAGGCCAACTGAATGTAACTTTTGATACATATATATACCTTTTAAAAGTTTAGTTGTAATAATTTGGGATCCCATGTTTGTGTGAAACATTTTAAATAAAAGTCAACAGTTCTTTTGACCGAAATTTTTAACCCTAACCCTTGTCATTAACCTTAGTTACACGTTTTAAACCAAATGACTTAATTAACAAGTGTGATACTATTTTAAGTACACAGTGTAACTGTCCTGGATTAGGAGGACGTTACAACTTCAATACGGGTTATTTTACCTCACTCTACCTCGTTATTTCCTTCAACTTGTGACATTCTTGCACCTAGTTGATGCAGGTGGAAGCAATAAGCACGAATCCACTATGAGAAATGGTTGGGGAGAAAAATACTCAGCATGGCAATCGTCATAAGAGATCTCTCTCTATGGTGAGGGTCCGGAGACAAAGGCTAAGGATGAAGATTTTCCTCTAGTTACGAAACTCCACTTGCAAATCTAGAAGGGTTACCCTAAGTCGAGCCATGTAAGCGTCAAAATTTGGGGAGGGATGTGTCCCCACACCCCTTAAAACAGAGTCTATCTTGCTATCTAGAACCCAGACTTTCTGCCTAAGATCTGCCAACCGCTCCAAGTGGTACATGGGTTTTATGCCCTTATAAAACCACATTTGTGATGTAACACTTTTGAGTATCAATAAAGAAGTAGAAATTATTTTCTTTATCTATTACATTGCTTGCTTGTATTTATTACATGATTATTTGCTTAATACAAACATATATTAAATACCGAACATTTAAATAAGTTACAATTATAGTGACTAGGTCACAGTGGATGATAAACGTAATTATATGTTTAAAAGAATTAATCCTAAGATTAAAATAGTGCGCAAGATTTTCACTGTTTTGTTAATCTACGATATGATCTACATATACACTAGGCGTGATGGCTTGCCATGACATTAGCTAAGTAGATGAGATCGAATGTATTTTGTTACATTGGACTAGGACCAACACTGATTATTGATAGATAGATAAGTATCGTCATTATCGTATCTAATCAGAGTCACAATGTTGATCATATGTCAAGTCGATCTTAATTCTATGTGATAATATTTCTATCGATTATATTATGTGAATATTTTGATTTTTTTCGTTAAAAGCTTACCCTATGACATAGCCTATACTTACATCTTAGAGGTTCATTAGTATAATTGAATGAGAGTATGTATCATAGATATGAAATCTATAGCTTCTATATGAGAAGTGAAAAGATGACTTCCTTAATAGCTTAGTCCAAATAGTTAAATGATTGAGCACTCATATCTATGATTAAGTTCATTGATTTATCATTTATAAGGGACTTAGTGAGAGTTAAGGATAAAATACTAATGATGGGTCAAATGGTAATTTACACCCAACTCATTAGTAAGTCATCAATGGATGATTGACTGACAGTAGTGATTATAATAATGGATAGCGACTTTATGCGAGTAATATCGTTCTATGAATTCAAGAGCTCAATTCCGAATCTATAGTGGAGTCATGAGGAATTAATAAATTGTGAGATAATTTATTTAATAAATAAACTCATGAGAATTTATTGAAGCTTGTATTCATAGATCCATGGTCACCATGTCGTCTCTTAACAAATCAAGTTTGATAGTCTCAAACAATTGATTTAATTATCAATTAAAAATATCAAATTGACTAGGTCAATTTAATAATATTTACATGTATTAAGAATTTGGGAATAAAAGAGTCTTTTTGGGAAAATTTATTAATATTACAAATTGGTATCAATATAAATAAATAATATTAAATCAAGTTTCAAATTATAATTAGTTTATTTGAATAATGATTTAATTAATTAATTAAAAGATAAATAAATAAAAGTAATTGAATTTAGGTCCAATCAGGGTTAAATTCAAGACAAAGAGATTGTGCCCAAGTACTAATGTGTGGCGCCCAAGGCTATTGGATTTTTGTTTATTATTTTAATTATAATAAAGCTCATTAGGTTGCCTATATATGGAATGCAATGTCTAGGGTTTGAGAGACTAAGACTTTGTTGTTTCATTTTGGGTAAGTAAAAACCTAGATAGTCTAAACCTCCTTCTAGACGACAACTCACTTTCTCTTCCCTCTATCTCATGTGTTGAGAACTAGCCTACCCTTTGTTATACTTGATTTAGAGACAGACTTGGAAGACTTTGGTATAGTCTAAGCGGTTTAGATTCTTGACAATTCCTTGCATTAAAAATTGATCAAAGGATAGAGAATGTAAAGGAAGGAGCCATTGTTTTTGTAACGACCCAAATTCACTAATAGGGCTTAAGGGCCTTGATTATTGTGTCGGGAGGGCATAATGGGAATTATGTGTGATTTTTATGATTAAGATGCATGATTATGATTTTAAGCATGTTATATGACTATGTGAATTATGTTATGTGATAATTATGATATGTGAATCATACCATGTGGGCGTGGTGATACCAATGTGAGGCACGTGCCGAGACGGTCCTAGAAAGCTAGATAGTGGTAACTGGTGATTTGGTAACCTGCGTAACTGTTAGTAACCATAGTGAGTAACAGGTTTTATTGGGAAAGTGGTAGAATTGTAAAGTTAGGAAAAGGACAAGTAAGCCCTTGAGGTCTAGTTAGTAAGGGATATAAATGGAGGGTTAAATTAGTCTTTTGGCAGGGAATAGATGAGTAAGAGCTGAAGGAAAATACAATACGTATAACACTTGGAGAAATGGGTTTTATGCTGAATATTGGAGACCTAGAGGAAGAGCAAAACTAAGATGGAAGGGAGAAGCTGAATTTAGCTTTTGGAAGGAGAATTAAAGAGTGATTGAAGTTGTCAAGCAAGCTTAGACCAAGAATACTCAGAGGTAAGATTCTGGTTATGGTATATCTAAGTTTTAAGTCTGAATTTTTAGATGATGAATGTGAATTGAAGCAAGTTGGTGGCTGGTTTTGTATGAATTCAGAATTGGGAAATCAAGAGGGAAGGAGGTTTAAAGCTAGAGGTTGGACTCACCACTCAAGGTAAGGTTTCTGTGTAATTATTAGGCTTATTTCTGTTAAGGATTAGGGAGTTTGGAGTGTGGTTTGTGTTTGGGTTCAAGTTGTTTTTAATTTTCTGGTTTGAGTTACTAAGCATGAAACTCAAGAGTGAATTTCGGGAATAATTGTGTGAATGAGCTTGAGCATGATGTTTCTAGGTTGCTGTGAGGTTTATTAAGGATTTAGAGTTGGTTTTGGGACTTAGGATGGAGTTTGGGGTGATTTGGAGTGAGTTAGGCTCGGGAAAAACGCGAAGGAAAACCCAGCATTCTGGGCCCGCGAAGGTGCGCCGCGGCGCGAGGCTGGTTTCTGGGCGGGGCGAGGCCCCTGACTTGCTGGGCGCCGCGGCCCTACAAGGCTGCGCCGCGGCCCAAGGCCAATTTCAGGACATCAATTTTGGCAATTTTAGGCCTTTGCTCCGGGGGTTCGGGGGATGTCTTCGGTGTATTGTTTTAAGGTTTTGGGGGTTCCGAGAGTGTGGGTTAGGTTTCAGGAAGGTAGCTTTGGATCGGTTAGTGACAAAGAACGTTTTATTTGTGTTGTGATTAGGACTTTGGAGAGGCTCGGGGTAGAGGACCGTGCTCGTGGCTTCGTGGCATCGGAAATCAGTAAAGTGAAAGGTAAGAAAACTGCACCCGGATGTATGATTGTAACGGGACTAAGTGCTCCCGAGAGTTACATTGTGTCAGTGTTGGTATTACGCCAAGGGACACGTGGAAGCGGTCTAAGAGTACCGTACATGATTTTAGCGCACGGGGCGCGAAATGGCCACGTGGAGCTAGAAACAATAGGATAACAGAGGGAGCAGCCTGTGAGCGCTAGCCCTGGTTATCGTTTGTGCATTATGTATTATGAGCTGAGATGCCTAGTATGTGAAATACTTGAATGATGATAAACTTGAGTTTATGAGATGCTATATGTGTAATTGACTTGTCTGCTAGTTGTTCATGCTCTGTTGTTGTTGTGTTTTCTTGCTGGGCCTTGGCTCACGGGTGCTTCGTGGTGCAGGTAAAGGCAAGAGCAAGTTGGACCAAGCCTGAGGTGGAGAGCTCCGAGGTGAAATGTACATAGCCAGCTGTTCGATCACCATGGTCGAGGAGTGTGTCAGGACAGGGATTACCTAACTGCTCGTTTTTGCCTTAGTATGGCCAGTCAATGTATTTAAACTTTGTAACTTTTGTAAATGGCTTTTAAACTGTCATTTTTGGGATCCCATGTAAATAAACAATGTTTAGTAATGAAAACGTAACTTTTGAGACCAAAACACTTTTAACCCTAGTTCCTCTACTGTTTCAGTAACACGCTTTTACTTTAATGACTTGATTAGCAAGTCTGGCACTTTATAATCACACAATGTAACGGTCTTGGCTATCCAGAGCGTTACAGTTTTGCTATGCACTTTTTAAGTATTCTATGTCCTTTTTGAGTATTTACATGATAATTCATATGTTAGCATGTTTTGGTATTTTATTGTATATGAAAATAGGAAGCATGCATCTAGATGAAAGATATCAGATCCTACAGTACATAGAGCCCTCTTTAGAGTCTCATACACATGATACAGGTCATCTATGGATGGTTATGAATTGAACGAAGAAAAGTCTATGGGTTCGACACCAAGAGGTATAATAGATGACTCGTCGAAAGCCATGAAACAGTGTCTCGTGACAAGCAAAGGTGCATACATGTGTGGGAGATGCAGTGTGCTACAAGATGTAAAGGAACATGTTTAGACCTCTATACGTAGTCGCATGTGGGGGTGCAAAAAAAAATCATCATGTAACGGTGTTTCGTGACAAGCATAGGTGCATACATGTGTGCTACAAGGTGCAAAGGAATGTGTTTAGGCCTATATACCTACTCATATGTAGGGGTGCAAAACAATATATATATATATATATATATATATCATTGTGTACCACACAAAGGTGTGTGAAGCCTGAAAATGCTACCCCTAGCAACACTTCAAGCTCACTTAGCATAGACTTGAAAATAGACCACTATATGGAGACGCATGACCACTAAGAGCACCCACCACAACATGAGGAGCTCGCACCGCACACCTACACACAAATACAATAAAAAATTTCTTTAGCAAGCAATGCATTGATTTCTACTTATTGATAGTTGTATCTCTATGGCTTTCAACCCCATCATCTCTCTACTCTCTAAGAGTTACTCACTCGTGAGAACTTCATAAAGTGAAAGTCCAACATCAATATGGTGTTGATTGGGGACAACACTAAATTTGTGATGACTGAAGAATGTCCGACCTTACCCCCTGCCATGACCGCTTAGTTAGTCAAGGATGAGTACAAGTGTTGGCAAGCTGCCAATAACAAAGGGAAGGTGTACATGCTCACTAGCATGCTAGACATGTTGAGGATGAAGTTTGAGGATGTCGAAACTACTTACGACATCATGGAACAACTTCAATAAATGTTTGGGCACAAATTAGGCCAAGCTCGATTCGAAGCAACTAAGAAGAAATTAAAATGCCAGGATGGCACTATGGATGAACATTTGTGATCAGTTCATCAAGATGATGAACTACTTCTAAGAAGTTGAATTGCATGGAGCCACCATGGATGAGGAGACTCAAGTGGGGCTAATCCTGAACAACCTTGCTCCTAGCTTTGTTCCATTCACCACTAACTACTTCCTGGACAAACTGAAGTATGGTATGAGGCAACTGATGAACGAACTTCAGATGTTTGAAGGAATTAATGGTGGACCAAGCAAACCAACTGAAAAGAAGGTTGCTACTACTGCTACAAATGGCGCTCAAGGAAAATCTCACTTAGCTTCATCTTCCTAGAACAAGAAGAAGAAGGAAAAAAAGCATAATAAGAAAAAATACAATCAAGCCAACGATAAGGCACCAGCAGCTGCAAAACTTGCTGGAGCAAAGCCAACTTCCAAGAAACCTAAAATAGATTTTTTCCATTGCAAGGAGACTGAGCACTAGAAGTGTAACTGCTCAGCTCTCAAGGCTACTGAAACCCTAGGTAATAATTTCTTTGTCTTGGATGCATGTGTTTTAGAAGATGACTCTTCTATGTGGATCATTGATTCTTGATCTACTAACCATGTGTGTACTTCTTTACAGCTGCTTAGCTAAGCAGCTGGACGACTGAGAATGATGGCAAGCTAAAATTAAGAGTTTGTAATGGAGCGTTCATGGACATCAAGGCAAAGGGACAAGCACATCTGAACTTTGAAAGAAATATTTAATTTTAAATAATGTTTATTTTATTTCAAACTTTAGTCGAAATTTGTTTTCTGTTTCTTGAGTACATCAACACCAATTTGTTGTGACTTTTATAAGTTTTAATATATCAATTTCATTGAATGAATGTCAATTGTGTGTTGGGTGTATGGAAAACGGGGTATATCTATTGCGACCAAACAAACCCCACACACTTAATCATGAGTTATATAAAATAGCTAAACCTAGGACCGCTAAACGACAAAAGGTCGATAAAGACAACATGACGTACCTTTGACATTTTCACCTTGGTCATATTATTAGCTATGATAGGATTCAAAGACTAACAAATGTTGGGCATTTGCGGCAACTCACTATGGATGAACTACCTATCTGTGAATCTTGTCTTGAAGGCAAAATGACCAAGCCTCCATTCTCTACAAAAGGAGAAAGGGCCATAGATCCCTTAGGGCTTGTTCATAATGACATTTGTGGACCAATTAATGTTCAACCAAGAGGAGGTTATGATTATTTCATCACTTTCATTGACAATTACTCTAGATATTCATTTCTTTACCTAATGCATAGGAAATCTGAAACTTTTGAGAAGTTTAAAGAATTTCTCGCCATGACTCAAAACCAATTGTGTAAGATGTTAAAGATCTTTCAATCTGATAGGGGTGGAGATATTTGGATAATCAGTTCCTAGATCATTTAATTGAACTTGGGGTATTGTCTAGACTTACTGCTTCAGGGACTCTGAAACAAAATGGTGTTGCTGAGCGTCGAAACCACACATTAATGGAAATGGTGTTATCTATGATTAACTATTCAAATATACCAACTTTTTTATGGGGACACACAATCCAGACTGCATGCGATATTTTAAATGTTGTACCGTCTAAAGCTCTCTTAAAGAAACCATTAGAATTATAGAATGGTCATGAACCTTGTTTGCTTCATTACAAAATCTGGGGGTGTTCTCCTCATGTTCTAAGGAAAATGGAAGGAAAGCTAGAACCGTGAATTGAAGTTTCCATGTTTATTGGCTAACTTAAAGGTTCTCTAGGCAGTCTCTTCTATAGTCCAGTAGACAAGAAAGTATTTGTTTCGACAAAAACTACTTTCTCTAGAAAATGACTATATTATGAATTTCAAGCCTCGTAGCAAAGTAGTGTTAGAGAAATTGTGATAAGAATTGATTATTCCTAATGATTCGTATCCACTGATGAAGGTCAATGGAAATAGGGAAAACTTAGAAACTGCAAATCCAATTCAGATTTTGATCCAAAACCTTGATTGTGAAAGACGAGCTAAAGAATCACAATTAGTTTTTTGTTAACGGGGAACCTGATCTACTGAGTAGAACTCGAATTTAGCCAAATATTCTCTTACTTTAGCTAAATAGGCTATCATCTTTAGACCATGAGCTTGATATTTCCCCAAGATCCAATTTACCACAAGTTGGGAGCCACTGAAACATTGAATCGCCTTCACTTTCAGCTCCCACGCTATCCTTACTCCTGTTAATAAGGCTTCATACTTGGTCTCGTTAATGAAGGCAGTAAATCGAATCTCAATGCTGAGTGAAAGTGGTGTCCTTCTAGGGTAATTAATATGATTCTAGGTTCAGATCCATTTTCGTTGGAGGAACCATTTACGAACAATTTCCAAAGTTCTTGTCCTAGTCCTGTGATGGGATCCTCTTGAAAAACACTACACTTAGCCACGAAGTTAAATATGGCTTGTCCTTTGATTATAGTTCAAGGTTCATAGATAATTTAGAACTGGCTAAGCTTCATTTCTTATTTTAGAAGGTGTCTTGATGCCTAAGGTTTTTGTAAAACATGATTTCAAGGTTGATCATTTAAGACGTGAATGTTGTGGGATTGGAAATAGGGTCCCAACTTTTTTGAGCTCTGTTGACCTGTGAAACTGGCCAACGGTCGTATGTGTAATAAATGACACCTTTTGAACGGAATGAATATTGTAATGGCTTGGTTACCCCAGAACAGTTACGGTGAACGATGAACCATGAATTTAACTCGCTACCCGAGTTCTTTGGTTAAAAACGTGCTTCTAGGTGTTATTAATAGGTTAAGGTGGAAAACCAATCAAAAGGGAATGATATATTTTATTTAAAACATAAAACTGTTCATGGGCCCATCAAAACATTTACAAGTTATTTACAACTCAAAATTGTTATTACTGTTTAAATTTACAACCCGTCGACCTAAGCGGAAAAAATAGGGTAAACCCCCTAGTTCCTCTGAGAATTCCTTGGCTGTGGTGGTCAAGCGGCCGCATATGTACACAACACCACCTAAGCTCTCCATTCGAAGCTGGGTGAGCTTTTCTTTCCCTTTACCTGAACCACATAGCACCCATGAGCCAAAGCCCAGCAAGAAAACACAATATTGCATGAATATAATATCAACAATGATCATAATAATCATTCAGGACTTTCAATCCAAAATAGAGGAGTGACAATTAGAAAAGTCACTAAAGTGGGTTCCATTCCATTTAGCCATGTGATGATAGGGTCACCTGGGCTTTACAAATAAGTGATCCTTTCACTAGCTTATCAATATAGGTACTAGATGAACCAGTCACCAATATAACCTACCGCGTGACCATAGAGTCACGACCATGGGATTCTGTTCCCAAGCCATGTGACAAGCAGTCACTTAGGCCTTAGGCCCTAGCTATGAGTAACTAGTCCTAGACTAGTCAAGCGCTTATAATTTTAATCGACCTTAGGTTCAGTCCACCATTATTTCTCCTAGAGTCATTCAACGCTGATATCGATTAGATCTAATCTTTAATCGGCCCTGCGTTTAGGACACTTATGCCGTTTCTGACTCTAAGGTCAGTAATATGCGACCAATGCCGACCCTGACTAGTCAGTGCCATACACAAGTATGCAGAAGTTGCTAAGCATATAATATGCAATCAATGTCCACATTTAATAACCAACATGCCTCAACAACAATCATGCATGTCATATACACAGGGTGCAGTTTTCTTACCTCTGATTCGAGCGAAAAATAGAACAAGAATGACCCCTGAGAACGATCGACCTTTTGATTCCTTAGCGGTTACCTAATCATAAATAATTATAACCTCCATTAATGAAAATCAACAATCAAAGGGTCTTAACCTAAACCCCACTCTCGGGACCTTGAAACGTACCCACACGGTGAGTAGATTCGATCCCGGGCCCCGAGCCAAAAAATCTTAAAAACACTCAAAACGAGATTCTGAAGGAATAGAGTAGCACTACAACGCTACTTACTAGCACCCCAGCGTTATTCTCAGAATCCCAAACCGCCTAACACAATCCTGGGTAGCGCTATAGCGCCCCCTTGTGGGCGCTGTAGCGCTACACCCAGCCATATCTTCCCCTGAAACCTCTTCCTTTGACTTCTTCAATTCCAACTTGATTCCAATGCTTCCAAACCTCATTTTTGGTGCCAAGTGAACCCAAAAACCATCCCCACAAGCCCTAAGCATCATAACCATAAGAACCCTAGCCAAATCTCCCAACAAATCCAATCATCCAACATAGAAATCCCAACTGAAAACCAAAGATAAAATAGAGCAAACTAGGAATTTTAATGGCTAGAAACTTACCTCAAGTTCAGATTATGATGCTCTTCAATGGTGAAACACACTCCCAAGCTCTCAAGACTTATTTCCCAAGCTTGATGCCCCAACTTAAGCTCAAAAATCCAAAGAGAAAATGAGAGAAAACAAGTACGGGAGAAGGTGCTTAAGATACTATGTTTTTCCCTTCCTTCTACAGCCTTCAATGGCTTAAATCTATCCTAGGGGTGAAAAGACCAAAATACCCCTAGGTCAAATAAACATTTCTAAAGACTCCCAAGGGCAAAATCGACATTTTCCATCTATTTCGTTAATCATAATCAACGCTCTCCAATTCCCGCTATTCTCGAGATACTCAAACACCAATAACTCATATCCCGTTACCCTTTAATTTCCGGTAATGCTCTAATCATTAAAATCACCCCGAGACTCGCCCCTAGCTTAAACCTGTTATGACTAAACCGCTAATTTATATTCAAAGATCGTCTCATGCGAATAGCTCGAACACATCCACATTATAATGTGGTCTCAACAATATGTCACCGACATGCATACAAATATACAATTACGTCCTCAACGGGCCAGATTACCAAAACACCCTTGTAACGAAATGTGGACCCATATGCATGCATTTAACATCATATTATAATATAATTCACATAAACATGCATATAATCACTTAATGGCATAATTAAACAATTATGGCCCTCCCGGCCTACTAATCCAGCCATTAAATCGCATTAGGGATTTTGGGGCATTACAACTATCCCCTTCTTACAGAAATTTCGTCCTCGAAATTTACCTGAACAGCTTGGGATACTGATTCCGCATATTTGACTCCAGCTCCCAGGTCCCTTCCTCGATCTTGTTGATCCTCCACAACACCTTAACCAAAGGTATCGTCTTATTCCTAGGGACCTTATCCTTTCTGTCAAGTATCTGGACTGGCTCCTCCACAAAGGAGAGATCTGCCTCAAGCTCCAGATCTTCATAACTCAAAATATCACTCACATCAGATACATACCTCCAAAGAGCTGAAGCATGAAACACATTATGCACGGCTGACAACGTCGGAGGCAAGGCTAACCTGTAAGCCTCTTGACCAATCCTTTCTAGGATCTCAAATGGACCTACAAATCTAGGGCTCAACTTGCCCTTCTTCCCAAACCTTCTCACCCATTTCCACGACGAGACTCTAAGGAAGACATAGTCTCTCACTTGGAACTCCACGTTCCTACGCTTGGGATCTGCATAACTTTTCTGCCTACTCTGAGATGCGAGCATCCGAGCTCTAATCTTCTCAATGGCTTCACCGGTCCTCTGAACTGCCTCAGGACCTAAGTATCTCCTTTCACCTGTCTCACCCCAATGAATGGGGGACCTACACTTCCTACCATACAACATCTCATAAGGTGCAACTCCAATGGTAGACTGCTAACTGTTGTTGTAGGAGAACTCTATCAAAGGTAGATACTTACTCCAAGATCCACCAAAGTCCAGCACACATGCTCACAGCATGTCTTCCAATATCTGTATCATCCTCTCAGATTGCCCATCTGGCTGAGGATGATAAGCAGTACTGAACTTCAATTGGGTTCCCATGGCCTTATGTAAACCCCCCCAGAACTTGGAAGTAAAAGTGGGGTCACGATCTGACACGATCGACCTTGGCGCTCCATGGAGGCGCACGATCTCTCTCACATAGAGATTTGCATACTGATCAATTGTATAGGTAGTCCTCACTGGCAAGAAGTGAGCTAACTTGGTGTAGCGATCCACTATCACCCAAATAGAATCATGCTGACAACCGGTCCTGGGTAAGCCCACCACGAAATCCATCATGATGTCCTCCCACTTCCACTCTAGGATATCTAGAGGCTGCTATAACCCTTCTGGCCTCTGATGCTCAGCCTTGACCTGTTGACATGTCAAGCACTTGGCCACATACTCTACTACATCTCTCTTCATCCCTGGCCACCAATACAACGATCTCACATCCTGATACATCTTTGTGGTGCCTGGATGCAAAAAGTAAGGTGTAGTATGAGATTCATCTAGAATCTCTCGCCTCAAAGCAGTGTCTAACGGAACACATATCCGCCCCTTGTATCTCAACAAGCCTAACTCAGACATTGTATAATCTCTGGATGCTCCAGCCAGAACATCCTCTCTGATTTTGATTTGCTGTGGATCACTCAATTGACCCTCCTTGATTCTCTCCAACAGTGTAGACTGTAGCGTAATATTAGCCAACTGGCCCACTAGCAACTCTATACCAGCTCTGGTCATATCATCTGTTAACTCTCTGGCTATCAGCCTCGCACCATGAATCTGTCCCGGACCCTTCCGGCTTAAAACATCAGCTACCCCATTGGCTTTTCTTGGATGATACAGAATCTCAAAGTCATAATCTTTTACTAACTCTAGCCAACGCCTTTGTCTCATATTCAAATCTTTCTGAGTGAAGAAGTATTTCAGACTCTTATGGCCTGTATAGATTTCACACTTATCTTCATAAAGATAATGCCTCCATATCTTTAAAGCAAAGACCACAGCCGCCAACTCCAAATCATGAGTAGGATATCTCTTTTCATACTCCTTCAACTGACGAGAGGCATAAGCAATTACCTTCTCTGACTGCATCAGAACACAGCCCAAACCCTGATGAGAAGCATCGCAATAAATCAAAAATTTCTCTTGATCTGTTAGAAGACTCAGAATCGGAGCTGTAATCAATCTCTGCTTCAGTTCCTGGAAGCTGTTATCACATTTATCTGACCACATAAATTTCTGACTCTTGCGTGTCAGCTCAGTCAATGCAGTAGCTATCTTTGAGAACCCTTCCACGAAACGCCTATAATAACTTGCCAATCCAAGGAAACTTGTAACCTCAAAAGCATTCTTTGGCCTTGGACAATCTCTGACTGCTTCAATCTTCGTTGGATCTACTTTAATCCCCTCCTTACTGACAATGTTCCCAAGAAAAGATACCTGAGATAACCAGAACTCACATTTCTTGAACTTTGCAAACAGTCTGTGTTCCTTCAGTCTCTGCAAAACCAACCTCAGATGCTGCTTATGCTTTGACTCAGACTGAGAATATACCAGGATATCATCGATGAAGACAATCACAAACTGGTCCAGATAATCCTTGAACACTCTGTTCATCATATCCATAAAAGTAGCAGGGGCATTAGTCATTCCAAAAGACATGACTAAGAACTCATAATGCCCATAACTGGTACAAAAAGCAGTCTTCAGTATATCTCCCTCCTTGACCCTCAACTGATGATAACCAGAACGAAGGTC
The DNA here is from genome assembly GCF_963169125.1 of Humulus lupulus. Taxonomy (NCBI): domain Eukaryota; kingdom Viridiplantae; phylum Streptophyta; class Magnoliopsida; order Rosales; family Cannabaceae; genus Humulus; species Humulus lupulus. The sequence goes on along the minus strand of NC_084794.1, from coordinate 58,427,635 downwards.
GATCTTTGAGAATACCATCTTACCTTGCAACTGATCAAACAAATCATCTATCCTTGGCAAAGGATACTTGTTCTTAATTGTCAGCTTGTTCAGTTCTCTATAATCAATGCACATCCTCAGAGAACCATGCACCATTCCCACAAAAAACAAAGGGATCCTCACCCTCTGGCTCAAAAGTCACCATCTTCTTACTGCAGTCAATGGTAGCTCCATATCTAACAAACCAATCCATACCTAGAATCATATCAAAGTCCTCCATACTCAACTCAATTAAGTCTACTGATAATTCCCTACCATCAACTATCACTGGCAGTGCTCGAATCCATCTCCTAGATACTACCAGTTCCCCTGTAGGCAAAATAGTCCCAAACCCTGAAACACAATACTCACTAGGTCTACACATTCTATCAATCACCTTACTAGAAATAAACGAGTGTGTAGCACCAGAGTCAATCAATATAGTAAAAGGAGTGCCAGCACTAGAAAGCTGACCTGTCACTACCAAGGGACTAGCCTCGGCCTCCACCTGCGTCAGGGTGAACACTCGAGCTGGAGTCAAGCAGTCCACCTTCCCCACATCTCCATTCTTCACTGTTGGGCAATATTTCTTGAGGTGTCCCACCACATACATAACAGGACTTAGCTCGACATTCGCCTAGATGGCGTCTTCTGCACCTCGTGCACTCAGGATAAGTCCTCCATGCATCACCGCCTCCCTGAGTACCCCGACCTCTCCTATCAGGACCAGGAGCGATCGAAGCCTCAGGAGTCTTCCTCTTCAAATCAATGGGGCCTCCACCCCTACCAGAACCAGAATATGGAGGCACCACCCTGCGGCCCTCCCTCCTCATTGCACTCTCTCTCTAAATCTTATTCTCCGCTTCCTCAGCGGTAAGAGCCTTCTCTATAGCCTGGACATAGGTTGTGCCTCCAGGAATTTTTGTAATCCTCACATCACAGGCAATCATAGCATTAAGCCCTCTAATGAATCTGTCTTGCCTAGCTGCATCAGTAGGCACAAGATCTGGTGCAAATTTCGCAAGCCTGTAAAACTTTAGGGCATACTCCATAACTGTCATGCTGCCCTGAACCAGCCCCACGAACTCATTTATCTTCGCTACCCTGATGGCAACATTATAATACTTCTGATTGAACAAGTCCTTAAATCCTTCCCAAGTCAAAGCAGTAACATCCCTGGTCTGTGATGCCACCTCCCACCAGATTCGGGCATCTTCTCTCAGCATATATGTGGCACAGGCCACTCTGTCGTGTCCCTCTACCCTCATAAAATCAAGAATGGTAGTAATCATGGTCATCCACTGTTCTGCCTTCAGTGGATCAAGTCCTCCCTCAAAGATCGGGGACTGCTGCTTCCTGAACCGCTCATATAATGGCTCCCATCTATTTCCAACCTCAATTGGCTGTGCAACTGGTACCACTCCAGGTGGCACAATAGGGGCAACACTCCCAGACGGAGCCTGCTGCCGCAGAGTTCGAATCTGTTCATCTTGGCTCTGTAGCCGAGCCTGCATATTTGCCATCAGTTGCTGCCAGTTGTCAGGGACTGGCGGAGGGGTCTGGCCTTGATCGTCATCTCTAGCCCCAGACCTGTCGGCTAGTCGCGTAGATTTTCTTGGACGTATAATTATCCAAGTCAATCTGCAATCAACGACTCGGCAATCAGACTATGATGACAGGGTAATAATCCTTTCATGATCCATCACTGGAACTCCAATCATTCACAAGCAATTAATTTATAAAAATTTATCCAGGTATTCATCCACATGCATAGCAGTGCTAATAAGCACGCCTCAATAACATCATGCAATAGTCAAGGGCCAAGCCCTACAAGTATCTCATGCTCCCTATTAATCAAACAGATATCAATAATCATATTTCATTCAAATCATTTAAGCACATAATCATGTGTACACAATTACCAAACTCTGAGTCGAGCTTGTCTCTCGCGGCGAATGTACATGTCCAACTAGTCTTCAGGAACCCATAAACCTAGGACGCTCTGATACCAAATTGTAACCCCCTGGATAGCCAAGACCGTTACACTATGTGTTTACAAAAGTGCTAGACATGCTAATCAAGTCGCTAAGTTGAAAACGTGTTATTGAAACTAATGTGGAACTAGGGTTAAAAGATTTTGGACATAAAAGTAACATTTCTTATAAATAAAACATTCTCTGTTACATGGGATCCCAAAATCAATTGAATTAAAACCATTTACAAAAGATTCAAGATTTAATTATAGTACTAGTCATACTAAGGAAAAATGAACAGTTAAGCAATCCCCTTCCTGATCCACTCCTCGGCCATGGCGACCGAACAGCTGACTATGTACATTTAGCCCGAGCCCTCCATCTCAGGATTGGTCCAACCTGCCTTTGCCTTTACCTGCACCACGTAGCACCCGTGAGGCAAGGCCCAGCAAGAAAACACAATAACAGAGCATAAGCAATCAACAGACAATCCAATATCCCATATCACATAAGCATGATTTCAACCATATAAGCATTCATGATAACCAAGTGTTCAGCATACCAAACATGTCAACTCATATCAATCACCAATTTACAAACAATAACTAGGGTTAATGCCCTTAGGCCGCACCTTCTGATTATCCCACTGACTCCGGTCTGCTTAAACCGAGCTTAGTGAATATAAAGCTGTCCTTGGCTACCAATGGCCAAGTCACGCCCTGTGCACAATTATCGTGTACGGCACCCTTACGCCATTTATCACATGTCCCATGTCATAATACCATCATTGAAATTATATAGATATCGGGAGCACTTAGTCCCATCACAAACATATAACCAGGTGCAGTTTTCTTACCTTTAAATTTACTAGCTTTGTTTACTTTTATCCTTGAGCACGATCCATCTTGAACCCTAGCGCACACCTAGTCACAACCATAGGTCAGAACCATCACCAAACCTCAAGTCCAAAACCTAACCTCGGGACCAATATCGAGCCCTCGAGAAGTTCTAATTCCACCAAACGAGGTGGTGGAATCGAACCCCAAACCCCCGGGCAAAAACCCTTGAAAATAACTCAAAAACCCCTTTCTAGATGCAGGGTAGCGCTACAGCGCTCTTTGGAGGGTGCTACAGCGCTACAAGTAGAACCAAAATCCCCCAGACAACCAAGCCTAGCGCTACAGCGCCCAAAGGCTAGCGCTGTAGTGCTAGTCACAGAACCAGCACCCCTGCATTTTTCCTTCCTGCGATTTCCCCGAGCCGACCCTTACCAAAACTTTTCCAATCTTCAACCAAACTTAAAAACAAGCTTATCAACACACTCCACTCATCCCAAGCATCCCAAATACATAAAACCCAATCACATGTACCCCTAATCTCAAAATTCACCATGATTGAACCTCAAACTCAGAAACTTCAGCACAACAGTCAAAACCTTAGAATTTAAAGCTTAGAATTTCATACCTTCAATGGGGATTCGACCCTAAGTCAGCTTCTACACCTCCTTGGCTTACTCCTCCTCAAACCCCTGGCCTGAATTCCCTAGAGTTCCCACCAAATTCAGCTTAGACACCATAGTTCAATAGCAAAACCAAAAACTGAAGAAACTTCAAAGTCTTACCTCAACTGAATGATTTGTTCTTACTAAACCCTTGCCAATTCTTCAAGCTTAACTCAGAAACCTAATTGATCTGCTTGACCTAGCTCTCCTCTGAACTTCACTCCAAGAACCCTCAAGAAAATGATGAAGAAAAGCCTAAACCGACCTTGCCTTTCTTTCCCTTCTTTCTTTCCTTTCTTTTCTTTTCTTTCCTACCCTTTCTTTCTTCAGGCTTCCCTTGCTTTCTACAAATTCCACTAAGCATAAATCCTCAGTTATGCATATCCTCTATAAGCCCAAATGACCACAATACCCTCCCCTTTAATTCTAACTCCTTTGATCCACCTAGGGGTATTTTGGTCATTTCACCAATTTCTCGCTAATTCCCCAAGTGTCTCTATTATTTTTTGCTTACTTCCCGATACCTAATTAATCACCAATTATATTCCTCAATATCAAAATTAACCCCAATATATTCTCTAAATTCCCATTTACACCCCCAGGCTCGCCCCGAGCCAGGTATAAATCCCTGTCGTGACTTTTTCTCTAACCTGCTCACTAGGATCGTCTCGAATCACGGATCACAAATATATCCACATAATAATGTGGCCTCATCAATTTATCACATATATGTACATTTATGCCCTCAACAGGCCAAAATTACAATTATGCCCTTCTAACCTAATCAAGGCCTACATGCATACTAATACACATAGTCATGCATCTCAAATATTCAAATAATCATATAACATACTTTAAATCATTAAATCACATATATTCCAGTCATGCCCTCCCGGCACACTAATCAAGGCCCTTAAGCCTTATTAGTAAATTTGGGTCGTTATAAGATCCCTAGCCCTCAAAACAGAAATCACAGGTATGCGAGGTCCATGCACAGTACCAACAAACACAAAAGGATCCTCACCTTCAGGCTTAAAGGTGACCATCTTCCTTCTGCAATCAATGGTTGCCCCATACTTTGCCAACCAATCCATACCTAATATCATATCAAAGTCAGTCATAACCAACTCTATCAAATCCACTGACAACTCTCTGCCCTCCACTGTCACTGGCAAAGATCTGACCCATCTCCTGGATACCACTAACTCTCCAGTGGGTAACAAAGTTCCAAACCCCACAGCATAAAAATCACAAGGTCTACACAGTCTATCAATAATACTACTAGAAACAAAAGAATGTGTAGCACCAGAATCAATCAAAACATTATAAGGGGTTCCAACACTAAGAAGTTGACCTGTAATTACTGAGGGAGAAGCCTCAGCTTCTGCTTGTGTCAATGCGAACACTCAAGCTAGGGCCTAGCTGTCCGCTTTCCTGGGTTCTTCTTTTCTGACCTTAGGGAAATCCTTCTTAAGATGACCCACTGCCCCACATGAGAAGCAGGCCCTTGCCTTACACTCTCCCAAATGACGCCTCTTGCACCTAGGGCATTCAGGATAAGACTTCCTGGATTCATTACCACTTGGACGACCCATTGAAATTCCACAGGGCCGCCTATCAGGACCTAGAACTGGGAAGGTTTTAGGAACCTTCCTCTTCTAATCACTGGGGCCTACACCCCTACCAGAACCCACAAATGGAGCACCTGTCCTCCTGGACTCCTTTCTGGTTGCACTGTCTTGCCAGATCTTGTTCTCTGCACTCTCAGCTGTGAGTGCCTTCTCAACCACCTGTGCATAGGTAGTAGCCACAGTGATAATACGAACATCACGGGCTAATCTGGGTTGTAGCCCCTGAAGAAATCTCTCCCTCCTGGTCCCATTAGTGGGCACCAACTCCATGGAATTTTTTTCTAAACGATCAAACTTCAAGGGATACTCAGTGACTGACAAACCTCCCTGAAGTAGCCTAATGAACTCCTTAGCCTTTGCCACCCTGATGGAATCATTATAATATTTCTCGTTGAACTAAGTTTGAAACTCTTCCCAACTAAGGGCATTAACATTTCTGGTCTGGGTAATAACCTCCCACCAAATTCGGACATCCTCCTGAAACATATAAGTGACACAAGCCACCCTCTCATTACCAGTCACCCTCATGAAGTATAGGATAGTGGTAATCACACTCATCCATTGCTTTGCCTTGGCAGGATCTGCATTACCTACAAAAACTTGAGGTTGCTGCTTCCTGAACCTTTCATAGAGAGGCTCCCATTTATTACCAACCTTAGGCAGCTGCTCTGCTGCTGGCACCGACATAGGAGGTGCCTCTGACACACTGGCCATTGCAGGTGCTTGCTGTTGTCTCAAGAGACGAAGTTCTTCTACCTGTCTCAACACTGTAGCCTGCAGATCATTAAACAACTACTGCCAGTTTGTAGGAGCTGGCTGTGGAATCTGTCCCTGGTCATTCTCTTGACCCTGATTATTATTATTCTGGCCTTGATCACTCTGGCCAGCTGAAGTATCTGTCTGCCCTGGATTCATTCTTATCACTTATACCTTGCTGAAACAATAGTCAATACGGCCAGTCAGGTAGTAATAACTAAACCTCTTGCTGCCTTACGGTCCAAGAACAAGCAGACAATTATCATATTCCACAGCTATACAAATATACAAGCAGATACATGTTTATATCATTTAGCACTTAGCATGCATCGCATAATAGTTCACAAACAACAATACTAATAAGTATGTTCCAACAATTTCAGTACTAATTAGCACACGATTGCTGAGGATATAATATTTCAAGGCACAGGTTTAACATGGTGTCTCATGCACACAGGTAAAGCATATATATTATATTTAAGCAGTTATACACATAACTACATAAATAGTTACCAAACCATGAGTCGAGCTTGACTTCAGTGATGTGTGTACATGCCCTGCCAGTCTATAGGAACCCTAACCTTGGCACACTCTGATACCAAGTTGTAACACCCTGGTTACCCCAGAACAGTTACGATGAATGATGAACTGTGAATTTAACTTGCTACCTGAGTTCTTTGGTTAAAAGCGTGCTTCTAGGTGTTATTAATAGGTTAAGGTGGAAAACCAATCAAAAGGGAAGGATATATTTTATTTAAAACATAAAACTGTTCATGGGCCCATCAAAACATTTACAAGTTATTTACAACTCAAAATGGTTATTACTGTTAAATTTACAACTCGCTGACCTAAGCGGAAAAAATAGGATAAAACCCCTTGTTCCTCTGAGAACTCCTTGGCCGTGGTGGTCAAGCGGCCGCATATGTACACAGCACTACCTAAGTTCTCCACTCAAGGTTGGGTGAGCTTTTCTTTCCCTTTACCTGCACCACATAGCACCCATGAGCCAAAGCCAAGCAAGAAAACACAATATCGCATGAATATAATATCAACAATGATCATAATAATCATTCAGGACTTTCAATCCAAAAAGAGGAGTGACAATTAGAAAAGTCACTAAAGTGGGTTCCATTCCATTTAGCCATTTGACGATAGGGTCACCTGGGCTTTACAAATAAGTGATCCTTTCACTAGCTTATCAAGATAGGTGCTCGATGAACCAGTCACCAATATAACCTACCGCATGACCATAGAGTCATAACCATGGGCTTCCGCTCCCTAGCCACGTGACAAGCAGTCACCTAGGCCTTAGGTCCTGGCTCTGAGTAACTAGTCCTAGACTAGTCAAGCGCTTATAATTTTCATCGACCTTAGGGTCAGTCCAGAATTAATGACCCTAGAGTCATTCAATGTTGATATCAATTAGATCAAATCTTTAATCAGCTCTGCGTTCAGGACGCTTATGCCGTTTCTGACTCTCAGGTTAGTAATACGAGGCCAATGTCGACCCTGACTAGTCAGTGCCATACACAAGTATGCAGAAGTTTCTAAGCATTTAATATGCAATAAATGTCCACATTTAATAACCAACATGCCTCAACAACATTCATGAATGTCATATACACAGGGTGAAGTTTTCTTACCTCTGGTTCGAGCGAGAAATATAATAAGAGCCACCCCTGAGAACGATCGACCTTTTGATTCCTTAGCGGTTACCTAATCATAACCAATTATAACCTCAATTAATGAAAATCAACAATCAAAGGGTCTTAACCTAAACCCCACTCTCAGGACCTCGATCCCGGGCCTTAAGGATTGAAACCCCGAGCCAAAAACCCTTAAAAACACTCAAAACATGATTATGAAGGAATAGAGTCAAGCTATAGCGCTACTTACTAGTACCCCAGCGCTATTCTCAGAACCCCAAACCGCCCAACACAACCTTGGGTAGCGCTACAGCGCCCCCTTGTGGGCGCTGTAGCGATACACCCAGCCAGATCTTCCCCTGAAACCTCTTCCTTCGACTCCTTCAATTCCAACTCGATTCCAATGCTTCCAAACCTCATTTTTGGTGCCAAGTGAACCCAAAAACCATCCCCACAAGCCCTAAGCATCACAACCACAAGAACCCTAGCCAAAATCTCCCAACAAAACCAATCATCCAACCTAGAAATCCCAACTGAAAACCAAAGCTAAAACAGAGCAAACCAGGAATTTTAATGGCTAGAAACTTACCTCAAGTTCAGATTATGATGCTATTCAATGGTGGAACACACTCCCAAGCTCTCAAGACTTATTTCCCAAGCTTGATTCCCCAACTTAAGCTCAAAAATCCAAAGAGAAAATGAGAGAAAACAGGTACAGGAGAAGGTGCTTAAGATACTATGTTTTTCCCTTCCTTCTACAGCCTTCAATGGCTTAAATCTATCCTAGGGGTGAAAAGATCTGTCAAATAAACATTTATAAAGGCTCCCAAGGGCAAAATTGACATTTTCCACCTATTTCGTTAATCATAATTAACGCTCTCCAATTCTGGCTATTCTCGAAATACTCAAACGCCAATAACTCATCCCGTTACCCTTTAATTATCGGCAACGCTCTAATTATTAAAATAACCCTGAGACTCGCCCCGAGCTTAAACCTGTTATGACTAAACTGCTAATTTATATTCAAAGATCATCTCATGCCGAATAGCTCGAACACATCCACATTATAATGTGGTCTCAACAATATGTCACCGACATGCATACAAATATACAATTACTCCCTCAACGGGCCAAATTACCAAAACACTCCTATAACGAAATGTGGACCCACATGCACGCATTTAACATCATATTATAATATAATTCACATAAACATGCATATGATCACTTAATGGCGTAATTAAACAATTATGGCCCTCCCAGCTTACTAATCTAGCCATTAAACTGCATTAGGGATTTCGGGGCATTACAAATATAAAATACGATAGAGTACAAATATCTTAAACAAACACACATGAATTTATAGTGGTTCAGCTCTATTATGATGAACAGTAATAACCTAATCCACTTAGTCTTTAGCATTGAATCCCTCGATTAAAAATTATAAGTATGAACTGAAGAGTTCACTCGTCAAAATATTTTACTCTCCAAAATTCCAGAAAAAGAGATCCCTTGAAACAAAGCCCTGGGTCCTTTATTTATAGTACTCAGGGTTGTTGCATGATTAGTAAGAGTGGGGATCGTGGTTTGGTACATGATCATTGTGAGTGGAGACACGTGTCCACCCTCCCATGATTACGAGATCGTGGGTATTCTCGTTGTCTTCTCTGGATCGTGGTTGATAATGCACGATTAAGACCCTTTAGAAAATGGTAAGTCCTGATTGGTCTATGAGACTTAGGTGCTAGGCTGGATGACCTTTTAGAACTTGGGTGCAAGGCATGTTGATCTTCTAGGTGCTAGGCCTTGATCTCATTTTGAACGAGCATGAGTTTTTTCCAGTGAAGTGTCTTTGGGAGTGTAGGCCGACCACCCTATGAAGAATAGGGTGGGCCGACCACCCATGTGGGTTTTGAACTTCCCAGGCCGACTATCCTAGGGGTTGGGTCAAGTCGACCACCCCTAGAGGATCTTTGACATATTTGGGCCAACCACCCTTATGGGTTGGGGTCGGGTCGACCACCCCTAGGGGGTTCTTGAGCATGCTTAGGCCGATCATACATAGGGGTTGGGGTCAAGCCGACCACCCGTAGGGGCTAGGGCCAGGCTGACCACTCTTACGGGGTCTTGGCCTGGTTGACTTCCTTATAGGTCCTGGACCTATCTTTTTTGCTCATCGGTCTTTTTTTAATACTTTGTCGTTTTTCCCAGATTTATGACGCCACATGCCACTTTCTTGTTTGCCATGTCATCCCTGGATTTTTGAGGGATAACAAATACGCGAGCTTTTCCATCAACGGATATCCCGCCATGTCTCCCAACAATTGTTTGCTGGTGTAATGGACTAGCTTTTGAGCTTGATCTTATTCTCAAACTAAGGTTGTGCTGACTACATGCTCTGTTACCGCCAAATTTAGATATAAAATTTCCTTGTCTATGGTTTTGATAAAATAGGTGGCTCAGAAAGATACAACTTCAACGAATAAAATGCTTGTTCACACTCAGCATTCCATTTAAACTTCTTGCTCCCTCTTATTAGGTTAAAAAATGGAAGGCATTTATTCGTGGATTTTTACATGAACAAATTTAGCACAGCAATCTTTCCTGTCAAACTTTGCACATATGTATGTGTTTTGGGAGAGGGCATATGACATTCTATGCTTCTTGAGTTTACAATGAAGCCAATAAATTATCCTGATGAGACGCCGAATGTGCATTTTTGGGGGATTAATTTCATGTCAAATGCTCTTATCATGGAGAAACATTCTTCCACATTGACCTCATGGTTATTGGTCGTTTTTTATTTAACAAGCATGTCGTCAGCGTATACCTCCATGTTATACCTGATTTAGTTAACATACATTTTATTTACCAGCCATTGGTAAGTAGTTCCCACATTTTTTTTTAATCAGAAAACATCACAGTGCTCCTGATCGGCTGGGTTCATAACAATTTGGTTATCTCTAGAATAAATATCCATGAAGGACTTCAACTCGTGCTCTTCTAGGTAACGGAAAGTAGTCTTTGGGACACACCTTATTTTTGTAGGAAAAATCAATGCAGGTCCTAAATTTCTCATTTTTCTTAGGAAGGAGCACTGGATTAGCTATCCAGGTCAGGTATTTTTCCTTTCGACTAAAGTCACAAGCTAGAAGTCAGGCTAGTTCCTCTTCCAAAGCTGTCGCTTGATCTTTCCTGAGCATCCTTTGCTTCTATCGCTTGGCAGGTGTGTCCTTGTCAAAATTAAGTGTGTGCATGATGGCGTGCGGGCTAATTCTGACCATGTCTGTGTGGGACCATGCGAACACATTCAAGTTCTTCTTTAGAATCTGGCGATACTACTTTTATACTAAATCTTGAGATTCTTGCCTATTTTTACAACTAGAAATTAAGCATTCTCATTCAGTATAAACTTCTAAAATCCATCTAAGGCTTTAAGCACTAACTGTTCCTCACCTATACGCAACTATCTCTTCGAGCTCGGAGACTTCTATTGCCATGATGGCGGGTTTATCAGCTTTTAGGAGTTTAACCATGGTTTGCTGGTCGGGCTGTGATTTTCCCTGAATTGTTATACTATAGCATTCCCCAACACCTAATTGATCTCATCTGACTATACATATTCTCGGAGGAGTAGGAAAATTTACCACAGGTGATGGATAGAAGTTATCGCCTAAAAAATAATCAAAGATGCTATTTTAATTATAACATTAAAGGCAGTTGGGCAATCCATCACAATACAATTAAAGACATTTTTTATTTTCCGAGTATCTTCTCCCACGGTAATTGCAAGATCAATTGTCCCTATCGTGGCCAAGCCTTCTCCAAAGAAGCAGTAGAGGGTGGTGGAATAGGCTTTGAGATCTCAAGCTGACAATCCCATATTTTCTAGTGTTTCTTTGTACAAAACATTGATTGAGCTACCATTATAAAATAATACTAGCCTTACTCTTCTATTGGCTAGCTCAATAGTTATTACCAAAGGATCGTTGTGAGGAAACTAGACGTAACAAGCATCTTCCTCAGTATAGGTTATTGGTTGCATGTCTATCCGCTGTTCCTTAGGTGTTTGTTGTACCAGGATAAAAAGAATGTTGTCAGTGGCCTTCAACACATGGACATACCTTTTCTTGGACCCTATGCTCGTTCCCGCCATGTGAGGTCCACTCGTTATGATGGCAATATCTGTTGCCTCAACTAGAGAGGGAAAAATTTGATTTGGAGAAGCTAGTGGTATTGTAGGGTTGGTCTCTACTGATTTTTTGGAGCTGCGACTAATTTAGAATGGGTTTTTGGTTTGAGGCTACCTGATTTTGAGCATTATGGGCCAAGATTCCAACACAAATAAGTGTTTCAATTTCATCATTCAACCAACAACACTTATTAGTGGTATGTCCAATATCGTTGTGAAAGCAGAAAAACTTGCTGAGATCTCATTTTGCTCACCGATTCTTCATTGGCTCGGGCTTCTTCCTTGGAACGTGAGCTACATTGGCTAGGTAAATATTCTTCTGGGTATTTCTCATATCTGTATACACAGTAATAACTTAGACATATTTCCCTTCAACTTTGTTCTTCTTTGTATTAGCCTGATCGCCCTCACCGTTTCCTTTCCTCTTATTATTCCCAACTTATCCACCACCAGTTAGGAGTGTAGTCATGTTGGTTGTATTTCCCGTGGACTGAGCAACTGAGTTATTGGTCGCTGCCATATTTGACTTTGCTTCTTCCAAGTTTATCCAGTCTTGAGCTCGAGATAAGAACTCATATCTATTCTTAACACTTTTCTTCTTAAGTTTCTTCCAAAATTATCCCTCGGGAGTAATTTCAGCTCACATTGCCATCAGCTTCACGCTATCATCCACATCCCTAGCCTGAGCTACATCATTTGTGTATCTATTCATAAAGGCTTTAAGGGTTTCTCCTGGATGCTACTTGATATTAGCTTAGGAATTAACTTTAACTCATCTTTCATTTGGTGGCTGAAATTGTTTCTTGAAATCGAACTACAGTTGACTCCACAAGGTTATTGAGTGTCTTCAAAACTTATCGAACTACATTTTGGCTGCCCAAGTCAAGGTTGTGAAAAATAAGACACACTGGAGATTGATGCTCACATTGTGAGCTCGCATCAAGGTGTTAAATGTTCCAATGTGGTTGGTCGGGTCAGTACCTCCATCATATGTTGTCATACAAATCTTCTTGAAACTAGGTGGATGTGGAGTTGTGGCAATGTGACAAGAAAAAGGCTCAAGATCTTCATCATAATCATCATTATTCTTGTTCTTCTCAATTAAAATGAGTTTCATTTGTTCCAACTCCCACTAGTGTGTGGTAAAAATTATAGGCTCTGGCTCTTGCTAGTGTGTGGTACAAGAGTTGGTTATAGGCTCCTGCTAGTGTGTGGTACAAATTAAGGTTCCTCCGAGCATGAACTCAGTTGTGTGGGATATTTATGTTCCCACGTCCCTCAAGAGGATCATTCCTTGGTTGAAGGTGGAATTGTTTGTGATCAATTGTAACGTCCCAAACTTACCTAATAAGGCTTAGGGCCATGATTAGGAGGCCAGGATGGAAATATGTGGAATTATGTGCTTAATTGTTATATTTATTGTAATTATGTGAATTATGTGATAATATGACTAGTTGTGCATATTTAGGGGTATTAAATATGCATGTGGGCCCGTTTCTGATTAGAAGGGTGATTTTGGTAATTTGGCCCGCTGCGGGCATAATTGTATATTTAGGTGCATATATGTGTTATCTATGAGAGACCACATTATTATGTTGGTTTATTTGAGTTACTCAGCATGCGGCGACCCTAGAGAGCAAGCTAGCGGGAAAGCCACAACGAGACCCAATACTTGACTCGGGGCGAGTCAAGGGGTATTTTGGGCATTAGACATTTAATTGGGTTATCAAATTATGGAAATAAATAATTGGAGATATATTTGAAATTAGAGAGTTTAAGAGGGAAAATTGGGGAAATTTACCATTTTGACCTCGGGGACGTTTTTGGTACCTCAAGCCTCGAGATTAGCTTAAGTCACTTAACTTAGGGAACTAAAGACAAAAACACCAATAGATCACATTTAGAAGCTGTGGACCGACTCTCTTTCTCTCTCTCTCTCTTTCTCTAAGCTTCCTTTGAGTTATCCATTGAAAAATCAATGGATTTTTTTTACTAGAAATCACAAAATTGGAGCTCTAAACTTGGGGATTAATCCAGTTACAGCTTTGGGTTCAAACTGCTATTGAGGTAAGCTTTAAATTTTGTTTTCTGGCAATTAAATTCTGAGTTTTCTAGGCTGGTTTTGGGTGTTCTTGAACCCTTTTGTTTAGTAAATTGAAGTGAGGATTTAATGGGTTGTAAAGCTAGATTTTTGGTAGGTTTTGTTGCTGGGAACCTATTAGAACTATTGTGGTAGTTGAATTATGTTATTAGGGTGATTTTGGGATGGTTAGGATTGGATTTGGCTGCTGAAAATGGAGTAATTTCTGGGTTCGTGAGGCCAAATTGCGACTTTGTTCTTGATAAGTCATGACTCAGCCTGAGCCCAGGCGCCTTGGGAGGTCTCTGCCTGGGGGGCACGCCGCGACCTATTAGGGCAAGTCACGGCCCGCCTGGGCATTTTTGCCTTAGGGAATTATTTTTAAAAGGGAACCTTTTCTTTAGGGCTCAGGATCGATTCCACTACCCGGTGTAGTGGAACTCGAGGCCTGGGAGGCTAGGACTTGGTCCAGAAGCCTTTATTCACTTGTTGTTAATAGAATCCTATTTTATTGGTTGTGACTAGGGTATCGCTAGGGGCTCAGAACCGGGGTCGTGCTCGAGGGTCGTTCCCATTTACGCTTACTTGGACCTAAGGTAAGAAAGCTGCACCCAATACGTGTTATATGTGATTAGGGCTTGGCCTGACTATTATAGTTTGTCATGATTAGGGCTTGGGCCCCGAGGTTATTATTTGTGTTTAGGCTATTGCTTCATATATTGGTTGATACTTGCTTAAGTGCCTTATAATTGTTGAATGGACTTTATTGTTAGGGCATGAGGCCCGATCAATTGGTATGTTAGCACTGTGAAAGTGAGTATTCGATTGTGTTATGTGATTAACATGTTTATGTGTGTATTTTGTTGGGATATGCTTATCCAAATCTATTTCAATGTTGAAAGGCTGAAATTCTGGACAAGACTTGACTTATTAGTCAAGGACGACAATAGCGCAATGCGCGCTGGTCGAAAGGCTTAGGCCTAACCCAGAACGTACTATTACGTTGGTCAACTTTAAGGTTAATGGTGAACCACGGGGGTTGGGCTAGCTCTATGGCTAGTGAGACAGAGCTAAGCGCGAGGGCCCCAGGTGACTCTATGGTCACGTAGCTAGGGCATAGGCCCCATGGATTGGCTCTAAGGACAATTGGTTAGGGCAGCAGCCCTAGGTTGATCCAATGATCGTTGCTTGAATCTAAATGATAGTATCTATGAGTGGATATTTCAAGTTATGTTTAATGGGTATTTCAAGGTTTACATTTTGTATTCATGCATATGTTAAGTTTTCTTGCTGAACCCGGCTCACAGGTGCTTTGTGGTGCAGGTAAAGGTAAGGGAAAGGGAAAGCTTGACCAGCCATGAGTCGGAGAGCTTCAGTGGCGACATGTACATATGCGGCTGCTCGACTGCCACAGCCGAGGATATCTCAAAAGAACTAGGGTTGTAGCCTTGTTTTGTTGCTTAGGCCGGATGATTGTAACTTTTGATGTGTATTTACCCTTTTTAAAAGTTTAGTTGTAATATTTTGGGATCCCATGTTTGTATGAAACTTTTAAATAAAATTCAACAGTTCTTTGACCAAATTTTTTAACCCTAACCTTTGACACTAACCTTAGTTACACATTTTAAACCAAATGACCTGATTAGCAGGTCTGACATAATTTTAAGTACACAGCGTAACTGTCCTGGATTAGGAGGATGTTACATCAATGCTCTGCTGTCATCTTTGCACGTTAAGATGTTTGTACAGGTCCGACAAAGAATTATCATTGTAGCTACGTTATGTGTTCAGGTGATCGCATAGGTCGGGCTTTTTCCTCCTACATGATTAATTGTTATAGACACTATCTGATCTACTTTCATGATGACTCTCCATCAAGTAACTATCCTTAGCGAAGCTTATAACTCGTTGAGGAACACGAGGAAGGGTGGATCATTCACATCAATTCTGATTCCAGTTTGGCAAGATTTAGTGATTTATGTCGTTTCCCTATGAGGGACTTCATTTTGACCTTGCTCATCTCCTAAGAAAGAAACATTCTTTTTGTGACCACGTGCGACATTTCTCTGAGTCATTTAATGGAAATTTTGAGCCCGTGGGGGAGAAGGATGTCGAATATGTGAAGAAGTAAGTGAATAGGGAAAATAGCTAATCTACTGGTAAGTAATACAGCCCGAGGGCGTCCAATGTCTACCTTTATGTCTCTCTCCATCGATGGTGGTATGTCATCATGATCTTTTCTAATTAAAGTGACTCAAGCTATCAGATTAGAGGGAGCCCATTCTTATTATCTCAAGCTAAGTCAGTCTTAGTTTGTATAACATGTTGTCACTCAGATCGAGGCAATTTCCCTCTAGATGGAAACTATGTAGTGGGAGTAGCAGTCTTAACAAAATGGCTGATTTTCGTACATGGGTGTCCCTGAGATATGGTCTGCTGAGAACCACTTGGCCTTCCTCAGGTATTCTGGTTGGTTCTCGGTAGCAATCTTCCCGTGATTTCATCAATGCGCCTATTCATGCTAGCTAATTGATATTTAAGTTGAGCATTCTCTTGTTCGATCAGACCCATATAATATGACGAAACCAAGACCTCTCTTTATTTGTGTGTCGATGAACTCCCAGTATCCTGGTTGTTTTCCACGTTGTTTTGAGGGCATTTTTTTTACCATGGTAAGAAGTGTCTTGTCCCGCTGTTATAGTGGGTTCATATTCCTTTTGAACATTGGCCACATTTGAGTCTTATTCTCTAGCCGATTGCCTAGTGGTCATAACCATTTTTGTGGAAAAAGTATTTGTAGGGAGGCAAAAATTTATATAAAAAAAAATCAAGCCCATTTCTCTCAATGAAAGCATGAAACTGTTGACCCAATTTTTCTTCAAATTAAAATGTAAAGGGTATTAGGTTTAATAAAAATCGTATGCAAATGATAATAAAAAACACAAGAATTTTACATGGTTTAGCTGTTAAAATTCTACATAGCCCACGAGTCAATATTATTTCTAAGTTTTCTTAGAGAGAATAATATGAGTTTCTTAGAGAGATTATTTCTCCAGAGTTTCGATACATCAATCCTTCATTCTCTAAATGGGCATCAACCTCTTATATTTATAAGTTGGACAATGTCTAGGGTTTCCCAAAAAGATTGATTAGGTAGCTTCCATTTTAACATGACAATTACAATAAATTACATTTATTATTTAATACTTGACAACTTGTATGATCAGACAACATATTTTGAAATGTGAGCATAATCCAAATTTTTTTAGGGATTATAACATGCACAATTTTAGGGATATCTGTAACACCCTCCTAATCCAGGACTGTTAGATTGTGTACTTAAAATTTTGTTAGACCTGCTGATCAGATCATTTGGCTTAGATCGTGTAACTAAGGTTAGTGACAAAGGTTAGGGTTAAAAATTTTGGTCAAGGAACCATTGACTTTTATTTCAAAAGTGTTATACAACATGGAATCCCAAAATATTACAACACAATTGTTTTAAAAGGGTAAATATAGAACAAAAGTCACATCAGCCAACCTAAGCGACAAAATAGGGCATAACTCTAGTTCCTTTGAGATAACCCCGGCTGTGATGGTCGAGCAGCCGCATATGTACACGCTGCCACCGAAGCTCTCCAGCTCATGGCTGGTCAAGCTTTCCCTTTCCCTTACCTGCACCACAAAGCACCCGTGAGCCAAGGCTCAGCAAGAAAATAGAACATACAACAACAGAGAATATAACTTTAAATATCCATTCAACAATAATCAACCATATTAACTCATAATCAATGCCATCTAGATCAAATACACGATCATTGGATCGATATGGGCCATTTCCCTATTCAGTTGGCTTTCATGACAACTCTCGGGCCTATGCCCTAGCTACATGACCATAGAGTCACTTGGGGCCTCGCCCTTAGCGTTGTTTCACTAGCCATAGAGCTAGCCCAACCCCCGTGGTTCATCCTCGACCTTAGAGTCGATCAACATAATAGTACGTTACCAGTTTAGGCCAATGCCTCTCGACCAGCACTCAGTGCGCTATTGCCGTCCTTGACTCATAAGTCAAGCCCTGATCCAAGATTTCATACCCTACTCATAAGAACCAGATGTTGATAGGCACATCTCGACAATTAAGCACATATTCATGCTAATCATATAATCCCATTCAATAACCATTTCTATAATACTAAACATATTCACATAACGGGGCCACATGCCCTAACCACATAATTCATGCAACGTATATAAGCACTTAAGCATTTATCAACAGGCATTTAGAACAATAGCCTAACATAACTAACACTGTGGCCCAAGCCCTAATCATAATAACATACAACAAATGGGCCAAGCCCTACTCACATACAACACGTTATGGGTGCAGTTTTCTTACTTTAGGTCCAAGCAAGCGTAAACAAGAATGACTCTCGAGAATGATCCCGGTTCCGAGCCCTTAGCGATACCCTAAGTCACAACCATAAAATAGGATTCTATTAATATCGAGTGATCAAAGGCTTCCAGACCAAGTCCTAGCCTCCGGGACCTCGAGTTCCACCAAACTGGGTAATGGAAACAATCCCGAGCCCCTAAGGTTGAGTCCCCGCGTTCAAAACCTTCTAGGGGTCCAAAAACTCCTTAAGAGCTGCGACCCTAGGCTCCTATGCTGCGGCCCGCCTCCAACCAGAGGCCCAACTTCTCTATCCAGCAGACACGCGCCGCGACCCATCCATAGTGGCGCCGCGACCTGCCCTTCTCCTTGGCTCCCACCTATTCTAGAGGGTTGCGACACACCAAGAACAGAGTCGCGGCCTGACCCCTTCGAACCCCAAAAATCCCCCATTTCAGCAGCCAAATCTCAGCCAATTTAACCCAAAATCAATCAACCAACATAATTTAACTATCACAGTAGTTCTAAAATGCTCCCAACAGCAAAACCCATAAGAAAACTAGCTTAAAAACTCATCAAAATCACACTTCCATCTTTGAACTTCAAAGGCTCAAGAACACTAAAACCCATCCAAGAAAACAAAAAATTTAATGACAAAAAAATGTAATTAAAAGATTATCTCAATTCCTGATTGAATCCATAAGCTAACACCGAGCAAATCTCCACATCTAGAGCTCCAATTTTGTGATTTCTAGTCAAAATCCCTTGATTCTTCTATGGTTTTAGCTTGGAAGTCTAGAGAGAAAGAGGAGTGAATGAGAGAGAATATGTCGGTTTGGGCAGTTGCTCTATGTGTTTCTAACTTTTGTCCTTTGTCCCTTAAGTGACTAAGTTAACCCCAAGGCTTGAGGTACCAAAACTTCCCCAAGGGAAAATTGGTAAATTTCCCCAAACATTCCCTCATAGACTCTCTAACTTCAAATATATCTCCAATTATTTATTTTCATAACCCAATAACCAAAATAAATATCTATTACCCAAAATACCCCTTAACTCGCCCCGAGTTGAGTATCGGGTCTCGTTGTGACTCTCCCGCTAACTTGTTCCCTAGGATCGCCTCGTGCCGAGTAACACAAATAAACCCACATAATAATGTGGTACCTCACATATATCACATATATGCACATAAATTGTAACACCACAACTCCAGGGACCGTTACGGTGTGCCTTGTAAACAGTGCTAAACTCGCTAATCGAGTTATTTGGCCAAAATCGTGTAACTAAGTATGATTAGTGGTTTATGGATTAAAATTTTTGGTTAATATGTAACGTTTCATTAGAACGTTTAATATATATGTTGGGTTCCCAAAACTATAATTTCGGAGTCTACTACAAGAAAATATTTACAACAAGCCGTTCTATGCGGCAAAACAGGGTTTATCCCTAGTTCCACTTTAAACCTCGGCCGTGGCGGACGAGCAGCTGCATATGTACACGTCATCACCTAAGCTCTCCAACTCAAGGATGGTTTGGTTTTCTTTTGCCGTTACCTGCACCACATAACACCCGTGAGCCGAAGCCCAGCAAGAAAACACAATATAGCATGATATAATATCAACAGTGATTGTATTACTTAATTAGGACCAACAGTCCAAACAAATAGGTGACTATCACAAAAAGTCACAAATATGGGGACAGCACCCTTTAGCCATGTGATGATAGGATCACCAGGGCTTAACAGATATCAAAAGCCACAAATATGAGAACATCACCCTTTAGCCATGTGACGATAGGATCACCAGGGATTAACAAATAAGTGAGCATCTCACTAGCTTTAACAGGACAGGTGCATGGTGATTAGTCACCAACATAACCTTCCTCCTGACTCTAGAGACATAACTGTGGAACAGCATTCCCTAGCCATGTGACAAACAGTCACCGGGGCCATATGCCCTGGCTCTGAATAACTAGTCTCAGACTTGCCAAGCGCTTATAAGTTCGTCGACCTTAGGGTCGGTCCAGCGTTAATACCCCATATGAGTCATTCTTGCTGATATCGATTAGATCTAATCTTCATTTGGCTCGGCGTTCATAACGCTATGGCATTTCTGACTCTTAGGTCAGTAAAATACGACCAGTATTCAACTCATTGTGAACTTGACTTATAAATCACAGCTTCACATATAGATCTAACACCATTGCCGAATCTGACTAATAAGTCAGTGCCATGCACAAGTAAGCCATGCCACCAATCATATATCACATATCCAATATCCATAAAAAAATGTATTTAGCATGCTTACTTAACAAGTACTAGGACAATTATGACCATGCACGAACAGAGAGGCTCAAGCTCTGAACGATATCATACTCAGTATACAAAGCATGTCCTAATCACATGTTTCTCATGCATCACATGCATTATATTTAACAGTCCAACATGCACCAATAATAGCCATGCATGTCACGTTTAATAATCAACCAACATGCATCAAGTATAGCCATGCATGTCACATATATACAGGGTGCAGTTTTCTTACCTCAAATTCGAGCTAGAACGAATAAAAGAACGTCCCTTGAGAACGATCAACTTTTAGTCCTTTAGCGGTCACCTAGTCATAACCAAATATAGAATACAATCAATAAAAATGATCAACATAGGTTCCCAAACCAATATCTAGCCTCCGGGACATCAATCCACACTTAACCGGGTAGTAGGATCGACCCCGAGGCCTAAAGCTAGCAACACCAAGTCAAAAACCAATTTCTGGCCGAAAATACCCTTATGCACCGCGGCTCACCACAGCCATGCCGCGGCTCACCCTCAGACAGAGGCAAAACCTCCCCAGAAATCAACATAGGCCGCAGCTCACCATAGCCATGCCATGGCCCTTTACGCAAAACAGCAAGCAACAACTTTTCTTCCCCTGCATTTTCCTCGAAACAAAACCTTCAAATCAGTCCCAAACCTCATCCAAACACTCAATCCAACCCCTAAACATCATCTATATCAAACCCTCATCAAAACCCAAGTTGAACATCAACCAAAACTTCCATTAATCCAAACTATCCTCAACAAAATCATACGCTGAAAACTAAAGCCCAAAACATAGTATACCATAAAATTAATGGCTGGAACTTACCTCAATGCTTTAGCTACCCCTCACTGATTGAACCAAGGTCCTAAGTCCTCAAGCCTTGCTCTCCTTGCTTGTTGCCTCGGTTTGGTTCTCAAACTTCAAAGGAAAATGAAGGGAAGAACATGTACGGGAGAGAAAGAAGGAGATGAGGATGATGCTCTGTTTTTGTTCTGAATTTCTACAGCCTTGAAAGTCAATATAAATCCAAAACAAACGACTTAAATGACCCTAGGTCATTAAAAGTTTCTAAGGCCTTCCCAAGGGTAAAACCGTCCTTTCCCGCCTATCACGTTAATTATAATTAACGCTCTCCAATTCCCGTTATTCTCAATAATCTCAAATACCAATAAATCATATCCCATTACCCTTTAATTATCGGTAATGCTCTAATCATCGAAATGACCTTGACACTCACCCCAAGCCCCGAACTAGAACCCGTTATGACTAGACCGAACACTTATATTTCATGATCGTCTCATGCAGAATAGCTCGAACCAATCCACCTTATAATGTGGCTATATTAATTAATCACAACCATGCACTCAAAATACACAATTACGCCCACAGCGGCCAAATTACCAAAATACCCCTATATTCATAAATACACCCATATGCATGCATTTACCTTCATGTAATAATATAATTCACATAAACATGCATATGATTATTAAATAGCATCATAACTCAATTATGGCCCTCCCGGCCTCCTAATCAAGGTCCTAACCCTTATTAGGAAATTCGGGGCATTACATAAATTCACATTTATGCCCGCAACGGGCCAAATTACCAAATCACCCTTCTAATAAGAAGCGGTCCCACATGCATATTTAATATCCCTAATTTGTGCATTTAATCATATTATCACATAATTCACATATTAGCAATTAATATGGCAGTTAAACACGTAATTTCCAAATATTGCCATCCCGGCTCCCTAATCAAGGCCCTAAGCCTTATTAGGTAATTTTGGGACGTTACAATATCAGAGTACTCGAGATCAACACAGTCGAGCTAAACAACCTCTTCATTCTCATGGACAAAAATGAACTAGTCGACCAGGCTCCCAACCTCCACTGAGATATTACATCGAGCTTTACTGAGTGATGTCTTGTATCCTTTCTTTAGCTCATCCTTTTATCTCTGGGCTCAAATTGATTCACATCATGCATTGTAATCCTTTTAAGGAAAATTTTAGGGAATAAATTCATGTACCTTGAGCTAATAACTTAGCATGAAATCAGGGTACAACAGAGATAAAGTAGAAAATCTATTGGAAATGAAAATCCTTGAAAGGGTGAAGCAAAACCTTGAATGTGTTATCTCTGAAATTTGATGTTACCTTGACGTTATTTTGGAAAGAGTAGATGATTTTAGACACTCAAAATGTTTGAAAAGGTTTTGTATTCACAAAGATAGACAAAACCTTTTTTAATGTGTTTAGACACTTAAAACATTCAAAAAGGTTTTGTATTCAGTTTTAGGTCCAATTTTTTAGCATTGAGTTTACTGAGCAAAACAATTCCTTATTGTCTGAAATTTTACAAGGACGTTCACAATATGTTAAAGATTGAATCTGGAAAGTCTTGTAAAAAAATATCAAAGGTCTAGAAAATTATAACTTGTCAAAGTTGGTAAGGAAATCTGGATTTTGAAAATTGGCAGTTTGACCTCTGGGTTTTGGGAAAATATTTCACCAAGTAAAAATGTTCTTTTTGACCTGAAATTTGGGAAAAAATTCTTAATATATTGAAGTGGTAATTTGAAAACTTCGGTAAATAATTATTCAATAAATTTTAAATCATGGATTACCAAAGTTTGGGCTTTTTAAACTTAAGAAAAAAATTTGAAAAGTTTTACTTAGTAAAAATGAGGTTTTTAACATTTTAAGTAAGAAACTTGTTTATGGTTCATTTTAATTTTTAAGGACTAAAAAATTTACCACTTTTAGAGAATAATGTGAATTAATTTGGAATTTGATAAATAGACTTAAATTAAGTTTTTGGACTAAAGTAACTTAATTAAAATAGTTTTATACATTTGTCCAATTAAGAAAAATGGTCCAAATTGCCATCAAATTTGCAAAATTTATCAAAGGACTTTTCTTAAGCAAAATGAATATATTTTGAACAAATCCAAATTTGAGGCTTAAACAAAATTAAGGTTTATTTAAGACATTATGCTAGTGGCTTAAACAATTGAGAAATATTAGACCATAAATGACATTTTTATATTTTTTTTCAAAACAATAGTGTTTTAATCAAAGAAAGTATATTTTTATGTAGTTCATAAATGAAAATAAAATGGTTGGAAACTTTTCAAACGAACAAATTTTCTACACTGCTAGTATAGGCTGTTCGCTATAGAGCCATCTTTTTCCAAGGATCGATTCCTATGTATACGATGGGCTTAGTGTGGAACCCTATAATAATGTATGACTTAGCTAGGACTAAGTACTAATGAATTTAATTCCCAAAACAACTAAATGAATGCCATAATTAATCTGAGTGTATTGTATGCTAACTACAATATTGATTAAGTAGAACGAGACTACTTCTAGAAATGGAACCCCGCTTTCTCGCTAAGGATCCATGTAAGTCAACCTTGAATTTTATGACTACAACATGAAATAAGTTGTGTATTGTTTGACTACAACAGTATACACAGTGTTGTAGAAAGTCTATGAGATCATTATCCTAGCAGACTTAAGTCGTGAAACGGGTTTTGAAAAAATTGTGAATGGTATTATGGCTCAGGGCCTATTGTATGTAAGCCAACTATGGTGGGGAGTAATGGTAAGTAGTGGTGTCGGCTAGTTCTGGATGGAGGTGTGATAAGTCGTGCATATAGTCCGTTAGTATTCTCTGGGACCCAATAACCTCTATATCTCATTAGACTGGTGTGACTTTAGTCACATCCATAACATTTGATACAATGTTTACAATTTTATTGATATAAAAGTTATGGAGTTGTGTACTACTACTTAGTGTATGTATAGATGTATCTCACTGATTAAATTTCCATATTGCCTGATGTTGTTATGGAATCGTTTTGGTTTTCAATGTTTATAAAACGTGTTAATGTTCTTTTATTGCTGTTAGAATTTGGAGAAATTCCAAACTCTAGATCTGGCAAGATTGGTAGGTTCGAGTGTGCCTTGACATTTTGTCATTGATAAATCGCCCTATTTGTTATGTCTGATTTCTTGTTTGTAGGGTTGTTCTTACTAAGCGTTTCACTTACCTAGTTGTTTCATGTTGTAGGTAAGCTTAAAGGCAAGGTGGACTAGTGAGAGTCAGAGTTTGCTTCATGGAGATGTAAATGTTGCCCGAACTTGGGTTGCAGACTATTTTGAAAACATGTTGCTTAAATATATTTGGAGCTGAACATAGCTCATTTGAGAGTAGACTTTGCAATTGTAAACATTTTAAGTATGAGTATACTGTTATTTAAAAAAAATTATACGAATTTTCAAGACAATATTTTAAGTTTAAATTAATGTAAATATTAAAATTTGGCTTTAGTTTTGGTAAAATATTTTAGGTCATTACAGTTATATGCTATTAGACTTGGAGTCTAATTTGAAAATTGAATCAAGAGAAGTGCAGTTCTTTGAGAACTTATATTATTGTGATAGCGACTCTTAAGAACCCACATGCGTTGGATAATCTCGTGAAAAGAAAGATGAAAAGATTGATGAACAACCTATATTGCCTCGGAGAAGCCAAAGACTTAAAGTGTTAGGATCAAATGAGAAATGTTCTCAAGTGGAGATACTCTACCTAGTAGAGAGAAACCTTGAAGAAATCACATAAAAATTTCCTTTGATTCTTCAAGTGGAAGATGATCCCAAAAATTTCAAAGAAGAAATATCTTTGAGAGAATTTGCTTTTTGGAAGGACACAATAAACAATGAGATGGATTAAATTATGTCAAACCACACTTGGGTGCAGGTGGGTATCTTAGAGGAAATATCACACTGATGCCACATTACAAACCTTCAAGGCTACCACTACTACAAAAATTGTCATTTGTGCTAGTTCCCAACTGCAACAATTGATTTTTTTACGTCAGTTTTATAAGTGACGTAGAATCCCATGATGCAAACCAGCCTTGCAATTGCATTAGTGCCCCACTGTCACAAACTTGACATTTGTGGCAGTTCTCCACTGACGCAAACACTTGGCGTTTGCGTCAGTGCCTAACTGCCACAAATGCCACATTTGTGATAGTGGGGCATTAATGCTATAACACCCTAATTTAACCAGGACATGTTCTCTGAATAAACATTTTAAATGCAAAAGAAAGTAGTCTTTATAAATGATTTGGATCCGAGTTTCCAAAATAATGCTAAAACATGCAATTTAATAAAATATGTCCCAACATAAATATCATAAAATTTATTTCAAAAAACACAAATTTGCTACGGTGTTCTAGGTTCATTTTCATTCATGCGGTCCCCTCATAGAGTATGTACACCTTCTTGGAGCGGTCCCAACCCGCCATTCCATCGCATGATCAATTCTCGCCCGTGGAGAGGGAAAAAGGGGGTGAGCTAAAACCTAGTAAGGAGAATCAAACCAAACATTAACATAAAGCAAACCTAATGTAGCCAAACCATAATCTCATATCATAACAAGACATAACATCATCATCATCATAATCATCATCATATAGAAAACCTATGTGCGCACTACGCATGTAAATGGGGGAGATAACTAAAAGGAAGCTCTAATGGTCCTGTCTATGACCTCCATGCTCAACTCTGTGGCTACCTTTGTCCACCTTTTACCTTCGCAAGTACATGTCCTGAAACATTTAGCATACAACATGCATTCCATTAATATTAGCAATCAAGCAAACATGTTTAAACTCCATTACCTTGGCGTGTGTGTGGCGTTTTTGAAAAAAATAAGAAAGTGATTCGCTTCAATGATCAAAACAAAAACATATCTTAAGAGCCTTATTGTAAGAACCAACATCATGCCCAAAATATAAGCCACACGTCCCACTCTCTTTGCATGGGCCATACACAACATGCATTAAATCCATGATCATAGTATCCATACTTTTATAATAAAACTCAAACCTAAATAACCTTAATTGGGCATAAACTAAAAAGAAATGATAACGATAATGATACCTTTGGAGATCCAAAGTCGAATCCTACCCTTCCTTGATTCCTTGGAGTTGGAACACCACTTAACCTTTGATCCCTTTCTTCACGAAAATTTTTGAGCCCTCAAGCTAGACCTCTACACCTTCTCTTTCTTTCTCTCCTTCTTTCTGACACCTACTTCTTCTTCTTCTTCTTCTTCTTCTTCTTGTGTTGTGTGAAAATGAGTGCTAAGCTCTCTCTATTTATAGGCTCCAAGGGCACCCATCAACACTCTCATCTAAACCTCTTAATAAATGTTGATTGATTAGCAATCTTCCAATCAAATAATCTTAATTGATTACTAATTTCTATTTACCATTTATATACTTGATTACATTATAAATTAATGAATCTAGTCTATTCCTAGTAGCAAGTTCATGATTCCAAATCAAATCACCATGATCCCAAAATCATCTTCCTTATCCCATTAGTTTCGAAAAATCGCTTATTAAAGGAAATATCAATCACTCTTTGATTATCTTTCATTGACTTGCTATCAATCACACTTAATGAGGGGTAATCTCTTAGTCAATTTCAAAATTAGCCTAGTAGAATACCATGAGTTTCCCCATTTTTCTCAATCACCAACTCATTAAATCAAATCTGCATGATCTAGTTTCCATGAATAAGTCAACAAAATCTCTAATGGATAGCTACACACCATTTAAAAAAAATTATAGGCAATTCCTAGAGGATTGCACACCACATTATCTAGTCACCTCTTAGTCATCTAGTTATCATGATTCACCCTTACTAATGCACCTCAAGAATTCAAAAATACTTACCCTTTATACTTCCAAATTGTATCCATGATGGTGATAAGATACACTTCTTGAATAATCTCCAACTTATCAAGATATCAAGAAATCAAACTTGCTTATTCCACATCATCTCTTAGTAGTCTTTCCATACATTGCAAAGCATGATCATTCACTACACTTCTCTTTCACACACACACACCACACGCCCAAGCCTATTCCATGCACACATTTATCATATACTTTATTCAAAACATAAATAAATAAAAGAATAACTATTATAGTAGATGTTGACGTGGTTTTTTGCCAATAGTGAATGAAGAAAATAACAAGGTTGATTAGTGCTTGATAATAAACTGAAATAAGAAATGAACTCTTAAGAACATAGATATTTTTTACGTGGTTCAGTGGTTAAAATCCACCTAGTCCACGAGTCTATATTATTACTGTTTTTCTCTCTATATTTTGGTAGAGTTTCAATATTACAGCATAATCGTCCCTCTTCCTGTAAAATATTCTCAGTATTTATAGAGAAATTCCTTGGATAGGTTTGGGTAACCGCATGAGTCAATCACAGATTTACACATTTATTACATTTAACATGAAATATTCCCATTTATACTAGGATATGATCTGATCACAAAATTAATGGTCTCCTAATATCTGGGACATTAAATATTACAGGCTGGCCATAAATGACAGTATATAATATTTGGGTCTTTGGGGATCCGCGGATTTGCCCTATGCTCGAGTTACCACGAACTGGATATGTCTCCGAGCTCGTACTGTGGAGGTTGTGCCATATGAATATCATAAGCTTGCGTTTCGCAACATATGTATCCATAGCTCGTATAACCATCATAAAAACTGTGTTGTCCACGTGGCTAATAAATGGATGCCTTGGCTATTTATTCCATGTAATTATTTTCCAGCTGCACACGAGCTGAGTGAAAGATTTGGGCTGAAATTAGGGTACACATTTGCCCCCCAAGTCCCTACTCGTGGTTCATGATGTCATCTTCTGACCTACAGAGTAGGGACTTTTAGACTTCTGCTGCATTAAACCATGCCTACCCACTACTCGAGTACTGGACACATGGAATACTACAATTGGCGTCTGTTCAAGTTTCGAGGACTGCAATTATTGTCTTGTCACCTTTTTGCCACCGTTTTGTCTTTTGAAACATAGCCCTTGGATTTTGTACTGACCAAATCAGATGGCTCAAATTGATCTATTTCGTTTACGTATAAATTGGATAGGCAATTTCCACGGTTCATCACCTTTTATTCGAAATCTTTCTACATTTTCTTCTTCATTTACGAGCCCTTTTCTTTCTCAGAAAACCCAGAAACTGTTTGTTGCAAAGACCCTCAGAAACCCGATTACTCAGGAGTCTTAGTATTCCAGAAACCCTTCCTTGCAAAAATTTCCTCCCTCCCGTTGAAGAATACACTAGAAGTACCTTGTCTGTTGATTACAAAGAAACTCTCTTCTTCTGTTTTTTACTGGTCTTCCGCACTTCACCGTAGTCAATATTAGGTTGTTTTCTAAATGTTTTTGGCACATAGGCTTAGACTTAGGTTTACTGAGTAAGTCTTAAAATATCTTTAGAACTATGATATTCATAAAATTGGGTAATTTCATGGAAAATTTTCGGACATACCCATTCGGGATATAGAAGATGAAAAGTTTTTAGGGTTTGAAACCAGGTTGCTTAGGGGACACGCTTCTTGGGTGGTTTTGCTCTAAATCACTCCCCAAGGATAGTAGTGGCCTGGTTTTCTGACACACGGATCCCTAAACATCAGGGCTCTGTTAGGAAACTAAGGCGCGTAGCGTAGGGTAGCGCATGACATCACGCAACAGGCTGAGACTAACTCCACTCGTATATTAGAGACATCATTCGCCTCTGTAATTCCGTGCCATAACCTTTACAAACTCTTAGGTCACCTACTAAGTAACTCGTCATTCTTGTTCGTTAGGCGATTTGATGGCACCCAAGAAGAACACACCAAAGAAGAATGCACCCAGCTCGTCTGCTCAACAAACAAACAAAGGGAAAGAGATCGCCTTAGAATCTCCCCTTCCTTACTTCGGCTCAGTTGTGGAGAGGGAAGTTGTGGTTGATCCCAACGCATTCTTTGAGGCAGAGACAATTTCTTCTAAGATTACGACCCAAGGAAGGGTCAGCAAACTTATGCTAAGCCATAATATCAAGGTTGGGTCTGGAATCCTTATTGCCCGACCTCTGTTCGAAGGGGAACGGAGCTGCTCCCCTCTCTAGGACAACTTCGCGGCCTGGAGTGACAAGCACTTGAAGGAGGGGTCCTTCTTTCCCCTAGATCAGTATTTTTCGACTTCCTAAATTATGTGAAGTTGGCACCTTTTCAGCTCCCCCCAAATTCTTATAGGCTTTTGGCGGGGCTGAAATACTTATTTTTGAAGCACGAGTGGGAGGTCCCTACTCTGGTAGATATACTGTACTTTTTCTGCCTTAAAGCCAGCCCGAAACAATAGGGTGAGGTGACGGGTTCTATTACCTCACCAGATTCCCAAACTCTGCTCTAGTCATTGAGCTCCCAAGCCATCCTAACGACTACAAGGACTAGTTCTTTATGTCGAACGGGTTCAGAAACTGTGAGCACCGATACTTCAACCATCCTCGTAAGTTCTTTATCTTCTAACCTCAGATCGTGAAATTTTTTTCATTTCTGAGATATTTTCCTTGTACATGTATTAACTGTTTATTTCTCGTACATCCATATTCGCGAGGATGGAAAAATCTGTGATCCTTGGGGGTCAGTACGAGACATTATCTGGGCTGCCCCCAGTGAAAAAGATTACCGCCTGCTCGTGAATGACGCCACGATGCTGGTGTGTAAGTTGATTGGTGAAGGCCAGATGTTGGCCTTAAGAAGGATCTGGGCTGTCCTTCCGATAATCCACAAGCTCCCACCTTCTCAAGAAGAGGACTCACCGGCCTCCAAAGGCGAGGAGAAATAAGAGGACGAGGTGCCTCTTGTGCGGAAGAGGCGGGTTCTCGAGGCTGTTCGAGAACCCGATTTAGAATGAGCTGCATCAGAGGCAGCAGCCGGCCCCTTCGGCCAAGGTAACCCATATCCTTATAGGGAACTAGATAGGGTTGTTGCCGATTTTAGGTTAGTTAGATTTAACCCAAACTAGCTCTTCCACCGTCACCCTAATATTCCAGGCCGTAATGTCACCCTGCTCTAGCATGTGGATCACTTCGTGTTGCGTCATGATAACAGCTACCCTAAGGGCACCATTGTTGTAGATAACACCTTAAATTTTAGGTCCGCCATCTTTGAAGAGTATGGGACCAATCGTAGGAGCTGGCCTTCTTTGCTCCAGGGCGCCTTTGCCCCTGGATTTAGACAGTATGTAGATGAGTCCAGCCCCAAGGTAGAACTTAAGCCTGAACCTCCTAGAGTCCAAGAAATATTAGACTTAGATTCTCCTTCTCCTCCAATAGTCCCAAGGCCGAATGTCGTGATAATAGACTCATCCCCCAGCCTGGAGGGTAGGACCTTGATTTATTTTCTTTTGGTATGATTTTGACTTTACTGGTGAACTAATTCCCTTTTTGTTCTTTTCAGACGACGTGATGGAACAATCCAGAGCTCCTAACCTCCGCACAACTTTCCAGACTGGGAAAGCCAGCTCGGACCCTATCGTGAAGAGGCCCAAATTTACAAAGAAAGCTTCTCCAAAATGGGAAAATGTCTCAAAATCCCCTGCTAAGGGGAAAGGCACGAGCTTGTCAGCCGTCACTGAGAGGAGGATTCCTCCTCCTCCTCCACCTCCGTAACACCCTACTTCCTTAGAGCCGTTACTAAGTGAGTTTAAAAATGTGCTTTCATCTCGCTAATCGAGGTTTTAGATCAAACAGTGTAATTAAGCTATAAATAGAGGAAAAACCTTAGAAATATTAATTTCCATAGAAAACCATAAAAGGTTTACACATGGGATCCCAAAATACAGTTTAGAAATGTTCACAACATATTAATTAAACCAAGTTGACTAGACGACAAAATCAGGGTTTGTTTACAAGCATCTCCCAAAATCCTCTGGCCGTGGCGGCCAGGCTGGCCAAACATGTACATGCCGCCTCACGCCTGCTGTACTCATGGTTGGTTGATCACCTCTGTACCCTTTACCTGCACCACAGAGCATCTGTGAGCCAAAGCCCAGCAAGAGAACCCACAAGCAGATACCATATGCAACACATACATCAAACATATAAACATGCCACCAATGGCTAAACACATATGGCCTAGCTGTCCCAGCCGTCCCAGGCATTTACCAAGCCCTGGGTTCGCGGACCATGCCGTGAGGATATCCCAGGTATCCTACTGGGGACTCGCCCTGGCAACTCGCACCCCACGTTTTCAGCGCTGCTCCCGGCCCCTTGCCGTTCTCGGCCTTGCACTCAACGTGCCTGACGCCGTTCCCGGCCCCTCGCCATCCTCGGTCTACACCGTTCTCAGCTCTTGCCGATCACTCACATATTATCATACATGATATAACAACAAGTACATAATTCTAGCATAAACAGATAAAGAGCTAGGCTTAGCAGTTCTAACATATTGGGCTCGTCCCTGCATATCAATTCATTCAAACACACTGGGCTCAGGCCTGCATGTCAATCCACTCAAACACATTGGGCCCATCCCTACACATAAGCTCTATGGGAACAGGGTTCTCTTACCTGAGTTTCGAGCTTTCTGAGCACCGATGCCCCGAGCACAGTCCTCCAACGTGAGCCTCGCCGAGACCCTAGTCACAACACATTAACAATGTCCATCCATCAAATTCTAATCCAGCAAATAACTTAGAGCCATAACCCTAACCTCCGGGTCCTTGAATTCTATCAATCCCCATGATATAATCCATCTCGAGCCTTACCCTTTGAGTTCCCAAGATTAAAATACCCTTAAAATCTCAACCTGGCACTAAGGGCCGCGGCCCCACCCTCAAGAGTCGCGGCTAGCCTCAAAACAGAGGCTAGCACACCCCTGCAACACACACGGGCCGCGGCGCGCATGAACTCTCAGCCATCCTCGGCTGCACACGCACACGGGGCGCGGCTCGCCCATCCTAGGGCTGCGGCCCTCCTCACCGAACCCAGAATTCTTCCTCAATTTCCTACCTTTTCTTCAATCCAATCCTCACCAAAACTCACCTATCTAACCCAGATATTTAACCCATATACTCCAGCCCACAATAACTCAGTAACAACATCAAAATCCATCAAAGTCTACTACAAAAATCCAACTAGAATACTCAAGAACACATCAAACTTAACTAGCATGCACTCTTACAAACCAGCAACAAATTAAAGCATAAACCTATAATTAAAACTTACCCTCTTGCTGAACTCAATCCTTGAAGTTGATCCTCAATTCCCCAAGCTTCAAGCTCCCAAGTTTCCTCAGCCCAAATCCTTGCTTAAACTAACTTACACCAAATTCCCTTGAGTTGTTTCTTAGAGAGTGAAAGAGAGAGATGAAAATGGTAAAAGATGCTATCCTTAGTTGAAAGAGAAGAGAGTGGGTCGGTTTCTATAGCTTCTAACCTATTCCTTTATTTTGTTTTATTCAGCTTAAGTCTACATGGTTATCTCAAGGCTTGGGGTACCAAAACGTCCCTGAGGGAAAAATGGTAAATTTCCCCAATATTCCCGCCTAGACATTCTATCCTCAAATATATATCCAAATATTTATTTTCATGTCCCAATAATCCCACAACACACCTAGTACTCAAATTAACCCTCGACTCGCCCCGAGTCGGAATATCAACCTCGTTGTGACCCTCTGGCTAACCGCTCCCCAGGACTGTCTCGGGTCGTGCTGCACAGACATTTCACATATATACAATATATATCACATTCATGCCCCTAATATCCAGACGGGGCCCACATGCACATTTAACTCACTAAACATGCATCACTATCATATATCCACATTAATTCACCCATTAACACATTAAAGCATAATAAATCATTTATTGCCCTCCAGACACACTAATCAAATTCCTAAGCCCGATTAGCAAATTCGGATCGTTACAACCTCAGTTCGCGCTTGCTCGGGATCAGGTAATACAAGCTGATCCTCCAGCTCCTCCTGCTTAGTTGCTACTATCCCCATACCAGTTGACCCCTAAGATCTGGAGAAGATCCTCGAAGCCTTTTGAGGAATCCTCTACGAGACGACGAGCCACATGGTGGGGCACGCTTACAAAGCCAGCTCAAGGGAGTTGAGGATGATCGAGGAGCGGAGCCCGAAAAACGTCCTGGAATCAGCCTTGGGGATGACCTTCACAGTAAGTTATCTTTCCCTGGTGACATTTTTCTCTATATCTTGTTAATGGATGTTTTTAACTTGCCGTTATTTTGCAGTCTGCCCTTGCTCAACACTGCAGCATAGCCCGGACTAAGACTAGAAATGATGAGCTCCAGGCTGAACTCAATGCCACCAAGACCGCCTGACCGCTGCTCAAGGAGGCGAGCAGGCCGCCAAAGATGCTCTTGCGGCCGCTCAAAAGAGTGAGTACGATGCCAAGTTTTCCCTTGCCTCGTCTTAGGAAAGCGAGCAGGCGGCAAAGATTTCCTTGGCAGCTCTCCAGGCCCAAACTGTCGAGCTCCAGACTGAGGTTGCTGAAGCAAAAGCAAAACAACTAATGGCCAATGCTACAGTTAAAGAAAAGAAGGTGGCCTCACGGTCCTCCATGGAAGATATGATGTACCATTGCTGGGGTTTTAACTAGGATGGTAACTTTTCTTTCATGGCTCCCGCATTGTGGGATCCATACCTTGTAAAATTCAAGGCCCGAATCTTGCAAGAGTCTTCGGAAACGAGGGATGCTTCTACAGCAGGCGAGTAGGAAGGCGAGGAGGTCACATCCTCAGTGCATCCTAGAGGGGCTCAATGACAGTCTTTTGTTTTGTTATAAATTTGTTTATAAACAATTTCCCCTGGGCTTAGTTCTAGGTTTTGCTCCTCGAGACAAATTTAATTTCAATTTATATATCTAACTGTTAGGAAAAATTATTTATACTCAATGGAAACATGGAAAAACCAAAATACAACTCTATGCAAAAAATACAATAGAGAAGGTAATTGATGAAATAAACATTACAACTCAATTGCTCAAAATACAAGTAAATATAAAGAGGTAGAAGAAGAAGAAGAATATTACAAACTCAAAACAATAATAGTACAAGTAAATAAGATCAACAAGATCAAAAGAATGAAAATAAAACCAATAAAAAGAACAAACTCTCACACAACCAAAGTGTAGATTAGTGGGGATCACCAACTTGAAATTATTTATACTCAATGAAAACATGGAAAAACCAAAATACAACTCTATGCAAAAAATACAATAGACAAGGTAATTGATTAAATAAACATTACAACTCAGTTGCTCAAAATAAAAGTAAATATAAAGAGGTAGAAGAAGAAGATTACAAACTAAAAACAATAATAGTACAAGTAAATAAGATCGACAAGATCCAAAGAATGAAAATAAAACCAATAAAAAGAACAAACTCTCACACAACCAAAGTGTAGAGTAGTGGGGATCACCAACTTGAACAAGGTTCAAAACCTTTGTCCAAAAGCTTATTTCCCCCTATTCTCTAAGCACTAAGAGATCTCTCAAGGAAATAGCTCTCTGGAATTATCAAGCCTCTATGGTGTATTTTCCAGCCAAGTGCTTTGTGGATGAAAAATGGTGTGTCTTACAAGTGAGTATTATGCTCATATTTATAGAGTTTTGAGACACCCTTTGAATTTCAAATTCCACCAACTCCCATGGCTGTTACCAATGATTAATTGGATGTTTATGGAATTAAAATAGAGATTTGGGAGTAACTTGGCTATTGGAAACGTTCAAAATTGGATAAAACCGAAGTTGTAAAATGTTGTCAGACGCTCAGGCCGCGGCCTGAAAAACATGAGCCGCGGCCCACGGTGTGTTTTTTGCCTATTTTTTCCTCTTGGGTTGCGGCCTGAAAAACATAGGCAGTGACCCAAGTCCTTTTTTTAGCAACCAATTTTCCAAATTTTCCAAAACGTTCCAAATTCATTCCCACTTGATTTTGTAACTTCCATACACATTATGGGAGTTAAAATCACATCTCTAACAGCCATATTTCACATATGGCTTTAAGAAATTCAAATCAAAATGTGTAATATCAAATCTACATATTATTGGGTAATATTTGGGAGTTACAAGTTTGTAACTCCAAAATATGCCACATTTGGGCGCATACATGTGTCCAATTTTGTGACTCTCAATAATATGTTACAAGGTGTGACAAATCACATTATGTCACATTATTTAATCTAACATTATATTATTTAAAATAATATATCATTCCCCCACTTAGATTAAATAATCACTTTTTGTAACACTTATTTAATCAATCAAAACATTATATTAAAATACTTGCCTCATTTTGGTAACACTCTAGTACTCATATCTCAGATGGGGCAAAATTTTGAGTACTACTACTATTCACTTGATTGACTTGTTATTACCTATTGAACGTAATACTAGTTTGGTTACTAGTATTAAGATAGGTTACCATCAACCATGAATCTCTTTAGGGAGTCTAAGTCCCATCCCTTGAGATGTAGAAATGATTCCATTTGAATCATTTCTTTTCTCATGTATGCATACTTAGACACTCTCATTATTTTATTCAAAGTTTGTTGCTAGCCATAGTTTGATTAAAATAGTTATCTGTTTAAAATAGTGATTTTGACCATAGTCAACACCCCCACTATTTATAGTTTAATATCCAAGATAAACATTTGAATATTAATTCTAGAAACCTATTTGTTTCTAGAGTTCTCTTTTATGTTTTAAATTGATTCCTTCTTGAATCAAAATATGGCAAAACAATATCTTTAGACACCAAGCATGTCTAGATTTTTTCATTCTATACACATATAGCCAATATGATTTAGAACGTGGAAGTCCAAATCACCTATTTGATAGGATGACCAAATTAATCAATTATTATCAACAAAATAAATTGATTAACTTTTGAGCATCACCCCCACATTTCTCCTATAGTGATAATAAAATATCAATTTTTTAAATAGAAATCTCTTCAATTCTATTAAGTCCTTTATCCTCCAAGATAAATCTAGACTTATAATTCTCAAAGTTCATCATGAGTCCTCTAAGATACATGATAAACTCTCAATAGATCAAGATAAAATCCTCAATGTTTTATCTTGACTTTCTAAAGTAATGCACATTTCTTTCAAAACAACTTTCACTTAGTTTCTTTCTTTTATGTATTTATCATAATAAAAATGTGAACACAAATGTAATGTGAGAATTTCTCAAACAAATAATTACAAATTTTCAATTTTAGTTTTCTAAATAATCTCAAAATCACTTAAACAACTTTTGTGTATTTCTTAAGAGTCTCTTTGAGATTCTTTTGAAAACACCAATTTGACATCCATTGTTTTTCTCATCAAAATCAAAATGAAGATGTCAATTTTAAAACACTTTAAATCAAAGAAAATAAACCCTCATTAATTTATTTAAACACTTTGATTTCTTTTGTTTAAAATTATCTCCTCATTGAGATTAATTTAAACATATCACCATCTTTTACCAAAATGAATAAAGTTCTGTTTAATTCATCATTGGTGTAAAGATTCAAAATTGCTTCTCCAATTTTGAAATGTCTCCTCATTGAATATTTAAGAATTATTGTCACTAAATAATTCTAAAATATATTTCATTTGACCACACTCTAGACTATAAGTCTATTGAGTCAATATGTCATCCCACAATTTTTGAAATCCACCTTGATCCATTTTTCTTGCAATGGCAAGACACAACCATTAAAAGATGTACCCCCTTAGGTTCATCTTTTCTTATCTCATAAAATGAGATGCTCATCTTTTAAATGAGAAAATTTTACATTCTCAAATAATTCTTTTATTTACCAAATAAATGGTAACTCATCACATTTCAATAATATATGATAAACATATTTACATTATTATCACCTTAATAATCATATTATATGGCATATCATAATAATCATGATAATTCTCATGTATAAATTAATATACATTTATATATTAACATAATTATGCCTCAAAGAAATTTCACACAATTTGTCAGCATATATCCATCATATTAGCATGCATTATTAATCTCATAATAATATTGTAAATATATCACAAATATCATACAATAATTCACATATCCACATATTGATATATTTTATTGATTCACAAAATCAATATATAGGCATGTCATATAAAACTCATAAAATTGTCATCTTAATAATTTATCATTATCTCATAATAAGAAAATTCTATAATATGCTATCATATTACCCAATAATCTACTAGATTATTTACACATTAATCACATATAACAAAAACTCAAGATGTTGAATTATCTTCTAATCTAACCACTATATTTGAAAAAACAAAAGAGATTAGAAAAAAAAATGAACCTCATTTATAAAATTTTCTTCTTTTCATTTCTATCACTATATGAAAACCATTAGATCTTCTAAGAAAACTAAAGAAGAACATCACCTTATCTTACCATCTTTTCAAAGTTGGATCCTAACAAGATCTATATTGTTTCTCCTTCCAATGAAAAAGAAATTAAGCTTTTGATTGTTAGGAAAAATTATTTATACTCAATGGAAACATGGAAAAACCAAAATACAACTCTATGCAAAAAATACAATAGACAAGGTAATTAATTAAATAAACATTACAACTCAATTGCTCAAAATACAAGTAAATATAAAGAGGTAGAGGAAGAAGATTACAAACTCAAAACAATAATAGTACAAGTAAATAAGATCAACAAGATCAAAAGAATGAAAATAAAACCAATAAAAAGAACAAGCTCTCACACAACCAAAGTGTAGAGTAGTGGAGATCGCCAACTTGAACAAGGTTCAAAACCTTTGTCCAAAAGTTTATTCCCCCTATTCTCTAAGCCCTAAGGGATCTCTCAAGGAAATAGCTCTCTGGAATTATCAAGCCTCTATGGTGTATTTTCCAGCCAAGTGCTTTGTGGATGGAAAATGGTGTGTCTTACAAGTGAGCATTAGGCTCCTATTTATAGAGTTTTGAGATACCCTTTGAATTTAAAATTCCACCAACCCCCATGGCTGTTACCAATGATTAATTGGATGTTTATGGAATTAAAATAGAGATTTGGGCGTTACTTTGCTGTTGGAAACGTTCAAAATTGGATAAAACCGAAGTTGGAAAATGTTGTCAGCTGCTCATGCCACGGCCTGAAAAACACGAGCCGCTGCCCACGGTGTGTTTTTTTTGCCTATTTTTGCCTCTTGGGCCGTGGCCTGAAAAACATAGGCACCAACCCAAGTCATTTTTTCCGCAACCAATTTTCTAAATTTGCCAAAACGTTCCAAATTCATTCCCACTTGATTTTGTAACTTCCATACACATTATGGGAGTTAAAATCACATCTCTAACAACCATATTTCACATATGGCTTTAAGAAATTCAAATCAAAATGTGTAATATCAAATATACACATTATTGGGTAATATTTGGGAGTACAAGTTTGTAACTCCAAAATATGTCACATTTGGGCACATACATGTGTCCAATTTTGTGACTCTCAATAATATGTTACAAGGTGGGACAA
Source organism: Humulus lupulus (assembly GCF_963169125.1). Taxonomy (NCBI): domain Eukaryota; kingdom Viridiplantae; phylum Streptophyta; class Magnoliopsida; order Rosales; family Cannabaceae; genus Humulus; species Humulus lupulus. Next base: position 58,388,694 of record NC_084794.1, on the reverse strand, counting down.
ATCACATTTGTGTGACAAATCACATTATGTCACATTATTTAATCTAACATTATATTATTTAAAATAATATAACATTCCCTCACTTAGATTAAATAATCACTTTTTGTAACACTTATTTAATCAATCAAAACATTATATTAAAATATAATACTAACTTTTAATCTATTTGTCTTTTCCTTGATTATCTCTCATGTTTATGCCTTCTTAGAATTGTACATTCAAGATTTTAGAAATCGATTTTTAGATCGGGATAGATATTTTGAGTTCAGTTATATCCAAACTTAATGTGTTGATTTATATCATACCTGTTAAGAATCAAGTCTTGGACCCGGTTATATCCAGAATTTTAAATATTTAAACTTAGTTCGTGTTAGGTTTATTGATAACTTGAGCTTTAAAAGCCCTTGATTTAAACAATTTTCGCATCTTCCAAAGTTTTGAACCTGGTTGTATCCAGGGTTTTAAGTGATTCAACGTTAGTTCGTGCTAGGATTTTGAAAGAGATGATATGAAGGGAAAAAAAGTTGAAAGACATTTAAGAAGAAATTTGTTCTTCGGGTCAAATATGCAATTATATGATAATAATGATTAATTAATTAATATCAAATTAGTTGTAATTAACAAAATTAATTAATATTTTATTATTGTATAATTTTCAAGATTATATTAAATAATTAAATTATTTTCAAAATTTAATTAAATAATTAATTAATTATAATTTTCGAAATAATAATCAATTAAATATTTAATTAATTGGTAGACTTAATTAATTGGTAGAATTAATTAAATATGTTTATTTGAGTGGGAGATAATAATCTGATAAGTTCAAATTGGATTTGAATTTAAAAGATTAATATTTATTCAAATAATTAATTATATTTGATAATTAGTTAAAAATATATTTAATTTAAATTTGAATTAGTTATCACGTTGTTAGATTTTATCTGACAAAGTAGTTTGAATAAATAATTAAATAAAAATAGAAAAATTAAATATCCCTAAAAATAAGGGTGGTACACGTCCACACGCAGTCCATGGACTGTGTGTGGCATGTACTGCTATTTTTTCAGGAATATGATTTTCATTTTTAATTCATTAATTATTGAATAATTCAAAAAAATCAGTTTTTGGATTTTTTTTCATTAATAAAATAATTAATTAATTATAAAGTAAATTGTAAGTTGGTTACAAATTTATTTTTTAAATTTGAATATTTTATTTTAAGTATGACTAATCAGAAAATATACAAAAAAAAAAAAAAAACTTAGACAACTCAATCTTTCGCTCTATGAAAAATATAACGATACTTTTCTCTCCCTGGAAAGATAAAGAACCAATTTTCAGGCTATTCTCTTGATCTCATGTGTTGAGAACATCAAGTAGAATCACAAATAAACTATCATTTATTCTCTAAGTGCCCACACACTTCTTGAGGTGTAGAGAATGCTATGGAAGATCTTGGTGTGAGTACCTGGGAGCAACTTGGATAGGAAGATCGTTTTTATTACGAAAAGATAGCAAGGACACTTGATAGGCTTCAAGAGGTATGATTTCTATTCCTAACTTGCTTGTGATTAATGTATGTATATTAATGGATCCGCATATTTAAAGGTAGTTTAAATATGTTACAAAAATTTTGTTGTACACTGGGCCAACCCCACCACCATTCCACTGCATATTAGGAAACTCATTCCTAACATGCCTTTCCTACGGTGTGTTCTGCCTGAGGAGGCAAAAACCATTCCGCATGAAGTGCATGAAGGTTTTTGTGGAGATCATGCTAAGGGAAAAACCTAGCATTGAAAATACTGAGGCATGGCTATTTTTGGCCCACTTTAACCAAAGACTCCATCTCGTATGTTCAGAAATGCAATAAATGTCAGCGCTTCGCCATAGTGACCCGAGCTTCTCCAGTCGAGCTAACAATGTTCTCATACCCATGGCCATTTGTAGTTTGGGGAATTGAGCTAATAGGATCCTTACTTATGGGAAAGGGAGGAGTTTGTTATGCGGTAGTGGCAATCGACTATTTCACGAAGTGGTTGGAGGCCGAGCCTTTGGCAACCATCACATCCAAGAGAGTCCTGGACTTTGTGGTGAAGAATGTTGTATGTCGGTTTGGGCTTCCTAAAAATATCATGTCGGACAATGGGACCCAATTCGACAGTGATCTTTTCACTAACTTATGTGAAAAGTACGACGTTATAAAGAGTTTTTCCTCAATGGTGTATCCACAGGCCAATGGACAGGTCGAGGCCGTGAATAAGACCCTAAAGGTGAGTCTTAAGAAACGGTTAGATGAGGCCAAAGGAGTCTGGCCTGAGCAGATCCCGCAAGTAATTTGGGCTTACTGAACTTTACACAGGACTTCCACATGACACACTCCTTTCTCCTTGACCTTCGGAAGCGAGGTCGTCCTTCCCGTCGAAGCTATGGTAACCACGCACAGACTAACGACGTTCAACCAGGAACGTACTGATGAGTTAATTAATGCATCTCTCGACCTGATTGATGAGAAACGCGAGGATTCACGGTTACAACTCGCACATTACCAACCCAAAATCACTGGTTACTTTAATTCTAAGGTCAAGAAACGTAGTTTTGGATTGGGCGACCTGGTTCTCCAAAGGGTCTTTTTGGCAAACAACGATCCCAAGGACGATGTCTTAGGCCCGAACTGAGAAGGACCATATCGGATCATGGAATTTTTGTGTGAAGGAACTTTCAAGTTAGTTCGGCTCAGTGGAGAAACAGTCCCACGGACCTGGAACGCCATGCACTTAAAAAATTATTATCAATAATACGGTCCTCCTCAAAATCCAAGTGTGGCTCATTTTCTTCCATATTTGGAGGAGGTTGAGAGGATGCAGCGCCAGTAACATGCCCATTTCTCTTGGATGTCTTCACCATTTGATCTTCTTGAAGTTTTTTGTTTAATCTCTCAACGAAAGCACCAAAATGTTGACCCTTGATTTGGCCAATGACACGGAGTCAAATAAATGAAAAAAGAACAAAAGAAATCAAGAAGAGAATCCAATGGAAAGAAAATGACACAAGCGATTTATAGTTGTTCGGCCCCAATTAGATGGTAATGACCTACATCCACTTAGTGTTCTTATTGGTATTGAATCCCAATACTGTGATCAAAGAACTAGGGTTCTTGAGTTTCACAAGCCTTAGGAGGATTAGAATTTTTGTGGATAATCACACTATGCTTTTCTCTCTCAATACAAAGATTAAAAATGCAAAAGTCCTTTCCTTGAGCCCTCCTCTTTTTATTTATAGGCTTAAGGGGGTTACATGGGCCGACGGGCCTTAATTACAATTAAGATCAGCGTATCAAGGTAATAAAAAGAAACATAATAAATGCAATTATTACAAGATTGCGTATCTCAAAGGAAGTAAAAGGAAGTATGCGACCAGACTGGTCGCACCTAAATACGAGACTTGACGAATCAACAATTATTTGGTCGATGATCGACTAAAATCCCTTCACTTAGAACTGCCACATGCCAGCCACGTGGAAGAAAATCTTGTCAAGTCATCAGGAGCCATTTTTGGATAAATTTGTTCCCCCTAAGTTTATTTTACTGCGACCAGCATAAAGTAAACTTAGGAGACCGAACCTTCGCATGCCTCATCAAATCTATCAGAGTTGTCCATGTCTTATCAAAAAAGGCGACTAATCATGTCTTTTCGGTTTCCCAAAAGTGGTTTGACGGCTATTACTCTTCCCCATGCCTTGAAAAGTTACCCTTCATGATTACCTCGGTAACTGCTCCTCGACTAATATAAATAATCCCTCAGAAACAACTTTCACTTTTTACGTTTTACCTTTATCCTCAAGAACACCGAAGAACAAGGTGCGACAGTTCAGGAATTCAGAAAATCCTTCATGATCTGCGGAGCTTTTAGCCGGAGACTTGCCTTAACGTTTTCAGACATTCACTTCTACATTAATCCAAGTCAGTTCCCCAAACCTTTCATTCTTTGAGCTTTCGTGCAATATCTGTCTTCCCTTCATTTTAGGTTCTGAGTTATTGAAAAAATTTCTTCGGGGTAAATGAGTATGCTGATCTGCATTTAATATGGTAGGAAAATAACACTTTTCTGGGGTTAGGAATCAGTTTGGTGGTCAGGATAATTAATTTAGGGCATAAAATCGAAGTAAAAATTCGATTTTTAAGCTTGTAGAAAAACTGGGTTTTTCCCGCCCCTTCAGAGTCGAAAAAGTTTTCCTGAAAAAATTTTCACTTCTGCTTTTTGATCCGTTTTCCAAACTGTTCGCATAAAACCTAGTGTTTTTGTTAGAATGCTGCTGGTCGTATAAAAGCTTAATTTTTATACACGAGCAACGTTATTCCAACTCTTTACACCTCTTGGTCTTTTGGGCCGTAAATTCTCATCTTCCCTTCTCTGTTCGCAGATTTTCATGCACGATCCATGGGGAGCGAGAGGCCATTCGACGACGACCTGTTCACCCAACTGCTCGTGGATGAAGAACAGTCGTTGTTACTCATTCCGGAGATTCCTTTCTCCCGTACCGCATCCAACAGACCCTCAACTAGCCCATAAAACATGGGTAGAGTAAAATCCACCGCCCAGAAAAAGAAACCAACCAAACCTTCTGTAAATTAGCCTGCTCCTCGGGCTGAAATTCCTTCATCAAGCGGTCGAGCCAAAAACACTCATCCCAAAATCCAAACACAGGCCCAACCTCGAGACATCCTTCGACCAAACGTCGAATGGTACGTTGCTCCTTATAGCCAAATTACTGCTAGGATGCTAACTAATTACCTCAGGAAGTACGAACTTCCTGGGGTAACTTTATTCAAACCCACCAACGACCAGTGGGCAAACCTGCCTGGCGGCACCTTCAGCGCCTGGTCGAGATACCATATTGAGGTAGGAGCAATCTTGCCTCTTCATCCTTTTTTCCAGGGAGTGGCCAATTATTTTGGGATCGCTCCTTTCCAAATAACTCCAAACGGGTATAGAATGCTTTCTGCTCTCTATATCCTATATAGCCATAAAAAGTGGCCTATCCCTACGCCACATGAGATCAACTACCTGTTCGATCTTAAATCCAACCCCAACCAAGACAACACGAGGTTTTTTCATCTCTGTCACAGGAATCGACTCGCATCTTCCTGAGTGAGACTACCTACAAGTCCAATGTAGGAAAGTACTTCCAGGGGTACTTTTTAACTACTGATCTAGTTGCCAACAACCTAGCCTTCACCCAAGGAGGTAATTTCTTTATTCTCTGGTCATTTATTTTTTTATTTTATCTGCATCCTCCTTAGAAAATTAGCACTCTTCAAGTCTATGGCAACGACCATCTCCTACTTCAGAAATAGGGATTCGAGCAACATCCCTGGCCAACATGACCGACATAGAGAAAAGCATCAAAGATCTGGTCACTGAAGCCAACCTAAGGCTGGTCGGTCCTCTGGCACCTCATTAGGATGTGAGGGAATCAACAGCGGGGAGTGCCACTGGTGGAGAAGTTCCCGAGTAACACCAAGACATGTCACAACATCCAAGGAGGAAGACAACTAGGGTGACAATCAGGGAACCCTCCAGCACCCCGCGAGCAGACGCTCCCCCTACCCCTTTGGGAAAGGGAAAAAAGAAAGTTTCCGAACACCTTGCACCCATCGAAGAGTTTTCAGATGAGAATGATACTGTCTTCTAACTCTTAGAAAGTTTGCCTATTCCCTGTCATTTATTTGATGGGGATGGCAACTTTAAGTACACACCCAATTTAAATTAAGATTTCTTCCAGGGAGTGAGTGAGTGTAGCAGTAGTTCAGTAAGTAATGTAGCGACCAATAGTTGTAGCTCGGGAACCTTACTTATATTTTCCTTGTTCTCATTTTCAACTCCATCTATACATATCGTCTAACTGCTCGCAATGTTTCCTTACTTGCAGATATGTCAACTGGAGATATGTTCGACCGCTACAATACACCTGCTGCTCCTTCGAGCAAGAAGAAGGAGAGTAAGCGACACTGTGGAGAGAGCATCAAGGCTCCTTCAACCAAAAAGGCCTGGACTGGGGATCCTCCAGCAGCCGTTCCCTCAAGAGAAACAATGCCCCCTCCATCTCCACTTGGCCAGCCGTCTCCCCCTGCACCAGCCGACCAGAATCCTACCCCTCCAACACCTGCCGACCAGACACCTCACGGTCAACCTGGAGATGTCCTGACAAGCACCGTCCGTGGTAAGCTCGGCTAAAGAGAGAATATACAAACTCTCAAAGCATAAATGCAGCTGAGAGGCCATCATTGGCACAGACTCCATGGAGGCCGATCAGATAATAAACCGAGCACTGAACGAGATAGCCAGTGTAAGTTGCTTTCTATTGCTGAGTTTTATTTATTTTACTTTGTCATTTTCTGCCATCATCTTATCTCTTTATCTGATCGTAGGGAATGCTGACTATGATTGCCGGCTGGTGCCGCACGGGGACTTTGATCACCCAGACCAAAGAATCTGACGCCAAGCATAATGAGGAGGTCAAGGTGCTCGAGGGGAAAAACACTGAACTGCTCGAGCAAAACTCCAAGCTGGTCATAGAGCTTCAACAGTTTCAGACTGCCCTGACCAAAGACAATGAAGAAAAAGAGAAGTTTAGGGAGAGTGCCAAACTTAACTTTCAAGAGGCCAAACAACTTGAGGCCGAGCTGATCGCAAGCAGAAAAAAGACTGAGGAGCTGGAGGGGCGTGTCAAGGAGCTTGAGGAGACTAATGCCAGCAACTTGGAGAGGCATAGGGGAGCCACCTTCCATTGCTTTTATGAGTTCTGGAAGCACAATTGTGGGGCTAACTTCAACTATCTTTTTGAGCGCCTGAGGCGAACTGAAATAGCCCGGTGCAGTGCTCGCCTGGAGGAAGAAGAGAGAGCCAACATTCTTGCCTCCCCAGAAATCTCCCTAGCCACAGGAATTGAAGGCGCGGAAAATGAAGTTGGAACCAACGTCGACCAGGAAATTCCTCAAGACCCTCCTGCCTTGTAGTATTTTTGTTTTTCTTTAATTTTATCCTGTAGTCAAGACAATTTATATTTTTATTGCTACACGGGCAATTACATTTTATCCTTTTAATTGACAATTACATTTTACCAGTAATTGCTCGCGGTGTAAAGGGATTCATTTTTGATATTATAATACTTGCATTTTATTATAACATCTGTTCGCGTGACCGAACTTAGCATAGTACTTTGGTTTGATTTAACAAAATAACAAAATTTTGAAAAATACTCTAAGTACCCTAGCATGCTTTCACTTATTTTGCTCGTGTGTTTACATACCTTTTGATATGCTTTGCTTACTAGATACCTTATATGCCCCCATGTGATTGAGGAGCTTTAGGTCCTTGGTCACTTGCCTTGACTAGGACCTGCTTGAACATTTATGTTCGTAGTAGAAAATTTAAAATGACAATATAGAAAAACAACACACGTAATGAGAAAATACTTGTAATAAATACAATAATTTGGAAAGATCGACTGGCTGCGCACAATCCCTTTTATTTCTCGTAATAGATGGACAAATCATATGTCATCCTCCGATGCGATGGAGGATCTAACTCAGCAGGCAACATAGCTTTATATCCATAAGCCAAGGAGAATGGAGTATGGCCTGTTGTTGTTCGATGGGATGCTCTATACAACCAGAGGACTTCAGGCAATTTCTCCAGCCATGCTCCCTTTGCTTCTTCAAGTCTTTTCTTCAGAGTATCCTTTACCCTTTTTTTGACTGCCTTGACTTGTCCGTTTGCTTGAGGGTGAGCAACTGGAGAAAAGCTCTTGATAATTCCATGTCGCTCGCAAAAATCCGTGAACAGATCACTATCAAAATACATACCATTGTCTGAGAAAATTTGTCTTGGCAATCCATAGTGACACACAATGTTCTTGACCACAAAATCCAGCACTTTCTTGGTCGTTATGGTTGCAAGTGGCTCAGCTTCAGCCCACTTCGTGAAGTAATCAACAGCCACCACAGCGTATTTGACGTCGCCTTTTCCCGTGGGCAAAGATCCAATTAGGTCTATACCCCATACTGTGAATGGCCATGAACTTTGCATCTGTTTTAGCTGATTAGGGGCTGCTCGCGGAATCGTGGAGAATCTCTAGCACTTGTCGCATCTTCGTACATATTCCATCGAATCTTCATTCATCATCGGCCAGAAGTATCCTTGCCTTAGGATCTTTTCGATAAACTCTGCCCCCCAGCATGGTCTCCACAAAAGCCTTCATGGACCTCTCTCATTAATTCTTTGGCTTTCTCTTTTGAAATACACCTGAGGAGTGGCATTGAGTATCCCCTCCAGTACAGGATTCCATCAACCAGGATAAATCGTACAGCTTGCTTCTTGAGGGTCCTTGCTTTGTTTCTGTTCGTAGGCAATACTCCATGCGTCAAGTACTCATTGAAAGCTGCCATCCATGTATCCGCCGCCTGAATCATCAGAGGGGTTTCTTTTACTTGGATGCTTGGTGCGAACAGCCGTTCAACAGGTACTATATTCAGGGTGTCAGCATCCTTGGCACTCGCTAATTTGGCCAAAGCATCAGCGTTTGAATTCTGGTCGTGAGGTGCTTGCTGGAGAGTATCATTTTTAAATTGGGCCAACAAATCCTTTGCTTTACCCAAGTAAGCGACCATCTTCATGCCCCTGGCTTGGTATTCTCCAATGATCTAATTAACCACCAACTGGGAGTCACTGAAGATTTCAAGTGACTTTATGTTCATGTCTCTAGCTAATCGTAACCCTACGAGCAGTGCTTCATACTCTGCCTCGTTGTTGGATGCCGTGAAGTTGAATCTGATTGCGCAGTGGAATCGATGCCCTTCAGGCGTCACCAAAATCACTCTAGCTCCAACGTGGCGCTCATTAGAAGAACCGTCTATAAAAAACTTCAATGAGCTAGTTTGGCTTTGAGGTTCAGGCTCTTCAAGCCCTTCTGGCTGCTCGTTGTCTGGAAGCCCAGGGAGTTCTGCAAAGAAGTTGGCCAGAGCTTGTCCTTTTATTGCTGCTCGTGGTAAGTAAGAGATATCAAACTGCCCAAGTTCAACCGCCCATTTCAATAATAGGCCCCCGACTTCTGGCTTCTGTAGAGCTTGCCGTAGAGGCTGGTCGGTCAAAACTGTGATTGGGTGAGCTTGGAAGTAAGGCTGCAACTTTCTGGAGGCTAAGATCAGGCAGTAGGCTAATTTTTCAATAGGTGGATACCGCAGTTCTGCTCCTATTAGCCTCTTGCTTACATAATAAACGGTCTTTTGCACGATCTCCTCCTCTCTTACTAGAACAGCACTAGCAGCATATTTCATGATCGACAAATAGATGAACATAGTTTCTTTATCAGCCGGCTTCGATAGAATTGGTGGCTGCGACATGTGCATCTTTAAAGCTTGAAAAGCCTACTCCTACTCCTCCGTCCATTCGAACTTCTTGTTGCCTCTAAGTAGATTAAAAAATGGGACGCATTTGTCCGTCGATTTGGAGATAAATATACTTAGAGCAGCAATCCTTCCGCTTAAACTTTGAACATCTTTGATCTTTGTTGGCGATTTTATATCGACCAAGGCTTTAATCTTCTCAGGATTAGCTTTAATTCCTCGTGAGTTTACTATAAATCCCAAGAATTTCCTTGATCTAACCCTGAAGGAACACTTGAGGGGATTCAGCTTCATCTGATATTTATTCAAGACATTGAAGCACTCTTGCAAATCCCCTATGTGCCTTTCTTCCCTTTTTGACTTAACCATCATGCCTCCAACATATACTTCCATGTTTGTATCGATCAGCTCCTTGAAGATGTGATTGGCTAGTCGCTGGTAAGTCGCACCAGCGTTTTTCAAACCAAAGGGCATTACTTTGTAACAGTAAATCCCTGTATCGGTCTGAAAGCTAGTGTGATCCTCATCATGTGGGTGCATACTGATTTGATTGTATCTAGATTATGCATCCATAAATGATAGGATCTTGTGCCCTGAAGTGGCTTCGACTAGCTGGTCGATTCTCGGGAGTGGGAAACAATATTTCGGGCAGACTTTATTTAGGTCTGTGAAATCCACGCATGTTCTCCATTTTCCATTCGGCTTGGGTACTAGTACATGATTAGAGACCCACGATGGATAAAACGCTACCCTGATGAATCCATTCTCCTTTAGCTTATCGACTTCTTCCTTTAAAGCTTTGGATCTATCTTTGTCAAGCAGCCTCCTTTTTTGTTGCACTGGTGGAAAGCTTTTATCGATATTTAGGACATGGCTGATAACTGCCGGGTCTATTCCAACCATGTCTTTATGCGACCAGGCAAAGACTTCCTGTTTCTTCTTCAAAAATTCCACCAGTTTTTGTTTTGTTGTTGTCTCTAAGTTTTTACCGCCTTTCACAATCTTGGTCGAAGGTGCATTCATCGAGTTAGACCTCTTCGAGGTCCTCGATCGGCCTTATTTCTTCATCAAAATCCCCAAAGCAAGGATCCAAATTCCTATCCTCACTTTGGGCAACATCCTATTTGGTGACACAATCACCTGATTAGGCTTGTACTTCATTAGCCATTTACAACTCCTTTCCGGCAATTTCCCTTGATCCACCTTTCTTCTCCTTAGATATCGAGGCGTTGTAGCACTCCCTCGCTTCTCGTTGGTACCCCAATACGAGCCCTACCCTTTGTCAGTTGGGAATTTCATGGCAATGTGCCAAACCGAGGTAACAGCTCGCAGGTCGACCAAAATAGGCCTCCCGATTATAGCATTGTACACCAAAGGACAATCAACTACTATGAAAGTAGTGAGTAATGCCCTGTTTGCGTGCGCAGCTCCTACTGTATTTGGGAACCTAATTGACCCTGTTGACGCTAGCCCTTCACCAGAAAAACCATATATGGTTTGGTTGCACAGCTCCAGGTCCTTGACGGGTAACTTCATCCTCTCCAATGAAGACTTATACAAGATGTTGACTGAGCTCCCTGTGTCAACCAACACCCTCTTAACCATCATGTTGGCGATCTGGACGTCAACGAATCAGAATGTGGGAATCGGACGTGCTGAGCATTGTCTTCAGAGAAGGTTATTAATTCCTCCTCTATTCAAGATCTTTTAGGTGCTCGATCCTCCACATTCATCATCTCGATGTCATGGTCGTGGCGTAAGGTCCGAGAATACCGCTCCCTTGCCTTCCCACTATCTCCTGCAAGGTGTGGGCCGCCACAGATGGTGAGTAACGTACCTACCACATGAGCTGGTTGTCAAGGTGGCGAGCGTTGGCGTGCAGGCGCCTGCTTGTTGCCTCCTTGAGCCTCTCGTTGAGACCCTCATGCGACTCATACGTATCTCCTTAGGTGTCCCTATCTGATAAGGAACTCATTCTTGTCCTTCAACTGGTTACACTGATTGGTGTCATGTCCGTAGTCATTGTGAAAACGACAGAATTTTGTTGTATGTCTCTTGGAGATATCCTTCCTTATAGGTGCTGGTCGCTTATAAGGGACATTGGAGTTGGTCACCTAGTAGACCTTTGCCCTGCTCTCGACAAGCCGTATAGTTGGTGAATCTCGGCTCATACCTATTGCCTTTGGGGAGATTATTTTTAGACGTTGATGGATCATTGTTCGTTCTTTTTCCACCATTTTTACCATTTCCGATCCCGTTGCCTTTGCCGTTGCCATTGGGTTTATCCGACCCGTTGGTGGCTTTGGCGGGATCTTCCTTTGGTCCCTTGTCTTTCGTAGGCGATTTCCCCTCATTGGCAATCCCATCCTCGAGCTGGATGTATCGATAATCTTGATCTAGAAACTCCTGGGTACTCTTTACCCCATTCTTTCTTAGGCTGTTCCAGAGGGCAGAATGGCGCCTAACCCCAGCAGTTAGGGCCATCATCTTTCCCTCATCGGCCACTGTTTTGGCTCTAGCCGCTGCTCGCATAAAGCGCTGGATGTATTCTTTTAAGGGCTCTCCCTCCTACTAGCGTATCTCGACCAGTTGGTTAGCCTCAGTAGGGTGTATGCGACCAGTGTAGAATTGTCCGTAGAATTCCTTCGTGAACATTTCCCACGACATGATACTGACAGGAGGGAACTTAAAGAACCACTCCTGCGTAGTGTCAGATAGTGTGGCGGGGAAAATCTTGTAGTGGGCATCATCCGACACCTTCTGAATATCCATTTGTATCTCAAACTTGTTTACACGAGATACTGGGTCCCCATACCCATCGAAGTTCGGCAATACTAACATTTTGAACTTGTTGGGAGTATCTGCCATAGCAATCCTCTGTACAAACGGAGTGCCTCTCCTCCGATCGTACTCAATGTGGGATGTTTGGCTCCCCACCACCTGCTGTACCGCCTGATTCAAAGCATCAATTTGAGCCTGAACAGCGTCTGGGATCTTTGGGGCAACTGGTGCCAGAGGAGCATACTCATCGTGCCTCTCGCGCCTGTCGTTGAGCACGTCCCTCAGGTCGTCATCTCTGCGCCTTTGTTTGCTAGCGCCCAGCCAACCAAAGACATTATGATGTTTGGGCTGCCCCCCAGCGTTCTGGCTCGGAGTCCTATTATCTCTTGATGGGTGGTTCCTGTCTCCACCTCTCTCCTCATGCCCACGACCAGCATTCCTCCTGCCGGAATCACCTCATTATAGTCATGGTTGTCCATAAACTGCGACCGACTATGGCGTGACCGGCTGGTCACACTGTTTCCTCCTCTAGCTGGCATCTCTCGAGCGTCAGGGAGAGGCCTGCGTTGGTCGGTGGGTCCCCATGCATTATTATGCCGTGGGGGGCCCCTGACTCGTTGTGCCTTCTGTTAGTAGAAGGACGCTGCCCCTTACTTGGTGGATTTAGGGCTACGGGGAGGGTACCCGGCCTTATTCTGCCTTTGGCTTTGGGGATTGCCGCGACCAACTTAAGAGGGTGGTTGTTGCTCAGGATCTTGAAATGGGACATCCTCCTAAGCAATAAGTGGTTGCTCCAGCCTTTGAGGGCTTGTTGGCTGGAGCGGAGGACTCGGATTTGGGGCCCGTTGCGGTGGTGCATTTGGTGGCAGATCTGGTTGAGAGGCCGTTGCAGCTTGTCCCCGATCCAACTGAATGGCTGCTTCTAGAGCAGCTGTGGCATCTCTCTACCGACGATCCATGTCTGCCTGCCGCTCGTTCAACTCCTAACGCTGACGCTAGATTTCCCTCTGTTGTAGCGCCAAGGTCTTCGCTGCATTCTTTTGATTGTCCCTTAGATTAGCCAACTCGTCCTGCAACATACTCAGTGTTTTCCTCAACATCTCAAAATCCATTTCTTCCTCCTCAAAATCCAAGTGTGGCTCATTTTCAGCCATATTTGGAGGAGGTTGAGAGGATGCAGCGCCAACAACATGCCTAGTTCTCTTGGATGTCTTCGCCATTTGATCTTCTTGAATTTTTTTGTTTAATCTCTCAATGAAAGCACCAAAATGTTGACCCTTGATTTGGCCAACGACACGGAGTCAAATAAACGACAAAGAACAAAAGAAATCAAGTAGAGAATCCAACGAAAAGAAAATGACACAAGCGATTTATAGTGGTTCGGCCCCAATTAGATGGTAATGACCTACGTCCACTTAGTGTTCTTATTGGTATTGAATCCCAAAACTGTGATTAAAGAACTAGGGTTCTTGAGTTTTACAAGCCTTAGGAGAATTACAATTTTGGTGGATAATCACACTATGCTTTTCTCTCTCATTACAAAGATTAAAAATTCAGAAGTCCCTTCCTTGAGCCCTCCTCTTCTTATTTATTGGCTCAAGGAGGTTACATGGGCCGAGGGACCTTAATTACAATTAAGATCAGCGTATCAAAGTAATAAAAAGAAACATAATAAATGCAATTATTACAAGATTGCGTATCTCAAAGGAAGTAAATGGAAGTATGCGACCAGACTGGTTGCACCTAAATGCGAGATTTGATGAATCATCAATTATCTGGTCATCAAGAGCCATTTTTAGATAAACAAATACCAATTATTAGGAAAGAGTTTCCTAATACACAGCGAAATGGTGGTGGGGTTGGCCCAGTGTACAACAAAAATTTTGTAGCATATTTAAACTACCTTTAAATATGTAAATCCATTAATATACATACATTAATCATAAGCAAGTTAGGAATAGAAATCATACCTCTTGAAGCCTATCAAGTGTCATTCCTGTCTTCTCGTAATAAAAACAATCTTCCTATCCAAGCTGCTCCCAGGTACTCACACGAAGATTTTCCATAGCGTGATCTACACCTCAATAAGCGTGTGGGCACTTAGAGAATAAATGATAGTTTATTTGTGATTCTACTTGATGTTCTCAACACATGAGATCAAGAGAATTGTCTTGAGAATTGGTTCTTTATCTTTTGAGGGAGAGAAAAATATTGTTCTATTTTTCAGAGAGCGAAAGACTGAGTTGTTTAAGTTCTTTTTTGTATATTTTCTTATTAGTCATACTTAAAAAAATATTCAAATTTAAAAAATAAATCTGTAACCAACATACAATTTACTTTTTAATTAATTAATTATTTTATTAATGAAAATATCCAAAAACTAATTTTTTGAATTATCTATTAATTAATTAATTAAATAAATGAAAATGAAAATCCTATCCCTGAAAAAAAAACAGTACACAATTGTGTGTGCACGTGTACCACCCCTATTTTTAGGGATATTTGATTTTTCTATTTTTATTTTATTATTTATTCAATCTACTTTGTCAGATAAGATCTAACAACCTGATAACTAATTCAAATTTAAATTAAATATCCTTTTAACTAATTATCAAATATAATTAATTATTTGAATAAATATTAATCTTTTAAATTCAAATCCAATTTGAACTTATCAGATTATCATCTCCCAATCAAATAAAGATATTTAATTAATTCTACCAATTAATTAAATTCATTATTTTTTAAAATAAATATTTAATTTATTATAATTTCGAAAATTATAATTAATTAATTATTTAATTAAAATTTGAAATTAATTTAATTATTTAATATAATTTCAAAACTTATACAATAATTAAATATTAATTAATTTTGTTAATTACAACTAATTTGTAATTAATTAATTAATCACTATTATCATATAATTGCATATTTGGCCCGAAGAACAAATTTCTTCTTAAATATGTCTTTCAACTCCCTTCATATCAACTCTTGCCTTGAATAGTGTTGATAGAGCCGCTGTGGGGACCTATGGACCTATAATTCCAAGCTCCAATAAATCTGAGATTATTAATTAAACTCTTTTATTAAATAATCTTAATTTATTATTCTCATGATTATTCCACTATAAAAATGAGACTGCACTCTTGTAATTATAGACATTTCATTTACTGAGTACTTTATAATTATAAAGTGTCCATTGATATAATCATTGCATACAAATTGACCCTCTAATAATGGCTCATAATTAATCGGGAATAAAATTACCGTTTTACCCTTTTGATTATCTCTTGTTTCCTTAAGTACTATTGACTTTACTAGTGAAGGTTAATTCATAACTAAATTATGAATTTGAGCTCAATAGCCTTTCAGTCCCAAAAGTCAACCCTTAAGAGAACTACTATTCAATCTCTTGCGAGAAGGCATAGATTCCATATCTGTATACTATGTTCCCAATCATTTATATTAATGAGTTCCCAAAACAAAAGTTTCTAGCCTGATCATTCTGACATACCCTAATGAGTGAATCAAAGAACTCATATAACATAAACAAGAGTTCATAGTAACTTCAGGATTAAGATCTATTTGTATATGATCATCAGTTGATATATTTAATCAATACTTCGAAACGGTATTTAACTAAGTATTAATAAACATATTTGGTCCAGTTCTATATATTCTCTAATATATAAAGCACATCCACTAAAGTGTCCTACTAAACTAGTGATCCAGATCTAGATCACATGTATTCATAATACTAGTGGACCGTACTTGCAGTAATTAATCTTAAGATTCCATAACTTTATTTTACTGCGAACTATTCAAGTTCATTTATCTCAAACACAATCCTCCTGTACCAATACGTGTTTGGGATCACATATATGAACTTAGGAATTTTTCTGATATTTACATAATATTATCACATAATAATATAGTCCATAAAATATATGGATAACAAATTCAATTTATTTATTTATTTCCCAAAAAAATGTCTACTACATATGCTTTCAGGGCACAATTCCCAACAAGGCAATGAATAACCACGTCGGTATAGTGTACCATCCACTATTACATACCTTAGAGCTTGATAGAGTATTTTCTTCGCGTCCTTTCTTTCTTCAGGTAGCCTTCCCATCGTAAGGTATGCCACTATGGGGGCCATCCAGGTCGGCCTTGTGTCGATCATCTCGACCTCTACAATTTTTCTGTTATGCTCGGATTCTCCAAAAAATCCATTGGTACTACATTCAAAGTCTCAGCTTCCTTGGTGGTGGCAAGCCTGGCCAAAGCGTTAGCATTAGAGTTCTGCTCATGAGGTATCTGTTCAACAGTACTGTACTCAAATTCTGATAGCTCCCCCTTCACCTTAGCTAGGTAAGCCGCCTTCTTGGTACCACGAGCTTGATACTCCCCCAACACCTGATTGACCACGAGCTGGGAATCGCTATAGCACTGGATGACCTTTGCTTTCAGCTCCTTTGCCACTCTAAGCTGACTAGCAAGGCCTCATATTCGGCCTTGTTGTTAGATGCCTCGAATCTGAATCTCAGAGTTGTATGGAAGCGATGCCCTTATGTAGAGATCAATATGATCCCAGCTCTGGATTCATTCTCATTTGATGAGCCTTCTACGAATATTTTCCACAACTCCTGCACCAGTTCCTTCAAAAGCTCCTCTTGAAATCCGATGCATTCAGCCACAAAATCAGCAAGGGCTTGGCTCTTGATTGAGGTCTGTCGTATGTACAGTATCTCGAACTGGCTGAGTTCAACCTGCCTTAAAGGTTGGTTGGTCATGACGTGAATTAAATGGGACTGGAAATATGGTCGGAGCTACCTGGAAGCCAATATCAGGCAGAACGCCATCTTTTCTATCAGTGGATATCATGATTCAGCTCCGAGAAGTCTCTTGCTTATATAATAAACCAGTTTTTGAGCACGGTCTTCTTCTCGAACTAACACGACACTGAATGCATTTTCAGTCACGACTAAATAAAGAAACAGAGGTTCTCTAGACATAGGCTTAGACAATACCGGGGGCTCGACTAAGTGTGTTTTTGGGTCGAGGAATGCCTGCTCGCACTCCTCAGTCCATTCAAATTTCTTGTTTCCTCTGAGAAAGTTATAGAACGACAAGCATTTGTCAATGGATTTTGAAATAAACCGGTTCAGGGATTCCACCTATCCAGTCAGGCTCTGAACTCCTTTACGCGAGCTAGGTGAAGGCATTTCCAACAATGATCTAATTTTATATGGGCTTGCCTCTATCCCCCATGTATTGACTATGAATCCCATAAATTTTCTCGATGCCACTCTAAAAGTACATTTCTGCGGATTCAGCCTCATATTATACCTCCTCAAGATCTCAAAACATTCATTTAGATCAGATATATGGTTATCGGTAGTCTTAGATTTGACTAGCATATCATCGACATACACTTCCATATTTTTCCAAATCTGACCAATAAACATTTTGTTGACTAACCGTTGGTAGGTAGCTTCGACATTCTTCAGCCCTGAAGGGCATAACTTTATAACAATACACATTAGTTGGAGTCATAAAGCTAGTATGCTCTTGGTCTGTAGGATTCATCACGATCTGATTATATCTAGAATACGAATCCATGAAGGACATGAGTCGTGTCTCGCGGTGGCATCTACCAAATGATCAATCCTCGGCAGTGGGAATCAATCTTTAGGACAAGCTTTGTTTAGGTCAGAGAAATCGATGCAGGTCCACCACTTTCCATTTGGCTTCGGGACCAGAACATGATTCGCGACCCAGATCGGGTATTTTGCTTAACGAATAAACCCACACTTTAATAGCCGAGCTACTTCTTCTTCTAGTGCTTCAGCTCGGTTTGTTCCCAAACGTCTCTCCTTTTGGGATTTTGCAGGCACACTTTTGTCCAAGTTTAGAGTGTGCATGATCACACTCGGGCTTATTCCCAACACGTCTCCATGCGACCAGGCGAAAACATCTAGATTCCCTTATAAAAATCTAACCAGCTATTTTTTCCTTTCATCGCAAAAGATTTTTCCCAATCTTAATGATTCTTGAAGGGTCTTTGGGATCTACGTTTATTTCCTCGAGCTCCTCAATAGCTTGGAGCTCTGATCTGTCCTCGCCCATTCGT
Source organism: Humulus lupulus (assembly GCF_963169125.1). Taxonomy (NCBI): domain Eukaryota; kingdom Viridiplantae; phylum Streptophyta; class Magnoliopsida; order Rosales; family Cannabaceae; genus Humulus; species Humulus lupulus. The sequence goes on along the minus strand of NC_084794.1, from coordinate 58,370,364 downwards.
GGGTCGATATCATCACTTGGAGCGATGTCACTATCCTTTGTTTCTTGAGGTTCTTTCGTCCTACAAGCAACTTCCACTTCCTGGGACTCTTCACCCCCATCACTTATGTTCATTGCTTGCTGCCCGGGTTATGATTTTCCCTTCATAGAAATGCTATAGCATTCCCTGGTAGCGAGCTGATCGCCTTTGACAGTGCATATTCCCTCAGACGAGAGGAATTTGATTGCTAGGTGGTGGATAGAGGTTATGGCTTCAAATGCCATCAACAAATGTCGGCCCAAAATCGCATTATACGCGGCTGGAAAATCGATGACCATGAACTCAAGCAGCTTGGAGACAGTTTGTGGACCTTCACCCAATGTTACCACTAACACGATCGTTCCAATGGCAGCCGACCCTTCACATGAAAAACCATACAGAATCATTGAGGTTGCCTTTAGCTCGGTTATATACAATCCCATTTTTTCTAAGGTGGACCTACTAGTATCCTCCGAACTCTCCGATTAGGGAGTTGAACTGTTATGACCAGAGGATCGTTATGTGGGAACTGGACTTGGCTGGCATCTTTCTCTATAAAAATGGTTGGTTATTTTTCCAATCGCTGCTGCTTTGATAACCATTGTTCCAGGACGAACTCCACTCCATTATGGGACTTCAGTTCATTGATGTACCTCTTCTGGGCACCTCTACTCGTGCCTGCCAGATGAGGTCCTCCCGAAATGGTGGCTATATCTCCTCCTATTATCGGAGGAGGGGTGTCCTGATTCTCTTGGACTCTGGCTTGATTTATTGGAGCCTGAATCAGGATTGTGTCCAGCGGGCTGACTAGGAGTCAATCGATTCCGAGCGTACTGGGCCAAAGGTCCCGTCCTAATGAAAGTCTCAATCTCATCCTTCAGTTGTCTATAGTCATCAGTATTATGACTGATATCATTATGGAATCAGCAAAACTTCGAAGGATCTCTCTTCGCTCTTTGATTTTTTAGCGGTTCTGGCTTCTTCCATGGAAGGCGAGTATAATTAGCTAAGAAGATGCGCTCTCTAGTTTCTGTGAGATCAGTATATGTTGTGTAGACCGATTTAAATTTCTCCACGGACTTGTTTTTCTTTTTTCTGCTCTAGTCGCCCTCACCATTTCCCTTCCTCTTATTATTTCCCCCTTGGTTATTCTAGGCAATGGTGTGAGCCATAGCTGCAACATCCGTTACCGCTCCAATGGGCTGGACAGGGACTTGACTAGTTCCTGCGACAGAAGCTCGCGCCTCTTCCAGGTTAACCCACCTTTGAGCTCGTTTCAAGAACTAGTCCACAATATTAACTCATTTCCTCTATATTTCTTGCCACAGGACGCCTCCAACAAGAATTATTATCCTCATTGCCATGAGCTTAGAGCTTTTGTCAGCATCTCTAGCCCGTGCAACAACATTGGCAAACCTACTTAGATATGCTTTCAAAGGTTCGTCAGGCTACTAGTTTACATTAGCCAAAGAGTCAGCTTTAATCGGAGCTGCCTGGGAAGCCCTGAATGTTCTCTTAAAATTGGTGGAAAAACTTTTCCACGAGCTGATTTAATGCCTCTTGTATTGTTTGAACGATTTCCTGGCCGGCCCAATCCGAGTCGAGGGGAATATAAGGCACCTTAGCACAGGACCGATGTTGTGAGCCATCATTATGGTGTTGAACATCTCCAGGTTTTCAGACGGATCCCTATCTCCGTCAAACATTGACAAATGTGGCATCCTGAAACCCACTGGATATGCAGTCGCCGCAATATTCAAGGCGAAAAGCTCGAGCTCATCCTCTAAATCACACTCATTTTTTTCTTTCTCCGATAGAAGCTTTTTCATTAGCTCCTCCATCTGGGCTAGCCTTTCGAGGGTTTGTTCCTTGGTTCTTAGGTTATTCTAGGCTGTTCAACAGCTCCCATCCTATCATACAGATTTGGCGGGTTGTTGTCCCTCCAAGTTTGGGCTTTGTTTTTGTGACATTCCCGTTGTCACGTACTTCGGAAGGACCTCCCTCTTGACGAGTGTAACTGATTCCTTCATTTTGGGCTGAATTTCTTATCTGTGAATTCAGGCGATCTCACAGATCAGGCTGTGGATCGTATCGAGGACTCTGTGCCGAACTTAGATGGTTTCTTAGATCGCCCTCGGACCTACCACTTTGATGACTTTCAGTCCAATAACTTCCATTTGTGAAGCTTACTACTCGCGGTTGAGACCAAGGATCTGGATTATCGACACGTGTCCTCAGGACATAAGTATGGGTAGATGGAGGAGGGTTTCTCCTGCTGTCTCCATAAGCAGGAATATCCCGTGTAGGATGAGGCAGTGTTGGATGTCTTATGGGTGATGGGGAATGCCTAACTGGCTAGGCAATTCTTGTCCCATCTGGGCGAACTAAATTAGCCCACCTCTGTTCTATCTCATCATTTCTATCTCTCTACGCCTGACGATCTAATCGTGACGTAGGAGGGTTGGCTGGAACATTTTTTCTCTGTGAGCCTATTCCAGATCTTCCCCATGGATTGCCATTGGTACCTCGAGGCATTGGGGAAGGAGCTATCGAACTCGGGGTTGCAGTCCTAACTGACCAACTGACTTGCTGACGTCCTCTCCGAAGACCACTAGGTTGAGCATTTTGGTGGTCTTGCACTGTAGGCACAGAGCTTGGGGTGGCAGTTCTGACTGACGGACTTGGTTTGGATCGGCTATTCCTGTGGGACTTATGAGACCCATTTCGCCTCTTTCCGACACTAATGTCGGTTGCAAGAGGGGGTAACCGAGCCAAAACCTCCTCAATTTGCCTGTTTTCCTTGGCAAGATGACTTCTTAACTACATGTTCTCCAACTCAACTGCAGTCAAGTAGTCTGGCTTTGGATTAAGTGGTAATGACGCTGAACTCCCAGTATCGTCGTGGCCCGCCAGTTGCTTTCCCGGGCGTTGCTGAACTTCAGGGCCATGCTCATTTGAAACAGCAGTATGATGGGCCCCCCTGCCCACTAGGCTGTTCCATCTCATTGTTGTGCATTGAGCGAGTGACCACCATGATGAGATTTGACTGTGATTTTGATGAAAGCACTAATCTCTCCTCTCAATGAAAGCACCAAACTGTTGACACGGTTTTTCGCCAACAGTGAATGAAAAAAATAACAAGGTTGATTAGTGCTTGATAATAAATCGAAATAAGAAATGAACTCTCAAGAACACAAATCTTTTTTACGTGCTTTAGTGGTTAAAATCCACCTAGTCCACAATTCTATATTATTACTGTTTCTCTCTCTCTCTCTCTCTCTATTTTAGCAAAGTTTCAGTATTACAGCATAATCGTCCCTCTTCATGTCCAATATTCTCAATATTTATAGAGAAATTCCTTGGATAGGTTTGGGTAACCGCTTGAGTCAATCACAGATTTAAACATTTATTACATTTAACATGAAATATTCCCATTTATACTAGGATATGATCTGATAACGAAATAAAGGGTCTCCTAATATCTGGGACATTAAATATTACAGGCTGACCATAAATGACCGTACAAAATACTCAAGTCTTTGGGGATCTGTGGATTCGCCCTATGCTCGAGTTACCACAAACTGGATATGTCTCCGAGCTCGTACTGTGGTGGTCGTGCCGTATGAATATCATAAGCTCGCATTTCACAACTTATGCATTCTTAGCTCGTATAACCATCATGAAAACCGTGCTGTCCACGTGGGTAATAAATGAATTCCTTGGCTATTTCTTCAATTTAATTATTTGCCGGTTGTACACGAGTTGAGTGAAAGATTCGTGCTGAAATTAGGGTACATAGTAGATAAGATAGCAACTAATTTAAAAAGTAAACATGACAATAATAAAAGAATAGTAAATTTAAATAAATGAATGAAACAACAATTAAATAAATTAAAATAAAATAAACAATAAGTAATTAAAATGTGTGTCCAGATATTACAGATGCAAATGCCAAGTGTTTGTGTGAGTGGAAAACTGCCACAAATGACAGGTTTGTGGCAGTTGGGCACTGACGCAAATGCCAAGTTGGTTTGCGTTAGTGGAGAACTGCCACAAATGCTAAACAATGTGATTTTTTGCATCAGTTAGGAACTGTCACATAATGTTTTAACTAGGAAAATTGCCAATGTTTTTGCCAATTCCCCTAAATTATTTGATAAAAAAACAGTAGCAAAAACAGGAAAACAACACCATAAACATAAAAACAACACTAGATATATATAAAACATTTGTATATAGTTAACATCTGTGATAAAATCTACAAAAGTAATTTAGAGTTAAAATTTAATCTATTTATTTAGTTATAACTATTGTATTCTAAATTTTTAAGCATTAAACACTTAAATTAATTATTCCTTACCAAACTTGCTCATTTGCTAATTAAGATATGCCAAAATTGATTCAGTTCACTCATCTCATATCTCGTTGATTTTGTCAGCTGTATACGGTGCGGTATTCTTAAACTATTTTAAGAAATATTTAAAATAATAAGTTAGAATTCATCCAAATAAAATCATAAGAAATATTTAAATTAAATTTAAAGGGTAAAACAATACCTCATTTTTCAAGTAGGCCTTCTGTCTAGACTATGAAATCAATTCCCTAGCAAACTTCATAATGTAATAGCCACACTCAGTAGGCCCAGTTTGCTTTCGACACTATTACGACATAGTTATCCAAATGTGAGTATCATATTTAGCAAATTTATACAATATAAATATGTCCAAAACTTTTAAAAGGTAAATAATAATCTACTTACTTTAGGAACTCAAGTTTTTAGTCTAATAGACTCTTTTTGGCTTCGGTCTGTATCATATTGATCAAATACCATTCACAAAATATTAATATTTATCCAAATCTGAGTTCTGAATGAATAGTAAATATGTATAAATTACATGATAATTATCTCCTTGATTTCTGGATGAAAATGTGAATTTACAGGATCCAAAAATGCCATCAAATGACTGTGTGGCTGAATCAATTCTAACATCCAGTGAACACTACAACCAAAAAAATTTGTGTAAGATATTTGTAACGTCCTAGATAACCAAGACTGTTACACTATGTGTTTAAAATAGTGCGAGACTTGCTAATCAAGTCGTTTTAACATAAATGTGATCCTAAAGTTAACTAACAGGTTAAGGTTAAAAGATTTTGATCGTTAACGGTTAATTTTCATTAAAACAAATGTTTGATACATGAAATCCCAAAAACAGGGTTTATTTGGTAAATACAACTCTAAAAAATATGATACAACAAAAGCCAGTCTAATGACAAAAATACAATATAGAGCTCTATTCCTATAACTTTCCTTCGAACGTGGCGGTCGAGAACCTGAGGATGTACACTCCGCCCCCAGAGCTCTCCAAATAATGGTTGGTCAAGTTTTCCTTTGCCTTTACCTGCACCACGTAGAACCTGTGAGCCAAGGCCCAGTAAGAAAACCATAAATAGAAAACACATATAACAGTAGTAGCATTCAATCAACTTTAATCTAATTAATTCACTTATTTAGCAGAGTACATTCATCTAGATAAACAACAGTAAACATGTATTTTCAAGCATACATCTCAACCAGTAATACAACTGTTTAGGTGTCGGTGCCCTTAGGTCGATCCCTCTGGTTAATTAGCTGACCTTGGCTCGCTTAGGCCAAGTCCTCTAATTATTTAGCTGACCCCGGCTGGCTTAGGCTAAGCTACATCCAATACGCTATCATCAGCCTCGGCACCCTTAGGCCGTACTTTCATATCCCACATAACAGATATATATAACTCACAGAATGCATATATTCAATTATGGGGAATCTCAGTCCCAATGACAACCACATGGGTGCAGTTTTCTTACCTCAAATCCCGAGCAATGGATAAAGAACAGATCCGAGTGTGAGCCTCAGTCCTGAGCCTTAGTAGTAATCGTAGTCACATGCAATGATGGATAACTTATCAAATTGTAATCCATTTCAATGTTTTGAAAACAAATACAAGCCTCCGGGATCTCAAATTCTACTAAACCGGGTAGTAGAATTCGTTCTGGGTGCTTAGGTTTGAATCCCCGAGCCTAAAACATTGGTTTCCCTTAATTTCCTATTTAGGGCTGCAATTTTCCCATAAGGGTCGCGACCCACCCCTTAAACAGAGTCCAAGCCCTCCCTGCTGAAGGGCACGGGACATGACTCGCACCCCCATGGGTTGCAACGTGCCTTGCGAACCAGAGGCATCCAACCTCCTCAAGCACACGGGTTGCAGCGCCTAAAGAACAGGGCCGCGACCCAAGCCCCCGAACCCAGAAATCCACCCTTTTTCTAGTGTTTCCCTCGAGTTTAAGCCTTAAAATTCAACCTAAACCTTCAGCCAAACTCATAATTCTTATCCTTGTGTCCCAACCATGACAACTAACCTATAACAATTTTCTTACACCCACCAAACACTTAAAACCAGTTTGGAAACCATGTTCATGCAAGGTCTAAGTTCTAGCATTATTTCAAAAGAATTCAACAATCAGAGATCAGATTATTACCTAAATTGATAGCTTAATTTCCTCAGAACCTCTTGTTTGACCCTAGCTTTGATTTTCCCCAGCTTAAACTAGCCCAAACCTAGCATAAAACTTGAGTTTTCTCCTTCAATTCACCAAAATTACATAAGAAAGAGAGAGACCGAGAGAGAGAGAACGTGTGGGAGAAGATTTTGTGTGTTTCTGATAAATTCATAAGGCTTTTTGTGTATATCCTTAACCCAAATAGACTAATTTGCTCCTTGAACTTACTCAACCCTCTAATGAATTCTAAGGGTAAAACGGTCATTTTCCCGACTCCCGCTAATTCCTCAATTGTTCCTACCATTCGCCAATTAATCCCGTCATGTCCAACTAATTATCAAAATACTTATCCGTTACTCATTAAACCCCAAATATACAGTAAACTTCCCAAAATACCCCTAAGCTCACCCCGAACCGGGTATTAAACCCCGCTGTGACTATTCCGCTAATCCGCTCACTAGGATTGCCTCGAGCCATATACTGCAAATATATCCACATAATAATGTGGTCTCAAACATTTATCACATATAATCACATTTATGCCCTTAATATGCCAAAATTATAAATATGCCCTTATAAACAATAGAGGGCCTACATGGATATTTAATACCCATAAACATGCATATAATATATTCACATAATCAAATAAATCATGCATGCCTCATAGTCACACATTTAACTAATTAAACACACATGTATGTCCAATTATGCCTTCCCAGCACACTAATCCAGGTACTAAACCCTATTAGCCTTTTTAGGTCGTTACAATATTTATCAATAAACAAAATATATGTATAGAAAATTTAGGTTACTTACTTGTTGTTCCTAGGAAAAATTAGAAACTGTGTCTCCATCTGCAGAAATCGTTCAAAGAGATTTTTAGCTCGTGTTTCATTGGTTCCTCCATCAGTGGACACAAAAGTACGATGGATGAAAGTTTACATGTGGTTTAACCCCTTCGTTTGCACTAAATTATCGAGCACCCTACATATAAAAAAGTTAATAAACTAATAAATTTCAAGTTACACTAATTAAACAATAAATTTATAAACACCATTGTACCTCATATATAATGCCAGCTCAGTTTATGACTTCATATATCAACTTCATAATCCACATCAAAATACCTATTATTCTTAGATGGTCTATCATCATTGATTTTCATTCTTTCTCCGTGCAAAAACCACACTTTATAACTTTTGTCTATTTCGTTACTAAATAAGTGATCTTCTACTTTAACAATTGTCATCCTGACAATATTACCACACTTAACACAAGGACAAGAAATACTATTAGGAGATTGAGTATTCCTTCCACAAAACTACAAGAAAAACTCAACTCTATTCCTATATTTCACTGATAACCTATCCGCTGACATCAAATCTCTATCTGTTGTCAAACTTCACACAAACAAAGAAAGCAAACAAAGAATGCAACAAACATTAGCAATTTGGTTCATGAATTACCTAATTGACAAACAAATAACGGAAACAATATGTATAAAAAAATTGGGCAACATTTCCCCTATTTCTATCACATTTCTCAAATTTAAAATGCACATGTATACGACACAAAATACACAATAGTGTTAAAAAAATCAATTAAACATACATAATTCTCATATTAATAAATCAAAAAAAAATTGGCAGAATTTCCGCTAAATCTATCAAATTTCCAAATTAAAATGAACTTATATTCGTCACATAAACACAACAAATCAATTAATCAATCAAACATGCACAATTCCAACCTTATATCACTGCAGCACACAGTCCTAGAACATATCTCCACTAATTCTTAAATCCTAAATTTTACTAAGTTCAATATCATAATTAAGTATTTCTAGCTTTGAATACATATTATATATTAAAGATAAATATATATTTCCTCCAATATAAAATTCTTCAAAGCTTGATTACCAATAAAATCTCCAACAAAATACCTATTCAAAGATATCAATAAACAAAACAAAAAAGTTGAAAAAGTTAAAAAAAAATATAAAGAAAAATATTATAACTAAACAAATAATAAAGTGGAACTTAAAAAAAAACACATAAGTTAATATATATACCCATTTAAACACTTAAACACCAAATTAAATTTTTTAAATATTGAAAGAGTTAACAAAATATATAGAAAAATTTACTAAAAATATTCAAACTAAATAAATATTAAAGTGGAACTTAAAGAAAACACATAATTTAATATATATATACCCATTTAAACACTTGAACTCGAAATTTAAAAAAAAAATTGAAAAAAAAACTCACCAATATGGTTTGGACCCGCCGCTGGTTTAGAGAGTTTTTGCGCAGAAAATGTAATTGTTGTTTTTAGGGAAAATGGTCTATCGAGGACGAATGCATTAAATAAATCTGGGTGAACACATTAGTGCCAGTGCCTAACTAACGCTAATGGAAGGTTTGCATCAGTGGGGCATTGACGCAAACCTGATACTGCTAACACCGTCACGTGGCCACTGACGCAAACGGTCTCCGCTAACACTATCAATGTTGTAACAATGTCAACGTTGTAACATACGCAAATACCCTTTCATTTGTGGTAGTGCTCAACTACAACAAATGCTAATTCTCGGTCATCGGCGTCAGCCAACTTCATTGACTAACACGTTTGACTTGCACAATAGGGGTATTTTGATGTATTGTAGATTAGTAGCCAAAGGGTTTAGAAAAAAAGGAAGGAATCGATTATTTTTACACATATGCACCAGTTTCTATGAAGATCTCAATTAGACTTTTGTTTTCCTTATAATCAACAAAGGTTCATCAAATGGATCTCAAAATAATATACTTAAATGGAGACCTCGATGAAGAGGTCTATATGGAACAACCATAGGGTTTTGTTTAATGGAGAAATGAATATAAAATGTGTAAGCTTATTAAATCATTGTATGGATTAAAAGAAGCACCAAAACAATGACATGAAAAGTTTGATCAATCCATTATTTTGGATGGATTTAGACACAATAATGAGGCCAATTGCTTATACTCTTAGAATTGTGATGGCTATGCCATCTTGGTGTGTCTATATGTTGATTTTGAGTAATGAGATTAGAGGCATAATAGAAATGAATTGGTTTCTATCTTCCACATTCAAAATGAAGGACCTTAGAGAGGTCAATACCATTTTGGGTATAAAAGTGATAAAAAATAGTGAGGGTTATGGCTTAAGTCAAGCTAACTATCTTGATAAAGTCCTTGACAAATTTAGACATCTCAAAATCAAAGAGGAAAATACATCATTTGATTCAAGACAAAAGGTTGAAAAGAACAATAGTAGAATAGTGACTCAACTTAAGTATGCAAGTGCATTAAAGAGTCTAATGTATGTCGTTGATCATTTTACAAGATCGGATATTGCGTATGTAGTTAGTAAACTAAGTACTCCAATATTCAAAGTTTTCTAAGACACTTGAATGATATTTTGACGCAAGTTGGATATCAAGAGTGGAAGATCATTATCAACCACTGGTTGGGTGTTGAAGCTAGGTGGAATAGTTGTTTCTTGGGGTTCAAAGGCACAAATATGTATATCATACTCAACGACAAAGACGCCAAGTGGCTTTGGGATCTCATGTTGATTATCCTAATTTCTACAAATGAGGTATTGACAATCTTGATACACAGTGATAGTCAAGCCACATTTGTTAAAGCCAAAAATGTCATAGATAATGGGATGTCTAAGACATGATGTGAGACTATTGATTCAAGATGGAATCATCTAAATCTCATATGTGAGAGCTAGTGAAAACTTAGTGGATCTGTTCACCAAATCTCTTACAAGAGATTTGGTAAGTTCTGCATCTAGAGGAATGGTACTAAAACTCCTAGACAAAAAAATTCACCAATGATGGCAACCCATGTCAAAGCTTATCAACATCAAGTGTAAGAGTTCAATGGGTAAGAACAAGTAGTTAATAACAAGATAGTTTTCAACAATAAATTGTGGTTCCCATATGAGATGGTTAGTGTTTGTTGAACTAAGTGAGGGTTAAACTAATTATTTTAATGAAGTTCTGTTGAGTGTAAAAAATATCCTTAAAGGTAGCAAAGTTGTTTTAAGAACTTCACCATTATGAACTTAGAGGTAGTGTCGCCTCTCATGGGAGCTAGAGTTTCTCCCTGGAATGGATGAGCACATGGCCATGTTAGTGCTAAGCAAGAAAAATGGGAAAATGAATGATCAAGAAAAGGTGTGTGAGGCATTATCGATCTTATCAATAGGAATCACTAGTTCAAGGTTTTAAGTAACTAATTAAGGATTTCAATCAGGATTTGCAATGCTCTCACTACAATAAAATTCAAATAAAAAGATACTTTACTTTATGAACCAATATTGTTTTGACATAGAGATGGAGGATTATATTTAACCAAGTGCGGAAATGTTGAGATTGGTTAAATATAATAGTTAAGTTGTTTACACAATGTGGTGCAAAACACTTAAATGTTACACTTCCGTTGAAGTGAAAATATAAGTTTTCATTTTATGAATTTATAATTGACATTTTTGGGTCTAAAGTGATACAATGAGGTATCTAACCATCCCTATAATGTTTGGGGTCATTTGGAGTTAATTTGGCATGAAAATGAGGAGTTTGACCAGCCTTAGGGAGACATGTCGCTCGAAATGCTATGATGTATTGCTTGGAATTTTTTGAGAAAGTTGCAAGTAATACCTCACAACATTTCTAGCAACATATTTCTTGTCACCGGGAAAAGTTAGAAAAAAAATGGCTACAAATGTTGTGTTTAGGCAGAAATCTTATGCACTTAAATCTCATGTGGAGTGTAAGCACCGCCTAGTCATTGTCTCTAAATGAGCCCTCTCTCTAACTAACGTACAAACCCTACTTCTAGAAAGCAATACACTAGTTAATTCATGTTGTAGACATGTAAATCACGGACTGATTTACCAGTTGTCCTTTGTTGCGTACATGCAATCCTTCTATAGACAATCTCATCTTGTTAGCCATCATTGTAACTAGCATACAGTGAACTCAAAATAATTATGACATTATAGTATATTATTCTACTTTGGGCATTGAGGTCACAATCGGATGCCCACTAAGGGTATTATCATCCTCACACTTTCTAAGCCGAAACATGACATTTTAGGTTTTTAGAAAATCCCACAATGGGTCTAGTTATTTGAAAGTCGGATCTTATGCAAATTTTCCACTTCGTTTCAACTATCGAACCTAGCCGGAAAAAGAAATTATTTTGGTAGCATTTAAGCTTTACCATTAAGAAATAATATAAAAATGGTGATAAAATTTAGTTTGTTTTTAAGAAAAATTAAGAGAAAGTTTGTTTTATTTTAAAAATATGATTTATTTTATTTCTTTAAAAATTAGGGTTTTGGACTCTTTTTAATTTCTCAAACAAAATTGTATCTGTTGACGCGGTTCTTCAGCAACATATAATTATATGAATAAAGAGATGGATTAGTGCTAAATGATGAACCATAATATGTGAATAATCTCAAAGGAATGTTATAACTCGTTTACTTTTTTTAGGTAGTTCGAAGGTTAAAATCCCTCTAGTCCACCAGTCAATATTATTGATATTGCTCTCGTATTCCTTACAGGGTGTTCCTTTACAAATTAGAAGCCAACCCTTTGCAATGCCCAAGGTCTCCCTATTTATAGGGAGAGGACACCTGGGTATTGGCAAAGGGGGTCATCCCGTGACCTTCTTACCCATCATGTCACTTCTGTGACACTTATGATTAATTCTTAATACTTGACAATGAAGTGTGGTCTAATCAATAGGTAAGGGGGATAATGGGCCGCATGGCCCAAACCAGTCATGGGGTGCCTGAACACGCACGTTTATGCTAAGTGTCTGAGATTTCAGGAATAGAGTAGATACGTGATGTCTGATATGCGCACGTTTACATTGCGTGGTTGACTTTATAAAGGGTCGGAGGTGTCAGCTCTAGGTCGTACCTCGAGTTTGATGTAGTCCTAGCTCGTGGTGCCCACACTGCTGACCCAATGCCTTCGAGTATTCTTACTAAACCTTGGGCTACCTCGAGCTAAAGAGGTAGAGACTCGTAACAGCAGTTCCGGGTAGGTGGCTTCCACGTGGCTGATAGGATTATGCCATTTTCCAGCTCGCTAATAACCTATGGATATTTAGGGCGTACAACATCAATTAATAAAAATATTAATATCCAAATTAACTTTAACAATTATTTAGTGTTCTAAACTTGAACCTATAATTACCAATAATAAATTATATCTAAACACTTCAAAAAATTTCTCATTTTTTTTCTAAGTATAAAATTTGTTATTTTAGTTTTAAGTTGCATGATTTAGAAAATTATATTTTGAAAACCATAACTCTAAAAATTCTCAAACTTTTTATAATAATTTTTTGTTATTCCAAGAAATATCTTTCCAAATTTTATAAAAAAGAAACCATTTTTACTTAGTAAAAACTATTTTCGAAGACCCCCTTTAAAACTGCTCAGGAAAATTTTAATCTTTTTCTTTAACTTTGAAAATTCAAAACATCCAATTGGTTCATTATTTAGGTCTTAAACTTTTTAGCTCCATATGAGGATATGTAAAAATTATACATACATAAAATTAGGTCATTTGGATAATTTTTACCTAATGAAAAGTGTTCCCAAACATGGTCGTCCATAAACTATTTTGAACTTTCTGAATTTTTAGCGTAACTTTGAAAAATCATATCTCCTATCCCTTTCAATTAGTTTATTTGAAACTTTACCAATTATATTACCAATATCAAATTAGTGTTCATTCCATCATTCAGCCAAAATTACATTAATTTACTAATGAAACTCGCTGTCCAAAGTTGGTTGTTTGTATAGTTTCTAAAAGCGATTTGTCCAGATTGCACAATAATTTTGTAAAAATCATAACCTGACCATTTGAAAACCTTTTTGAATGTTTATACACACTATGAATATCTAATCTTCATAAAAAAAACCCAATGGAAACAAGTTTACATAATTTTCTCTTGACCCTTTGGAATTCAAGACTTAAACATTTTTCACATAAAATGCACATGGAATGTTGGGTTCTATCTCTAAACATTAATCTAAACATCCATGCATGCATGATCAGCCAACGTTTAAACAATATTACAGTACCCATAATGAATATAAATACATCAAAACACACATACACGGCATATTCTACAAAATTTGAGTATAAACATATCTAAAGTGACCATATACCTCTTGTGGTCCCTTTGAATTGTTTGAGCTGTCTCTACAGCTCTAGCTTTTGAATAAAACCTCCAGTCTTCATATATACACTCCTCAAAGATCCAACAATCAGATCAATATACTCTAACAAGTAGGAAAGAAAAAAAAACTAAGGAGAAAGGAACAAACAAAACTAACAAAGGCTCTTAGTACTTTACCCTTTAAATTTTTCTTCTTTGAAGCTTCTTCCTCTAGCTCTTAGAAACTATAAAGGTAAGTGGGATAGTGTTTAGAGATAGGTAGAGATGAGAGAAAGGTTTGAGAAATTGGTGAAAAAAACTTAGAGGATACCCTTTAGAGGGATTCGGCCATAGAGAGCAATTGAGAGAAAAATATAGTTTTTGGGAGAAAGATGTAACAAATGAAGACTTTTGACTTTTTTTTGCTATTTATACCAACTCTAAGGATATGTTAAATGCCTAATGACCTTAATTTTCTGATCACTTAATCTATATTTAAACAAAAGACCTTTCCTAATTAATTTCTAATTAGCTAACTAAACTTACATTTAACCATATACTTCAAGGATAATTACCAAGTGGTACTTTTTCACTTAATTCACCAAATTGAATTCTTAACCTAGGGTAATTAAATTAAATGGGTCTTGCCATTTAATTTAAGTTGTCACACTCCTATATTTATAACTCATATAAATTAAATAACCAAAATCTCATTTTTTTTTTGCTAAAAATGCATTTTTAGAGAATTTTCACACAAAACTAAACTTTTAGACCTTAATATAAATAATCCAAAAGTTTATGCCCATTAATATTTTTTCATAATTATGCTTCTCTAATAATATTTTATTTGAAAATTTACCCAGTTAGGGTTTTCATTTCGGTTCGAGACCGAAATGCTCAGTTTGTCACAAAATCGCACATTTCATTCGTTGGCTAACAATAACAACATGAAACTTGTTTCTCAAGCAAATATTATTATTCAAAATAATATTCATGCATAAATCACAACCATGTTCTTAGATACTAGTAGGTTCTCGAAACGCGGGGCGTTACTGTTGGTAACTAGTTTACCATGTGCACAACATAATGCATGGGGTGGCGGGCCTAGGGACTTCAATTTTTTTTTATATAAACATACTTTAAATATCCGGATCCATTAATATGTGTACATTAATCAATAAGATAGAAAAAAATATAATGAATTACCAATTTTAGAACTATCAAGAATCCTTGCTATCTTTTTGTATCTCCAACGAACATCCAATCCAAAGCAGCCTCCAAATACTCAGACCAAGATCTTCCAAGATGTATCTCTACACCTCATGACACATGTGGGCATGTAGAGTTATGGTGAGAATTTTGTGATTCACAAGATATTCTCAACACACCAGATCTTGGAATTTTCAGGACTGAGACAATTTTCAGGGATAGAGAAAAATAATACAATATAATTTCTCTCTGTGGATAGCTTAGAATTCTCAAGAATCTTTTCTCTGCTTGAAACTAATTTTCTATCAGATAAATTTATAAAAGAATAATTAAATTAAAATTTTAAAATTCAAATTATAAAATAATTATTAGTTAAATAAATAAAATATCCAATACCTATTCTTGGAGGTTGTTACATGTCATTCATAGTGGGTGTAGCACATGCCATTTTGAGGGCATGTGTCCTAACCACTTTTATTTAATAATCATTATTCAAAAATATCTAAACCTGATAACTAATCTTATAGATTAATTAATGAATAAATTTCAAATTAATTCAAACCAATTTTTAATCATCTGAATTATTTTCACATTATTTAAATAAATAAAACTAATTAATTCAAAATTAATTTTCTTAAATATTTAAAAGCCAATTATGAAATTCACCATTTTACTTATAAAAATATTTTCAAAAGTTATATTAATTAATTAATTAATCTCATTTATATATTTGACCCTGAAGTACAATTTTCTTTCAAATATGCCATTTCCCTGATTTTTTCTGGTTTCAACTCTTACCTTGAATAATGTTGATTGAGTCAACTCGGGGACCTATGGACCTATAATTTCAAGATCCAATAAATTAAGATTATTAATTAAAACTCTTTAATATTATAACCTTAATTTATTAATCTCAATATTATTAAACTAAAAGTATGAGACTGCACTCTTCCAATTATAGACATTTATTTATTGAGTCCTTTTTAAAGATAAAAAGTGTCTGATTTAGTCATTACATACATTTCAATCCTCTATTAATGGTTCACAATTAAATTAGGGATAAGATACTAATTTACCTCATTAATTATATCTTGTTTCCTTAAGTACCATTAACTTTATTTGAGCTCAATAACCTTTTAGTTCCAAAAGCTAACCCTTAAGAGAACCATTATTTAATTCCTCTGGGAAAGGTATAGATTCCATATCTGTAAATTATGTCCCTAGACATTTACATCAATGAGTTCTCAAAACAAAAGTTTTCAGCCTGATCATTTTGACAAACTATAACGAGTGAATTAAAGAACCCAAATGACATTAACATAAGTTCATAATAACTTCGGGATTAAGATCAACTTGTATATGATTATCTTATTGATATGTGTTACACCCAAATTTCAAGAATAAAATAAATAGCCTCGAAATGTAGGCTCGAAAAAATTAAACTCGTATCTCCAAATGTTAGTAGTACACTTATACGAATTGTCAAGTGATTCCATATCTATTATTAGCACTCGAACATGAGTTGCATTGTTCGAGCCTGAGTTGCAGGCTCGAAGGCACCAACCTTCTTCGAGGAACGTACTCGAACAAATTACTGGATGAACTGGAACGATGAGCTCGAAGCTTGGCTAGTCTTGAAAGCGTCTCAGCACAATGAACGAGCTCAATGACGCGTTTGGCACGCGGAAATGATGTTAGGAAATCTCTATTTCATAGGGATTCATTATTATCATATATTAAATCCCTATTTTCATGAGATATTATGTAATTAACGCATTTATAGTATTTATTTCAAATTTACTTGATTGATTGTAACTTCTTTGAATCAGAGGAAGATATTCTCACAACCAGGTCTATAAATAGCTTGGAGTATTTCATTTGTATGGACGCTCAAACTTTTTACAAAGAATACTCTTGCAAATTGCTTTATGAAAAACCTTTGAGAGAGTATCAAGATCATTAATATTGACTTGTGGACTAGGCAAATTTTAACTATTGAACCACGTAAAAAGTTCTTGTGTTCTTCTATTTTTTTCTGAAATACTGTTTAGTGCTCTTCATAATTAAGTTGAGGAAAATGACGTCAATAGTTTGGTGCTTTCATTGAGAGCATTAAGCATATCTCCGTGTTGTTTAATCAGAATCCTCCTACATAGCATCAATGGATGCCACGAACAATCTAGGAACTGGTGGACGCCCATTGCCCCAAATCCTTGAGGAACAAACTCCTCAGACTGAGAACTACCTGTTAGAGAATATATTCTCATACTCAATGGAAATATGAAAAAACCAAAATACAACTCTGTGGAAAAAAATACAATAGACAAGATAGTATTGATTAAAGAAATATTACAACTCAATTGCTCAAAATACAAGTAAATAGAAAGATGTAGAAGAAGAAGATTACAAACTCAAAACACTAATAATACAAGTAAATAAGATCAACAAGATCAAAAGAATGAAAATAAAACCAATAAAAATAACAAACTCTCACACAACCAAAGTTTAGAGTAGTGGGGATCACCAACTTGAACAAGGTTCAAAACCTTTGTCTAAAAGCTTATTTCCTCCTATTCTCTAAGCACTAAGGGATCTCTCTAGGAAATAGGTCTCTGGAATTATTAAGCCTCTATGGTGTATTTTCCAGCTAAGTGCTTTGGGGATGGAAAATGGTGTGTCATACAAGTGAGCATTAGACTCTTACTTATAGAGTTTGAGATACCCTTTGAATTTCAAATTCCACCAACCCCCATGGCTGTTACCAATGTTTAATTGGAAGTTTATAGAATTAACATTGAGATTTGGGAGTTATTTGAGATGTTAGAATCGTTCAAATTGGAAAAAACTGAAAAATCGAATTGCTTGTCTGCCTCACTGGCCGCGGCTAGGATTATCAGTGGTTGTAGCCACTAGCCTCTGTCCCCCAGGCCGCGGCTAGGGAATGTTAGTGGTCGCGACCACATGCTATTTTCAGCTCAAAAAATGTCAGTTTCCCAAAACGTCCCAAATCGTTTCCCATATGATTTTGTAACCTCCAAACACCTATTTGGAGTTAAAAACATGTCTCCAACAACCATATTTCATTATGGCTTTCTGAAATCCAATCTCCAATGTGTAACATACAATCTACACATTATTGGGTAATATTTGGGAGTTACAAATTTGTAACTGAATTTGTAACATCAAAAATGTTACATATTTGGATATTCACATATATCTAAATATTGTAACTCTTTATTATATGTTACAATATGTGACACTCTTTATCACATTTATTTAATCTAAAAAATTATATTATATTATATTATATTATAAATAATATAACATTCCCCCACTAGATTAAATAGTTATCTATTGTAACACTTATTTAATCAATCAAACATTATATTAAAAATATAATACTACCCGCCAAGGCCTGGGAAGTAGCCTATGGCAGATCAGGGCCTGGATGAAGGAAGTGCATCATCCAACTCCAGGGGACCACTTGCTCCAACTCCTAGTCTCGACGAGGATTTATATTATAATCCCGACAGATACGTGCCCATTGTTGAGCTGGAGAATCGTCAACTTTGCCAACAGTTGGCCGAAGCCACACGGCTTAATGAAGAATTGGACAATCAGGTCGTGGAGGCCCATGCACCTCTTTGGAGGACCAAAGGGCGTCCCTGCAGGAGTACGACCGCCATAATGGCCAAACAAAGGGCCCAACAGACCTAGCCAAGGCCCAGTGCTAACACCAGCAACAATCGCCTTGGGAGGAATACTCAAACTACTGCTGCTTGTAATCCTACAGTGAGGGTAGCTGCAGCAATGGGGAATAACCGAGCTCCCTCAACAGCTTGGAACACTAACCCTGAGCCTGTCAAGAATAACTCGAAGCCAGTTTGAGTCAATTATGGACCTTCCAGGCCCAACAATGGAAGGCCCACACCATCGCCTATAAGGCATCCTTCGTCTCCAATAAGGCACCCATCTCTGGTTTGAGAGGCACCCTAGCCGGCTAATAATAGGAACTAGACAGGGGAGCAGGCACCTCAAAGACCTTCTCGGAGTGGCAGTCGAGACAGGAACCTCAGAGCTCAACCTGGACACGGGTGCGAGCGAGAGGCTCCCCGAGGAGATAGGGTATCCCTTCTGGCAAGAAGCCACATGTCGGGGTCACAAACAACCGGAGCAAGAGTGATAGTGGAAGAACCACCTTACAACTATCGAGCCCCACAACTAGAGAGAAATGTTAGTTTTATGAGTGGAAGTTTGGACCTCAGTAGGTCGGTAAGCGTATATAATATCGAAACCATAAATATTGGGAATTGCGAGAATAACAACCCTAATCTTCGAGATCATTTGAATCAAAATCAGGGGCAGGCTAACCCTTCAAACCCAGATTTACGGGCACAACTGAATAGCCGAAAGGAGCCCATGCAACCATCATATGGGAATCAGTATAATCATGTACTGTGGTAGGGAGCTGGAGTTTTCACAAACAATAACCAGTTACCCCAAGCACAAGCTCAACCTCTTGTGGACTTGGTTTAGGAAAGAATTAACCAGCTCAAAAGAGCATTCTGACTTCTTCAAGATGAAAGGAATAAGGACTAGGCAGACGACTCCAATGAGGAGCTCGAGCCTTTTGCTCCGCACATATCGAATACTCCATTCCCTTACGGATTCAAGATACCCCACGTAGCTCCATTTGATGGGAACTCAAACCCATACAACCATCTGAGTACATTTAACACAATCATGTGCGCTAGCAATGACGGTTACAAGCTCAGGTGCATGTTATTTCCAACCACATTGACGGGACCAACAAAAAACTGGTTTGATAAGTTCCGAGGGCATTTGATCTCATCTTTGAAACAATTCGCAAAAGAGTTCAAGAAACAATTCAAGGCCATGGTAGGCGTCAAACCCGAAGCCTCGGCCTTGACTAATGTTAGTTAGCAGCCGAGAAAGTCATTAGAAAGCTACCTAGTGAGGTTTAGCATTGAGGTAGCACGATCCCATAATGTTGATGACAGTGGTCATATTATGGCAGTACGAGCTGGGATATTTCCAGGAAGTCCCCTTTGGGATGATATGCAAAAGAAATTGATAAGGAGAATAACCAAGTTCAACAAAAGGGCTCAGAGATTCATCAATGTAGAGGAGGTGAGATCAGCATTAAAACTGATCCCTCAGCTTATTATAACTACAACAATGAATGTTAACTCAGCCTCGACCTCGGCTACCCCCTCAACATCATGACTCCTAGGAGACAACCCTCAAAGAGAAAGAAAAATGAAGGGAATAACTCAGAGGCAGACGAGGGGGAAAAGAAGAAAGGAGATAAGTTTTTCTCCATTTACACGGGTTACACTGAGCTAAACATTTTTATCGCAAATGAAAATCAGGTCCCATTTAGACGACCTGACCTAATGTGAAATAAAAAATAAAAAAGAGACACCAATAAGTACTGCAGATTCCGCAGGGGCATCGGGCATACCACCGATGAATGCAAACAATTAAAAAATGAGATCAAAGGTCTGATTTCGAGAGGGTATTTTGGACAATATATAAGAAACTGAAATCTAACTCAAGCATTGGCTGGACAGAGGGCAGCTCCTACGCAGCCTGCCTAGCAAAATACAACTACACGAGCAAGGGAGGATGATCGACCTCCCGCAATAGATGGGGAGGATGTGGTAACCATTTCCGGAGGATCACACCTGCTGGGTCGGGTAAAATTTCCTAGACAAGATACGTTAATGAGCTCAAGATAGGGGACGGATCTCCCTACAAACCTGAACATCGAGCTCCAAACCAACAAAGGGTTGAAACTCAACCCATTATGTTTATAAAGAGGATGCATCGCACGATCAGTTTCCCCACAACGACCCTATGGTCATCACACTCCATCTCACCAACAAAAGGGTATGCTGGGTCCTGATAGATTATGGGAGCTCGATTTACATCCTTTACAAGGCCACTTTAGAAAAGATGGGACTCACGCTTCAAAATTTGAAAGTCTGTGCAATGACGTTGTACATATTTTCAGGAGATGGGATAGCCAGCATGGGATCCATCGATCTCCCGGTAACCTTGGGAGACTATGTAGTCTCGGTGACCAAGATGATGGAGTTTATAGTGGTGGACACCCCATCTGCCTACAACGTACTGCTCGAGAGACCAACCCTGATTGGGTTGGGGGCAATGTCATCTGTTAGGCATTTGGCAATCAAGTTCCCGACATTTAGTGCCATTGGGATGCTGAAAGGAAACCAGCTCGCCGCACATGAATGTTATAGAATTTCCATGAGAGGGAAGAACAAAACAAGTGCACATGCACCTATTGTTATCTAGGAAATAAGTGGGTATGTCTTTAAAATCAAAGAAGAAATCGACCCTAGAGTAGAAGAGGATAAGGCAGACATTGGACCAATAGAGGAACTCGAGGACATAGAGCTTAATGAAAAGGATACCACTAGGATGGTAAAAATAGGGAAGAACCTTTCCAAGGATGAGAGATAGCAATTAATTCGCTTCCTGAGGGAAAATCAAGATGTTTTTGCATGGTCACACTCAAACATGGTTGGGATCAGCCCAAACATCATAAGCCATGCACTCAATATAGACAAAAGCTCCCCTTTGAAACAACAAAAAAGAAGACTCCTGGATGATGATAGGAAGAAAGCCTTGAAAGAAGAGGTTAAAAGATTGATTGGATAGCCAATCCTATGTTGGTTCTTCTATTATCCGGGATGCTGTCTACCCTAATTGGATAGCCAATCATGTGTTGGTTCCAAAGCCCAATGGCTTTCCCTTGCCTCAAATCGATCAACTCGTAGATGTCACTGCAAGTCATGACATCATGTGATTCATGGATGCATACTCTGGATATAACTAGATAGCCATGCATGCACCTGACCAAGAACATACGAGTTCCATGACCGATAAGGGCTTATATTGCTACAACGTAATGCCTTTCGAGCTCAAGAATGCAGGAGCCACATACCAAAGATTGGTGAATAATATGTTTGTTGAACAAATAGGAAATAACATGGAAGTTTATATGGACAATATGCTAGTCAAATCCAAGCATAATTGTAACCATGTGGACGACCTCGCTGAATGCTTCGCTGTGCTCTTAAAGTACAATATGAGACATAACCCGTAGAAATGCATATTCGGATTATCCTCGGGAAAGTTTCTCGAATTCATAGTGAATGCTTGGGGCATAAAGGCAAACCCCGATAATATTAAGAATTTAATCGATATGCCCTCACCTTGAAAACATAAAGATTTCCAGAGCCTAACTGGACGAATGGCGACCCTAAGTAGGTTCATCTCAAAATCTACAGATTGGTGCCTCCCATTCTTTAACCTTTTGAGGGGGAGGGGGGGCAAAAAATTTGAATGGTTGGACGAATGTGAACTCGCGTTTCAAAATCTTAAGAAGCACCTCTCCGAGCCACCAGTCTTATCCAAGTCAATTACAGGGGAAATATTATACTTATACCTCTCCACAACCGAGCATGCCATTAGCGCAGTACTTGTTCGGGAGGATAAGAAAATGCAAAAACATGTGTACTATGTCATCAAAAGGATACTAGGGATAGAGTCAAGATATCCGTTAATCGAAAAGTTTCCTTTGTGCCTAATACATTCATCTCGAAAACTTCGACCTTATTTCCAAGCGCATCCTATACATGTATTAATTGATCAACCTTTAAGGAAAGTATTATCCAAGCCTGAGGCCTCTGGGAGATTGTTAAAATGGGTTGTCCAACTCGGACAGTTCAAGATCACCTATCATCCAAGAATGATGATCAAAGGGAAAGCCTTAGCAGATTTCATTGTTGAATGAACGGGTCTCACCAAAGTCATAACCCCAGCTCGCGAGCTATGGAGACTTTACGTCGATGGATCTTCCAATGAGAACAGGTCGGGGGCAGGAGTCATTTTGATCACTCCAACGAGAAATCATTTTCATTCACTGTTACGGTTTAGCTTTGAAGAGTCAAATAACGAGGCTGAGTACGAAGAACTATTAGCAAGTCTCTAGATATCCTCCGAGCTCAAGGCAAAGACACTGTTATAGTGATTCCCAATTAGTCGTTAACCAAGTCCTAGGTGAATATCAGGCTCGTGGTATTAAAATGACAACCTATTTGGAGAAAGTTAAGGCGGCATTCTGGGAGTTTGAATTCTACGCCATAGAACAAGTTCCACGAGAGAAAAAATCAAATGTGAACACCCTGGCAAGGCTTGCCACGACCAAAGAAGCTGACACACTTAATGTGGTGTCGGTCAAATTCTTATCAGTCCCAAGTATAATTGAGCCGGAGGAAGAAGATGTCGACATGATTGACTCATAACCTACCTGGATGACCCACATAATTGACTCCCTCGAAACTGGAAGTCTCCCAGCAGACCAAAACGAGGCTAGGAAACTTATGTACAAATTACCAAGACACACCATCTTGGAAGGGAGGTTGTATAGAAGAGGGTATTCCATGCCACTACATAGGTGTGTAACTCCGCCCGAGGCAAAGAAGATTTTAGAAGAAATCCATGAAGGATTTTGTAGAGACCACACTAGGGGCATAGTCTGTCAAAAAAGGTGATTAGGCAAGGATACTTCTGGCCTAAAGTAAAAGCAGACTCGTTCAAATATGTTAAGTGGTGTGGAAAATGTTAACGGTTCGCTTCGATACCGCGAGCTCTACCCACCGAGCTTACCATGATGAGCTCTCCGTGGCCATTCGCGGTGGGGAATCGACCTCAGGCTCCTTGCCAACTGGGAAAGGAGGAGTAAAATATGCAATAGTCGCTGTTAATTATTCAAAAAAGTGGGACGAAGCTGAACCTCTAGCTACCATCAGCTCGAAAAAAGTTCTGGATATCATGGTGAAGAATATAATCTGTAGGTACAGGATGCCCAGGAAGATCGTATCAGATAATGGGACCTAATTTGACAGCGACATGTTCACACATTTCTATGCAAAGAATGGGATAATTAAAAGCTTCTCCTCTGTGGCCCATCCACATGCAAATGGGTAGGTCGAAGCAGTAAATAAGAATATAAAGAGTTCTATGAAGAAACGGCTAGAAGAGGCTAAAGGAAGATGGCCAGAGGAACTACCACAAGTCATGTTGGTGTACAAAACGACAGCACAGACCTCAACAAGACATACCCTTTTCTCCTTGGCTTATGGTTGTGAGGCCATGTTGCTTATTGAGCTCAAAATCCCAACTATAAGGCGCGAGGTGTACAACTAGGCCTCGAACCAAACCCATCTCGAAGAGAGTCTAGACCTAATTGAAGAAAGACGAGACGAAGCCCATCTAAGAAATGTTGCATAATAGTAGAGGGCTACGAGATATTTTAACAAGAGGGTCCGAGACAGAAAATTTGGATTAGGAGAGTTGGTGCTTAGACGCGTGTTTTTGGCCACATGAGACCCATCTGCTGAGGTGCTCGGGCCTGATTGGGAAGGACCTTACCAAATTGAGTCCATCATTCGACCTAGTGTTTATAAACTAGCGAGATTGAATGGAGGTTTGGTTCTGCAAGCTTGGAATGGTGAACATCTACAATCTTATTATCAATAATATAAGAACGATGTTTTCATTTTGACCCAACTTGTATTTAATTTTTTCTTTTCATCAATAAAGCACTGGATTTCATTCATATTTTGTATTTTTATTGTTATACTTTTCGCAAGCCCTCAAAATTCAGTAACCTAAGATCGCATTCATAGGATATAAGTGGTATACAATCATACCATGAGCTCGAAAAACATAACATTGATAAAAATAAACAATGACAATGTATGGATGATTAACCAAACACGAAATAAACAAG
Source organism: Humulus lupulus (assembly GCF_963169125.1). Lineage (NCBI taxonomy): Eukaryota > Viridiplantae > Streptophyta > Magnoliopsida > Rosales > Cannabaceae > Humulus > Humulus lupulus. Next base: position 58,345,530 of record NC_084794.1, on the reverse strand, counting down.
TATGGAACAAACCAGCAAAGCCTAATCGACACAATCAAAAGTTGGAATTCTAGATAAACCAACAAAAATCATAAGTCGAGACAAGGGTTGGAAATTTTTGCAAATAAGTTTCAACCTCGCAACCTTGAGATCATACATGAGGATGAGGAAAAGTTACTGTGGAAGAAAAAAATATAACTAGACTAACGAGGTTACACGCCACTAAGTATTTTTTAGAAATACATGGTAAAATTAAAAATCGACCTTGAAAATAACGAAGTTGAATATGGGCATTCGAGTGAACTATGCATGAATGTGTTAAAATTCAAGCTTAAACCCAACAAGTATTTGTATAGATAAACAAGTACAACACTTTATGCACAATAAGTGTAAATATTTTAAGCAAGAAATGTAAGCGTGTGGAAAAGTAAAAAGCATCCAAGGTAGACAATATTTGAAAATACTTCAAGCAAGGAATATAAGCATAAATATCAAAACTACCATTGACGTAAGAAATATAGGAAAATGTTTCTCATTGTCTTCTCCCAAAGGGCATAAAAAATCATTACAAAAAAAAAATAATAAGGGGCACAACCCTTTTTTAAAAAAAATTTAGTCTTGGCTAACAGGAGCAGACTAAGCCTTCCACTTAGAGATGAATTCTTCCTCTTTATCTTCGAGGAACGAGGCGTCCATCTCAAGGTTCAGGGACCACATCATGTACATGGCCTGGTCGATTGCCCAATCTTTTTTGGCCTTGAATTCCTCGAGCATGCGTTTCTTTTCATCCTTGAGAATCTCGAAGGCAGAGTTCTTCTCCTCCCTCTGGTGTTTGGCCTTTGCCTTGGCAGCACTTATCTCTGCCTTCAGGCGATCAATCTCGACCTTAGCAGCATCAAAATTAGCCATCTTGAAAAAGGTGAGTTTGGCCTGAGAGATTTTGAGGGCGTCCTCGAGCTTGGCTTAGGCCCCCATGGCCTCCTTCAGATCATCCTTGACACAGATTCGAGCCTGGTTTGTGTCATAAACCAGGGTCTCAGCTGTCGCCATTCTTGAGGAGAAGAGCGAGCTTTGGCGAAGGACACCTAGGAGAGTCTGCAATGCAAGATTACCATGGTTAGAAAATCAACAAGTAATTGATAAAATAAAGATCACATGAAATAGACTTACTGAAACCCCAAACTCCATGGATTGGTCGACGAGGCGAGAATGATTATCCTCCCCCAGGAACCGCCACACATCGACATCGAGATTGTTGTACGGCTGGCCAACCCAAGCAAGAAAGCCCGAGCAGAGATCGACCTTTAGGGTCCCAGCCACACTTGCCACAGGCTGAGGAGCCGAAGGAGACACAACCTTTTTGCCTTTGTCTCCAATAGGGACCAGGCAAGGAGGAGGAGGAGGAGGAGACTTCACACTAGGAGGAGGCATGGTAACCAGGGTCTTGATGGTGGTTTCCATCGAGGTCGCAGGGCCATCGACCACGTCTGTAGAATCTGGAGCGTGGGCTTAGGCTCATTGGAGATAGGCTTCAAGGGAGAGGAACCCTCTGTAACCTTCGCAGACTTTGAAGGTGCGCCTTTTTTCAAGGTGGTGCATCCTCGCTTAGTCCCCCGGGCCTTAGGGGGTTCCCACAGGAGGCTGTCCAAGTCTGATTCGATGTCACCCGAGAAAAACAAAAAAGATCAATTAATCCGAGTAAAGAAAAATCATACACATTTCAATATTTAAAAATATTAAGTATCAGAAACCTAACTGGAGGACACATTAGAACTCTAACTCTAGGACCAGGAAATTTTCCTATCTTCTTACGAGGCTACTGGAGTCCCATCCCTAAAAGTAGGGGACATCCTTGAAAGGTCCCTATTATCGTTAGTACCATATTGCACGGCTACCTCATCCCAGACCTCATTTATACTATACATTGTCTAGTATTTCCCTAGCCAACTATCAAACCTATGGACTCTAAGATCTACCCTTGACCATGCCAGAAAGTTATTCTTGGGGTTCTTAAAAAGAACCATTACATTGGGTTCATACTTTATTTCCTCTTGGTCGGGGGCAACTTTACCTCCTCTTGACAAGCTCACTGAGGTGTCATCCTGCGCCTCATTATGCAAGCCCGAAGGTTCGAAAAGGCAAGATCTAGGGGCACGCGAGCTCAGGCCCGTGAATTTGCCTATCACGGGGATCTTGGTGATGGTCACGGTCACATCTTCCCTTCTCGCGTATTTGCGATTGCCCGGGTCATCAGTAGTCTCACCCTCTTCAAGAAGGTTGCAAAGTCGAAGCTTGTCTTCATGAAGAAGGTATGAGAGGGAGCGTCGACCCTAGGGAAGCTTAAGGATAGCTTCCCTATGTTCTCTCATGACATTTGTGGGCTGGGGACGATGATATTTTTCTATAGCAAGATTTGATTGAGTAAATCTAGCACACAAATGAATGGATAATTCTACTCATAAATGACTATAAAAAGTTACTTACGAATTCGTTGAAAGGAGTAGAAGAGAGAGAGAGTGAGTCCATCTGTCTAGAAGAAGGCGGTCTTGAAATTAGGACGATGATTTAGGATATCCTCAAATAGCCGTTTCTACTTGGGATAACTTGAAAGGTAATAGAACCCATCTTCGTCGTGAGCTCGGGAGGGGTTTCTTTTGAGGCAAAAGAGATAGAGCATCTCATGTGTCGTGGGCTCGTCCCACTTAATCTCCTATTGCAATGACCTTAATGTATTCAAGACATAGTACGAGTTCGCTTGGAGTTTGAATGGGGCTATACTGGCATAGTCCAGAAAGCTTTGGAAGTAATCCTTCAGCGGCAGTAAAGCCCCAGCTCACAAGTGCTCATGACTCCAGGCTGTGTGCTTAACCTTTCCATCTGGATTGCCATCACCATGGGCAAAACAGCTCCGCTCGTCAGAACTGGCTTGACGACAAACTAACTAGCAGGAAAGCTTCAACCTATGGCAGGAGAGGAGCTCAGAAATTTGTTGGGTCGAGGTTATGGAACTTCGGTAGTGTTCGGCCTCGAAAAAAGAACTCTTCGAGACCAGGATGGAAAGGGATTTGGAAGTTTTGGATGGCTGGATAGATGGACCCTCCATGAGACTGAATACAAGGTCACCAGGACAATAGGCTATGATGACTTTGAGTTTGGTGTCTAACGGGATCAGCCAGATCTCGGGGTCCGGATAGGGATACACCACAACTCAGAGCTTCTTTCTTTTCCTCTCTTCAACCTCATCGATTTAACGTAAAAAATGGGCTCGTATATCTTCTTTCTCGCACCATTCCTTGTGCTCACAGATTAGTCACTAATTTTGTGTGAATGGCGATTTAGGTCCTAGAGTTGATGGATGGTAAGCTTGGGCCCCCACCGATTCTCAGAAGATTGTGACATCTAACAAGGAAGAAAAAGGTGAGTGCCCATTTTAAAAAAATAAGGAGAATAGGAATGAGTGAAGATCTTGATAACCCGAGCTCGTAAGCTCGAGGTAACGAGATCGCCCTAATCGAGCCTGAAGGCTCGAAAAGGCGAGGTTAACTCGAATGACCACCCCAAACTATTGTAAAGTTTAGGGCATCGAGAGTTCACCCACGCGAGAGTGGGGCAGTTATTACCAGTTTAACAGAATCTCGAATTTCTAGGGAAAAAGTTGGCAGTTACCCAAAAAGGCGATATTTTTGGGATGTGTGCATTAAAGCCTTAATCCTAAACCATATTCCTTAAGCTACATGAAACATGTAACCTAAATGCCCCATAACATGTTTTTCTTGGGCAACCATTATAAAAGGATTGTTCTTGCTTCCCTTCTTACTTAAATCAACCAGAGTGAATCCAAATTCGTTAGTTTTAACTCCAGTATTGTTTTCTACCCAAGAACATTTAAGAAGAGGAAAATGAAATAATGAATTATCTAGCTCCCATATTTCTTCAACAAGCCCGTAGTATGTCATTGTGCCTAAAATTGGGTTATTATCTCTTACACTAGCAAAATGTATAGCTTCTACAGCTATACTTACTCCTTTATTTTGAACCACTCGAGCATCATCTCTTGACTTAGTATGAAATCGTTTCCCCCCGACAATGTATGCTTGATGTTTTATTACATCTCTTGACTTAGTATAATACTTTCACACACATTTTTTTCTATATACATGACATCCAAACAATGTCGAACAAGTTAATCTTTCCACTAAGGGAGAAGAAAAGAAAATGATTGTCTTTGGAAACATCCATTTACTTTCTTATTTTTCTTCATTTTTCCACACATGAAATCAATTTTCTCAACTTCTTTAAGAATTTGTTGCCCCAAAAGTGTAAAGGAGCAACACCTTGTTCTTTATCACCATCAAATGCTTTTTTTTTCCCTAAAATGATGATTTAGGGGCAAGTATCATCTATCACCCTGTAACGTCCCAAAAATACTAATAGGGTTTAGTGCCTTGATTAGCATGTCAGGAGGGCATAATTAGATATATGTGTGTGATTTATTGATTAAATGTGCGACTATGTGGCATGCATGACTTATATGATAATATGAATATTTATATGCATGCTTATGAGTATTAAACATGCATGTGAGTCCGTTCTTGTTTATAAGGGCATATTTGTAAATTTGGCCCATTGAGGGCATAAATGTGATTATATATGTTAACTGATTGAGACCACATTATTATGTGGATATATTTGTAGTATATGGCTCGAGGCGATCTTAGTGAGCGAATTAGCAGAATAATCACAGCAAGGTTTAATACTTGGCTCAGGGTGAGCTTAGGGGTATTTTGGGAAGTTCAACTTATATTTGGGGATTTATTGAGTAACGAGTAAGTATTTGGTGATTAGTTGGGTATGTCGGGATTAATTGGGAATTTGTAGGACGACTCGAGGAATTAGTGGGAAACGGGGTAAATGATCATTTTACCCTTAAGGGAAATTACAGGGCAGAGTTGGTTTTTGGGGAATTTTGGTCCTTTTAATTAAGGGATATAGTGAATTAACCTTCAGGATTCAATTAGAATGTGTTAGAAGTCTCAGCTCTCCCTTTCTCTTCCACGTTCACGTTCTCACTCTCTCTCTCTCTCTCTAAGGCATAAAAGCTTGAAGGAAAGGCTTAGAATTGGGGCTGGAGGTGGTGGATTCAGTTGGGAATTAAAGCTATGAGTGTTGAGGTGCAACTCAGGGACATCATCACCATCATCAAGGTAAGATTGTAAGCCTTATTATGCTGAATTCTAGTTGGGTTTGCATATGTTTAGAGATGCTTCAGTTAGCTTCTGAATTTTGGCGTTTAGGGAAGATTGAACTAGTATTCTAGGCTTTAGGTGTTGTTTCTGAGGTGATATATGGTATTCAGGACCTGGTTTGGGTTGAATACATATCTAGGTTGAATTCGAAAGTTGTGGGTTAGGGAAAAATGCAGAAAAAAAAACCGCAAGGATTTCTGGGATCACGGGGGCACGCAGCGACCCAGTTCATGGGCATAAAGGTTCGCGTGCCCGAGAAGGCCTTGTGAGGGCATGGTGACTTGTGGGCACGCCACGACCCTAGAGGGAAAGTTGTGGCCCATCTTCCTCCTGGAATAAGAGGTTGGCACCTCTGACTTGAGGCGCGCCGCGACCCTTAGGGCCAGGTCGCAGCCCGCCAAGGCAGCCATAGCCAAGTATGGTTTTTAGGCTTGGGGAGGTTTAAGGACTTAATCCTAAGAGCTCGGGACAAATTTTACAACACGATTTATAGAATTTGAGGTCCCAGAGGCTGTTATTTGATTCCAAAGCATTTAAATGGATTATATTTTTGATAGTTACCCATTGTCACATATGATTAGGGATTTCGTTAAGGCTAGGGATTGAGGATCGTGCTCAAGACCGCTTTACATCATTTTCTCAGGACTCGAGGTAAGAAAACTGCACCCATATTGTGAATGGGACTGAGATTCCCTGTAAATGAACATATGTGTTCTATAACTTGTATATTTGTTATGTGTGATGTAAAAATACGGCCCAAGGAAGTCGAGGCTGATGTTGAGCATACTAAACGTAGCTCGGCCTAAGTGAGCTGGGATCAGCTAAATAACAAAGGCGTCGACCTCTATTTAACTGTATTAAGGTTGATTTATATGTTTGGATTGCACTATTATCACTGCCTAGCATAGCACTTGTATTCTGCTGTTGATTTAAGTGGTTGATCTAAACTTTTCTATGTATATTTTGTTGTTGTCTATGTTTGTTGATTATGATTTTCTTGCTAATAAGGGCAAGGGAAAGTTGGACCAACCATGAGTTGGAGAACTTTGGGGGCGTAGTGTACATCGACAGCTACCCGACCGCCATGGCTGAGGGAATTATAGGGACTAGAGCTCAAATTTATATTTTGCCACTTAGACTAGCTATAGTTGTATTAAATTTTGTGGGTTGTATCCGCCATGTAAACCTTATTTTTCGGATCCCATATATCTAATTCTTATTTTAATGAAAATCAATCATTTTACGTTCAAAATCTTTTATCCTTGACTTGTCACTTGACTTTAGAAACACATTTATGTTCAAACAACTTGATTAGCAAGTATTGCACTACTTTAAACACACAGTGTAACGGTCTTGGTTATCCGGGACGTTACAACTTGGTTTAAGAGTCGTCTAGGTTTAAGGGTTACTAAAGACTGGCTGGGCATGTACACTTGCCGCTAAACACAAGCTTGACTCAAGTTTTGGTAACCATATATGTTTTAATGTGTTTGAATGTTTAAATTAAATATGAATGCTTTATCTGCACTTTATTAGGGAGCGTGAGATATATTGATAGTGCCTGGCCCTTGACTGTTATGTGAATATGACAAGGCGTGCTTGTTAGCATTGCTACTATAAGTGAATAATTTTTTAAATGTCTGTTTCTATTATGATTGTGTATTGTTGGTTGAGTTTTTGTGTTGGACCGTGGAATGAATATAAACCTGTTATCATTGCCTGACCAGCCGAGTCATTGATTGTAGATAAACTTGGATAGTTATGCATTCAAGGCGATCAATCCCCTCCTTCCCGACAATATGACCCAGAACCGTTACTTGTGGTAGCCAAAACTCACACTTGTTGAACTTAGCATATAGCCTATGCTCCCCCAACCGCTGTAATACTAGGTGTAAATGTTGCTCATGCTCTGTCTCTGACTGGGAGGACATTAGTATTTCATCAATGAATACAATCACAAACTTGTCCAAATAGTCCTTGAAGACCCTATTCATATAACCCATAAAAGTTGTTGGGGCGTTGGTTAATCCAAAGGACATAACCAGGAATTCATAGTGTCGATATCTCATGCGGAAAGTGGTCTTTGGTACGTCATCCTCTTTAATCTTTAACTGGTGGTAGCCTTACCGAAGGTCAATCTTAGAAAACATTGTCTTCCCCTGTAGCTGGTCAAACAAGTTGTCAATCCTAGGTAGTGGGTACTTGTTCTTAATGGTCAACTTGTTCAGCTCCCTGTCAATACACATTCTTAAAGATCCATCCTTCTTCTTGACAAACAATACTGGAGCACCCCATGGCGAGAAACTCAGCTTGATAAGCCCCAGAATCTTTAGTTCCTTCAACTCAACTGGAGTCATTCTATAAGATGTCCTAGATACTGGCTCTACCCCCGGTGCCAAATCTATAACAAACTCAATCTCCCTCTGTGGCAGCAACCCTGGCAAGTCTGTGAGGAACAAATCTGGAAACTTACATACCAGTCTGGTCTCACTCAGTCTAACCGACACAACTCTAGAGGTACCACAATAATTTATAGGAATCCTATGCAACCCTCCTTCATTAGGTCTCTAGCCTTTAGTGCTGAAATTATAGGTACTCACGGTCCACTCACTGTCCCCACAAATACAAAGGGTACCTCCCCTTTTGGTTCAAAAGTCACCATCTTGCGCTTGCAGTCAATCGTCGCCTCGTACTTCGATAACCAATCCATCCCTAAGATCATATCGAAGTCATCCATCGCTAACTAAATCATATCAATAGACAACTCTCTACTGTCTATCTCTACTGGTAATGCTCTAACCCATCTCCTAGAGACTACTAGTTCCCCAATCGGCAACAAAGTATGAAATCCCCTAGCATAAAAATCACTAGGTCTACACAGTTGATCTATCACTCTAGCATACAGAAATGAATGAGTAGCCCCTGAATCAATCAATGCAGTATAAGAAGAACCAGCACTAGAAATATGACCTTTCACGACCGAGGGGCTAGCCTCAGCCTCAGTCTGGGTCAAGGTGAATACTCTGGAAGGAGCGAGACTGTATTTCTGCTTCGGCTCCTCTTTCCTGGCTTGTGGGCAGTCCTTCTTCAAATGGTTGATACTCCCACAAATAAAGCAGGCCCTGATCCTGCACTCTCCCTGATGTCATTATCTGCATCGAGGACACACTAGGAAACTCCTCCAGTTGTCTCCCCCACCCTGACGGCCACTGAAAGCACCCCGTACCCTCCTATCCGAGCTAGGACGAATGAAAGAGTTTGGGGCCTTTCTCTTCTGCTCACTGGGGCCACTACCCCGACTAGATCTAGTGAAAGGAGGCACCGTCCTCTGAGCATCGCGCCAAGCAGCGCCCACTCTCCATATCTGATCCTCGGCCCCCTCAGTTGTAAGGGCCTTGTCCACTACCTGTGCATACGTAGTAGTCCCTGGATCTAAGGTAATCTTTACATCACAGGCGATCATAACATTCAATCCACGCACAAACCAATCCCTTCGTGCCATATCATTCGACACCAAATCTGGCGCGAACTTCGCCAACCGATCAAACCTTAAGGCATACTCAGTAACTGTCATACGGTTCTGAGTCAGGTTGGTAAACTCTTCAACCTTCGCACGCAGACTGCGACACTACAATACTTCTCATTAAAGATGTTCTTGAACTCTTCCCAGGTCATAACTGCAACATTCCTTCTTTGAGTCACCACATCCCACCAGATGCGGGCATCCTCTCTAAACATGTAGCTAGCACAAGCTACCCTCTCATTCCCTTCCACCCTCATGAAATCCAGGATGGAAGAAATCATGTTCATCCACTGCTCTGCCGGCAGTGGGTCTGGTCCACCCTCAAAGGAGGGAGGATGCTGCTTCCTGAACCTCTCATACAAATGTTCCCACCTATTCTCCACAACAGGCTAGATTGGCACTGATGCCATAGCCTGTGGAACCTGCAACCCAATGCCCTGAGGAGGGGCCTGTTGCCTCAACTGTCAAAGCTCTTCTTCTGTTCGGTGAAGTCTAGCTTCCATCTCGGCAAATAACTATTATCAATTCTGTGGGACAGGTGGAGGGTCCTGACCCTGCTTATCATCCTCGGCCATGTTGTCGCAGAGTCTGATTGATCGCCGAGGCATCACAACAATATGCCTGCAATCAATGACGTCGCTCATCGGGCATGATAACAACATCCAAAACCACCTCCCAATTCACGTCAATCAACCATAAATAGCAGTCCACATAACACAGATAACATACAATAATCAAGGGTCCATGCCCTAACATCATGCATATGTCAACACGTTCATCATGCTCTATACATAAACTCAGGCAAACAGGTCACTTTAACAAGCAATTAAACATATAATTCAATAATTATCAGCCAACCTTGAGTTGAGCTTGTCACTAGCAGCGAGCGTACATGTTCAGTCAATCTCTAGGAACCATAAACCTTGGCTCGCTTTGATACCAAGTTGTAACTCCCTACTTCCTTAGAGTCGTTACTAAGTGAGTTTAAAACGTGCTAATCACTCGCTAATTGAGGTTTTAGGTTAAAAGTGTAGCTAACTGTGTTGAAGGTCGTTTTAAGGCATTAAATATAAAAATGTAGTCATTCATTGAAAACACTAAAAGTTCTTAGAAAATATTTACAACTAAAAATACATTTAGAGGCGACTAGGCGACAAATTCAAGTCTATAAATTGCATTTCCCAAAAATACCCCTGGTCGTGGCTGCCAGGTAGGCCGAACATGTACCCATCGCTCCATGCTCTCCATACTCATGGTTGGTCGACCTTACCCTTGCCCTTACCTGCACCATAGAACACCCGTGAGCCGAAGCCCAGCAAGAAAACTCAACACAAAATAATTAACATATGCATATCTATCAATGAGCATATAACAAAATAGGAAACAGGCTAAACATATAGTGGCCAGGCCGTCCCAGGCGCTTTACCAGGCCCTGGGTTTCTGATCTTCACCGTGAGGATGACTCCAGCATCCTAAGAGATTCTCGCCCTAACGGCTCGCACTCTGCGTGCTCAATGCTATTCCTGGCCCCTTGACGTACTCAGCTTTGCACTCCGCGTGCTAGTGCCGCTCTGAGCCCTTACCTTACTCGGCTTTGCACTCCACGTGCTCAACGCTATTCCCGGCCCCTTGCCGTACTTGACTTCCTTTCGTTCTCAGCCTTCGCCATTCCCGGCCTTCGCCGTTCATTCACAAATATGCAATACATAGCATAATATAAACAAATATTTAAACATATATTAAACATAAACAATAGGGCTACGCCCTACAATTCAATCACATAGGGCCATGCCCTGCAATACAAATAATAGGGCTACACCCTGCTATACGGGTACAACAGCTTTCTTACCTATGTCCCAAGCTTATTGAGCACCGCAATCCCGAGCACAATCCTCTAACCCGAGCCTCGCTGAAAACAAAGTCACAACGCATTCACAATATCCATCCATCAAGCTCTAATCCAATAAATAACTATGGGATATAATTCTAGCCTCCGGCACCTTGGATTCTACCAATCCGAGTGGTAAAATCCTTCCCGAGCCTTAACTTTTGGGTTCCCGAGCCAAAAACCTTCAACAGCCAATATTTCGAACTTGAGCTGCAGCCCAGCCCCCCTAAGGGTTGTGGCGCACCCAAGTCAAAGGAAAAATGCCTCACAGTTGGGGAACACGGGCCGCAGCGCTCCCATCTGTTGGGGTTTTATGCCCTAATTAAAACTCAAATTCTTTATAATCTCATTTTATTATCAATAAAAGAATAGAAATCATTTTTTGACTTGGTCAATCACTTTGCTCACATGTTTTATTTTCATGATTATTTGTTTAATATAAACTTCTATTAAATCACGAGCATAAAGCTAATCTTATTTATAGTGACGTAATCACAGTGGAATATAAATATGATTATATGTTCAAAATAAGTTAGTCCTAAGATTAGTCAGTGCACATGATTTACACTGACTTGCCAATCTATGATATGATCTACTTACACATTACAATGTTATGTTCTTTCCAAAACATTAGCAAAGTAGATAAGATCGGATGTATTTGTTACATCAGACTGGACCGATATTGACAGTTGATAAGATATGTAAACATATCGTTATTATCTATTCTAGTCATATCATATAGTTGACCATAGGTCAATTCAATCTCAATTCTAAGTGGTTAGTATTCTAACTGATTGTATTATTTGAGTTCTTTGACTTGATCGTTACCAGCTTACCCTACGGACTAGCCCATACTTACATCTTGGGAACTCGGTAGTATAATTGAGTGGGAGTGTTAATCATAGATATGAACATCTATAGCTTCTGATGAAGAAGTGAAACGATGGTTTCCTTTTAGTTTGGTTCAAGGTGTTAAATGATAGAGATCTCATTTCAGTAATTAAATTCGTTTACTGAAATATCATTTACAAGGAACTAAGTGTTTTAAGGATAAAATACAATGAGGGGTAAAACGGTATTTTAGTCCTATCTCATTGTAGATCGTCTATAAAGGATTGAGTGACAATTATGGTTGTAACAATGGATAATTAATAATGTATCTATATTTGTTATAGAGCATTCTATGAATTCAAGAGTGCAATTCTGAGTCTATAGTGGAGTCACGAGGAATTAATAAGTTAGTAAATTTATTTGTTAGATTTATGATAACTTATTGGAGCTTGATTTCATAGGCCCATGGTCCCCATTGTACCTTGGATAAAATCATCTAGATAGTCTCAATTAATTGATTTAATTATCAATTAGAATTATCAAAGTTGACCAGGTCAATTTTGGATAGTTTCACAGAGTTGTGTAATTGTGAGAAGAAAAGAGAAATTATGGCAGATTTATTAATTAAGATAAATTGGTATCTAAATTAATAAATAAGTTTAAATCAAGGTTCAAATTATAAATAATTAATTTGATAAAGGATTTAAATAATTATTTAATTAATTAAATCAATAGAAAATAATAGAGGCCTTGATTTTAAGTCCAATGGGCTTATAATCAAATGGGAAATTTCACGGGCCTATAGCCCATTATAATTTCGACCTAGGGCTTCAAAATGGCTATTATTTTATTGATTTTTTAACTAAATTAAATGGCCTAATTGAGTCTATAAAATGAGTACTTAGAGAGAAGTCAAAACATAAGTCACAAGTCAGATTTTCTTATAGTTGTAGATTCTCTCTAAACACAAGTCCTTTTCTAAGCCTTTTTGTTATTTTCTCTTCTTCTCTCTATATCTATCTCATGTGTTGAAAATTTCCCACACTAGTCTAGGTGGTTTTAAGGATACATTGGAAGATTGTGAAGAAAATAGAAGATCGGTTCAGTTTCTTGATAATACTCTGCGACAGAGAGGATACAAGAGTTAGAGAAACTGAAGGAATGACCCTTTAATTCCATTGCGTATACTATAAGTATTCTATTCTTTGTTTCTCTTTGAATTCAATTTTAGAAACATGTTCTAGGTTATCTCGTATTAATTTGTTTAATATTAGATATACATGAAAATAAATAAAAATCATGTATAAGCTAATCTAACAACTGGTATCAGAGCCTTTGGTAATCTTTATTTTCATGCATGAACATTTTTAAAATTGAATTATTTGATATGTTTGAATAATTGGATGGTTTTCACATTTTTATGAAACATATTGATTTTATGTGAATTTTAGCAACTTTTAAATTATTTTGTTGTGTTTTCTATGCTATTAATTTTTATATATGCTTTATTTTGTGTAAAACATGTTAAAAATCAATTAGAAAATGGTTTTGGTTTGAAAAATTACTCAAAAACAAAATTTGCACTCGCTCCCATGCGCGCGCGCACCCCAGCCCCGCGCGCGCAAGCCCAGCAGCCAGCAGTGAACAATAACCGTATGGACGGTACTATTCATCAATTTTTTTTAAAAAGAAAATTAAGAATTGTGAAAAATTATTATTTATAATCAAAACCAAAAATATCTTTTTGTTTTATCATTTAAAATTGTTTTTTTAAATAAGATATTTTTGTTAGTTGGGATTTAAATAATTAGATATTTTCTACAAAAATTCAAATTCAAATTTAAAAATACACTAACAACTTAATTTTAAATATTTTAATATATTAAAATATTATAATTATGATATCAGATATTTGAGATATTTTCATTTAAATTCTTGTTTTTTTTTTTTGAAAATATAAATATCTTTTTATTCTATAGTTTTTAATATTTAAATTATTTGAAATTTGAATTTTTTAGTTAGATATTTTTATGGATATTTGAGTTTGTTTAATTATTTTGAAATATTTTAGAATTGTTATAACTATTTATATATATTTTTTAAAATGGTTAAAATATTAGCTAATAGTTGTAACAACACAAGATATTTTTGGAAAATAGTTTAGATATTATTTAAATTTTAAAATAGGTTAAATTTTGAAAAATATCAATTTTTTTTCAGCCAATTAATAAAATATTTTTTTTAATAAATGGGATTTAAATTAATTTTGGTTAATTGTTGATAAATCCTATTTAAATTAAATTAATATTTTTTTTTTCAAATTAACCTAAAACCAAGTTAATTGTTGATAAATGAAATTTAAATTAATTATTGTTAATTGTTGATAAATTTCATTTAAATTGACTTATTTTTCATAAAAATTTTATTAATTTGAATTTTTTTTGATAAATTCTAGATAATTAATTGTGGTATTTTTGCAAATGAAATATATTGTGGTATTTTTGCATAAATTCATAGAATTGCTCATATAGTAACATGATTAGGCCCATCCAATTATAACATGTCTGTTTGCACTATATGTGGTATTTTTGCAATTGGACTTAGATGCATATAGTGACCCATATGTTTGTTAGATATATGTTATTTTGCCAAATAAAATTTTCATAAAATTATAGGTTTTATTTGGGCCCATTAGAAAATGTAAAGTTTAAATTCCTCTCTTATGGGTGATTCCACTTGTGAAGCCCCATTTGCTTTGCATGACTATAGTGGGCCTAATCAATTAATAACAATTAATAAAACGAATGTTTAAATTCATGTCTTTTAGACCTTGTATGGAAGATAGGGGCCTTTGTAGTGAGAATGACATACTGGACCTAGCCCTCCTCCATACAAGCCCAATTGTTAAGACCCATTTACCTGAGTTGGACTTAATTGTATAGGTTCATTATATTAGTTAAATCTAAATATTGATTAGCAACAAATTAATTCTAAATTAATTAAATTTGTTTCAATGTGACACTTTAAAATTAATAAGAAATTATAGGACTTTGGTTTTAAAATTTTTAATCTGTTTAATTTTTTTTGGGAAAACCATAGTCATTAATTTTCTAAAAACAAATAATAAAAATACTAATTTTAATTTTATAATGAGCTTATTTTAAGAATTTTATTCGATCTCCACCGTTGGTTTAACATAGTCAATAGCTTAATGGGGCCTCGAGGCGCTTTGATTCGTCCCCCTACGAAAGGTGTTCATTAGTTATTTTGACAATGTTAGATTTCGAAAGATAGATAATAATAGGTCAAATTCTACTAGACTCACCCCTACGGTGACTACTAGGACTAAATCTATGATTATTGAAACCGTGGGTCTAGCTCATAAAATAAGAGATTTTGTTTTCTTATTTTGATCGAATAGTAGGTTGTTAATAGTGGTGTCCATTATTAAATGAGTTTGCAACTTTATTTAACTAGTGGTATTTTTGACTCTCGCAAACCTGGACAATGATATCATAGATTAGTTAAAAACCTAAAGAAATAGCGATATGATTGTTTTTGGTATTTTTTCTCATATCTTACATATTTTTGGTATATGTTGTGCTATTTCTTGAAATTGGTGTGAATAGAAGTTTTATTGAGCAAATGTGATTGATTTCTATTTTATTGGTAATTTGTAGTTTTGAGTTATGGATGTGTCTACTCCCATCCTTTCTCAACTTTCGATGGAGAAACTCACTGGATAAAACTTCCTTAAATGGAAGCAAAATATCAACATTGTGTTGATAGGTGACAACTCCAAGTTCGTCATGACTAAGGAATCCCCGGAAGTTCCAGCTGAAGGAGCTACCAAGTCTGTGAGGGACAAGTATGAGCGTTGGCAGGCGGCTAACAACAAGGCGCGGTACTACAAGTTCACTAGTATGGTCGACACTCTCAAGACAAAGATGGAGAATGTCGAGACAGCCTACGAAATCATAGATCAGCTCCAAGACATGTTTGGTGCCAAGTCAGCGCAGACTCGTTTTGAGGCCACCAATAAATATGCCAATGCTCGAATGGCACCTTCTCAACATGTTCTTGATCACCTGATCAAGATGACAAACTACTTTCAAGAAGCTGAACTGCACGGAGCCATAATAGATGAGGAAACTCAAGTTGGCTTAATCCTCAACAGTCTTTCTCCAGCTTTCCTTCCATTCACCACCAACTATGTGTTGAATAAACTCAACTATGGTCTGACGCAGCTCATGAATGAGCTTCATACTTTTGAGTCTATCATGGGTGGACCTAGTAAGGGAGGAGAAAAGAAGACAACTACTACTACTACTACTGCTACTAATCCAGCTAAGGCTGAAGCTAACCAAGCTTCATCTTCAAAAGCTGGAAACAAGAGGAAAGGTGGGCAAAACAACAACCCCAAGCCTGCAAAGGCGAGTGCACAACCAAGTGCACAGACGCCTAAGGGGAAAAACAAGAAAAACAAGAAAGGTAAAGGTAAATGTTTTCACTGCAAAGAGAAGGGGCTTTGGAAACAAGATTGCCCCAAGTTTCTAGCAGATAAAAACAAAGGTAATGATTATAGTTCATTTATCTTGGAAACATGTGTTTTAGAGAATGATAAATCTATTTGGATTATTGATTCTGGATCTACTAACCATGTTTGTAACTCTTAACATCTTCTTGAATCGTGGGAGAAAGTGAACGAAGGTGGCTTCAAGCTTAGAGTTGGGAACGGAGCGTTCGTTGCGGTCCAAGCTAGAGGAAGAGCTCATCTGATGTTTGGAAATAAATTTTTAATTTTAAAAGATGTATTTTTTATTCCGAATTTTAGTAGAAATTTAATTTCAGTTTCCATGTTGCAATTAGAATGATTTGTTATGACTTTCACAAGTTTTAATATATCTATTTCTTTCAAAGGATCACAATTGTGTATTGCATGTTTGGAAAACGGGCTTTATATTCTACGACCTAACGAACCCCTCGCTCTTAATAATGATTTATTCAAAGTAGCTAAACCTAGGACCAATAAACGTCAAAAGACCGATAACAATAATATGACGTATTTATGGCACTTGAGACTAGGTCACATTGGCTATGATAGGATTCAAAGATTTACAAAGGATGGACCTTTGAGGGAACTCACCTTAGGTGAATTACCTGTCTGTGAATCTTGTCTAGAAGGCAAACTGACCAAGCGTCCATTCTCTGCAAAGGGTGATAGGGCCAAAGAACCACTTGGTCTTATGCATTCAGATGTTTGTGGACCTTTGAATGTACAAGCCAGGGGTGGTTTTGAGTATTTCGTCACTTTCATTGACGATTACTCTAGATACTCATGTCTTTACCTAATGCATAGGAAATCAGAAACATTTTCAAAGTTTCAGGAATTCCTAGAAATGGCTCAGAACCAATTAGGTAAAACGTTAAAGATCTTGCGATTTGATAGGGGTGGAGAATATTTGGATATGCAGTTCCAAGATCATTTAACTGAACTTGAGATTTTATCACAACTTACTGCCTCAGGTACTCCGCAACGGAATGGTGTAGTGAAACGCCAAAACAGAACTTTATTGGAAATGGTTAGATGCATGCTTAGTTACTCAACTCTACGAACTTCATTCTGGGGACATGAAATTGAAACCGTGAATGACATTCTCAATGTCGTGCCATCAAAATCAATCCCCAAAATACCTTTAGAACGCTAGAATGGTCGTGAACCTAGTTTACGCCATAATAGAATCTGGGGGTGTCCCGCTCACGTCTTGAGGAAAAAGGAGGGAACACTAGAACCGCGAACTGAAGTTTGCATGTTTGTTGGCTATCCTAAAGGTACTCGGGGTGGACTTTTCTATAGTCATTTAGAAAAGAAAATGTTTACTTCTACAAATGCTACTTTTCTAGAAAATGACTATGTTGAGAACTTTAAACCTCGCAGCAAAGTAGTTTTAGAGGAGATGGTTAAAGAATTGACTCCAACCAATGTTCCATCATCATCAATGCGAGTTGATGATGAAATTTCCATTATTCACGTCCAACCGATGCAAGTCGGTTTAAATGAAGAAAGTACCACTGTTCCTGAGCAAACAGTCACAGAGCCTCGTCGTAGTGGGAGGGTTTCTAGGAACCCAATTCGCTTTGGTTTGGATGGTCAAACCAATATGGTTGTTGGTGACACTAGTGATGATGATCCATTATCTTTCAAACAGGCAATGGCTAGCCCTGAAAAGGAACTATGGCTCGAAGCCATGAAACAGGAAATGGAGTCCATGTACTCAAATTTCGTCTGGAATCTTGTGGAAGCACCTAGTGACTTTAGGGCCATTGGGTGCAAGTGGATCTACAAGAAGAAACGAGGTGTTGATGGAAATATCAAGACTTATAAAGCTCGATTAGTGGCAAAGGGTTATACCCAAAGAGAAGGCGTGGACTATGAGGAAACTTTTAGTTAGGTAGCCATGCTCAAATCCATTTGCATCCTCCTATCCATAGCAGCCGCTCTCGACTATGAGATCTGGAAAATGGACCTCAAGACAACTTTTCTTAATGGAAAGCTTGACGAAGTCATTTATATGGATCAGCCAGAAGGATTTGTAGTATCTGGACAAGAAGGAAAAGTTTGCAAGTTGAATAGGTCCATCTATGGACTTAAGCAAGCTTCTTGTTACTGGAATCTTAGGTTTGATGAAATAATCAAAACTTATGGCTTTGAACAAATATTGATGAGCCTGTGTTTACCAACTGAAGGCAAATCAAATAGTGGTATTCTTAGTTCTTTATGTAGATGATATCTTACTCATTGGAAACAATGTTAAGAAATTATTAGATGTGAAGAATTGGCTGAGCACTCAATTCCAGATGAAGGATTTGGGTGAAGCAAGTTATGTTCTAGGTATCTAGAGCATTAGGGATAGAAAGAACAAACTTTTAGCTCTATCTCAAGTAGCTTACACTGATAAAGTGCTTGAACGTTTCTCAATGACAAATTCCAAGAAAGGGCGTCTACCGTCCCGCCATGGAATTCATCTTTCAAAGAAGCAGTCTCCCCAGACTCTTGAAGAGGAAGATGCAATGAAAAAAGTTCCTTACGCATTTGCAGTTGGAAGTCTGATGTATGCCATGTTGTGTACTAGACCAGATATCTGCTATGCAGTGGGAGTAGTGAGTAGGTATCAGTCAAACCCAGGACCGGAACATTGGATAGCAGTAAAGCATATCCTGAAGTATTTGAGATGGACTAGGGATTATATGTTAGTCTACAAGGGTGGTGTTCTGAAGCCTGTAGGCTACACCGATTCAGATTTTCTGACTGATGTCGATGACAGAAAGTCTACTTTTGGAATGGTGTTTACTCTTGGGGGTGGAGCTGTGATTTGGAGAAGTGTAAAGCAGTCTGCAATCTCAGATTCCACCATGGAGACTAAGTACATAGTTGTGTCAGAAGCAGCTAAGGAAATAGTCTGGCTAAAGAAGTTCTATTCGGATCTTGGTATTATTCCATAAATGGATAAACCGCTTGTGTTGTTTTGTGACAATACAGGAGCGATAGCTATAATGCCCCGGCCCTAATATGGTTTAATGGCTGGATTAGTAGGCTGGGAGGGCCATAACTGTTTAATTCTGCCACTAAATGTGTTTATGCATGTCTATGGGAATTATATTATAATATGATGTTAAATGCATGCATGTGGGTCCACATCTGTTTATAGGGGTGTTTTGGTAATTTGGCCCGTTGAGGGCATAAATGTATACTAGTTTGCATGTTAATGATATATTGTGATACCACATTATAATGTGGATTGGTTTGAGTATCTCGGCATGAGACGATCTTTAAATATGATTTATCAGTTTGGTCATAACAGGTTTGAGCTCGGGGCTCGGGGTGAGTCTCGGGGTGTGTTGTGAAAATTGATTCAATTAAAATGTGCAAGTGTACACAGTCACAAAACAAGTAATAAAATAGTAAGTATTCAAGATCGTTTCCACAGGGATTGCAAATTAAAACTAAATGCAAAAATTAATTGCTAAACAATTACACTAGTGAACAATTTGAATGTCTTTGATTTTCCAATTTAACCCAATAAAAAGAAAGTAAAATTACTCAAAGTAAACTAAACAAGAACCTTGAGAGAAATATATAAATTTTAAAATGGACTTGAATCATTGAATCCCCCTATATTATTTTTCCTGAACACATTGCGAACGTATTGCTGCAGCAATTTTCTAGCAAAACTCCCAGGATAACAAAAAGTTCATTTAACATGCATAAAATTTTCCCAAATCTTATGACCTTAATTCTTCTACCTAATTAAACATATTCCTATGCAAAATCAGATTTAAGAATGCAATCACAGTTCACTTCTCATATGTTACACAAGGTAATTAACATATCCCTATATTAATTACTAACATAACCTAACCTAGATTATGACTTGTGTCATCCAAGTTCTTCCTATTACATTCAACCTTTCCAGCATTAAATATAATTAAAATAACTTGCCATTGCTGGCCAAACAACAACAAGCAATCAATTTAAGCACACTTGAATGATCAAGGGAGATTTTACTAAAATAAAGTGCAAGAAATGGATAGATTATAACATAGGGTTCATCAACAATTCAAGCCACCAAGAAATTAGTTCATGGCTGATTTCATATACATTAATTCATAATCAAAACAGCCCATAATATTCAGCTAGAATCCAACTCAGAAATTAATAGAATAGAGTTTAGAAAGAAGAGAAAACAAATCCAAAATGATGCTTGAGCCTCCTTGGTTGGCCTCCTTCTTCCTTTGAATCTCCTTCTACTTCTTCCTGACGTTTTTTATCTGATATTCTCTCTGGTTTTTCTTTGCCAAAAATGGTTGCTGGTTGTATATTACGACTGGAGCATTATTTTGGTATATTAGGTTTTCTTCTTCTCCTCCAAAAGTACCATAATGCCCCTCTTTTTCTCCCAAAACATCAAGTCTTCCTTCTCTTTTGTCCTTTTCTCCATTATGCTGATTATTTCCTTCTGCCACTGCCACATCAGCTGAAATGTAAGCTTGACGCTTGACTGCCACGTGTTCCATGCTCCAAAATATAGCTGATCACAATGCTTCAGTTTTGCTGCAGCAATCCTGAATATTCAGCCATCAACACAATAATTTCATCACACTAGACTCTTAAGCTCACTCATTCCTTTGTGCAAATATTTATCCATGAAATCATTAACTTTAACCCAATAGCTATTAAAAACTAAAACATAATTACACTTAATTAAGATAATGAAAACATTCAAGTTAGCTACAAAAACTAAAAATAAACTAACATCACCCATTATTTTTTCACAATTATAAGCTCAAAAACACATGAAATAACTCTTTATTCAAGAGTTATCACACCCCCAAACTTAAAACATTACTCGTCCTCGAGTGATGACTCTAAAAACAAAACACAACTAACACAAGACACAAAAGGCACAAACTAAACAACAAAAGACAAGAAAATACAAAAACAAAACACCACAACAATGGACAAACTTTGCTATGCCAATGGTAACAAGGGGAAGGCTCTCAGGAAATTTTATTTTGAAAAAGAGAAGTTGAATTTCAATCTTTCACAAGTTTTAAACCAAATTCTTCAAGCATGAATGTTGCTGCCAAAAATATGAATCAAGTGTTTCACCCTTTAGTGCATGCATAACTTTTCCTAAACAATTTCAATCACCAAAAATCAAGCTAGACCTTGGTCCTCAAGCTTAAATAATGTCTCCATAAGTTACTTAGTGATTCCCTCTCCACTAATGTAGACAAACACCACACCAAAGATCAATAGGACTTTATCAAGCTTGTAATGATAGGCTAGGGTAAAGGTAGGATAAGAGAGATAAATTTTTGGCTCAAATCACCCTAAACACCTCAATTTTTCTAGGACCTAAATACACAAATGCACACATTAGTTTCCCCAAAGAAAACCCCACAACACAATATAAATCTTGCCACTAGCCTTTATTACTAACATACGAAGACAATAACTCAAACAAATTTTCCTTTATTTGAAAAGTACACCCCCAAACTTATTTACAAACATACATACTTTTTTTTTTTTTGCTTTCTTTTTCTTTTCTGATTTTTTTTCTTTTTCTCTATTTTTTTTTTACTTTTTTTTTTATATGCTTTGATGCAAGGGAGTGTACTCTTAAATATATATATATATATTTTTGGATGCTCTATTTTTTTTTTTTACTATGAAAATAAACAACTAGATGGCAATAGTACAAGAAAATTGAGAACAAACTCTCCCCCCAAACTTAAAATCAACATTGTCCCCAATGGTGAAAACAAGCAAAAGAAGAAAAGGAAAACGCTCACCCAATTTTCTCATCCACTCACTCAACCAAAACCCCCCAAAATGCATAACAAATAAATCCTATAAAGATCAAGGTGCTAAAAGGGTGTGGTGAAAAGAGATGATTATATATATGTAAAGGTAGGCTAATGAGTGGCTAAGAAAGAAAAGTGACACTTAAGCTCAATGGGGTGACTAGTGATAAAAAAAATGCATACAAGGTAGGCTTCAAAGGCTCAAACGGTCCAAAGATGGCCTAAATCATTTCATCGGTGTGGTATTGTCTAGGATTTCGCCTCAAGGAAAATCACTAAATAATTCTAGAAACTTAAGCTCTCACAAGAAACTAGCTCTTTCTAGGGTCTTAAAATTGTTTAATCAAACTATGCACAACATAAAAAAAGAAACACTCTCATCAACCAATTGCTAGCAATATTCACACCCAAGAATTAAGCTTAAAACTCAAGAAAGAAAGACATTCAGCTTCACTAAGATTTTTTTTTTTTTTAAGTTTGCAAAGTCGTCATCAAGCCCCCTAGTTAAACACTAACAAAAGCAAAGAATATCCTCAAAAGAACGGCAACACAACAAGACAAAGACAAACTAAATAATAATAATAATAAAGATAACTATACTAACAAAGTACCTTCCTAGCAACAAAACACAAGACAAGTGACTCAAGTTTCGGTGCTCACTACACAAAAATCACCAAAGAAACATAACTAAATACAACACAGAGAACCCAGTACTCAAAACACAAAATTCATTAACAACACTTGCGACCAAAGTCACAACATGAAAAATTGCCAATGAGTAAGAACTACACCTAAAACAGAGAATACAAAGAAACAAACATAAACAAAATCAAATTTGGGAGTAGAGTTCAGAAATGCTTATTCAATGAATATGCAGGCTCTGCTTAAGGGATGCGCAGTTGGGTCACTCGGTGCTTGGGTGAGGCTGAGAGACATTGGGCTCAGGTTGGTGCGAGAGGTGACTGCTGGGAAACCCAGCCAATGTCTGGCTCGTGAGCTGCTTAGTGCCTGAACCAAACTGATGGAGGGGCTCTTAGATGGGAGCTGTGTGGTAGTGTTGGTCTTCTGTCTCTGTGCTCGTGTTTTGATGGTCATGATGGGCACAAAAAGATAGCACCTAATTCACAAGCTTATCACACACAAATGGAGCACCTGAACAGAAATGCCACAAAATTTCCAGCAGAGTTTCCAACAGATTTGCTCTCCAGATCAAAGATTATCAATACTCAAATGCCCAGTAATATATATATGTATATATATATGTATATATATATTTTTTGCTTTATACGGGGACAAGGAAATTAATACCCCATGATCGAGAGGCTCGGCCGACTGCTGAAACCACCATGGTTGGGTGGTGGAGGACAGCGGCAGGGGCTTGGGATCGGCCTGGGCATTCACAGAGCTGTCGCTGGGTCAAGGCAGTGAGAAATGGGGAGAAGATATATATGGGTATTAGGGTATTTTTGGGTATATACGAGGATATAAATATGTATATATTCTATAAGAAAATTTTTACTAAAAGTATATACATATATATATTCTATATACTTATTCGGGTATACATATATATATGTATATATATATATTTACATATTTCTGTATAAGTAGATATTTAGAAAATTATATATTAACATATATATATATACAATATATATAATTTTTATATATATATTTTTATTATTAATAATTTTTTTGATATAGTATTATATATATATATATGCCTCTGAATGAAATCATGACCCAGGATTTTTCTCTGCCCAGGTTGCTAACATTTTGCCCAAGATTTGCTGCAGCAACCCAAATTTGACGTAACTCCCTTTTTTCGGAAATCTTTGCGGCCATTTTGCTAAAGCAAAACTCTCACAAAACCATCAGACTCCAGAATTACTTCCAAAACACCCTGTTTCTTGCTGTCTTAACACCTGAAACACCAAAATAAATATAAAACTGCTCCAAAACACCACAATAAAATGGGATTAAAATTACAAAAAGTGAAATTAAAATAAAAATAAAAATAACTATAATTAAAAACACTCATATGTATATATATATATATATTTCTTTCTCTCTTTTCTGTCTGATTGAATTTTTTTTCTTTTTTTTCAGTGCATTTTTATTCTTACTTTCTTTGAGTTGCTTTACAAATGAATCCTCCAAAAACCATAGCAACCCAAACTTCATTTTTTTTTTCTAAGGATCTTTCAAGGAAACCGAGGTTTGGTATTGCTCAACCTCGCTTCCCCCAAACTTTGCTCCTTTCCTTGTTACCTTAAATGCTCTTCCCAAATGCTCATCATATAATTCCACTACACCATTGGGAAACACCTTGCTCACTAAGAACCCACCATCACACCTTGATTTCACTAGAGAGTTTGAGAAAAACACTCTATTCCCAACTTCCAACATTTGTGATTTAGGCTTGCTACTATGTTTCTTTTTCTTCTTCTTTTTCTTCGGTAGCTTTGGAGAATGCGATGGTTCTTCTTCCTTACTTATCCATGGCTCCCCACCTTTCTCAATTTCTTCAAAAGGGACCTTTTTCTTGACTCCATTTCTATACTTTCCATGCATCTTTTCAATTATCTTGAAGTTAGAAGCACTTATGGCCAAACAAGCTTCAACTTCATTAGGAGAGCGTATAGGATTAAAAACCTTGAATGTGACTTGTTCGTCTTGAGCTCGAATGGTGAGCTCTCCTTTTTCAACATCTATCAACGTCCTCCCGGTGGCAAGAAATGGTCTCCCCAAAATGATCAGTACATCCCTATCTTCCTCATAGTCAAGAATGATGAAATCTGCCGGAAAAATGAACTCGTCAACTTGTACTAGGACGTCTTCAATCTTTCCCTCCGGATGCACCATAGAATGGTCAGCCAATTGCAAGGTGAGTGTAGTTGGCCTTGCTTCTCCAATTCCCAACTTCTTAAAAATGGACATGGGCATCAAATTAATACTAGCTCCCAAATCACAAAGAGCTTTACCAACTTCTCGTCCCCCAATAGAAATTGGAATTGTGAAGCTGCCCGAATCTTTCAATTTAGGAGGAATTTTATTTTTCAATATGGCACTACAACCTTCAGTCAAAGCCACTGTTTCAAATTCTCCAAGCCTCCTCTTCTTAGTTAAAATATCCTTCAAAAACTTCACATAGTTGGGCATTTGCTCCAAAGCTTCCACCAACGGTATATTGATGTGAAGTTGTTTCAAAACGTCCCAAAATCTTCGGAATTGACCATCTTGTTGCTGCTTTTGAAAACGCTAAGGAAATGGTGGAGGTGGCTTGCTCATAGGCTTCTCTGTAGCATTTTGCAGGGGAATTACTGCAGCAATTGCTTCAGGATCAGTAATTAAAAATTTTGATTTCACAGCTTTGTCTCCCTTGTCCACACTACTTTGGATTGAAGTGGGCTCGTTGTTTCTAGTACAATTTTCCTCCGTCAATTCCAGGTTTTTACCACTCCTCAAGGTAACCGCCTTACAATGCTCCTTACCATATTTCCTTGGATTTTCCGTATCACTAGGCAAGGTGCCTTGTGGTCTATTCCTTAGCTCATTAGCAAGCTGCCCCAATTGAATTTCTAGATTCCTCAAGGATGCCGCTTGACTCTGAATCACAGCATCGTTCTTGGCCATATATTCCTTCATTAAACTCTCCAAAGAGCTTGATTGAGACACTTGAGGAGGAGGTGGTTGAGCTCTTGGTTGTTGAGGAAACCCCGGTGGATATGTAGGCTTGTTTTGGATTGGTGCGCCACTTGAACTAGCTCCTTGACCCCCCCATGAGAAGTTCGGATGGTTCCTCCAACTCAGATTGTAAGAGTTCGAATATGGGTTGTTACGGCTCACATTTTGATTCCCTAAGTAACAAACTGATGCAGGATTTGATGGACAGCTGTCAAATGTGTGCCCATCTCCACAATAAACACAAGAAACATCTGCCACTTGGCCCATAGCAGCTGGTTGTACCATTCCCCCCAAACTCATGTTCTTGAGAAGGTTAGTCATTGAAGAAACTTGAGCTGTCAAAGCTGTCAATGCATCAACTTCAAGTAAACCAGCCACTTTTCGACTTGTTGAGGCTCTAACATTGGACCATTGATAATTTTTGCTAGCTATCCTCTCCAAAATCTCATAGGCTTCATTATAGGACTTAGAGAGAATAGCCCCATTGGCTGAAGCGTCTAACACCATACGAGTGGAAGAATTGAGCCCATTGTAGAAAGTCTCCATTTGTATACAATGTGGGATCCCGTGGTGTGGGCACTTTCTCAATAATTCCTTGAATCTCTCCCACGCTTCACAGAATGATTCATCTTCCAGCTGCTGAAATGACATGATTTCATTGCGAAACTTGGCATTTTTGGTAGGGGGAAAGTACTTCATTAGGAATTTTTCAGCCAACTCATTCCATGTAGTCACCGAGTCGGGAGGAAGAGTGTTGAGCCAAGCTCTAGCTCGATCCCTCAAAGAGAGAGGGAACAATTTCAACCTTAGGGCCTCATCAGTCACTCCTTGTAGCTTGAAGGAGTCACTCACCTCCAAAAATGAACGGAGATGAAGGTGAGGATCCTCAGTAGGCAGCCCACTAAATTGACCCACTGTTTGCAACATTTGGAACATCACGGGCTTTAACTCAAATTGGGATGCTTGAATTTCAGGTCTAACAATACTCGGATTGAGCTCATTAAACATGGGGGCAGCATACTCCCTTATGGCTCTCTCTCTATCATCAGCCATAGCAATTGTATTAGTGACATTATTAGCACCCTCAACTCCTTCAACCTCTTCAGCCATATTAAGGCGATGTTGAGCCCGTTGTTCCTTTAGTCTTCTTATAATTGTTCTTTCAATCTCGGGGTCAATAGGAGCTAGTTCAATGTCTTCTTGCTCGTTCATATAGTAAATCACCTAAGAAAACACAAGAGCAAGCAAACAAAGTCAGCTCAACAAAGAAAAAAAAATAAAAAAATTGCAAGTAATTAATTTTACAAGAATTTCTAATTTCAATCCCCGGCAACGGTGCCAAAAACTTGTTGTGAAAATTGATTCAATTAAAATGTGCAAGTGTACACAGTCACAAAACAAGTAATAAAGTAGTAAGTATTCAAGATCGTCTCCACAGGGATTGCAAATTAAAACTAAATGCAAAAATTAATTACTAAACAATTACACTAGTGAACAATTTGAATGTCTTTGATTTTCCAATTTAACCCAATAAAAAGAAAGTAAAATTACTCAAAGTAAACTAAACAAGAACCTTGAGAGAAATATATAAATTTTAAAATGGACTTGAATCATTGAATCCCCCTATATTATTTTTCCTGAACACATTGCGAACGTATTGCTGCAGCAATTTTCTAGCAAAACTCCCAGGATAACAAAAAGTTCATTTAACATGCATAAAATTTTCCCAAATCTTATGACCTTAATTCTTCTACCTAATTAAACATATTCCTATGCAAAATCAGATTTAAGAATGCAATCACAGTTCACTTCTCATATGTTACACAAGGTAATTAACATATCCCTATATTAATTACTAACATAACCTAACCTAGATTATGACTTGTGTCATCCAAGTTCTTCCTATTACATTCAACCTTTCCAGCATTAAATATAATTAAAATAACTTGCCATTGCTGGCCAAACAACAACAAGCAATCAATTTAAGCACACTTGAATGATCAAGGGAGATTTTACTAAAATAAAGTGCAAGAAATGGATAGATTATAACATAGGGTTCATCAACAATTCAAGCCACCAAGAAATTAGTTCATGGCTGATTTCATATACATTAATTCATAATCAAAACAGCCCATAATATTCAGCTAGAATCCAACTCAGAAATTAATAGAATAGAGTTTAGAAAGAAGAGAAAACAAATCCAAAATGATGCTTGAGCCTCCTTGGTTGGCCTCCTTCTTCCTTTGAATCTCCTTCTACTTCTTCCTGGCGTTTTTTATCTGATATTCTCTCTGGTTTTTCTTTGCCAAAAATGGCTGCTGGTTGTATATTACGGCTGGAGCATTATTTTGGTATATCAGGTTTTCTTCTTCTCCTCCAAAAATACCATAATGCCCCTCTTTTTCTCCCAAAACATCAAGTCTTCCTTCTCTTTTGTCCTTTTCTCCATTATGCTGATTATTTCCTTCTGCCACTGCCACATCAGCTAAAATGTAAGCTTGACTCTTGACTGCCACGTGTTCCATGTTCCAAAATATAGCTGATCACAATGCTTCAGTTTTGCTGCAGCAATCCTGAATATTCAGCCATCAACACAATAATTTCATCACACTAGACTCTTAAGCTCACTCATTCCTTTGTGCAAATATTTATCCATGAAATCATTAACTTTAACCCAATAGCTATTAAAAACTAGAACATAATTACACTTAATTAAGATAATGAAAACATTCAAGTTAGCTACAAAAACTAAAAATAAACTAACATCACCCATTATTTTTTCACAATTATAAGCTCAAAAACACATGAAATAACTCTTTATTCAAGAGTTATCAGGGTGATTTTAATGACTAGGGTGTTACCGAGGATTTTAGGGTAACGGGATATGAATTATTGGTGTTTGAGAATATTGAGATTAGCGGGAATCGGGAAGTGTTAATTATGATTAACGATGTAAGTGGAAAGTACCAATTTTACCCTTGGAATGGTTTTAGAAGCCTTAAACGACTTAAGGGTATTTTAGTCATTTGGATGGATTTATATAACCCTTTAGGTTGCTGTAGAAGGATATAGAATAAACAGAGCCAAAACAGGGTCTTTCTTCTCCAACCCGTACACTATCCTTCACCATTTCTTCTTTGGAGTTTTTGTGCTCAAAGTGGGGTTTCAAGCTAGGAAATCCAATGGCTGGGTTTGTGGACTTGGTTCAGCCATTGAAGAAGGTTCGAATCTGGATTTGAGGTGAGTTTTGGTCATTGGTTTCTGGTTGTGCTCTGTTTTTCCTTTAGTTTTTCAGCTTAAGGATTCTTGTTGATAGTTTGGATTTGAAGAGGTTTTGATTGAAGTTTAGCTTGGGTTTTGATGAGGGTGAGTTATGGGTGATGTTTAGAGTTTAAATTGAGTGTTTGGAGGAGGTTTGGAGCTGGTTAGAGGACTTGGTTCCAAGGGAAAACGCAGGGGAAAATTTGGTGTTGCGTGCTGTCATTTTGGCTGGTCTGGGCTGGGCGCCGCGGCATGGCTGTGGTGCGCTGCGGCCCTTGGCATCTGGCAAAGAGGGCCGCCTCTGTTAGAGGGGCGCGCCGCGGCGCAGCTGGGGAGGGCTGCGGCCCTTAGGGTCATTTTGGCCAGAATGGGGTTCTTAGCTTGGGGATTCAAGCCTTAGGCCTCGGGGTTGAATCTACCACCCGGTTGGGTAGTGTTTGATGTCTCGGAGGCTAGGTTTTGGTTTGGGAATCCTCTGTTATCATTTTTATTAATGAATCCTATATTTTGGTTATGACCAGGTGACCGTCAAGGAATTTAAAGATTGATCGTTCTCAGGGGTCGTTCTCGTAATAACTTTCACTTGAACCGGAGGTAAGAAAACAGTGTATGGATACAGATGCACCCTGTATATGTATATGACATTCATGGTTTGTTATTGAAGCATGTTGGT
The DNA here is from genome assembly GCF_963169125.1 of Humulus lupulus. Lineage (NCBI taxonomy): Eukaryota > Viridiplantae > Streptophyta > Magnoliopsida > Rosales > Cannabaceae > Humulus > Humulus lupulus. Next base: position 58,316,074 of record NC_084794.1, on the reverse strand, counting down.
TGGTATATGTGGACATGGATTGCATATTAAATGCTAGTGAACGCTGATTACTTGTTTATGACACTGACTAGTCAGGGACCGACCCTAAAGTCGATGAACATGCATTGAATGGCTCTATGGCATTAATGCTGGGCCGCCCCTAAGGTCGATGAAATTATAAGCGCTTGCCTGGTCTAGGACCAGATGTTCATAGCCAGGGCATATGGCCCCGGTGACTGTTTGTCACATGGCTAGGGGACGCTGTCCATAGTTACGACTCTAGAGTCGGGAGGAAGGTTATGTTGGTGACCAATCACCATGCACCTATCCTGATCAAACTTATGAAAGAATCACTTATCAGTTAAGCCCTGGTGACCCTATCGTCACATGGCTAAAGGGAGTTGTACCCACTCTTGTGACTTTTGGCTATTGTCACCTATCTGTTTTGGACTGTTATTCCTGAATGATTATTATGATCATTGTTGATATTATATCATGTTTTATTGTGTTTTCTTGCTGAGCCTTGGCTCATGGGTGCTATGTGGTGCAGGTAAAGGGAAAGAGAAGCTCGCCCAACCTTGAGTGGAGAGCCTTGGCGGTGTTGTGTACATATTTGGCCGCTTGACCACCACGGTCAGGGAGTTCTCAGAGGGACTAGGGGTTTACCCTATTTTTGCCGCTTAGGTCGGCGGGGTTTGTAAATTTGAAACAGTAAAGACCCTTTTGTATTATGAAAAACTTGTAAACATTATGAAAGGCTCATGAGCAATTTTTACACTTAACGTGAAATATTCTTTCCTTTTTACTGGTTTTTCACCTTAGCCTGTTAATAACACTTAGATCACGTTTTTAACCAAAGGACTCGGGTAGCGAGTCAAATTTCCGGTTCACTGTTCACCGTAACTGTTCTGGGGTAACCAGGGCATTACAATAGCCAACTCGAAAGAGCCTCAAAGTCACAAAAGGAGTAAGCATGTAGAAAGGAAGTATCACATTATTAAAGAATATGTGGCCAGGGGTGATGTGAAGGTTATGAAGATTGCAATTGAAGTCAATCTTGCAGATCCGTTTACAAAGACACTACCAGAAGCTACATTTGATAAGCATATCAAGGAAACGAGATTAGTAGAATTAAGGCATTAGTTTCAATTAGTGCAAGTGGGAGTTTGTTGAGGTTTTATGCCCTAATTAAAACCCAAATTCTTTGTAATCTCATTTTATTATCAATAAAAGAATAGAAATCATTTTTTTTACTTGGTCAATCACTTTGCTCACATGTTTTATTTTCATGATTATTTGTTTAATATAAACTTCTACTAAATCCCGAGCATATAGCTAATCTTATTTATAGTGACGTAATCACAGTGGAATATAAATATGATTATATGTTCAAAATAAGTTAATCCTAAGATTAGTCAATGCATAGGATTTACACTGACTTGCCAATCTACGATATGATCTACTTACACATTACAGTGTTATGTTATTTCTATAACATTAGCAAAGTAGATAAGATCGGATGTATTTGTTACATCGGAATGGACCGATATTGACAGTTGATAAGATAAGTAAACATACCGTTATTATCTATTCTAGTCATATCATATAGTTGACCATAGGTCAATTCAATCTCAATTCTAAGTGGTTAGTATTCTAACTGATTGTATTATTTGAGTTCTTTGACTTGTTCGTGACCAGCTTACCCTACGGACTAGCTCATACTTACATCTTGGGAACTCGGTAGTATAATTGAGTGGGAGTGTTAATCATAGATATGAACATCTATAGCTTCTGATGAAGAAGTGAAACGATGGTTTCCTTTTAGTTTGGTTCAAAGTGTTAAATGATAGAGATCTCATTTCAGTAATTAAATTAGTTTACTGAAATATCATTTACAAGGAACTAAGTGTTTTAAGGATAAAATACAATGATGGGTAAAAAGGTATTTTAGTCCTATCTCATTGTAGACCGTCTATAGAGGATTGAGTGACAATTATGGTTATAACAATAGATAATTAATGGCGTATCTATAGTTGTTATAGAGTGTTTTATGAATTCAAGAGTGCAATTCTGAGTCTATAGTGGAGTCGCGAGGAATTAACAAGTTAGTAAATTTATTTGTTAGATTTATGATAACTTATTGGAGCTTGATTTCATAGGCCAATGGTCCCCATTGTACCCTTGGATAAAATCATCTAGATAGTCTCAATTAATTGATTTAATTATCAATTAGAATTATCAAAGTTGGCTAGGTCAATTTTGGATAGTTTCACAGAGTTGTGTAATTTTGAGAAGAAAAGAGAAATTATGGCAGATTTATTAATTAAGATAAATTGGTATCTAAATTAATAAATAAGTTTAAATCAAGGTTCACATTATAAATAATTAATTTGATAAATGATTTAATTAATTAAATCAATAGAAAATAATACAGACCTTGATTTTAAGTCCAATGGGCTTATAATCAAATGGGAAATTTCACGGGCCTATAGGCCATGATAATTTCGACCTAGGGCTTCAAATGGCTATTATTTTATTGATTTTTTAATTAAATTAAATGGCCTAATTGATTCTATAAAAGGAGCACTTAGAGAGAAGTCAAAACATAAGTCACAAGTCAGATTTTCTGATAGTTTTAGATTCTCTCTAAACACAAGTCTTTTTCTAAGCCTTTTTGTTATTTTCTCTTCTTCTCTCTATATCTATCTCATGTGTTGAGAATTGCCCACACTAGTCTAGGTGATTCTAAGGATACATTGGAAGATTGTGAAGAAAATAGAAGATCGGTTCAGTTTCTTGATAATACTCTGCGACGGAGAGGATACAAGAGTTAGAGAAACTGAAGGAAAGACTCTTTAATTCCGCTGCGTATACTGTAAGTATTCTATTCTTTGTCTCTCTTTGAATTCAATTTTAGAAACAAGTTCTAGGCTATCTCGTATTAATTTGTTTAATATTATATATACATGAAAATAAATAAAAATCTTGTATAAGCTAATCTAACACCATCCTTGGGCCACGACGCGCCTGGGAAGTCAGAGGCTTCCAGCCTCTTCGACACATACCGGCTGCGGCGCCTAAAGAACAAGGTCGCAGTGCAAGCCTCTAAACCCAGAAAAACACCATTTCCCTACATTTTTCTCGAGCCTAAACCTTAATTTCATACTCCAAACATCACTTAAACTCATAATTGAACCTGGATTTCTTGCTACACAACCTGTTGACGGTGAGAACTCGTCAACTAAGTTAAGTTGGAAAAACTATCAAATCGAAGTCACTAATGGAAAAGTTGTAAAAACTTGAACAATAACTCAAGAACAATGATAGAGAATTCAATCTTTCATTCACACTCAAGCCTTTTGCTACAGTAAAATTTCCAACCCCTTTCAGGTGGTCTTAGGGTTCATTTTATAGTAGGCTCTAATGGCCTTAGGTACATAGTGGTCCAGGAGACCATGGGGTACATAAGTACTATGTCAAGGGAGTGGCTTCAGAGGTTGTGGTCGTACATCCAGCACAGGAGCAGGTGTTAGGAGAATTGTTGACCCAAACTCTTAAGTCTCCTTGTTTTGATGATTAACAAATATTTGATTATTATTTGTTACTAATGATTTGTTGATTTTGTAGCAAAAACTAAAGTGAATTAGCACTTCAAAGTCAAAATTATGACCAAGGGCAAAATGGTCATTTTACCAAGTTTTCCGGAAACGACCCGAAATGGACTTCAAGACTCAAGAAACTCAAGATAAAGGTTTAACTTCATTTCTTAGTCTTGTAAAGTGATTGCAAGTATACTTTAAGTCATAAGTATAGAATTTGGTTCACTCACGCACTAAAAAATGGTGATTTTTTAAAGTGAGAAATAATTATCCTAAATTCACTTTTAAGAAAATACATCCCGATACGATCGTAACGCAATTGGAATTTTTGAAATCGGATAAACGAGCTAAAAGTTATAAAGATTTGAAAAATGGGAAAATAGGCTTAAAACCGAATTTGCGCTCTGTTTGCCATCCGGAATTCCGGATGGGCAACCGGAATTCCGGTTCCCCCATCCGGACTTCCGGTTCGCGGCAGGCAGCTTCGAAAATTGATCCCTAACGGCTATAAACGGCTAGTTTTTTCCCAAACTCTATATAAACTCGTTTTTTACTTCATATTGGTTGTTGGCTGAGCATTTATTACATATACCAAACCAAATCCATTGATTTCAAAGAACTTTCAAAGTTTAACTCATCCAAACACATTTTCACACACTTGAGCCAAAATTTGTATTTATTTCTTCTAAGTGTGCTTGCTAATCACTCTAGGTTTCTCATTGTATTATCATACTTCTAGAGTGATTTTTGCTTGTAATATCAAACACATTCCATATTGTGATTGAGGTGAGGTTGGCACCGGTTTTGTAAACAACCCGGTTAGAGTGAGATTGGCACTTCAACAATCCGAAAAAGAGGTTGATAGTCCTTGGTGGTGGAAAACTATTGTAAGAGGTTTGGAAATACCTTGGTGAAAAATTCCCGGTTGTAAGGGTTAGTCAAGCCCGCTAACTTGGCTCGATAGTTGAACTCAAAGCTAGGTTCATAGCTTTGAAGACTAAGGGCGTAGGTGGCTTAGTTCTACCGAACCTCGTAAAATTCGAGAGTTTGCAATTTCTTAACCTTCAACTCTTTACATTACAAGTTTGATTACTTGCTATATCTATTTGATTGCCATATTATTTGCTTTTACTTGATAAATTTGATTTATTGCATAATTTGGCATATTAAGTTTTAAATTTCTGAAATTAGTTTAAATTTCCAATTCACCCCCCCTCTTGGAAACATATCTTGGGTTAACAATTGGTATCAGAGCAAGGGCTCATTTATTTGATTAGATTTCACAATCTAGAGCATGGCGTTTCCAAGTAATTCACAAAATAACATGTTAGAAGGTTTAAGCACAACTAGAGCACCATTCTTCAATGGAGTAGACTTTCCCTATTGGAAAATTAGGATGGAAACTTATCTTCAATCTATTGATTATGATTTGTGGCATATAGTGTCTAATGGTCCTTACATTCCTAAACATGTCATTAATGATAAAGAAGTTATTAAGACATATGAGGCATATGACGAAGAAGATAAGAAAATGCTTTCTAAGAATGCTAAAGCTAAATATGCACTTATATGTGGATTGGATAGAGATGTGTTCAAAAATATTGAACAAGCCTCTACCGCTCATGATATGTGGAAAATGCTTGAAGTCATTCATCAAGGAACAAATGCTATGAAGGAAACAAAAATTCAAATTTATTCTACTCAATATGAGAACTTTAAGATGAAAGCGGATGAAACTATTGCTAACATGTATACTCGTTTCACTACTATCACTAATGGTTTGAATTCTCTTGGCAAGGTACTTTCACAAAAGGAGATGGTGACCAAGATTTTGAGAAGTCTCACCAAAGCCTATCAAGGCAAAGTGATTGTCATTCAAGAAGCCAAGGTTCTCTCAACACTTCCCTTGGAAGAACTAATTGGCTCACTCATGAACCATGAAATTTTCATGAGTGCACAAGATGAAGAGGAAGTTGAGAAGAAAAAGAAGACTATTGCATTCAAGTCTTCCTCCTCCCGTGCCATTAGTGAGGATGATGAGGATAGCATGTGTAGTGACATGGAGGACTTGGCTCTCTTCACAAAGAAGTACAAAAAGTTCATGAAATTCAAGAAGAACTTTGGGAAGAAGCCACAAAGAGGAAGTGATTCAAAAGAAAAAGAAAGAAGGAGCAAAGATGATCCACCAATTTGCTTCGAATGCAAGAAGCCCGGCCACATGAAGATGGATTGCCCAATGAGAAAGAAAAATAAATACAAAGGAAGGGCAATGTTGGTGGATTGGCTCAATAGTGATGAGGAGGACTCCGACAATGAGGAGAAGAATGAAGTAGCTAACATGTGCATGATGGCTCTTGATGATGGGGTAAGCATTTCTAGCCAAAGTGATTATGATAGTGAAAATGATGATGATAACTTAGAAATACCATATGATGAGTTGTCTAGTTCATTTAAGGATCTATTTAATGATTTTGAAAAATTGCTTGCTAAAAACCAAACTCTTAGAGAAAAGACCAACATGCTATTAAAAGAAATTGAGATTTTGAAATTAAATGAAAAAGAATTTTTAACTAAATCTCAATGTACTACTTGCTCCTCATATAAGAAAGAAATTGGAAAATTGCATGATAACATAAAAAGCCTAAAGAATGACATATACACCTTTACTAGAGGCAAAGAAGGCTATGAATTAATGCTAGGAAGCCAATCTTGTGGTTTTGGAAAAAGTAGTATTGGATATGATCCTAGTAGGAAACAAAAATTTTTGAGAAACTTCTTTGTAAAACCAACTAGCCTACCACACTTTACATGCACATATTGTAACCAAGATGGTCATACTATTTCATATTGTCATGTAAAGAGAAATGCATATCTAGGCAAGACCAAATGGGTACCAAAGGGTTCCAAAACTAACAAGAAAGGACCCAAAGTTGTTTGGGTACCAAAGGCCAACAAATGATTTTACTTTTGTAGGAATCAACAAGGAAGAGCAAAAGCTTGTGGTTCTTGGATAGTGGTTGTTCCAAGCATATGACCGGTGACCCATCAAGATTTTCGAGTTTTAAGAGCAAGGAAAGTGGCTTTGTCACTTTTGGAGACAATTCAAAAGGAAAAATCTTGGGCATTGGTGATATCGGTAACATATACTCTCCATGTATTAAAAATGTGCTTCTTGTTGATAACCTTAAACATAATTTACTTAGTATTAGTCAACTATGTGATAAAGATTTTCGTGTTGTTTTTGAATCCTCAAAATGCTCCATTGAAAATGCTTCAACCAATGAAGTTATTTTTGTTGGAGAAAGGAAGGATAATGTTTATGTTATTGATGTTGTTTCCTTTGATAGCAAAAATAAATGTTTAACCGTTATGAATGATAATTCTTGGTCGTGGCATAGAAGATTAGGACATGCTAGTATGGATTCTATTTCAAAGTTGGTTAGAAAAGATCTTGTTGTTGGTTTGCCATCTATTCCTTTTATTAAAGATAAACTTTGTGATGCATGCCAATTTGGAAAACAAATTAAAACATCTTTTCATTCCAAGAAAGAGATTTCAACCTCTAGACCTTTGCAATTGCTTCATATTGATTTATTTGGTCCTTCAAGAATTGCTAGTCTAGGTGGTAAATACTATGCATTTGTGATTGTTGATGATTTTTCTAGATTTACATGGGTTATATTTTTTAAACTTAAAAATGATGTTTTGGAAAATCTAGTTAAATTTTGTAAGAGTGTGCAAAATGAAAAAGGGTATTCAATCACCTCCATTAGGAGTGATCATGGTGGAGAGTTTGACAATGATGCCTTAGAATTGTTTTGTGATGAACATGGTTTTAACCATAACCTTTCGGCTCCAAGAACTCCAAAACAAAATGGAGTTGTCGAAAGGAAGAATATAACAATTCAAGAAATGGCTAGGTCAATGCTCAATGAAATCTCAGTACCTAAATATTTTTGGGCCGAGGCCGTTAATACTTCTTGTTATATTTTGAACCGTGTTTTCATTAGGCCTAACATGAATAAAACCCCTTATGAGCTTTGGAAAGGGAGAAAACCCAACATTGGATATTTTAGAGTTTTTGGATGTAAATGCTACATTTTGAACACCAAGGACAACCTTGGAAAATTTGATGCAAAATCCGACGTTGGAATTTTTATAGGTTATTCAACACATAGTAAAGCTTATAGAATTTATAACAAAAGAACTAATGTTGTTGAAGAATCTATTCATGTTGCATTTGATGAGTCTAACCCTTCTACAAGCAAAAGTGTAGATGATGATGTTGTAGGTTTGGGAGAAGAGGTTCAAAAGCTTGACATTGGAGAATCATCTAACGCTCCATCACAAACTCCCAAAGGGGAATCACCCGTGGAAACGGTAAATGAAAGCAAAGGTATGGACTCTAACCTCCCTCATGAGTGGAAGTTCAAAAGTGCTCATCCTATAGACCAAATTCTAGGTGATCCTTCACAAGGAGTCACAACTAGAAGCTCCCTTAGAAACTTGTGTAATTTCAATGCTTTTATTCCTCAAATTGAACCAAAGAATTTTAAAGAGGCCGAGTTTGATGAATCTTGGCTTCTAGCTATGCAAGAAGAAATAAATCAATTTATTAGAAATGATGTTTGGGAGTTAGTTCCAAGACCGTCACACCAATCGGTAATTGGAACAAAATGGGTCTATAGAAATAAGGTAGATGAGCATGGGGTCATTGTGCGTAACAAGGCTAGATTAGTGGCCCAAGGTTACAATCAAGAAGAAGGAATTGATTATGAGGAGACCTTTGCCCCGGTAGCAAGACTTGAGTCCATAAGAATGTTATTAGCTTTTGCATGCCACAAGAATTTTGTCTTGTATCAAATGGATGTTAAAAGTGCTTTCTTAAATGGATACATTATGGAAGAGGTTTATGTCTCTCAACCCCCCGGTTTTCAAGATCACAAACACCCTAACCATGTTTATAAATTAAAGAAAGCATTATATGGTTTAAAGCAAGCTCCTAGAGCTTGGTATGATCGTTTAAGCACTTTTCTTATCTCAAATGGTTTTTCAATGGGAAAAGCGGATAATACACTTTTTATTAAAAGAAAATCAAAAGACATTATTATAGTACAAATCTATGTTGATGATATTATTTTTGGTGCTACTAATGATGTTCTTTGTGAAGAATTTTCAAAGTGATGCATAGTGAATTCGAGATGAGCATGATGGGAGAGCTCAACTTTTTCCTTGGACTTCAAATAAAGCAACAAAAGAATGGAATCTTCATAAGTCAATCCAAGTACATCAAGGATCTACTTCAAAAGTTTGACTTGGCCAATGCAAAGTCCATGAAAACCCCTATGAGCACCTCCATAAAGATGGACAAGGATGAAAGTGGTAAGGATGTTGACATCACCAAGTATCGAGGTATGATTGGTTCATTATTATATTTAACCGCTAGTAGACCCGATATTTTGTTTAGTGTTGGTCTATGTGCTAGGTACCAATCATGTCCCAAGGAATCCCACTTAAGTGTCGTTAAGAGAATTTTTAGGTATTTGATAGGCACAATGAATTTAGGTCTATGGTATCCTAAGAACTCAAATTTTGAAATTATTAGCTATTCGGATGCCGACTTTGCCGGTTGTAAGTCGGATAGGAAAAGTACTAGTGGAACATGTCACTTTCTAGGAAACTCTTTAGTGTCATGGTTTAGCAAGAAACAAAACTCGGTAGCCCTATCCACAACCGAAGCCAAATACATTGCCGCCGGTAGTTGTTGTGCTCAAATACTTTGGATGAAACAAACTCTTAAGGATTTTGATGTTGATTTTGAATGTACACCCATAAAGTGTGACAATACTAGTGCCATTAACCTCTCTAAGAATCCAATCTTGCATTCTAGAGCCAAGCATATTGATATAAGGCACCATTTCCTTAGAGACCATATCCAAAGAGGTGAAATTGTACTAGACTTTGTAAGCACCGAATTCCAATTAGCGGACATATTCACCAAGCCTCTTAGTGATGAGAGATTTAGTTTCATTAGAAGAGAGCTAGGAATGACCAACCTCAATGAAATATAAGGTTCACTAGCGACTTTAAATCATTGGTATCATATCTCTCTTTACTTATAAATTTATGCATATGTACTCTCAATATGAAATTTACATGTTTCAAATGCATAAATAAATTAACTAAATGATATATGACTTTGTACTCCTTGAAAAATCAAATTATCGGTCATGGTATGAATTTTTGGTGAACTTTGAACTCATTTTTGATTGAGTAAATATGTGAATTTTTGCATATGTGCTTAGTATATGTGTTTATATGTTTGAACATGTCTAAATAAGTCTATCTAGTATGCCTATAGGGTTTCTATGCTTGAATTACTCTTTGAACAATTTTTAGGTATGCTAAGTATTGAAAATTTGTTAGTTTTTGCCTAAATGAGTGTTTTTCGCCAAACTTACTCAATTTTCAACATTTTTCAAATCCGTCAGTTTGAGCATCTCACATTTAACACATTTGAACTATTGCAAAAAGAATTTTTCGATTTGGGTGTATAAAACTCATTTTTGGTAGATTTCTACTTTTTAAGGCATTTTTCGAAAAATCTACCCAAAATGCTCAATTTTCATCATTTTTCAAAACCGTAACTTCCCACATCTCACATTTAACATTCTTGAGGTGTTGCAAAAAGATTTTTTCGATTTGGATGCATAAAACTCATTTTTGGTAGATTCCTACTTTTCAAGGCCTTTTAAGGAATTTTTCGAAAAATCTACCCAAAATTCTCAATTTTTAATATTTTTCGATTCCGTCACTTCACACACCTCATATTTAATATTCTTGAACTGCTGGAAAAAGAATTTTTCAATTTGGTTGAACCGATTTCATTTTTGGTAAGTTTTTGGCCTTCTTGAACTTTTTTTTAAAACTTACCGTAAATCGTCATTTTTCAACATTTTTCAGATTTTCTTGTTTGACCATGTTCATTTTCTCATATTTTAGGTGTTAGAAAAAGTTTGGGGTCAATTGGGTTAAAAATGAAGATTTTGGGCACGTTTTTTGAAAGAGGGCTGGGCTGGTGCACCAACCGGAATTCCGGTTGGCTGTGCACAGACCAACCGGAATTCCGGTTGGTGCCTGACAGCAGCCATCTGTTTTTTTTTTTGTCTTTTTAAAATGCATTTTTTTTAAAATAAAAACCCTACCCACGACTTTCACTTCCCCATTCTAACTCTACACCCTAAAATACAAGCCTCCACTCTCTTCTCTCTCCAAAATCACTCCCTCAAACCCTCACTTCATCATCCATTTTCCTCCAAAACTCTTCTTCTCTTCTTGTTTTCCTTTCAATGGCCTCATCATCTAACCCAAGGAAGAGCAAGAGGGTTCTCAATGCTAAACAAATCAGGGAGAAAAGGGCTAAAGGCAGAAATGAACCCACTCTTTTCTACAACCAAGAGGACTTCAATCGGTTCCATGATTCTTTCTCCTCTAGGCCTATCATAAAAGGTAAATTTTGTGATCTTCCAAGCCTAGCTTGTGTCAAATTCAGCTATCACTTTGAAATGTTAGGGTGGAAATCATTTATCAATATTAAGACACCCATGTATCCTAGGTTGGTTAGAGCCTTCTATGCTTGCATCAAACCTAACCATGCACCCCTAGGAGTTAGAGGCACTATTGGAGATGTACCCTTTGAACTTAATGTAGAATCTCTCAATAAATTGCTAGGAGCACCAAATGATGGACTCTTTCTAGAACCAAAAACCATTCTTAAGAATGATGAACTTTTTGCTATGAATGAGTGTTCTAGAGTCCTTTGTGGAGAAGGCCCCATTTTCATCAAACCAAAGTTTCACAATCTTACTTTAGAAGCCAAAATTCTCCAACTTTTCATTATCAATAACATTGCCCCTAGAAGTGGTCATAAGGATGAGGTCAACAACATTGATATATTCATTTTATACCTTATCCTCACCAAAAAGGCTCGAATCAATCTAGGACATCTTATTCTTCGGTTTATTGTTGATGTATATAAACCAAACATGGTTAAGTCCCTCCCATTTGGCTTTCTCCTTAGCTACCTCTAACCTCTCTTAGGAGTTCCCATCTCGGGTGAAAAGAAGGTTGAACCTACCGAAGGGGATAAGCTAGGTCCTAAATCTTTCACAAGCTTAGGGTATGCTCTTATCAACAATAAGTGGGTCTTCACTCCCAAACGAGGCCAACGAAGGCAAGAGGGCCTTCAAGTAGGCGACGAAAGTGAAGGAGATGAGAGCTTTGGGTTACCCGCAAGCGAAAGTGAAGACGAGGAGCAAGCCAATGAAGAAGAAGAAGACCAAACCTCAAGCCTTCCCATGCCTCAAGCATCTCAATTCAACCTTGAGGAGGCCTTTGCTCGTCTTCACACCGACATAAACACTCAATTTACCACCTTGCGGAGTGACATGACACAAGGCTTCCAAAGTGTTCGTGATGAAATGGAGGAGATGAGAGCCTACATGAGGCGGTTTGGGGCACCACCATAGGCATTTGCATGTTTTTCTAGTCTTGCATTCCTTTATGTTTATTTTTATTTTTCTATGTACTTATGTGTTTGCATGGCTTTATGCCTTATGTAGAATGTTTAAACTATTTAATCTATGTTTGTTTATGATTTATTTTGTGAATTCCTTTGCCACCCTTTTTGATGAATCAAAAGGGGGAGAAATTACTTGAGATTATTTTAACTTTGGCACAAACCTCAATTTTTGGACTAACTTTTTATTTCACTATGAGTAATAAATTGAGGGGGAGTTTACAAAATCATGCAAGGTAAAAATCAAAGGTATAGTTTCAAATTTTTAAACCCTTGCACACATTAAGGGGGAGCTAATCTAATATAAATATTTCCTTTCCCTTTTAAAATAATCAAATATTTGATATCATCAAAAAGGGGGAGATTGTTGACCCAAACTCTTAAGTCTCCTTGTTTTGATGATTAACAAATATTTGATTATTATTTGTTACTAATGATTTGTTGATTTTGTAGCAAAAACTAAAGTGAATTAGCACTTCAAAGTCAAAATTATGACCAAGGGAAAAATGGTCATTTTACCAAGTTTTCCGGAAACGACCCGAAATGGACTTCAAGACTCAAGAAACTCAAGATAAAGGTTTAACTTCATTTCTTAGTCTTGTAAAGTGATTGCAAGTATACTTTAAGTCATAAGTATAGAATTTGGTTCACTCACGCACTAAAAAATGGTGATTTTTTAAAGTGAGAAATAATTATCCTAAATTCACTTTTAAGAAAATACATCCCGATACGATCGTAACGCAATTGGAATTTTTGAAATCGGATAAACGAGCTAAAAGTTATAAAGATTTGAAAAATGGGAAAATAGGCTTAAAACCGAATTTGCTCTCTGTTTGCCATCCGGAATTCCGGATGGGAAACCGGAATTCCGGTTGCTTCCAACCGGAATTCCGGTTCCCCCATCCGGACTTCCGGTTCGCGACAGGCAGCTTCGAAAATTGATCCCTAACGGCTATAAACGGCTAGTTTTTTCCCAAACTCTATATAAACTCGTTTTTTACTTCATATTGGTTGTTGGCTGAGCATTTATTACATATACCAAACCAAATCCATTGATTTCAAAGAGCTTTCAAAGTTTAACTCATCCAAACACATTTTCACACACTTGAGCCAAAATTTGTATTTATTTCTTCTAAGTGTGCTTGCTAATCACTCTAGGTTTCTCATTGTATTATCATACTTCTAGAGTGATTTTTGCTTGTAATATCAAACACATTCCATATTGTGATTGAGGTGAGGTTGGCACCGGTTTTGTAAACAACCCGGTTAGAGTGAGATTGGCACTTCAACAATCCGAAAAAGAGGTTGATAGTCCTTGGTGGTGGAAAACTATTGTAAGAGGTTTGGAAATACCTTGGTGAAAAATTCCCGGTTGTAAGGGTTAGTCAAGCCCGCTAACTTGGCTCGATAGTTGAACTCAAAGCTAGGTTCATAGCTTTGAAGACCAAGGACGTAGGTGGCTTAGTTCTACCGAACCTTGTAAAATTCGAGAGTTTGCAATTTCTTAACCTTCAACTCTTTACATTACAAGTTTGATTACTTGCTATATCTATTTGATTGCCATATTATTTGCTTTTACTTGATAAATTTGATTTATTGCATAATTTGGCATATTAAGTTTTAAATTTCCGAAATTAGTTTAAATTTCCAATTCACCCCCCCCCCCCCTCTTGGAAACATATCTTGGGTTAACAAGAATGCCTCCACTACTTGTCTGTACCCATTTCTGATGAGTGGTGGCAGGCGTAGTGGTGCAGGAGGTAGTGGTGTCGGCTCTGACCTTTGGCCATAGACGTACGGACCATGATTCTTACCCCAGCAGTCTCACTGGCACTGGTATCCGTACTAAGTACTAGGTCGTACAAGTATGTCCCATTCGACTCGTACTGGAGCCTCTAAGCATAGGGGTCTCAAGGTGTAAGGAATGGGACCCTGGATATGTGTTATGGTTCTGGCGTGAGGTGGAGATCTTGGGTCCTTGGCACGAGATGCCTGAAGCCTTCCGAGATCACTCACGAGTCTGGTTGATAGGCATGTGGCCTTGACGGATGTCTAAGGATGTGTAGCGAGACGCCCTCCTAGCGACCCCCTCGGTGGTGCGGCCCCCTTGGTGGTGCGGCTCCCCTGGTGGTGCGGCTCTCGGGCTGTTCACAAGGCCCTCCTCCTCATGCGTGGCCTGAGGCGAGATGGCGAGGCGGGGCCACGGCCGGGGCCACTCCAGGGCGAGGCCACTTGAGCCAAGGCGGCGAGGCGGAGCCACGGGCGAGGCCACTTGGGCCAAGGTGGTGAGGCGGAGCCACGGGCGAGGCCACTTGGTCACTTTGGCCTATGGCAAGGCGGGGCCACTTCGGCCTACGGCGGGGTGAGGCCACTTGGGCCTATGGCGAGGCGAGGCCACTTTGGCTTATGAGGCGAGGCCACTTGATCACTTCGGCCTATGGCAAGGCGAGGCCACTTCGGCCTACGAGGCGAGGGCTCACGGGGGCACTCGGGTGCGCGCATAAGGACGCAAGGCGGGGCCTCGCGTGGGCAGATGGGTGCGCCCATAAGGGCGCGAGGCGGAGCCTCGCGTGGGCACTTGGACGCGCACATAAGGACGCGAGGCGGGGCCTCGCGCAGGCAGACGGGCGCGCGCATAAGGGCGCGAGATGGAGCCTCGCGTGGGCACTTGGATGCAGGTCACTGATGGCTGCGCATCACGAGACCCTTGAGGCTTTGGCGATACCCACGTAAGGCCAGGCCATACCTTAGGTGAAATTTGAGCGTCTACACAACCTAACCATCACATCCACCTAAGAACAACTCCCTAATCCTCACTAACACCAAAATTCAAATCAAACACAGCTAACCAGACCAAAACTCATGCAAGCTTGAGTTCTTAATAAAACCAGCAGAATTCAATCTTAATGATCAAGTAAAAGTCTTACCTATGTTCATAATTAAACCTCTGAACTAATTCCCTGAGTTCCAAGCTTCTTGCCTCCCAAGTTCTAGCCTTGAATCCTTGAATCTATGGCCTAGAATTCTTCAAGAATTCCTCAAACACCAAGCACCAAAAAGAACTGAAGGAGAGAACCGAGGGAGAGAGAGAGAGAGAGACTTGAGAGCTTTTGACTTATTCTTTTCTGAGTTCCAATGTTTTCTCCAGCCACTAAGTGTATATCCATTTGCCAAAAATTCTAAATTGCCCCTTAAGTTAATCTAAGTCCTCAAATATCATCAAGGGCGATTTTGTCAATTTCCAAATCCCGTTAATTCCCAACATATCCAATTAATTACCAAACTACTACCCATTACTCAATAAATTCCAAACACATATCATATTCCCAAAATACCCCTAGGCTCCTCCCGAGCCGGGTATTCGACCTAGTTGTGACTTTCTAGCTAAACTGCTCCCTAGGACTGTCTCGAATCGTGCATCACAAATAAATCACCACTAACACGTGGTATCAATCACAATATACACAAATATAGCATTTATGCTCTCAACAAACTAAAATTACAAATATGCCCCTAACAAAAAAATGGGGCCCACATGCATATTTAATTCACCTAACACATGCATTTCTAATCGCATACTCATCAAATTCACATATTAGCATAATTAAATCAATTATTGCCCTCCAAGCACGCTAATCAAGGCCCTAAGCCTTATTAGCAAATTTGGGATGCTACAATTAATTTACAATCTACCCTCTTGGAGAGAATAAAAGAGGGTCAGGTGGGTAATGCGCAGTTGCAGGAGGTTAGAGGGAATGTCCTAGCTGGAGTAGCTAAGGATTATTCCATTTCAGAGACGGGTTTACTACAGTACAAGGATCGGATCTGTGTTCCAATGGATATGAGTATTAGACGAGAGATACTTGATGAATCCCATACTACACCATACTCACTCCATCTGGGCACCACAAAGATGTACCGGGATCTACAAATTTTATATTTGTGGCCTGGGAAGAAAAGGACGTTGTTGAATACGTTGCCAGATGTTTAACCTGTCACCATGTAAAGGTTGAACACCAGTGACCAATGGGGTTGTTACAGCCTTTAGGTATTCCATACTGGAAGTGGGAAGATCTTACTATGGATTTTGTGGGAGGTTTACCCAGGACGGTGGGGCAACATGACTCGGTGTGGGTGATAGTAGACAAGTACACCAAGTCATCTCACTTTCTGCCAGTGAAGACGACCTATACTATGGATCAGTATGCGGAGTTGTATGTGAGGGAGATTGTACGTCTCCATGGGGTTCCTAAATCTATAGTATCGGACCAGGATCACATATTTACCTCCAAGCTTTGGGGTGGTTTACAGAAGGCTATGGGGACTCAGCTGAAGTTCAGTACAGCCTCTCATCCTCAAACAGATGGACAATCTGAGAAGACGATCCAGATATTGGAGGACATGTTTAGAGCATGTGTGTTGGACTTCGAGGGGTCATGGAGTAAGTACCTCCTGTTGATTGAATTTTCATACAACAACAGTTATCAATCAATGATTGGAGTAGCCCTATACAAGATGTTATGTGGAAGGAAGTGTAGATCACCCATTCATTGGGATGAAATTTGGGAGAGGAAGTATTTGGGATCAGAGATGGTTTAGAAGACTAATGAAACTATTAAGAAGATCCAAGCTC
Organism: Humulus lupulus; assembly: GCF_963169125.1. Taxonomy (NCBI): domain Eukaryota; kingdom Viridiplantae; phylum Streptophyta; class Magnoliopsida; order Rosales; family Cannabaceae; genus Humulus; species Humulus lupulus. The sequence continues at coordinate 58,299,285 of NC_084794.1, read as the reverse complement.
GAATGCTCGCTTCGCAGAGCAAACAAAAAAGCTACACTGATCCAAAGTGTAGAGACGTGGAGTTCCAGGTGGGGGACCACGTGTTTCTGCGAGTTTCACCATTGCAAGGGGTGAGGAGATTTGGGAAAAAGGGCAAGTTGAGCCCTAGATTCATAGGACTTTTTGAGATCCTGAAGAGGATCGAGCAGGTAGCCTACAGATTGCCTCTGACACCGTCATTATCAGTAGTTCACGACGTATTCCATATTTCGATGCTTCAGAAGTGGATGCGACCATTGTATTGCGATATGAGGATATGGAGCTATAGACAGATTTGTCGTATGAGGAGCAACCAGTTCAGATCCTAGACAGAAAGGATAAGGTTCTGAGGAATAAGACGTTTCCTCTAGTCAAAGTCTTATGGCGGAATAGTAAGGTCAAGCAAGCGACCTGGGAGTTAAAGTCGGCTATTCAGGATCAGTATCCCGAATTATTCAGGTAAATTTTGAGGAAGAAATTATCGATAGGAGGGGATAGTTGTAATGTCCCAAAAATGCTAATAGGGTTTAGTGCCTTGATTAGCATGCTGGGAGGGCATAATTAGATATATGTGTGTGATTTATTGATTAAATGTGTGACTATGTGGCATGCATCACTTATATGATAATATGAATATATTTATATGCATGTTTATGAGTATTAAATATGCATGTGGGTTCGTTCTTGTTTATAAGGGCATATTAGTAATTTTGGCCCGTGTAAGACATAAATGCGATTATATGTGTTAAATGATTGAGACCACATTATTATGTGGATATATTTGTAGTATACGGCTCGAGGCGATCCTAGTGATTGGATTAGTGGAATAGTCACAAAAGGGTTTAATACTCGGCTCGGGGTGAGCTTAGCGGTATTTTGGGAAGCTCAACATATATTTGGGGATTTATCGAGTAACGAGTAAGTATTTGGTGATTAGTTTGGTATATTGGGATTAGTTGGGAATTTTTAGGACAACTCAAGGAATTAGCGAGAAACGTGGTAAATGACTGTTTTACCCTTAAGGGCAATTAGAAGGTTGAGGTTGTTTCAGGGGCATTTTGGTCCTTTTAATTAAGGGATAAAGTGAATTAACCTTCAGGAATCAATTAGAATATGTTAGAAGTCTCAGCTCTCCCTCTCTCTTCCACTCTCACGTTCTCACACTCTCTCTCTAAGGCATAGACGTTTGAAGGAAAAGCTTAGAATTTGGGCTGAAGGTGGTGGATTCAGCTGGGAATTAAAGCTAGGAATGTTAAGGTGCAGCTCAGGGACATCATCACCGTCATCAAGGTAAGATTGTAAGCCATATTATGCTGAATTCTCGTTGGGTTAGGATATGTTTAGAGATGCTTGGGTTAGCTTCTAAATTTGGGCGTTTAAGGAAGATTGAGCTAGTATTCTAAGCTTTAGGTATTGTTTTTTTAGGTGATATTTGGAATTCTGGACCTAGTTTGGCTTGAATATATATTTAGGTTGAATTCTAAGGATGTGGGTTGGGGAAAAATGCAGAGAAACCTAGGATTTCAGGGTTCACGGGGGTTCATGTGCGTTGCGGTCCGCGTGCCCCAGAAGGCCCTAAAATGGCTTGTTGACTTGTGGGAGCTCCGCGACCCTTAGTGCCAGGTCGCGGCCTACCTAGGCAGCCATAGCCAAGTTTGGTTTTTAAGCTTGGGGAGGTTCGAGGACTTAAACCTAAGCGCTCGTGACAAATTTTACTACTCGGTTTAGTATAATTCGAGGTCTCGGAGGCTAGTATTTGATTCTAAAGCATTTAAATGGATTATATTTTTTATAGTTACCCGTTGTCGCTTGTGACTAGGGTTTTCGTTAAGGCTCGTGATTGAGGATCGTGCTCGAGACCGCTTTACATCCTTTGCTCGGGACTCGAGGTAAGAAAACTGCACCCAAATTGTGAATGGGACTGAGATTCCCTATAAATGAACATATGTGTTCTATAACTTGTATATCTGTTATGTGTGATGTAAAAATACGGCCTAAGGGAGTAGGGGCTGATGTTGAGTGTACTGAACGCAGCTCGGCCTAAGAGAGCTGGGATCCGCAAAATAACAAGGGCGTCGACCTCTATTTAACTGTATTAAGGTTGATTTATATGTTTGGATTGAACTGTTATCACCGCCTAGCATAGCACTTGTATTCTGCTGTTGATTTAAGTGGTTGATCTAAAGTTTGCTTTGTATATTTTGTTGTTGTCTATGTTTGTTGATTATGGTTTTCTTCTGAGCTTTGGCTCACAGGTGCTCTGTGGTGCAGGTAAAGGCAAGGGAAAGCTGGACCAACCATGAGTTGGAGAGCTTTGGGGGCGTAGTGTACATCGACGGCTGTTCGACCGCCACGGCCGAGAGAATTACAGGGACGAGAGCTCAAATTTATATTTTTCCATTTAGAATGGCTACTGTTGTATTAACTTTTGTGGGTTGCATCCACCATGTAAACCTTATTTTTGGGATCACATGTGTCAAATTCTTATTTTAATAAAAATCAACCATTTTACTATCAAAATCTTTTAACCCTAACCAGTCACTTGACTTTAGAAACACATTTATGTTCAAAAAACTTGATTAGCAAGTCTTGCACTACTGTAAACACACAGTGTAACGGTCTTGGTTATCCAGGGCATTACAATTTGGTTTCAGAGTCGTCTTGGTTTAAGGGTTTCTGAAGACTGGCTGGCCATGTACACTCACCGCTAAAGACAAGCTCGACTCAGGGTTTGGTAAACATATATGCTATTATGTGTTTGAATATTTAAATGAAATATTAATGTTTTATCTACACGTTTATTAGGGAGCATGAGATATACTGATAGGGCTTGGCTCTTGACTGTTATGTGAATATGACAAGGTGTGCTTGTTAGCATTGCTACTGTACGTGAATAATTGTTTAAATGTTTGTTTCTATTATGATAGTGTATTGTTGGTTGAGTTTCGGCGTTGGACCATGGAATGAATATAAATCTGTTATCATTGCCTAACCAGCCGAGTCATTGATTGCAGATAAACTTTGATAATTATGCGTCTAAGTTGATCAATTCGAGTAGTCGGCACCGGGGTTAGGGCTAGAGATGATGAGCAGGGTCTGCCAGTCCCTGAGAAGTGGTAGCAATTGCTTGTTGGTATGCAAGCTAGACTCCAAAGCCAGGAAGAAGAGATTTGCCTTCTAAAGCAGTAGGCTCCATCAGGGAGTGCTGCACCTAATTTTCCACCTGTTGTGGCATCATTTGTACAACCGCCTGATACTAGGAATAGGTGGAAGCCACTCTATGAAAGATTTAGGAGACAACATCCTCCAATCTTTGAGGGAGGACCAGATCCTCTTAAGGCTGAACATTTGATGAGTGTGATCACCTCCATCATGGATTTTATGAGGGTTTGTTATATGCTTACAGAGGATGCCCGCATTTGGTGGGAGGTGGCATCCCAGACTCGGGATGTTTCTACTCTAAGTTGGAATGAGTTCAGAGATTTGTTCAACCAGAAATATTACAAAGTTGCATCAGGGAGACAAAGGTGACGAAGTTCATTGGGTTAGTGCAGGGCAATATGACAGTTAGTATGCCCTAAAATTTGACAGGCTAGCAAAGTTTGCACCAAATCTAGTGTCTACAGATGCAGCTAGGTAGGACATGTTTGTTCAAGGGCTTAATGCTATGATAGCCCGAGATGTGAGGATCACATCAATACCTGGGGAGACAACTTATGCCCAAGCGGTTGAGAAGGCTCTCACTGCTGAGGAGGCAGAGAACAAGATCTGGAGGGAGAACGCTGTGAGACGGGATGTTCGTAGGGCAGTGCCTCCATTTACAGGGTCTGGTAGTGGCAGAGGCTTCAGTGATCAGAAGAGCAAGACCCCTGACACCTCAACCACTGTTTGTGTGCCTAGGGTGGGTGTTAGGGAGGCGATGAGTCATGGAGGGGCTATCCAGAATGTACTAGATGCAGGAAGCGCCATCTAAGCGAATGCCAGGCAAAGGCATGTTACTTGTGCGGGGTGGTTGGACACCTCAAGAAGGATTGCCTGACGTTGAAGAAAGAGGAACCAAGGAAGGCAGACAGCTGGACTCCAGCTCGAGTGTTCGTCTTGACACATGCAGTGGCTGAGGCAAGTCCCTCAGTAGTGACAGGTCAGCTTTCTAGCGTTGGCCCTTCATATACTATATCGATTGACTCTGGTGCTACACATTCATTTGTTTCTATTAAAGTGATTGATAGATTGTGTAGACCTAGTGAGTATTATACTACGGGGTTTGGGACTATACTGCCTACAGGGGAGCTAGTAGTTTCTAGGAGATGGATTAGAGCACTGCTAGTAACGGTGGATAGTCAGGAACTATCAGTAGAATTGATTGAGATGGGTATGGATGATTTTGATATGAACTTGGGGATGGATTGGCTAGTCAGATGCGGGTCCACTATACTGCCTCATAGAATGAAGTCGGAATCTTATTCTCCTTCGGGAATGCAAATTTCATAAACTTCAAAAGTTCATCAAATGAACTATTTGTCAATTTATTCATAACCTTCATGTGTATCATCTTCGCCAAGAAGTTCTAGAAAGACAACCAAGTACAACCAGGGTATAACTCAACTTCGACATCTTGAAAAAGGTCATCAAATTGATTCTTCGCACTATTGCCACCACCATCTGAAATTCCTTCATTTACGCCTTCTTCATTAGTGTCTTGTTCACCAATTACAACATTGATGATGTCAATCATCTCATCAGTCATTGGAGCCCGTCGTCCACTATTGGAGGCATATCAACTTCATCGTGGAAGGTCCATTTCACGTATTGTTGCGAAAACTCATATTTGTGTATGTGTGCCTCCACCACATCCAGTTTCTGATTAAGCATATTGACACACTAAACGCATGGGCATCTCACTTCTCCCAAATCATTCACATGATTCTTGGTCATTTGTATAAATGCTTGAAAACCATTCCTAAACTCATCAGAGTTACATCGTCTATTAGTTATCCAACTCTTGTCTATCATCATAACTGATTCAAGTGGAAAATAAATTATCACAATATGATAATCATAAAAAAACTACCTTTATTTGCTAATAATTTTATGAAATCTTATGAATATATTATCAAATTTTATGAATATATATTATTGTTAGTTATGAATGTATTATAAAGTTTTATTATATAATCAAATATTTAATTATAATTATTATTATGTTATTTAATAAGTATCAAATTTTTAATATAATTTTCACTTTTTATTTTTTTTTAAAATAACAACAAAGTTTTATTATTTTAATTTTAACTTAATTTTAAGAGTATAGTTAACTTAATTACCTATTTTATCTACGTATATTATCAAATTTTATGAATATATTATAAAATTAATTAAATAAATATTTAATTATAAATTTATTAATTTACCATTAAATATTATTATTTAAATTTCTACTTATTTTATAAAAAAAATATTAGTAAATTTTTATACTTGTAAAATTATTATTTTAATTTACAATTTATAATTTTTTTTAATTGCTTTAAAATTTATCAATTAAAAATTTTAATCACACTAGTTTTAAAACTACTTTGTAATATTTAGTTTTTCTAAATCTACGAAAATTCCAGCAGCATAAGAGTTGTAATTTAGCCTATCTTAAAATTTAAAATCTGCATAAAAACATATAAACTAGTCCCAGAATTTAAACATATATTATAAAGATCTAATCATATTAATCTAACCTACCACACAATTTAAAAATATAATTCACATTCACATTTATATACATATAAACATATTCACATATATTCACATTTATATACATATATCTAACCTATCATACATTTTTTATAACATAACATTTGGTTAAATTAAATTAACATAAAAAAAAAATTAAAAATCACAAATATAATTAAATTAACAATACAAATCTAAAATGAAAAATAAAATTCAACATTATCTAAAAAACCAATTACCCAATTAAAAACATAATTTAACCATTAATCAATCACTAAATATTTTTTAAAAAAAACATAAATATAATCAAATTAACAAACATACAAATCTAAAATGAAAAAATAAATTAACACTATCTAGAATAACTAATTACACAATTTGAAAACATAAATGAACATTTTATTAATAGATTAATCAATCACAAAAAAAAAAAAACAATACTTCATGGCTTGGATTGGGGAGTTATCCAAAGTCAAGAGCTAAGGCTCCAATGGAATCTGAAAAAAAAAAAAAAAAAACCCCATTTATACCAAATACAACACATATATTAAAAAAAACTACAATTTTAAGGACACAATAGAAAGAATATTTTATAGATTCATGAACCTCACGAAAAAATAGCAAAAAAATGGGTTGGGGAGGCATCTTGCGGCAGTCTGAGGTGGAGGAGAACAGCTCTGAAAGTTCAGAGTTTTTGAGAAAATGGAGAAGAAGGGCTCAGGTTGGGAGATATATCGAAGGGTCTATAGCGACGACATGTCAAACAGTGACACCCATGTCGTCGCTATAGGATAGTGAATAGTCACGAATTCTACCACGTGCTACGCGTCAACCCTACAGTGACGACATGTCGTCGCTATAAGCAGTTAAATTTTACTTAAATTTTTTGGCAGTTCACTTTCCCACATTTTTTTTAGCCCTATAGCAACAACATGTCGTCGCTATAGAGTACAAAATAATTGACTAGTGGATTAAATTGGACTCTATAGCGACGACGGGAGTGAAAATAGGCAATCAACTCTTGGCGGTTAAATTCTCTCCCTATCCTACAGCGACGACATGCGTCCCTCCCTCCTTTTTTTTCCACGATGACTCTACAGCGACGACAAGTCGTCACTATAGGGGGTGCAAATAAGCAACCAACTCTGGGTGGTTGAGTTCCCTCCCCATCCTTCAGCGACGATAGGTCGCCGCTATAGACAAACATATTTCTCTCTTTTTTTCGACGACATGTTGTCGTCGTAGAGTCATTTCCCGTCTTTTGTTCCTATAGGGTATCAAGAATCTGGAGGACCTGGTCGTGTGTTGTTGACGATCCTACAGCGATGACATGTCGTTGATGTAGCTTATTTTCTTAATAAATTAAGAAAAAAGAATTTTTTGTGGATTTCGACTACATACAGCGACGACTTTGGAGTCCAATAGATGTCGTCGTTGTAGAGTATTTTTATTATAGTGCTTTTGTTGTCTTCGTAGCACACAATTTTATCTTTGAACCTACTTCACTACGGATGAATATCTAATATATTCAAACTCCTCTAACAATAGTTTGTAAATATTAAAAATAAAAATAAAAAACTAAGTAGTAATTATTACTCACCTTCAAAATTAATCTTCAACAATTTCAACACACCTCAAATTCAAATAAATATTTTCTACAATAAAAGTTTAAACATTGGTTAGTAAATATATGGTAATCCTAAAATAATATAATTAAAAAAATTAAATTTTAAAAAATAATTATGTAAATAATATAGAAAATTATGTAATAAACAATATTATAATATAAAAAATTATGTAAATAAAAATATTATAATATGAAAAATTATGTAAAACACAATACAATCTAAAGATTTTACATAATTAATATTAACTTTATTGAAAAACCAATAAATTAGGTAAATAATATAAAAAAAATCAAGTTTTAGTGATCAATACATGTTTTGAACAATGAAAATGTCTTTTAATCCTATATAAAATTTAAAAAACATTAGAAAAAAGCTTGAAAATCACCATATAAATATACATTGAAACTCCATGAAACTCACTCAATATTTCTTCATTTTTTTTCCTAAAACTTTAAAATAAATCAATTTTAAGTATATTTACATGATTTAAAGCGTTAATATACAAGAAAATGAAAAAGAAAAAAAAAACAAAGTAAAATGGTGAAAATGGAACTTACCCGTGGCTGGGGATGAAGGCGGAGCCGCTCCTTGATCTTCTCATGTGTCAAATGTGTCAAATGTGGGAAATGAGGGGAAGTTAGGGTCTCGGGTTCTTTTGCAGGAGAGAAGGGGGTTTTTCTGCGGTTCTTCCTAAAGAACCGCAAAGAAAAGTCCCCGCCTCCCCCACCCTTCAAGCTTTACATTGCGCTTTTTTTAAAATCACAATAAAATATAGTGCGGGTATTAAATGTGATATTTTAGACTCATTCAAATATTTTCTCTTCGTTTTTTCTTTAAAGTTGGAAAAAAAACATAGAGAAAGCCTATATTTGTAGTAGTGACTTTATACAAAGTACCTCCACTAAGATGTCATACTACATCAGTAATCCGGATCTAGATTATATGTATTCATAATCCTAATGAATCGTACATACAATATTTAATCCAAAGATTCCATATAACTTTGTTTTACTATGAACTGTTTAAATTCGTTTCATAAATTTTAATTCTCATGTACCAATACAAGATTGTAGTCACAATAATGAATTTGAGAATATTTTGATATTCATATATTATAATTCTAATAATAATAAACAATCAATATATGCAAAAATTCATCTTAATTATTTACTTCATAAAACATTATCCAATACATATGATTTCAATGACACAATTCCCAAAAGTCACAACACCACCACACGTAGGGGAGTGGACCACTAAGACTATAATATGTATCTATATTTTTTCATTTTAAATTTTTATTTATTTTATTAATATTATATATGAGAAACATTTTAATTTTTAAACTAAATAAAAAAAACTAAATTGCAAAATTTTAAGAAAATTAGTTAAATTAATATAACCAACTAGAATGGCTTTCGAATCTTTTACAATGAATCAATCTCTCTTTATTTATAGAGGTGATTGACGTGTAGGGTTTTCCAAAAATAGGGGAAGTTACCCATTATATAATATTACATAATTGATACAAATATTGGTCAAGATATACATTTTATACACAATATTTCCCTATGATTCAATCAAAATCACGAAAATGGGAAAGAATCCTCTGATTTGTGGGCTTTGACCAAAAAGGTGTTTGTGGCACGTGCATTGCCTAGCTTAGTATCCCCGAGCTAAATATTAAGAATGGACTCTAAGTCAAACTTGGGGCTTTGTTTCCTTCTTTCTGACGATTATGTCGAGCTGGAGAATATACAAGCTGAACACCTGAGGTCGGACTGCATGTGTAGCTTCTTGAACCTTGTTTCACTTTTTACCAAGTGTTAAGAAACTAATCATTTGTTATCTTTATGTTTCATGGGATTCACGAGCTGAAATTGTGTACCCCGAACTAATATACATTTAGCTCAAATTTCAGGGTACAACAAGGCTAAAACAAGATTTTGAAACATAAAGTCAGCAACATTCGACTATTGATTCTGATGCCTCCTTGCCAGTTGACCAGGCAGTCGTCCTACAGAAATTACTAGGTCAATGGCAAGGCCACGAGTGAGGATTGGAACATATACGAGAAAAATGATGCGAGGGATGGCTAGTCTGTTGAGGAGTTATGAAGCAAATTTTGCCTACATGTCTCAAAGTCTTCCACTTGAAGCCTGTCCCACACCAAACGTTAAAAGGGTAAACACTCATCCAAACGTTCTTGGGATATTTGAAGTTGGGATAACTTATCCTCTCTATCCCAACATGTTTAGAGTTGGGCTGTCATAACATTCCTGGTTGCGATTGCCTATTGTTAAGTTCCCAGACGACGACGATGTTGACGATGTGAACGACACTACCCACTTAAGAGATTTTCTATACCAAAGAATCAAATAATAAATAGCTAAGCAAGATATATAATATATTAATTTAGATATCTTGAACTAAATTAGATATTTAATTTATTAAATACTATATTTTAATTTAATTTTTTTTATTTAAATATCAATATTTGTGGCGACATATCAAAACTATTTGTGGCGAACTTCTAAAAAATTTCATAGCAATTGACATTTATTTATGATGATATGGGAAACATTTTGCACTGATTCATTAAAATTATCGCCACACCAACAACTCATGAACAGACTTGATGTATTGTACAACCATTTGCATCGACAAAAAGCACCTTTGGTGGCAACAAATTTGAAGGCATTATTGTATGAATGAGGGTCTTATTACTTTGCTTTGCCTACCTTTCCATCTCCAAGTCTTCAAGCTCCTACTCACTATGTGCACCTTAAATGGTAGAATCATGCACTAACGCCCCTAATCCCAAATGTGATCAATCTCAAAATGGAAAGTAATCACTGTCTTTCCCTACCTATCTTGGTCGAGCACTCCCTTTCTCTTGTGCACCATTTTGGAAGCTATTAAATGGTGATAATCACTACAAAAAAAAAAAAAAAACAGAGGCATTTGCGGTGACGGATGTCGTTACAAATAACCCCAAAAGTCGCTGCAAATAATTTTTTCCAGTGCCATATCATTGACAAAAACCTCGTCAATAATACCAACTTTTGTGGTGACATAAAGTTTCACTGCAAATGTTCATCCCGGCACCACAAAAAAAAATACTATTTTTCGTTTCTGACTGTCATTTGCGGCAAAATATTTAAATCTTTATTCCAAATATGGCCCCAAAATGTTACTGCAAATAGTGCTTTATAAATTTAAAAAATAAAATAAAATAAATTAAAAATTCAGTATATAATACTACTAAAATTAAATGCATAAAAAATTCAAAACTAGTAATTGTCTATATTAATTACATAATAGTTATTACAATTTAAAATTTGACTAACTAATCTATCCTGAATTGGAAGAGGAGGCTGAGGTTTGCTGGCTTTTTGCTTGTAAATCCTTTAGCATCAATTTTTGGTTTACAAAGAAAAGTCAGTAGTTATACCAAACCATAATCTTTTGAAGGTCAGATAATCATTTAATTATAAATTGTGATTTATTAAATTTTGATGGAAAATAATATTTTTATAAATGAAATTGAACATTTTAAAAAAAAGATTGACAAATTAATTTGACATACTTTTTCTAAATCATATCCAAAAATCCAAAATTTCTCCAAAATTTCATGACAAAATCAAACCCATTAATTATTTTAACATTAAAATTTCAAATGTACCTTAATTGCTATCGATCACAGCCGATACCACCCCAAATTAGATGTTTCCATCAATGTTGATATATTATAGGCTATTTCGAACTTTTCAACAGTTGGATGGCCCTCGAGGTGATCAAAACAATAAAAATGCTAATTTAGAAAAGAAAAAAAAAAACAAATAGATTTGTCACTGGAAATACATCATATGTCATTGCACTTAAGCAATGAAAAATTTAAATAAAAAATTATATTTTTAAAAGAAATAAAAATTGTATTTAGTATTTGAGGTGGTATTATCATTGTAAATACTTCATATGTCACCGCAATTGGACAACCAAAATTAATTGGAGGGAAAATTTCCCCCCAATTTTTCTAGCCAATTTTCATGATCATTCGACAAATAGTCAAATATGTTGTGCAAATAACTAAATATACCCCGCCAATGAACAATAATGGCGCAAGCCTTTCCCTTCACTTTGGCTCATCAATTGGGCGAAATCGTCATTGCAAATAGTCAAAAAATTTGCCGCATAATGGGGTCATTGTTGTGGTGCAAGACTCTGTCGCCGCAATTTACCCCTTATTTGCAGCTACAACAAATGTCTCTGTTTCTTGAATACTGTCAACCATTTATATTGCAAATATTCCCTGAAAGAAAAGTATTTAATAACCCTATTTCTATGTGCTAGTTGTGAAGCACATGCAAGGCAAGTGCTGCCATTTTTTTTATTAATAATTTGTTTTGACAATTTTTTATCATATATATGATTTGTTTTAGGTTAATGATTATGTATATAGATAAAACAAAATAATTAATAATAATAATAATGTTCATGGCAACGGAGTAATAGTTAAAAAAAAAAAACTCAAATCCTATATTAATCCTTAATGCAAAGTAAACCTATACATATTCATAAATAAAAGTACACATACTCATCCTTAATGACAGAAAAGGAAAAATAATATGCATGTTATCAATTATTTTGTAAATATATAATATCATTAATGTTTTCTATTATAATTTAAAATGTCTTTTAATTTAAACTATTATAATTTTTTTAACAAATTATTATAATATTTATTACAATATTAAAATTCTAGTATAAATGTATATTTATTTAACTTATATGTACAATATTAAAAACAATAATGAAACAAAAAACTAAAATAAATGATAAAAATATTAGAAAATATAATATATGTGGTTAGATGATTTTCAATAAAAGATATATGACTAATATTAATAAAAATTTATGAAAAGGCCACCATACAAATAAAATTATAAAAAAAAAATATAAGATTAAGAAATATTTTCTTTGTTTAAACTCAAATATAGTTGAAAGATTATATATGCATATAATTAAAATAGTCAAAACTCTTTACTCAAAAAAAAAAAAATCAAAACTTTTACCAATCAAAAAAGTTGAGCTAAACAAAAACAAAAACAAAAACAAGAAAGGGCACATATGGATTTGATTAAAACATCATACGAATCCCACTATGGTCTTAGTATTATGCTAGTGAGGGAGCCTATACAAAGCATAGGCTGCTATTAAATAATTAATATATTATATATTCACAAAACATAATATAAACATAAATGATAATAAGTAAATTACATGGTAAAATTAAATTCATATTAAAATAGTTATACATATTTTTCTCTATAAAAAATAGTTTTGACAATTTTATATATTAAAAACTTTATTCGAAAATTCTATTTTTTTAATAAAATTTATTTTTGGATATAAAGTTTAATTTAATGTATTATTTTATATATTAAAAAATTAAAGTTTTTATTAATTTTTTAATAAAGAAAAATGATTTTATATATATAAAACTTACAACAATTATAAATAATAATATAAAGAAGAAATATTAAACCAATACTGCGTTATAGAAAATAAAAATAGAGGAATATTGTTAAATTTATAGCTAGGAAATTTATATTAAATGTTCTTTATTATAATTTCAATATATATATATATATAAAGCTTTATTGACTAACTTTATTTTAAACAAAATATTTTAAATTGAGAAAAATCAGCAACATATCCTTAATTAATTATCACATAATTCAGCTGATTTTTAGTGTGAAAATCTCATTTAGTGTGAATAAATTTTTTACTTTATTTATCACAATTAATCTTTATTAGTAAAATATTGTATTTAAATTATCTTGTGAGAAAATTTTCAGGAATTATGTCCATTCGGGAATAAAGAAGCTTTCGAAAATGAACATGGTCAAAAGAAATGACCAAGTTCATTGTGCCAAATAAGTCTCATGTCGTTATTGAATCATCAGTTTCCTTTTCAGTCGACACAGAATTCATTTGGCTGACAGATTTCATAAATCAAATAAATTTGCAAATTGATTACAAAGATCTTAGAGAAAGCTGGCCTTGGACGATTTCTTTTCCTATAAATATTTTGCCAAGGCCTTTGGAAATTTTATTTCTTCTATTTGGAAATTTGTAAACATTGTGTTATTTTAAAGAGTGTTTTTCTTTGTAGAGATTAAGTTTGTTCACCTTAATCTTTGTGATAGTGCTAAGTGTACTTGTGGATAATTATCTTGTCCCTTGTAAACAGATAGAGTCTATTGTGAACGTGTTCATAAGGATCTTTGGGAAAGGATTCTATCTAAGTCTCACTTCGGGAGGAAGTGAGCACTCGTTATTCTTTGAAGGGAGTTCTAGAAAATATGTGTTTCATCAAAATTAGATTTGTAGAGAAGGGTACAAAAAGTTTGCAGCAATAACTTAAGAGGGAGTCTTACATTGTTTAAGTAAATTATTTTGTACACATTATTTATTTACTAATTGGTTTATTCTCTAGGCGTGGCCCTGTGGATGTAGGTTATCTGAAAGAATTTCTGAACCACGTAAAGATTCTCGTGTATTGAATTTTTATCTGTTTTTCTGTTTGTGTTTTAACAGTTGCACAAGTAGTGTTAAGAAAACTGGAATCTATCTAAACAACTTAATCAGTATTCTGCATTTAATTAAGTTGTTTATTTTAAATCACTTGGTAATATTAAAATACGGAATTTCAATTGGTATCAGAGCGGGTCACTAAACTCTTAGTGAGATCTTGTATTTTTCTGTTTGCTTTGTGCCTTGTGAAATGTCTTTCTTTGCAGAAGCTGGTTCAATAACATGTCCTCCCTTGTTGAATGACTATAAATATCCTTATTAGAAAGTTAGAATGAAAGCTTTCATCAAATCACTAGATGAAAATGCATGGAGATCAATCTTAACAGGTTGGACACCACCTACTAAGTCTGATGATCTAACAAAGGTAAAATTTAAAATCAACTGAACTGATGCTGAAGATAAATTGTCTAGTTATAATAACAAAGTCTTGCATGCTATCTTTAATGGTGTTAGTGAATGATATATAAAATTAATTTCTTCATGTGATTCCACCAAAGATGCTTGACAAATTCCTCAAACTCAATTTCAAGAAACCGACATTCAAATTTTCCAAAGGTAATCACTTGTCTAAACATTTTGATAATAGCAATAAAAGAGGTGTGCAATGTAGGGGATGTGAATGATTTGGTCATGTTTAATCCGAATGCGCCAATACACTGAAGAAGAATAAAAAGGTAATGGCAACTACTTGGAGTGATCAGGACTCTAAAAGTAGCGATGAAGAAGATAACTCAAACCATGCCTTAACTTCTGTTGTTTCTAGATTAACTTTAAATTCACAGGTTAGAAAAAGGTTTGTTTGTGTAAACAACACAGTTCAGGAAGAAAATTTTGAATGTGAATCTAGTGAATCCGATCTGGATGAGGATTCTTTGAAAGAGTCGTACAAAGACATGTGCGATCAATGGTTAAAAGTATGTTCTAATAATCACTTAATGGCAAGCAATAACAAATTTTTACAAAAAAAGAATGATGAACGTGAAAGTAATGTTAAGAATCTTGAGAATAAAGTTATTGCTAAAGAATGTGAAATTAAGCGATTATCAAATTAAATTAATTACATGGTTAAAGGTGTAAAAATGCTTAATCCAAATTCTAGGATTTTGGATGATGTAATCGTTGCAAGAAAAAAAGCAGGTAATTTTTCTGGATTAGGATTTGATGGGTCCAAATCAAAAGGCAAAACCATTTTTGTAAAATCTGGAATCATTTCTGGCTCAACCATTAACATTTTTGCAGGATCATCTCAGTTAGTTGATGCTACAAACGTACAGACTGTTTCAACATCTGCTACACAGACCAAGTTTCTCAAAAGTAATAAAACTGGGCATTTTGTTCCCATTTGTCATTGTTGTGGAGTGAAAGGGCACGCCCGACCTATATGTTTTACTATGATGAATTTTTTCAAAAATAATTATTTCAATCGTTATAGTGAAACAAAACAGATTGTGAAAAAAACCATTCAAAAAGGTTTGGATAGAGAAAAAAATAAATTGTCTTGCTGCATTTACTTGTCATAAAACTCGTGCCTCTAATTCCTTGTATTTTGATAGAGGACGCTCCAGACATATGACAGGTGATGTAAGTATACTCACCAATTTAAAATCTTTGAAATGTGGTGCTGTAACTTTTGGTTATGGTATGGCAGGAAATATTATTGGAAAATGTACCCTAAATCTTGATGGGTTACCGAAATTGAGAAATGTTTTACTTGTCAAAGGACTTAAGGCTAATATGATTAGCATAAGTCAAGTCTGTGACCAAGGCTTCATAGTAAATTTTTCTCGTGATGATTGCAATGTTGTTGATCAAAATGGTATGAGTGTTTTGAAATGATATAGATCTATTGATAATTGTTATACACTCTTAACAACACTCACATGTCATTCAGCCATAGGTAATACAATAGATTTATGGCACGAAAAACTGGGACATATAAATTTCAAAAGTTTGAAAAGATTGCAAGTGTAGGGTTAATTCGTGGGTTACCCAAATTGGGTAAAGAATCTGTAGGTAAATGTGAACCTTGCCAGTTGGGGAAACAATTGAAAAATTCTCTCAAAATTGTCACAAGAATTAATACTTCAAAAGTTCTTGAACTTTTTCATATGGATCTCATGGTTCCTATTCAAGTTGAAAGTATTAATAGAAAAATGTACATTTTTGTTTGTGTTGATGATTTTTCTTGCTTTACTTGGGTTGATTTTTTAAGGGAAATCCTTTAAAACTCTTTGGTTGAAATTAAGAGTTGAAAATGATTGCAATATAGGTACGATTGTAAGAATCAGAAGTGGTCATGGTAACGAATTTGAGAATATTGTTTATGATGATTTTTGTAAATCTCTAGGTATTTCGCATGAGTTTTCAGTGCCTAAAACTCCTGAAAAAAAAATGGAGTTGTTGAAAGGAAAAATTGAATCCTTCAAGAAATGGCTAGGGTAATGTTGAATAGCAAAAATTTTCAAAAGATTGTGGACTGAGGCAATTAACACTGCCTGTTACATAATAAACCATGTGTTCTTACGACCAGGTACTAACAAAACTCCATATGAAATTTGGAAAGGTAAAAGACCTAACGTAAGTTATTTTCATGTGTTTGGTTGTGTGTGTTACATCCTTAGGGATCGAGAAAATATTAAAAAATTTGATGCCAAAAGTGATGTTGGGTATTTTTCTTGGTTACTCCATTAATAGTAAAGCTTATCGTGTTTATAACATGATAACACAAACTGTGATGGAATCTTCAAATGTTGTTATTGATGATTTGAAAGATTTTTCTGAATATTCTAGTGAAGAAGAAATTGACAGGCTAATCGATGAAAACACTCAAAGAGAATCATCTGATGTAACTGGAAGTGATTCTGTGCCCACAGTTTCATAAACAGTCGTAACAGAAATTGAATATGTTCCAACAACCTTTGGACAAACAGTGAAGGAGGGTCCATAAATTATCACATACTCAATTCAGAAAGAACCTTCTGCTAGAGTAAAAAAGAATCACCCTACTGACCTCATTCTTGGCAACATTGAGGATAGACTGTTCACAAGAAGAAGGTATGTGAATCTTGTTCAATTTGTGTGTTTTACTTCATCATTTGAACCTAAAAATGTGAAATAGGCTTTGTGTGATGAAATCCTGGATTAAAGCAATGCAAGAAGAGTTAGAACAATTTTCTAGAAATGATGTCTAGACTCTTGATCCTAGGCCTAATCACACCAACGTTATTGGCACCAAATGGATTTTTATAAATAAAACTGATAAATTTGGTACAATAATTAGAAATAAGGCTATGTTGGTGGCCCAAGGTTACGCACAAGTAGAAGTGGTAGACTTTGATGAAACCTTTGCCCTTGTTGTTAGACTTGAGTATATTAAGCTTTTGCTAGTTGTGGCTTGCATTGTTGGTTTTAAACTATACCAAATGGATGTCAAATCTGCGTTTTTAAATGGTATATTGAATGAAGAGGCATTTTTTGAACAACCAAAGGGTTTCATAGATCCACATTTTCTAGATCGTGTTTTTCAACTCAAAAAGGCTTTATGTGGTTTGAAACAAGCTCCTAGAGCCTGGTATGAAAGGTTAACTCAATTTCTTGTTTTAAATGGTTATAGGAGAGGTGGAGTTGATAAAACTTTTTTCATTAAAAATGCTGATTCCGATATTGTTATTGCTCAAATTTATGTCGATGATATTGTTTTTTGTTCCACTTCTAACACTCAAGTTCAGGAATTTGTCAAGAAATGAAAGATTAGTTTGAAATGAGCATGGTAGGGGAGTTAAATTACTTCCTAGGTGTTGACCCTTGTTTTGGTCAACTGACACGGAGTCAAATGCTTGATGTGATGGAAGGTATTGAAATAGATCTAATGGAAAGAACAGTAAATGAAACAACAGATTATAGTGGTTCGGCCCCACGAATTGATAATGACCTACGTCCACTTAAGCTATTATTGATATTGGTTCTCAAAGGAGTGATCAAAGAACTAGGGTTCTTCGAGTTTCACAAGCCTTAGAGGGATGAATAATACAATCAAAGATAATATCTATAATTCTCTCGTAAAGCACAAACTCAAATCAGCCAAAAGGTAAAAGTCCCTCCCTTAAGCTATTTCTTCTCTATTTATAGGCTCAAGGAGGATTACATAAATTTGTTACAAATATTCTTTCCTAAATAATCAGATACTCATGAATTATGGGAGATAATCTTGGATATGATTACAATCGCATAAGATCTTCTCAAAATATACGGAGTATACGATCAAGCTGGTCGTATATAAAATCCAAATGTTATGCCAGAGGAACCTCCCTGGTCGATAGTTGAACAGAACCTTTGCCAGGTGTCAGCCACATGTTAAAAATGTCTGCCACGTCATCCACGCCTATTTTTTGGATAACATTTGCCCCCTAAGTTTATTTATTGTGACCAGCAATAAGTAAACTTAGGAAAACAACCTTTCATATGCCCCACGAAATCTGTTAGAACCCTAGTGCGTTTTTGAAAACCGTGACCTAATCACGTCTAATCAAGCCTTTTCAGTTTTCAAGAAACCACTCCGACGCCTGTTACACTCCCCCATGCTTCGAAAAAGGGAGTTAATGATTACTACTTTTTGTCACACTTCGGCTTCTATAAGTAACCCCCTCATTCACATTTTAATCTTTTATTCGCCATTTCCTGCCAAGAACTCTCAAGAAATCCATCTCAGAACTCAGAACTTCGAAGGTCTCCCGTCATTTTTCTTAAGGGTTCTTTGTTTGCAAGCCCAAATTCGTCCTGTTTCAGAATCTCCAGCCTTTATCCAGGTAAATTTCTTCGTCTTTTAAACTCTTTGAGATGCCATGCATACTGCTTTTGAGTTCTGAAACTATTTGCGTTCTTGAGTAGAAATTTGTGAGGATTCTGTATATGCCATTGATGCTTGATAGGGTAGTGTAATTTTTCTCTATATAAGTTAGGAATTAGTTTGATAGTCAGGATCATAGGTTTAGGACGTAAAATCGACGTAAAAATTTGATTTTTAGGCTAGTTGAAAAATTGAGTTTTTCCTGCCCCTTTGGAGTTGAAAAAGCTTTTTTTCTTTTCAGAAAACTTTTTACTTTCACTTTTTGATCCATTTTTCAAACTGCTAGCATAAAACTTAGTGTTTCGGTTAGAATGCTGCTGGTCGATAGACGCGAGCAACATTATTCCAACTTTCAACATAAGCTCCCAGATTGTGCGTCTTATCTCCTCCTTTGTCTGTTTGCAGTTCATATGCAAGACCCGTGGGGAGAGAAAGACCCATCGACGAAGATCTCTTAGTTCAACTGCTTGAAGACGAAGAACATCCTTCGACCTTGATATCAGATATTCCTTTTTCTCGCGTTAACCTAAACACTTCCCCAGTTTTAACTCAAAATATGGCTCGTACCAAAACCAAAGCTCGAAAAAGAAAAACTCCCAACACTTCTCATCAGCCTACTGCTAATGCTCCCTCAACCAGTGGTCGAGACGAAAATGCCCCCGATCCAAATGTGCAAAGGCATGCCCGCCCTCGACACGCTACTCAGTCGGACGTCGAGTGGCATGTCGTCTCTGAAAGTAGGGTGACGATCAGAATGATCACCAACTACTTAAACAAATATACAATCTGACAAGGGTGACCCTAGTCAAACCTAACCCAGACCAAAAGGCTAATCTTCCTGGAGGTGCTTACAGCGCCTGGTCGCGGTTTCATGTTGAGGCAGGAGCAACTTTGCCTCTTCATGCATTCTTTCAGGGGGTGGCCAACTACTTCGGAGTTGCCCCATTCCAAATTACCCCAAACAGATATAGAATGCTGGTTGCACTCTATATCCTGTATAGCCAGAAAAAATGGCCCGCGCCGTCGCCACATGAGGTCAACTACCTGTTCGACCTCAAGTCTAACCCCAACCAAGAAGGCACAGGGTTCTTCCATCTTTGTCATCAGGAAACCGCACGCACTTTCTTGACTGACACCACCCATATCTCCAACGTGGGGAGGTACAACCAGGAGTGCTTCCTTACGCCTGACCTTGTCGCAGACAACTTGGCTTTCACACGAGGAGGTAAAACTTTCACATCGCTGGCTTCTTCAATTAGTGTTTTTCCACCACAATGTCTTGAACTTTCAATGTGTTTCAGGCCCATGGTTGCGACCAAACCCAACTCTAGGGATGGAGTCAAGGGCGTCACTCTTAGCCAGCATGTCAGATGCTGAGAAGAGTGTCAAAAATTTAGTTACAGAGGCTAACCTTAGGTTGGCTAGCCTCTGGGACCCTCAACCAACTACGAGTGGGCCTTCGGCAGGGAATGCTCATGCCGAAGCAGAACCCGAGCTGCAACCCCAAGCGTCTCCTCCACGGAGGAGACCAACTAGGGTTACGATCAGAGAACCTGCCGACACTCACCGAGCGGAGAGGCCCTTGGATCCCAAGGGAAAAGGAAATAAAAAGGCCGCCGAGCCTACCGAACTCTCTGAAGACTCGTCGGATGATAATGGTACAGTAATTTCGCTTTAAACCATTTTCCAATTCCCTGTCATCTGTTCGACGGGGATGGCAACTTTAAGAATGCTCCCATCTTAAATTCAGATTTCTTCCAGGCAGTAGGTAGTTTGGTAAATAATGTAGCGACCAATAGTTGTAGCGTGGGTACTTTACTTGTAACCTTTTCACTTTCATTTTTTCCCCTGTGTGACCATCTAGTCCCAATGCCCGTGTTGTTTCCTTTTGTTCAGATATGGACTCGGAGGATGTGTTTGAACATTACAGGGCTGCTGCCGCCTCTTCTGGCCAAAAGAAGGACAGCAAGAGGGCTCGAAGGGAGAGCAGCAAGACTGCCTCAAAGAAGGCCCGAACTGACGATCCTCTGGCTACCGCCTCTTCGAAGAAGAACTCACCACCTCCAACACCCCTCGAGCAGTCGGCCTCAACTCCCGCCAACCAACAGCCTTCTCCTAAGGCTCCTAGTAGCGAAACATTGCACACTCAGGCTGAAGGCTCTCTGCCCAGCCTCGTGGTCAGCTCTGCCAGGGAGAGAATATACAAGCTCTCCAAGCATAAACGTAGCCAGGCAGCTATTACTGAAACCACTTCTATGGAGGCTGATCAAGTTCTCAATAGAGGGCTGAACGAGATAGTTAGCATAAGTCAACTCCTACTGATGTAACATTTATTTTTGATTCCCTGCCTTTACTTTATCTTTTTCTATTTGTCTTCAGGGACTGCTGACCATAACCGCTGGCTGGCGCCGTGCTAGGGCGTTGGTGTCTTGGGGCAGGAACTTTGATGCCATACTTGTCGAGGCCAAGAAAGCACTCGAAGCTACAACCAATGAGCTTACCAAACAGAATGGCGAGTTGCTTGCGGAGAAGACGGAGTTGTCCAAGCAAAAAGATGAACTGCTCGAGGACAAAGATACTCTGACCAAGGAGCTGATGGAAACCCGGGACACCCTGAAGAAGGCCAACGAATCTAGGGAAAAGTTCAGGGAAAGCGCCAAGCTCAACTATCAACAAGCTGTACAGCTCGAGCTTGATCTGATCGCCAGCAGGCAAGAGGCGGAGGAACTCGAAAAACGAGTGCAGGAGCTTGAGGAGGCTGGAGCCAAGAACTTGGAGAAGTAAAAGGAAGCCACTCATCTTTGCTTCTACGAGTTCTGGAAGCACAACCGGGAGGCTAACTTCAGCTATCTATCAGAACGCTTGAGGAATACTTTAATGTTACAGTGCGCCATTCGTCTGGAAGATAGAAGGTTGAAGTGCCTGCTTCCCCAGAGATTTCCCTGGCAGCAGGGATAGATGGTGCAGACGCTGAAGCTGGCCCAGCCATCGACCAAGGATCTCCTCAAGACCCTCCAGCTCCTTAATCTTTTTTTTTTCTTCTTTTATCTCAACTACACGACCCACAAGTCGTGTTGTAAAGACAATTTATTTTTTATTGCTGCAAGGGCAGCCATTTTACTTTTATTTGAACAGTTACATCCGAGCAGTACTACTCACGGTGTAAAAGGATTCCTTTGACATTATAATATTTTTTCTTTATTATAATATCTGTTCGCATGACCGAACCTAGCATAGTACTTTGGCTTGATTTTTCAAAATATAAATTTTAAAAAATACTCTAAGTACCGTAGTATGCTTTCACTTATTTTGTTCATGTGTTTACATACCTCTTGGTATGCTTTGCTATCGATGTACCTTATATGCCCCCCAAGTGATCGAGGAGCTTTAGTTCCTTGGTCACTTGCCTTGACCAAGACCTGTACGAACATTACTGCTCGGTATAAAATGTAAAACGTATAATACAGCAAAACAATACACGTAATGAATAAATACTTGTAAAAAATTACAAAGTTTGGCAAGAGTGACTGGCTGCGCACAGTCCCTTATAATTCTCATATTTAGATGGACTAAACATGTCTTTACGAGTGATCTTTGAAAGATCTTACACTTATAAGCGATTAGCCACATAACATGACTAACCCTTTTTCAAAACTTGTAAAAAGTAAAAATTAATACAAGCTAGTCTTTTAAGAAGGATTGTTTATTGATAATACTTGCCCAGGTGTTCTCCATTCCAATAACGTGGAACGAGATCTCCATTTAAGCGTGCAAGTTTATAGGTGCCTGGATGAAGGACTTCTTCAATCTGGTAAGGTCCTTCCCAGTTTGGTCTGAGTACTCTAGCAGTTGGGTCGCGGGTGTTTAAGAAAACTCTTCGAAGCACTAAGTCTTCGATGTTGAACTTTCTTTCTTTTACTTTAGAGTTAAAATACCGAGCGACTTTTTGCTGGTATGCAGCTACTCGGAGTTGGGCTTTTTCTCGTTTCTCTTCGATCAGGTCTAGGGACTCCATCAACAATTGGCTATTTTGGTCTTGGTCGTATGGGATTCTGCGATGTGAGGGCGGATCTAACTTGACAGGCAACATAACTTCATACCCATATGCCAAGCAAAATAGGGTATGACCTGTTGCTGTTCGGTGAGAATTTCTATACGACCAGAGTTCTTCAGGCAGCTGTTCTAGCCATGCTCCTTTAGCTTCTTCGAGCCTTTTCTTTAGAGTATCCTTCAATGTCTTATTTACTACTTCGACTTGCCCATTTTCTTGCGGGTGAGAAACTGAAGAAAAGCTCTTGATTATGCCATGCCTTTCGCAGAAGTTTGTGAACATGTCACTATCAAACTGGGTGCCATTGTCTGAGACAATCTTTCTTGGCAGTCCATATCGACAAACAATGTTTTTGATGACAAAATCAAGTACTTTCTTTGTCGTTATGGTCGCGAGTGGTTCAGCCTCGGCCCATTTGGTGAAGTAATCGACCGCCACAACTGCGTATTTCACTCCACCCTTTCCTGTCGGCAAGGACCCGATTAAATTGATACCCCATACTGCAAAGGGCCATGGACTTTGCATTTTCTTTAACTCATTAGAAGGTGCCCATGGGATCCTGGAAAATCTCTGACAATTATCGCATTTTCTCACAAACTCCATCGAGTCTTCGTTCATTGTTGGCCAGAAATAACCTTGCCTTAGAAATAACCTTGCATATGCATGGTCTCCAAAGAAGCCTTCATGTACTTCTTTCATCAGTTCTTTAGCCTTTTCTGGTGTAACACACATGAGCAGTGGCATTGAGTATCCTCTTCAGTAAAGAACACCATCCACCAGTATATACCTAGCAGCTTGTCTCTGAAGGATCCTGGCTTTGTTTCTATCTGCTGGTAGTATACCATTCGTGAGATACTCCAGGTATGGTGCCATCCATTTATCTGCTAACCGGACCTCCATATTGGTTTCTTCTGCTCGTATGCTTGGCTTGCGCAGCCGTTCAACTAGCACTATATTTAAAGTGTCAGCATCATTTGCACTCGCGAGCTTGGCTAGGGCATCTGCGTTTGAATTCTGATCTCGAGATATTTGCTGGAGGGTATAATTTTCAAATTGCGCCAACAGATCTTTAATTTTGTTCAGATAAGCCACAATTTTCAGACCTCGTGCTTGATACTCCCCTAAGACCTGATTCACTACCAGCTGTGAATCGCTGTAAATATCCAGCACTTTAATTTTCATGTCTTTGGCTAACCTTAAACCAGCGAGTAGGGCTTCATACTTGGCTTCGTTGTTTGAAGTGGTGAAATCAAACCTAATTGCTCAGTGAAATCGATGCCCTTCCGGCATTATCAATATCACTCCTGCTCCTGCGTGAGATTCGTTAGACGATCCGTCTGTGAATAGCTTCCACGAAGGAGCTTCAACTTGAGGCTCAAGCGCACTAGGCTTTTCACCCTGCTCGATGTTTGGGAGTTCAGTAATGAAATTAGCCAAGACTTGTCCTTTTATTGCTGCTCGCGATGAGTATGTGATATCGAACTGCCCGAGTTCGACTGCCCATTTCAACAAACGACTAGCAGCCTCTGGCTTTTGCAAAACTTGCCGAAGGGGCTGATCAGTCAAGACTGTGATTGGATGGGCTTGGAAGTAAGGACATAACTTCCTTGAGGCCAAAAGTAGGCAATAGGCTAATCTTTCGATGGGATGATATCTCAACTCGGCTCCGATTAACCTCTTGCTCACATAATACACCGTCTTTTGTACGCCTTCTTCTTATCTCACTAGCAGCATATTCGATGATCGCCAGGTATATGAACAAAGTTTCCCCATTTAAAGGCTTTGATAAGATGGGAGGCTACGCCATGTGGACTTTTAAGGCTTGGAAAGCCTGTTCGCAGTCTTCAGTCCACTCGAACTTCTTGTTGCCCCTAAGTAGATTAAAGAAAGGGACGCACTTATCCGTCGATTTTGAAATAAATTTACTGAGCGCGGTAATTCTTCCGATCAAGCTTTGCACATCTTTGATCTTTACTGCCAATTTCATATCGATCAGGGCTCTGATCTTTTCGGGATTAGCTTCGATTCCTCTCGAATTAACGATGAACCCTAAGAACTTCCTTGATCCAATTCCGAAGGAACACTTGAGAGGATTTAGCTTCATCTTATATTTGTTCAGAACATTGAAACATTCTTGTAAATCCTTCACATGTCCGTCTGCCTTTTTTGACTTTACCAGCATGTCATCAACGTACACCTCCATGTTTACTCCGATTAACTCCTTAAACATGTGGTTAACTAGTCGCTGGTAAGTCGCACCAGCATTTTTCAGTCCGAAGGGCATTACTTTGTAACAGTATAGCCCTGTATCGGTCCGAAAGCTAGTGTGATCCTCGTCAGGGGGATGTATACTAATCTGATTGTATCATGAGTATGCATCCATGAAAGAGAGGATCTCATGACCTGCAGTTGCATCGACCAGCTGGTCGATCCTTGGGAGTGGGAAGCAATCTTTAGGGCAGGCTTTATTAAGGTCTGTGAAATCCACACAGGTTGGACATTTGCCATTCGGCTTGGGAACCAGTACTGTATTAGAGGCCCACGATGGATAAAACGCATCCTGGTGAACCCATTCTCCTTTAGTTTTTCAACTTCTTCTTTCAAGGCTTTCGATCTGTCTTTATCGATTCTTTTCTGCTGCAAGGGTGGAAAGCTTTTGTCGACGTTCAGGACATGGCTGATTACTGTAGGATCTATCCCAGCCATGTCTTTATGTGACCAGGCAAAAACTTCCTGGTTCTTCCTAAAAAATTCCACCAGTGCGTGTTTGGTTGTTGCTTCTAAATTTTTACCGACCTTTACAACTCTAGTCGGAAACTCTTTGTCAAGTTGGACCTCCTCAAGGTCCTCGACAGGTCCTACATCTTCTTCAAAATCCCCAAAGCGAGGATCTAAGTCTCTATCCTCACTTTGGGCAACACCCTATTTGGCGACTTCATCACCTGATTGGGCTTATACATCAATGGCCATCTGCAACTTTTCTGGGGGAGCACTCCTCGACAGACCTTTCTTGGCCTTGGTGATTGAGGCATTGTAGCACTCCCTGGCTTCCCTCTGGTTGCCCAATACGCGTCCTACCCCTACGTCTGTTGGGAATTTCATGGCCAGGTGCCATATAGAGGTGACGACCTGAAGGTCAACCAGTATGGGTCTTCCAATTACAACATTGTAGGCCGAAGGACAATCGACTACTATGAAAGTAGTGAGTAATGTCCTGGTAGAAAGCACTGTACCTGCTGTTACTGGAAGCCTGATTGACCTTGTTGGAGCAAGTCCCTCGCCAGAGAAACCATAAATTGTTTGGTTGCAGGGCTCCAAGTCCTTGACGGACAACTTCATTCGTTCCAGCGAGGATTTATACAGGATGTTAACTGAACTTCCTGTATCGACCAGCACTCTCTTCACCATCATGTTGGCAATTTGAACATCCACGACTAGCGGATCGAAATGTGGGAACCGGACATGCTGGGCGTCACAATCAGAAAAGGTTATTTCACCATCCTCTGACCGAGCCTTCTTTGATGCCCGGTCCTCCACAATCATCATCTCGATGTCCTGGTCGTGGCGTAGGGTCCGAGCATATCGTTCCCTTGCCTTTCCGTTGTTTCCCGCAAGGTGCGGGCCTCCGCAGATGGTGAGTAAAGTGCCAGCCATGGGGTCAGGCTGTAAAGGTGGCGAGTGTTGGCGTGCATGCGCCTGCTCGTTGCCACCTAGAGCCTCTCGTTGGGAAGCCCCCGCGGCCCGCACATATCTTCTTAAGTGTCCTTGTCTAATAAGGAACTCGATTTCATCCTTCAGCTGGTTACACTCATTCGTATCATCTCCGTAGTCGTTGTGAAAACGACAGATTTTGGTGGTATCCCTTTTAGAAATATCCTTTCGAATGGCAGTGGGTCTTTTGTAAGGCACACTGGAACTTGTGGCCTGATACACCTCTGCTCGAGACTCGACAAGGGCAGTGTAGTTGGTGAACCTTGGCTCATAACAGTTTCCCTTGGCGCGCTTGCTCTCGAAAGTAGAGGGTTCGCTATGGGGCCTCTTCCCCCCATTCTTTCCGTTGCCATTCTCATTGCTTCTTCCGTTGTCGTTGGGCTTTGACCCATTGGCGGCTTTGGCGGGGTCTTCAGTCCCCTTATCCTTATTTGGCAATCGCATCCTCGAGCTTGATGTATCGATTAGCTCGATCCAAAAATTCTTGGGTAGTTTTAACCCCATGCTTCCTAAGGCTACTCCAAAGAGGCGTACGACGCCTAACTCCTGCATTTAGGGCCATCATTTTGCCTTCGTCTCCCACTGTTTTGGCTCTAGCCGCAGCTCGCATGAAACGCTGGACGTAGTCTTTCAGTGGTTCTCCTTCTTGCTGGCGTATCTCGACCAGCTGGTTTGCCTCAGTTGGGTGCACATGACCCGCATAGAATTGTCCATAAAACTCCTTTATGAACATCTCCCAAGATTCAATACTTGCAGGAGGGAATTTAAAGAATCACTCCTGTGCAACATCAGAAAGTGTTGCAGGAAAGATCCTACACCGAGCGTCTTCAGATACTTTCTAAATGTCCATTTGTATCTCAAATTTGTTGACATGAGATACCGGGTCACCATACCCGTCAAAGTTTGGAAGTGTGGGCATTTTAAACTTGCTGGGAGTTTCTGCCACAACAATCCTTTGGACGAAAGGAGTGCCCCTTCTCCTGTCGTACTCGATGTGAGACGTTCTTCCCCCGACCAGCTGTTGCACTGCTTGGTTCAGGGCATCTATTTGGGCCTGAACGGCTTCAGGAATTGCCGGGGCCTCTGGTGCCGGGGGAATGTACTCGTCGTACCATTCTCGGTGGTCGTTGAGTACATCCCTTAAGTCGTCGTCTCTCCACCGTTTCTCGTCGGCTCTGAGCTGGCTAAAGACGTTGTTTTGTCTGGGCTGCCCCCAGCATTACGTCTCGCTTGTTGGTCTTCTTTAGGTGGTGGACTTCTGCCTCCACCTCTCTACTCATTCCTCCGACCGGCATTCCCTCTGCCTGAGTCAGCCTCATTGTAGCCATGGCCATCTCTGAACCTCGATTGGCTATGGTGAGACCGAATATCTCCTCGATTGCCTCCTCGGGCTGGAACTTCCTGAGTGTTAGGGGGAGGCCTGCGCTGGTCAGTAGGTCCCCGTGCATTATCATGTCGTGGGGGGCCCCTGATCGCAGAGCTTGTCTCTGAGTTCCTTCTGTTGCCAGAAGGACGTTGTCCCCTGCTCGGTGGGTGCGGCTCTTCACCCCCTTGGCGTCTAGGGCTGGGGGGCTGCTGCTCGGCCCTATTCTGCCTTGGCTGTGGGGGATTACCTCGACCAGCCTGGGATGGAGGCTACATCTTAGGGTCCCTAGGTGGGACATCATCCTGAGGCATTGGTGGGTGCTCCGGCCTTTGAGGGCTTATTGGCTGGATTTGAGGGCTAGGATTGGGACCCCTTTGAGGTGGCCCATTCGAGGGTTGATCAGCCTACGAGGCAGGTGTAGCCTGATTCCTAGCCAATTGCAGGGCTGCTTCGAGGGCTGCCATGGCCTCCCTTTGACGACGGTCCATCTCCGCCTGTCTTTCACTCAGTTCTTGGCGTTGACGCTCTATTTCTTGCTGATGTCGTGCCATGGTCTCTTAGAATGGCCAATTCATCTTGCAATACTCCCAGAGTATTCCTTAGTGTTTCGGAGTCCAGTTCCTCCTCATCAAAATCCAAGTGTGGCTCATCCTCAGCCACGTTCGGAGGAGGAGGTTGAGATGGTACAGCGCCAGCCGCCTGCCCAGTCTTCCTGGTTGTCTTTGCCATTAATACTTCAACCGTTTCGTCTCAAGCTCTCAATGAAATCACCAGAATGTTGACCCTTGTTTTGGTCAACTGACACGGAGTCAAATGCTTGACGTGGTGGAAGGTATTGAAATAGATCTAATGGAAAGAACAGTAAACGACACAACAGATTATAGTGGTTCGGCCCCACGAATTGGTAATGACCTACGTCCACTTAAGCTATTATTGATATTGGTTCTCAAAGAAGTGATCAAAGAACTAGGGTTCTTCGAGTTTCACAAGCCTTAGAGGGATGAATAATACAATCGAAAGATAATAGCTATAATTCTCTCGTAAAGCACAAACTCAAATCAGCCAAAAGGTAAGAGTCCCTCCCTTAAGCTATTTCTTCTCTATTTATAGGCTCAAGGAGGATTACATAAATTTTTTACAGATATTCTTTCCTAAATAATCGGATACTCGGGAATTATGGGAGAAAATCTCGGATATGATTACAAACGCATAAGATCTTCTCAAAATATACGGAGTATACGATCAAGCTGGTCGTATATAAAATCCAAATGTTATGCCAGGGGAACCTCCTTGGTCGATAGTCGAACAGAACCTTTGCCAGGTGTCAGCCACGTGTTAAAAATGTCTGCCACGTCATCCACGCCTATTTTTTGGATAACACTAGGATTGCAAGTCAGACAGACAGAAGATGGAACCTTCATCTCTCAAAGTAACTATGCCAAAAATTTGGTCAAAAAATTTGGGATGGAGTCTGCTAAACAAGCCAAAACATTGATGGGAACCATGGTCAAACTAACCAAGGATGAAAATGGTGTAAAGGTAGATCCAATACTGTACAGAAGCATGATTGGGAGTCTTTTGTATCTCATAACTAGTCGACCTGACATTGCTACAGTGTTGAGGTATGTGCTCGATATCAAGGGAATCCTATGGAATCCCATATGACATATGTAAAGCGAATCATTCGCTATGTGAATGGTACTCTTGAGTATGGAATTCGGTACTCAAAGGAAACAAACTCTAACCTTGTTTGTTTTAGTGATGCCGATTGGGCAGGCAATGCAGATGACATAAAAAGTACAAGTGGTGGATGTTTCTATCTAGGGAACAATCTGGTTTCCTGGAATAGCAAGAAACAAAATTCAATCTCCTTGTCAACTGGAGAGGCTGAGTACATAGCTGCAGGAAACTGTTGTACTCAATTATTGTGGATGAAACAAATGATGACAGATTATGGGTTTGATCTTGACACTTTGACTATTTTTTTGTTATAATACTAGTGCAATTAATATCTCAAAAAATCTTGTTCAGCACTCTCGCACTAAATACATTGACATTCGTCATCATTTTATTAGGGAACTTGTTGAAAATAAAACTTTGGTCTTAGAATATATTGAGACTGACAAACAAATTGCAGATATTTTCACAAAAGCCCTTAATACGGTCAAGTTCGATTCCCTCAGGAAATCCTTGGGAGTTTGTACTAATTATATATTGTTTGTGTTGTGTCATATCACTGTGCTAGAAAGTATTACTCGATGTCTTCTTGTTCTTGTCCAAAGAAAAAGTCTCAAACATTATGACAAAATGTATTTTTACTACTAGTTAGACTTTATAGTTAATATATATCATGCATATTTTTTTATAAAAAAATAAAATCAAAATAAATAGTCCCTCCAATTAATATTCTTCCAAATCAATTTGTGTTTATAGTGTGTGAGCATATGATCCTTAAAAAGTATTTTCTGGCTCTATTTTAGAATAGAGCTACCTGCATTATTGTGTGATTGTCATCTTTGAGTAAGTCGGAACTATGTAACTAAATGCAGAAGATACTCTACCACTGATAAAGGTTGTCTTCAGTGTAGTGTGAAAACGTGTAATTTGGGCACTCTTTGAGAAAAAGGCTAAAAAATTTCCACATAGGGCAATGATCCTAAAAAAAGGCTAAAATTTCCATACAAGGCAATGATCTCTACTTTCACAATCACACACAAATGCTTAAGATATACTGTTGGAAAATTTTGTTAGACTCATACACACTTATTAATTTGGATAAAATATTTTCTTTGTGACTGGAGTAAATATTTAAAAATAAATAAATAAAAGCATGATTTATATTAAATATATTTTCTAACCTTATAGTAAAAATATGTTATGAATTAATGTTTATTGCTTTCCCCAAGGATAGGGCACGAAGACATTGGGCACAATCAGAATGAGATATTTTTTGTACATTTGTTTATATACTATATTCTATATAAAAAAAATAAATTAATTTAAAAAAAAAAGGAATCCAATCCGTACGTATCAAAAGAAAAAAGGGGCAAGTTGTTACATTATTTTTTTGTTTTGTCTCTTAAATAATTTTTTTTTTACCAAAAGTTTCTTTTTTTTGGGTTGTTTCCCAATTATGTTTTTGTGTAAATGTTGACCGTTTTTGCTTTGGGATATTGTTGTGTACTTTCCAAAAGTGTATATTCACATATATCCTAAAAATAGAATAACAACAAATCCCTAATTCTCTCATTCTTTATATATGGACAACTAGGGTCCCATTCTCAAACCGACATCTTCTTTCTTCTTCTTCTTCTTTTTTGATTCTCTTATCCTTGTGGCAGTTTTCTTTCTTTGCTTTTCAGCCATGGTGAAAACCAGGGGAAGTGGGTCACAGTCTCTCAAGGATTTTAAGGATGGTTCTTTGTCTGCATCACCCTTACTCACTAAGAAAAAGGCTCGAAAAAGCACCTTATCCCAGCCTAGTCTCATTGATGCAACCACCACCACGAGCAAGGCCATGGTGATTTTGAACCTCAAAGCCCCCAAGGCTCCAATTGGTTCTCCTTCAATGGCGGCTCCACTCGCCTCTGCCCCTGGGTCCTCCAATGAGGCCCGAGTATCTCTCTTTGCCGACAGTTTTGATCCTGAAGTTGCTTCGGCCAAAACCCATTCTGAATCCACTGAATCTCTTGATATTCTTGCACCCAAGAAGAAAAACAAAGGGTGGTTCCAGGTTTCCTCTTCTCAAAAAAGCTCTCGGTCCAAAGGTTCTCACCTTTCAGATTACACTCCGAAAGCCTCTTCTCCCACAGGTTCCACTCCTCTCTCCAAGTTTCGAACAAAGGTGAAGAAAATTCCTCCACCGAGTTCCTCCTTTGAATCTGACCAATCTGAAGCATTTGTACCCTCTGACGATGATCCTCTTGAAGATGATGCCTCAATTGATGATGAGGTTGCATCAAAAGCCGAAATTGACCTATCAGAGGACCATTCTGTTTCTCCAAAGGGCAAGAAAGTTGTGAAAATTCCAAAGCTTCAATCAATGTCGCCCATGGTTCCTAATGCCACAACAGGTTCATCTTTTAAAGCTCACTCTTTGAATTTTTGTTTCAATGACAATGAGAAAAATTTGAAGCATTATGTGCATAGAGATGTTACTTGTGAGAAAAAAATTTCTTTCTCTACACATAGAGTTTTTGGGGTCATTAAGAATATTGAGGATAGAGGGTGGCTGGGATCATTAACTGGTTTTGGTGGTTTTTTCCCTTGGGTTATTTAGGAATTCTATGCTAATCTTAATGATGAATTGTTTGATAGCAAGTCTTTTATGTTTGGCCAAGTTTATGTTCAGGGCCATTGATATTTGTTTAGTGCTGCTGAAATTGTCAACATACTTAATGTGCTTTCTATTATTGATAATGATGTGGTGGATTTCAACAAAGATAAGATATTATCTGAGTACTGGGACATAAGATGGTTTGGGAACAACAATCGGTTCTCAAAGTGACTGTTCTTACTCACTACTATGTCGTGCTTCACAATTTTTCCATCAACAACTGGATTCCCACCACTCACTCATCCACCATAACCTTTGACACGACCTTCTTTCTGTTCAAAGTTGGGACTGGCCTCAAAGTTGATCTTGTTGCTCTTATTTTTTATCAGATCACTGTTTTAGGAAATGCCAAAAAGAAAGGCCAATATTTGGTGTTTCCTCATTTGTTCTACAAGTTGCTTGATTCTCAAAGGCCTCCCTATTTGGAATACGAAATTGTGACACCTCCCACTGCTGGTCTAGATTACAAACTCAAGAAGGAGTCATCATCTACCAAGAAGACTAAAGGAATTGATCTCAACGCCGACGATACTAATTATGTAGTCACTGAACTCGATGGTGTCAAGACCACTCTGGGAATTGTTCAGACAAAAGTTCGCAGTCTCCAGAATTGTCTCTCGGCCATAGAGCAACTTTTGCGCACTATGTTGTCTCAACTTGTTGTTGGTCCTGCCAAATGATGCCATCTGTCCTTGTTTGTGTTTTGGTTGCACTGTTTTTGGTTTAAATAAATTGTAAAAGAACGTTTGTGCCTTTTCACTTGGAATAATTTTTGTTTGTGTTTGTTTTACTCCTTTGGCTTATTGATAGACAACAAGGGGGAGAAATGTTTATTTTGTGATTGTGATTTTGATGATCTTGTTTGTGATGTTGATTATGATTGAGATGACTTTCGCAAGGGGAGTAATTGCATTACTATTTTTCTCTAACCAGTTTGTCTTTGCAGGGACTTTCAAAATAAAGTCTTAAAATATTTTTTGTCTATCAAGTTGCCAAAGGGGGAGATTGTAAAAACCCTTATGCGCTAACTTTATTTCAGACAAAATAATTTAAATTGAGAAAAATCAGCAACATATCCTTAATTAATTATCACATAATTCAGCTGGTTTTTAGTGTGAAAATCTCATTTAGTGTGAATACAATTTTTACTTTATTTATCACAATTAATCTTTATTGGTAAAATATCGTATTTAAATTATCTTGTGAGAAAAGTTTCAGGGGTTATGTCCATTCAAGAATAAGAAAGTTTTCAAAAATGAACATGGTCAAAAGGAATAACCAAGTTCGTTCTGCCATATAAGTCTGATGTCGTTGGTGACTCATCAGTTTCCTTTGCTGTCGACACAGAATTCATCTGACTGGCAGATTTCCTAAATCAAAGAAATTTGCAAATTGATTACAAAGATCTTAGAGAAAGCTGGCCTTTGACGATTTCTTTTCCTACAAATACCTTGCCAATGCCTTTAGAAATTTTATCTCTTCTATTTGGAAATTTGTAAACATTGTGTTATTTTGAAGAGTGATTTTGTTTGTAGAGATCAAGTTTATTCACCTTAATTTTTGTGATAGTGCTGAGTGTACTTGTTGATATTTATTTTGTCCCTTGTAATAACAGATAGAGTCTATTGTGAACGTGTTCATAAGGATCTTTGGGAGAGGATTCTATCTAAGTCTCACTTTGGGAGGAAGTGAGCACTTGCTATTCTTTGCAGAGAGTTCAAGAGAATCTGCATTTCATTAAAATCAGATTTGTAGAGAATGGTACAACAAGATTGGGACAATAGCTTAAGAGGGAGTCTTACATTGTTTAATTCAATGCTTTTGTACACATTATTTCTTTACTAATTGGTTTATTCTCTGGGCGTGGCCCTGTGGATGTAGGTTATTTGAAATAATCTATGAATTGCGTAAACATTCTCGTGTGTTGAATTTTTACCTGTTTTTTGTTTCTGTTTTAACAGTTGCACAAGTAGTGTTAACAAAACTGGAATCTGTCTAAACAACTTAATATGTATTCCACATTTAATTAAGTTGTTTATTTTAAATCACTTGGTAATATTAAAATACAGAATTTCATTGTATATTTTCATATGTTTAAATTTGATTTATTGAACCATAGAATTTTGTATTAATAAATATATTGTTAACCCAAAAATTTCAGTTCGATGATGTGGCAATCATAAGTGACAAATGGCAATGCATGGTCAGTAAATGACACATTAATAGTCAATAAATGTATTGGCTCTTCGGAGTTGTGATAAAGTGATTTGACCGACCTGATAGAATTTATGTCCGACTGGTAAAGATTTTTGGACTGACCAGTTAGGAGTTTGGTCGACCAGTCAGTCGTTTTGACCGACCAGTCAATCATTTTATCCGACCAGTCATCTATTTTGGCTGACTAGTCATTTGTTTTGCCCGACCAGTAAAGTGTTTTGTTAGACCAGAGATGTGTCATGCTAGATCAGAGGAGTGTTTTGCCTATATCGACCAGAGGTGTGCTTTGCCGACGAGAGGTGCTTGCTTATGTCCTCAGTAACAGCTTCAACCCAAATCATTCTCAACTGTTGCGGGAATCTCTTATATATCCTAGAATAATGGCTATATTATTGTTATTTAAATTTATTTATATTTTATTAATTAAAGTATGTTGGAAGAACGAAGGACCCGGTAAAAGGGAGATATCTGATGTACGATCCATGAGTCTATAAATAAATGGCTCATGGCATCATTTGGGGGGATCTGGTCTTTTTGGACTGAGAAAAACTCTCTAGTTTTGAGACTTTGGGATTGTTAGCTGGGGCATTCTTGGGGCATTTTCTGAGAGAGTTTAGGGAGAGAAACTCTGTATATTTCTACTTACATTTAAGAAACTCAGTTGACTCAAGTTCATCTGATCTTAAGTGTAGGATATATATATATATATCACAACTCCAAGTGGATTAGGCTATTACCAATAAATTGGGGCTGAACCACTATAAAATTATGAGTGTCGTATTTTTCTCTTAAAGGTTTATTATAGTTTTGACGTCTACTCGTCGTTGGCCAAAATCGTGGTCAACATATATATATTATCATATATATATATATATGTAATGTTTGGATAATATGTATTCGAAGACAATTACAGGAAAGAAAAAAAGAATATATATATATTTGAGATATGTATTAATAATTTTTCATAGCTAAATGACAAAAAAAGGACACTAAAGGAAAATAAGGTAAAAGGTTTGACCATTTATTTTAGTAAAAGGTATACAGTGCCTTAGTAAATAATATATTATAACAATTGAATTTATATTAATATAATTATTAAATATCTAATCTTGTATTACAAATTATTATAATTATAATATTTTATAACATTTGAATTTATATTAATATAATTAATAAATATCTATTTACATTTGTTTTAAAGATATATCATGTAAATATTTAGAATATTCTGTTAAAGTTAACAAAACAAACCGTTAAAACCAAGAATTTTCGTTATCTACCCACTTGTTATATAGAAGAGATATAAATACTTATTTTTAAACATGTAATATCATTACTTATTAACATGTGATAACATACTATAAATATAGTATATTTATATTATGTTATGTTATTTCATGTAATAATTGTAATGCCCCAGATTTCGTAATAAGGTTTAGGACCTTGATTAGGCGGCCGGGAGGGCCATAATTGATTTATTATAATATTTAATGATTATATGCATATTTACGTAAATTATATTATTATATGATGGTGAATGCATGCATATGGGAGAATTTATTATTGTGAGGGTAATTTGGCCACTGTGGGCGTAATTGTATATTTTGGGTGCATGATTTTGATTAATTATTATGGCCACCTTATAAGGTGGATTGGTTCGAGCTATTCGACATGAGACGATCATGAGATGTAAGTGTTCGGTCTAGTCATAACGGGTTTAAGTTCGGGGCTCGGGGTGAGTCTCGGGATGATTTTAATGATTAGAGCATTACCGGGAATTAAAGGGTAATGGGTTATGATTTATTGGTATTTGAGAATATTGAGGATAGCGGGAATTGGAGAGCGTTAATTATGATTAACGGGATAGGTGGAAAGTACCAATTTTACCCTTGGAATGGTGTTAGAGGCTTTAAGTGGCGTAAGGGCATTTTGGTCATTTGAGGTGTGGATATATATGACATAGGAAGGCTGTAGAAAAACAGAGACAAAACAGGGGTTTCTCTTCTCCAACCCGTACACCATCCCTCACCATCTCTTCTTTGGTGTTCTTGAGACCATCTTGAGGTTTTGAGCTAGGAAATCAATGGTGGCAGCTAGGGGACTTGTTTCAACCATTAAAGGGGATCCAAAACCGGTTTCAAGGTGAGTTTTAGTCTTTGATTCCAGGTGTTGCTCTGTTTTTGTTTAAGCTTTTAGCTCATGGATTTTGATATGGGAAGTGAGAATCAAAGGGAGTTTTTGAGTTGATTTGTTTGGGTTTTGGTGAGGGGAAGTTATGGATGATGTATGGAGCTTTAAATGGGTGTTTGGGAGAGGTTTTAGGTTGATTTGAAGGACTGGTTTGGGAGGTAAAGAAACAGGGGAAAAACTGGGTTCGTTTGAGGTCGGTTGCTGGTTTGGGCTGGGCGCCGCGGCGCAGCAGGGGAGCGCCGCGGCCCTTGGCGTCTGGCAGGGGAGGCCCTCTCTGTCTGGAGGGCACGCCACGGCGCAGCTGGGGAGGGCCGCGGCCCTTAAGGCCAATTTTGCTAAAAACATGTTTTCAGCTTGGGGATTCAAGCCATAGGCCTCGGGGTTGAACCTAGTACCGGTTAAGTGGGGATTGAGGTCCCGGAGGCTAGATATTGGTTTGGGAACTTATATTGATCATTTTTATTAATGGTATCCTATATATTTGGTTATGACTAGGTGACCGCTAAATGACTAAAGGTTGATCGTTCTCAAGGGTCGCTCTTTAAATCATTTTAGCTCGGACCTGAGGTAAGAAAACTACACCCGGTTGAATATTTGAACGGGACTAAGGGCTCCCTGATATATATGATTGAAAGAATGGTATTATGCCATGTGTAAGAAAACAGTGTATGAATACAGTTGCGCCCTGTATATATATATGACATGCATGGCTGTTATCGATGCATGTTGGTTAATTACTGAGTATGACATGCATGGTTATTCTCGATGTATGTTGGTTGATTATTGAACGTGATATGCATGGCGTTTATTGGTGCATGTTGGATTATTGAATATAAAGCATATGATGCATGAGAAACACGTGCTTAGGACATGCTTTGTATACTAAGTGTGATATCGTTCAGAGCTTGAGCCTCTGTGGTTATGCATGATCCTAATTGTACTAGTACCT
The DNA here is from genome assembly GCF_963169125.1 of Humulus lupulus. Lineage (NCBI taxonomy): Eukaryota > Viridiplantae > Streptophyta > Magnoliopsida > Rosales > Cannabaceae > Humulus > Humulus lupulus. The sequence goes on along the minus strand of NC_084794.1, from coordinate 58,261,652 downwards.
ATTTAGTAAGCATGCTGGATACCTTGTTTATGGATATTGAACATGTGATATATGTTTGGTGGCATGGCTTACCTGTGTATGGCACTGATTAGTCAGGGACCGACTCTAAAGTCGATGATCATGCATTGAATGGCTCTATGGCATTAATGCTGGACCGACTCTAAAGTCGATGATCATGCATTGAATGGCTCTATGGCATTAATGCTGGACCGACTCTAAAGTCGAAGAACTTATAAGCGCTTAACTAGTCTTGGACTAGCTATTCAGAGCCAGGGCTTATGGCCCGGTGACGGTATGTCACATGGCTAGGGAACGCTGTTCCATAGTTACGACTCTAGAGTCGGGAGGAAGGTTATGTTGGTGACCAATCACCATGCACCTATCATGCTAAAGCTAGTGAGATGCTCACTTATTCTTTAAGCCTGGTGATCCTATCATCACATGGCTAGAGGGTGCTGTCCCCACATTTGTGACTCTTGTGTTAGTCACCTATTTGTTTGGACTGTTGGTCCTGGATAATAAATATAATTACTGTTGATATTATATCATGTTATATTGTGTTTTCTTGCTGGGCTTCGGCTCACGGGTGCTACGTGGTGCAGGTAAAGGCTAGAGGCAGCTGGACCATCCTTGAGTTGGAGAGCTTAGGTGATGACGTGTACATATGCAGCTGCTCGACCACCACGGCCGAGGTTTAAAGTGGAACTAGGGTTAAACCCTGTTTTGCCGCTTAGAACGGCCTGTTGTAAATATTTTCTGTAATAGACTTTAAAACTATATTTTTGGGATCCCAACATATATATTAAACGTTCTAGTGAAACGTTACATCTTAACCAAAATTTTTAAATCCCTAAACCGCTAATCATACTTAGTTCACGATTTTGGCCAAATGACTCGATTAGCGAGTTTAGCACTGTTTACAAGGCACATCGTAACGGTCCCTGGAGTTGGGGCGTTACAATAATGGAACACAATTGTATTATTATAAATATATAATTAATATAATACATATATATTTAGCCATATTCGAGTTGAGGCTCTTTGGGATTCTAGTATTCTACAATAAGGCAAATAAAAAAAAAGGATACAATGGGTAGTAAAGAAAATGGCAGTAAGACAAATTTCCCAAGTGGGACTTATCGCCACTTAGTAGATTGTTAGGATATGGTCGAACACCATTCACTATATTTCTCTTTCTATTTTGGTCATAGATACACACTCACTCACACATTTCATTGAGTGTTGCTATTTGACACCTCAAGGTGCCCAATGTCATGGGCTGACATTTTAACAACAGAAATGTCCGTTCGGCACCCTGACTCCTCTGAGCCAATGTCAGCCTTCCAACAATTCAGATAACAATGGGCACATTTTTCGCACGACCGTGTGCCTCTGCACACTTCCGTCTCTCGAACAACTTCTGCTGAGTCATGCTCTCAAGCATCTTTGAGTGCAACCATGCATCAAGGCTTTCTAGCCAAGACACTCACACTGTCCATAGGTTCTCACTATGGCAAGGCAAATCCCAACACCGATGCTCACCCATACATTCACAAGCCAAGGTAGCAGGTGTGGCCAAGAGCCAACACCAAGCTGACGTGCCAACACCTCTCATAATTCCCCCATTCGATACTATCCGAATAGCTCCCGTCACAGACTAAGGGCTCCCATACGTCCATGGTCCAATCCTCAAGGCACCATGCCTTCACTCTTGTTAGCAGGCCCTCGAGACTAGCTGCCAAACTAGTAGCACACACAGAACCTCTGTCCTTCTCAAGCATTGTGCACCCTTCAATGCATGTATGCTAGTAAGTCCCACGAATGACTTTCCATGCCATCTTGTGTCAAGACTCGTGACCATGGCGCACCATGACATCTCTCGGAGGTTTGGGCCACGTTCCATGCAAGCATCATACCGGCAAGCAAAGAGACATATGAGTCTATGAGTAGTCCTACTCATGGAGACATATGAGTCCCCTCTTGGTCCTCATATGCCCGCCCTACTAGCCCTTTTGGTTAGTAGTAGCTCACTTGACGCACCTGCATTAGGGGGTGGTGGAGTACTGACACCAGGTGCTCCCCCTATAAAGAGTCTTCTCAGCTTTTAGCCTTCGACCAAGAACATATATGATTTTTTCTTGGGAGACATACTTGGCTCTCAGCTTTCCAATTCTCCGAATCTCCCAAATCTGATATCATCATTATGTTCATTGACCCTTCAATATGGAACCTACCATGTCCCGTCCATTTTCGGGCAATATTGAAGATATTTACGAAAATGCCACTACCATACAAACTAGGCATCAGCATGCTCACCACTCTGCACCCTCGCGTGCGCATCTGATCAAGCACCAACCTAGATTGTAACATGCCCTCAAGGTCGGCATGTTACACTCTCTCCCACTTCAATTGTCGATGCTCTCATTGACAGACTGTTGGCCAATCTTCTTCCTGCCTCGACTCCTAAGCTCACTCCATGCTTCTTTCGAATCTTGAGTCTGCACTAGTTCCTCTACCACTGTAGAACAACCCACTTGGTGATGATCTCCATGCCCACTATTGGACTTGATCAAAGACCCTATGCCACCGTCGCTATTCAGAATTCTCCATGAAGTAGTGCTTCTTCACTCGAATACTTGTTGCACACATGAACTCCTCTGAGTCCATCACTACGTCCCTCTAGTCAACCAAGCAGCCCTTGCAACACTAGACCCAAAGCCAACAAATCATTTGATTGTTGCTTTCTCGCCAATTGTCCAATGCCTACTCCTATTGACAAGGACAAAATTAAGGTGCACCCTCAGGGTGAGTTTCGCAAACCAACCGTTCCCAACGACACCTACGAAACATCCTTTTGGTGAAGGCATGTCTCTCTTTAATGCGGCACTCGTGCCAACTGTAGCATTTATGTAGTATCTAGTGCACCCTTGTACACAAACTTTGCAAAGTAGTCTCTCAGACTTTTGGCCCTCCAGCCTTACTGCATACCCATGGCTTGATGCGAAATGACCACTACAATGTGGTCAATGATTTGACATCGTTCGAAACCACTGCACTGCCTTCTGGCTCGTGCTCATGTTGAATCTCAGCGTCGTGCCTTAAGTTCTGCCCCCAAATCAACCTTGCCTAACTCTAGATGACTTGTTGAATCTTGACCAACTCGACTGCACTCTACCTCACCCTTGAGGTCTGAAGTTGTTCCAATCCGCTATCTCCCTTCGGCATATGTTCTCCATAAACACGTGTCCCCATAAAACACTAAGCATGTCCCATAACATGTTGCCAAACCTGCCCAATCTTGGTCTCAGCCTACACCCATGCATATTGTCTATTTGCAACTTCACTTGGTCACCAGACCCACTCGCATCAGTCATGCATGTCTTTGCACTGTACAACCCAACTGTTGTTGTGTTTCCCCCTAGATTCACACACCAAAATTGAACAAGTACCCTAAACCTTCGAACATATGAATTGGTGGGCTCCCCCACTTCAACTTGGGAATAACTTCTCTTCTTGAGGTGTACCTCTCAAGGTATAGCTCGCAAGCTAACCGCTTTCTCTCATGCAGTCCCTCGTTCCATTTATCACTTTTGAAAATGATGCTGAACTAATGTCTCGGTCATTCTCGCTCTTTTCCCCTCGACATCTCTACATTGCCTTAGTACCTGAGTCCTGCTGACTTTAACCTTATGCAAACATTGAAGTGATGTTACCTTAGTACCTGAGTCCTGACGACTTTTACCCTAGGTAACTGGCTCTGTCTTTGTCTCTAAGTCTCGTTGACTTTACATTCTAAACAACTTAAGATCTCCATGATAACTCACCTCGATGCTTTTGTAATGGAACATTGGTCTGCTATTTGGATGTTTGAACCATGAAGGTCTCTCCCCCACTTCAACTGTTGGCATCCTTGACAACTTGCCCACACACAAGAACGCCTGGCCGCCCCAACTCTTCATCCACACAACAAATATAGAAGTGCACCTCGCAGGATGTGACTCTCGAGTCAACTACTTCATGTAGCACCATTGTCGTTCCCTTATGCGTGCATTGTCCACATAGCTATCCAACTGATCCATCATACTAGCATTTAGCCCCTCTAGGCTTCCAAGAAGAACTAAGTTCCTCTAGACGTAGCCCTCTGGCTCCATACAAACTTTAGCACAACTTCTCGACTTCTATTGGCCCTCTTGCAGTACTAAGTTTCCTTGAAACAACCCTCCAGCACTTAAGAAACTCTAATACCATTCTGACCACTGCGCGCAGTCTACTCGACCTTACTGGCTTTTGATGCATATATTCCACAACTTAACATCTCCTAAAATGCCTTAGTGTTGCTCCCACATGCTAACATCTCTGTGAGCCAACACGTCCCACTCCATTGTCTCGACGCCTCCCTTCTTGGGCGAAACAAGATAACATGCAAACACCTCCAAGTACGACTGCCCTATGACATCCACGGCTACTGCCACCTTGGTCTCCATGTGATGCCATTTGGCACACAAGTAGCAATTGAAGCATTTCATGTTCATCTTTATCTGGTTCCCCAAAGTTGTCCACTCTCGACCACTGTCGTGACTAACAAGCACTTGACAGCTACCATCTTGCTTCCACACTCTTGTGTAAAAGTTCCCTTTTCAACAACAGCGCTCTGTGCGACTTACACTATCACTCAAGCAAACCTGAACTAGTGAATCAAGCATACAACCTTGACCTCTCGATCAAACCTTGTCTCATGTCAATGAGTTCCAACTCTTTTGTAGCACCTCTCCACAATTGCACGTGGTTGTTGTATTTCTAGCATCACTAAGCTTTAATTCGAAGCAACCATAACTTGCCCCCTCTCTAGGAAGTCCAATATTCCCACGAAGAAGAGCATTCAAGTCTCATCCCGTCTCAGCTTACTGATCCTTTCTAGGTGACTAAACGGCTCAACGATATCTATTCAAGCATCTAGACCTATTGACCCTTCTACACGCCTACATCCCCTCTAGGATGGGCCAACTAGGTTCATCCCCCACTTGAGATGAATCTAGCTCTAATACCATATGTCACGGGCTGACAATTTGACAGCAGAATTACCCATGCGGCACCCTGACTCCTCCGAGCCAAGGTCAGCCTTCCAACCATTCAGATAACAATAGGCACATTTTTCGTGCGACCGTGTGCCTCTGCACTTTTGTCTCTCGAACAACTTCTGCTGAGTCATGCTCTCAAGCATCTTTGAGTGCAACCATGCATCAAGTCTTTCTAGCCAAGACACTCACACTGTCCATAGGTTCTCACTATGACAAGACAAATCCCAACACCGATGCTCACCCAGACATTCACAAGCCAAGGTAGCAGGTGTGCCCAAAAGCCAACACCAAGCTAACGTGCCAACACCTCTCATAATGCCCCATTTGATACTATCCAAATAGCTCCCATCACAGACCAAGGACTCCCATACGTCCATGGTCCAATCCTTAAGGCACCATGCCTTCACTCTTGTTGGCAGGCCCTCGAGACTAGCTGCTAGACTAGTAGCACACACAGGACCTTTGTCGTTCTAAAGCATTGTGCACCCTTCAATGCATGTATGCTAGCAAGTCCCACGAATGACTTCCCATGCCATCTCGTGTCAAGACTCGTGACCATGGCGCGCCACGACGTCCCTCGGAGGTTTGGGCCACGTTCCATGCAAGCGGCATACCGAAAAACCAAGAGAATCGCACCCATAAACCTCTGGCAGCATACTTCAACGAACTATCGGGGTGGCCCGGTAATGTCCATGAGTATTCCTACTCGTGGAGACATATGAGTCCTTTCGTGGTCCTCATATGCTTGCCCTACTAGCCCTTTTGACTAGTAGTAGCTCACTTGACGCACCAGCATCAGGGGGTGATGGAGAGCTGACACCAGGTGCTCCCTCTATAAAGAGTCTTCTCACCTTTTAGCCTTCTACCAGGAACATTTATGATTTTTGCTTGAGAGACATATTTGGCTCTTAGCTTGCCAATTCTCTGAATCTCCCAAATTTGATTGCACCATTGCGTTCATTGACCCTTCAATATGGAACGTACCAAGTCATGTCCATTTCCGGGCAATATTGAAGATATTTACTAAAATGCCACTACCATACAAACTAGGCATCAGCATGCTCACCAGTCTGCACCCTCGCGTGCGCATCTGACCGAGCACCAACCTAGCTTGTAACATGCCCTTAAGGTCGGCATGTTACACCTAATGCCGCACGAGGTGACACCTCATAATTGGTTAGCGATACCCTATAATATTTATTAAATTCAAATATGTGGAACCCAACATTGAATTGCACCAATAGCAATATGCCACCTCCTTGTGGTGTTGGGCACTACTAATACCCCTTAGCAATTGTCCATTTAATTAGTCAATCTTTCCAAAAAGGAAAGAACTTGCTAGCCTAGTCTTCCACATATATCATGGGTGAACCATATATAGTATATTCTAGGGTTTTAGTTTTATTATTCCCAAATAATAATAAGACTAATAAATAAAATATATCTTAATTATATTTATTAAACAACTATAGAATTATATTCTAAGTAATTAGTTTATTTAACCAAAATAAATTAATTCTAATTTCTATGCAATCCACTCACTACTTCTAACTTAAAAATAATATAGTAACTCAAATATTATTTTTCAACATAGAATAAATTCAAACATAAAAAAAAAATTAATCAAGTCGGATATTACACCTAAGTTCACAACCTCCTATAAAGAGGGCTTAGATATAATTGTAACACAATTTGAGTAAGTAAAAGTTCTACTATTTTTAACCTCAAATAAATAAAACTTGAGTTTTGCTATTGTTCTTGTAGTCAATAACATTGACTCGTGAAGTTGGTCTCATTAATGGTCAAATCACGAAAAATTACTTTATTTAATTAGTTCTTAGCTCTTAAACCCTCTCTTACTTCTCATTGATAAAACCTTGCATCAACAACCACTACAAAAACACAAGGGTTATACCGAGAACAAAAGTCGTCGGTAGAAGCCCGAATATTCTCAGTACAACTTCTACCGACAACATGTTCTCGGTAAAAGGTTCTCGACACATCCTCGTCGGTAGAGGAAAACTTCTACCGAGGACATTGAATATGTTCTCGGTACATCCTATACCGAGGATATCAACTAAAATGAAAAAAAAAATACCAAGTAGCCTTGGCGCAGTTTTGAAATATTTCTACCAAGAACATGTTCTCAGTATAGTGTTCTCGGTTAAAAAAAAATTATTGTAGTTAACTGAGACTAGACGTTGATGTTGGGTTTAACCAGGGCAAGTCAAAGGCCAGCGTTGGTGCTATGATGACGGACCATAGTGACAATGTTGTGGCTATTGGCAAAACAAATCAGGTTTCCTGGATTGGTGTTGGCAATAGAGCTTCAACCGATTCTTGAAGGTTTGTGGCTGGTCATTAATAGTAGATTGAAGAATGTAGTGGTTTGTTTAGACCCTTTACAGACCGTGCTAGAAGTCACCGACCTGGAAGATAATCTCAGTTTGTTGGATGTCATTGTATTGTAGTTGGCTTCAAAAGTGGCTAGGGCTTTGTTCCATATCTATAATAATATTGAGAATTCGTAAGGGGCACTACTGGTGTCCAACGCCACAAAAATGTAACTTACCGCTATTGATGCAATTAAATATCGGGTCCTACATATTTGAATTTAATATTTATTATAAGATATCGCTAACCAATCATAGGGTATCACCTAATATGGTATTTGACACATTAATGTGTCAAATAACACTCAATAGTATTTCTTATATGTATAGATGAGCAGCCAATAGAGTTGCTCATAATCTTGCTTCTTTTATTTTTTTTCTTTCCCAACTGTTGCTAAGAGGTATATTTTTTTTCTTTTGCATAAGAGGTGTATTTTATTGGTGTTGCTATTTGACATGTTAAGATTCCTAACACTACATAACGTGTCATTTTATGATTGGTTAGCGATACAAAATCATACTTACAAATTCTATGATGTATTTATTATTTATTAATTTTTAATAAAAATGGAGTGTATTATTAATAAAACTTTGGAGTGGAAATATAATCACCCCAAATAAATAAAAATCCGAAGACTTTGAAAGGCCAAAGTACAATTTAGACCTCATGTACATCATTTTATTATAATCTAACAATATCGTTCCCCTGCTCCTCCAATCCAGCTCTTGTTTTTTTTTTTCTCGTGTAGCCTGAACAAATTAACTAGCGAATTAATTATCTTGCTCTTTTAATATTCTCTTTCTTTATGCATTCATGGAGAAACTCCCATCTCTCACCATCACCCCCTTCTACTCCCTTATTTTCTTCCTTTATCATATCACTACAGTGAACTCTTCTAGACATCCATACATCCCCGTCGATAATATTACCCTGGATTGTGGGTCCTCGGCCGATATCATCGCAGAAGATGGCCGAGAATGGATGAAAGATGAACACTCTAAATTCGCTCAAACACCAGAACAATCTAATAGTAGTACCATATCAAATTATGCGTCAACATCCATACCCGTACCAAACTCAGGCACAAAGGTCCCCTTCTCAACAGCTCGTATATTTCGCTCTCCATTTACTTACAGCTTTCCAGTCACCCCGGGTCCAAAATTTGTCCGTTTATACTTCTACCCGGCTCAGTACCAGGATTTTGATGCCTCTAAAGCTTACTTTCACGTCAAAGCCGGTTCCTTCACCCTACTCAAAAACTTCAGTGCAAATCTTGTTGCCAAAAATTTGAACCAAGACTCTTTCATGAGAGAGTTCTGCATTAACGTCGCAGAGCCAGATCAAAGATTGAACTTAACTTTTGTTCCTTCATCATCTGATAATTATTCATATGCTTTTGTCAATGGAATCGAAATCGTTTCGATGCCAACAGACCTCTACTACGGAGTGGAAAAAGGTATGCATCCGCCAAGCTTCGTCGCCCAGAATAATCAACCTTTTGAAATCTCCGATAACCTTGCACTCGAAACTATTTGGCGAATAAATATGGGAGGGAGATCCATATCTGCAAAAGATGACACTGGCATGTATAGGAAATGGTCTGAAGAAGGTAATTCAATCTTGGTGACTGATAATCATCTTCCTTTTAATCCTACTGATGTCACTAAGCCTCTAGAGTACACCAAAATAAGCAACTACACTGCCCCTGATGAGGTTTACCAGACCGCTCTCTCAATGGGAAATAACTCAACTTACAACAGCCTCCACAATTTCACCTGCAGGTTACCAGTAGACAGAGGATTCAACTATCTGGTTAGGCTTCATTTCTGTGAGTTTCAGGAAGAGATCACTAAAGCCAGCGACAGGACATTCGATATCTATATAGGTAGTCAGGTGGCCCAGAGCAATTTTGATGTTATTGTTTTCAGCGGGGGTAATGGGATTCCGATCTACCAAGACTACGTTATATGTATTCACAACGAGGATTATCTTTCCATTGATCTACACCCAAGTAAAGAAAGATCAAGAAACTTGAATACCATCTTGAACGGTGTTGAACTGTTAAAAATAAGCAATAATGGCAATCTCGCTGGACCAAACCCTGAACTCGATCAAACACCGCCATTCTAAATGCTACAGAGAAATCGAAGAAGAAGAAGAAGAAAACGACCTTATTCGTTGTCCTTGGGAGTGGCATGGGTCTATTCGTAATTATATTCTGCATAGTTTGTTGGGTTGTTTTGTGGAGGGTTAGGAAGACAAAATTCTATAACGACTCCTACAAAGTAAAATCCAACAGATCAAAAGCATCATCTCTACCCGACGAAATCTGTCGTCGTTTCTCACTCGCCGAGATCAAAACAGCAACCAACGATTTTGACGATGAGTATGTGATCGGAAGGGGAGGTTTTGGCAATGTTTTTCGAGGGTTTATTGACGGTGGATCAACTGTTGCAGTGAAACGGCTCAATCCGGGTTCAAGTCAAGGCGCACGGGAGTTTGTCACGGAGATTGAGATGCTCTCTCAGCTTCGCTACGTCCATTTGGTTTCGCTGATTGGTTACTGCGACGACGACGGTGAGATGATTCTCGTCTATGAATACGTGGCGAATGGGACCGTCCGGGACCATATTTACGGGTCGGACAATGACCCGCTTCCGTGGATGCAGAGACTAGAGATATGTGTAGGAGCGGCGCGTGGACTACACTACCTTCACGCAGGTGTTAAAAATACAATTATCCATCGTGATGTCAAGAGCACGAACATCCTGTTGGATGATAACTGGGTGGCCAAGGTTTCAGATTTCGGATTGTCCAGAATTGGTGTAAGCGATACTGCGGTGAATACTGTGGTAAAAGGAACATTTGGGTATTTGGATCCAGAATATGCCCGGAATAACCAGTTGACGGACAAGACCGACGTGTACTCTTTTGGAGTAGTCTTGTTTGAGGTCTTATGCGCGCGAAAACCAGTAGATGTAAAGTTGGACGATGCGCAGCGCAACTTAGCATATTGGGCACAAAAGTGTATAAGCGAAGGGACAATTCAAAACATGATCGACCCGTTTCTGATGGGTAAGATTGCCCCAGAATGTTTCAAGAAGTTCATAGCGGTAGCACAGAGTTGCGTGCGTGAACAGAGGATCCAACGGCCCGCGATGCATGATGTGATGGAAAATTTGGAGTTTGCGTTGACGCTGCAAGAGCATGCAGACAGTGTGAATCAGGAGATAAATCCCGGTGGTGTATATTCATATCCAGAGCTGTCATTCCGCGAGTCCGACAGAAATGTCGCCAGGTACGATACATCAGGTTTGCAAAGTAGTACCGATTTAAGCTCGATGGGTTCAAACGCAACTGGATTGAGCTTTCTTACTGTGGAAACAGAAAGTAATACAGCCAATATGTTCTTGGACTCCGCTACTTCGAGATCCACTCAATAGAATAAGGCCAAAAAACATAATATTTAAAGGTTTGCATGGTTGATTTGAGTAGTATATGAATAATATATTGTACGGGCACCAGAGTATTGCAAGTTCTAGTTAGTTATTTGAAGTTTCTAATTATTTTACATGTTGTGATCGTAAGTTTGTGTGTGTCTGTGTGTATCTGTATGATATTGTACCGGTATGCATGAGAGTTCTGCCTGCACTACCTAGTTTAAAGTTACTGATTGTTTTACTATTTGTTGTGATCGTGAGCATTTGTATGTAATCTGCACTATATTATATATAAATATATAAGTTATTTTTAAAATAATATTGTATATAGTATAACAATCACTAATTAGCTTGTCTGGTTAAAAGTTTGATGTCATTAACATGCGTTGCAGACTATAAATTAGATTATATATATTTACATATACATATGTGTAATTTTACAGCTAAATTGGGTGGGTATGAACCCTAAATAGGTCATATTTTTTTTTATCACATATGGACTTCAAAATGGCACTAAAAGAGTTGTAATTAAAAAAAGATATTCAATTAATTATGTGAAAAGCAAAATAAAACATGAAACAAACAAAAGTAGCTTTATTGCTTTTCCAAAAGCTAGTTTTCATTATGATTGGATGCAAAAGTGACAATTATATATGTCGATCAAGAAATGGTTGGATTATATGTATATTATTTGTGATGTTTATCTCATTGCCGGGTTTTCTTTTTCTTTAATATTAATAATACATCAGGATAGACGTTGAAAATCTAAGATAAATTAGTTATACAACAAATTATATCCTCCAGGGAAAAAAAAATAATGCAACAATTTTTGGTCTACGTAATCGTAACTTCCACATTATTTTTATTAAAAGCAATAAAGCTAGTCCGAGTCTCGGTCTGAGTCTAAGATTAAATGGCATTCATTTATTGGGTTACATGTCCATAAAAATAAAAATGAATACGCACTCACTTCGTGAGCACTTGGTCCAATAAATAAGAATTATCTTGTTAGGTAGGACTAAAACTGGATTTAGGCCGAACAATAGTATTCCCTTTTAATTTTCTTTACTCTACTTTTTAAAATAGATTATCAAAATATAGTTTTTAATTTTATATCCAGCTTTTACCATGCACCTCGCATTGTTTTTTAAAAGCATACATTATTTTTATATTATATATTTTTTATCTCTTTTGTTAATTCAAATATGAAATAATGAGAAGAGATGAGAGAGATATTATTAAAAAAATATTTGAAAGATCAAAAATAATATCTAATTGTTGACGCGGTTTTTCGCCAATAGTGAATTAAGAAAATAACACGGTTGATTGGTGCTTGATAATAAATCAAAATAAGAAATGAACTCTAAAAAACACAGATCTTTTTACGTGGTTTGGTGGTTAAAATCCACGTAGTTCACGAGTCTATATTATTACTGTTTTCTCTCTCTATTTTGGCAGAGTTTCAGCATTACAGAATAATCGTCCCATTTTCTGTCAAATATTCTCAGTATTTATAGAGAAATTCCTTGGACATGTTTGGGTAATCGCGTGAGTCAATCACGGATTTACATATTTATTACATTTAATATAAACTATTCTCATTTATACTAGGATATGATCTGATCACGAAATAAATGGTCTCCTAATATCTAAGACATTAAATATTACAGGCTGGTCATAAATGATCGTATAAAAGTACCCGAGTCTTGGGAATTCGCGGGTACGCAATATATTTGAGTTACCACGAGCTAGATATATCTCTGAGCTCGTATTATGGAGGTCGTATGAATATCATAAGCTCGCGCTTCGCAACCTATGCATCCCTAGCTCGTATAATCATCGTGAAAACTGAGCTGTCCACGTGGATAATAAATGAATTCCTTGGTTATTTCTTCCATATATTTATTTTCCAGCTGTACCCGAGTTGAGTGAAGGACTCGTGCTGAAATTAGGGTACCCTCCTCCTCAACCACCGATTGCACCACGCTCCGGCTAGCGAGACCCATGCTCCTCTTTGCACTGGCCTGACAACAGTTTGCGGATGCACTCTGTGAGTCCAGCTCCAGGGCTCGCTTTTATGAAAATGAGATATGCGAGTTGCACATAAAAAATAGAAGGTTGGAAGCCGCGATAGAGAACATGCAGGAGGTGTTGAATGATCTGCTGCAAGGAAGGTCAAGCATACCCCTTCCCCAGCGTAGGAGAGAAAAGCATGCACGAGGGGAAACCACCATACCCGTGGACGGTGACAAAACACGACTCTCCACTTGTTATACCCCTCACTCAGAACGCGAGGAATATTATACACTAGTGGCGAAGCCTGGCGCGAACCCCACCTACAGGCGGTGCGGACCCAAGATTACCCCCATAAAAGCCTAACCTACCTTAAGGGGGAAGTTTAACTAGAGAGGGTCTGGGGTAAAAACCACACCCCCTGCAGCTCCCCCGAGGGACACAACCAAAGCAAGGGTTCAGTCTGAGAACCTGCAAGATTCCTTAAGCGAAAAGAAGAAGGAACTAGACACCAAAATGCGAAGCCCTCAAGGCAAGATTATCACTGCACCTGTGGGGCACAGAGATGATGAAGAATTTGACCATGATTCACCCTTCATAAGCTGAGCAACTCCCCACCAGCTTCAGAGAGTCTCGCATGGCTCCGTACGAGGACACTACAGATCCAAAGTATCACTTAGACACCTTCAATAACTTGATGAGGTTAAGGGGGGTCAACAGCAGAGCAAAGTGTCATTGCTTTGTTGTTACACTTAAAGGAGTTGCGTACAAGTGGTTCAAGAGGTTAAGGCCAGGAACCATCAAGTCGTGGCAGTAATTCTCTGACGAATTTATTCAACAACACCGTGCAGCCTGTGATTATGTTATGCCAATTACCAGCCTCGCTGACATAAAACAAGGCAAGAATGAAAGTCTGAAGAGCTATATCCATAGGTTCAATATGGAAGCAACAAAGTTGGGATGTTCAACTAGAGAAAAGCTCAAGATGGCTATTACGATCAGAGTTTGACCAGGAAGCAGGTTATGGGGTAACATGCTCAAGAAAGAAGTTACAAACTTAGAAGATTTCTTCGAAAGAGCACATAAGTATATACGTGTGGAAGAGGGCCATAAGAACTTGCATGTGGCGGAAAGCAAACCTTCCTCCGATCACCCTTCTACCAGTACGTCTGAAGATTTCGTGTAAAGGAGAACGTCGTGATAGAGGAGTCGTTGATCAAGTTGAAAATTGGAAGATGACTACAAAAAGGCTTTAAAGAATAAGCTAGCAGGATTCATCAAATCATCACAATCGACCCCCATAAAGATTCAAAGCAGGCGCCTAGCCTCACGAGCACCAATAGGTGCTTGGCCAAGTGCGAAACAGGCATCTTGTCTTGCGACATACATATATATATAAAAGTATTTATAATACACATATGTAAGAGCAGTGAACCTTATGAGACAACATTTGAATCTATAAGGACTAACTACCCTTATAGAATCTGAAAAAGTCAGAAGATCCCTCAAAAGTGACCTCGTCACGAACAAACCCATCCTATAAAGGGACCACGTCGCAAAAGATGAAAGGGGAACCCAAAGAGATCCCTAAGTCTAGATCGACTGAGTCGCCTTACTAAGGGAAAAAGGGCCTTGAAAATAGGTGTTCACAAGGTTTCACAAGGACCATCTCCCTACAAGGGTCCCGACTCGAGGAAAGATCACCTCAAGAACCATAAAAGGGTCTCAAAGAAGATGCTTATGAAAATGGTCTCAAAGAAGACGCTTATGACAAGGGTCTCAAAGAAGACGCTTGCGAAAAGGGTCTTGAAGAAGACGCTTGTGAAAAGGGTCTCACAGAAGACGCTTGCCAAAAGGGTCTCGAAGAAGACGCTTGTGAAAAGGGTCTCATAGAAGACGCTTGCAAAAAGGGTCTCGAAGAAGACGCTTGCAAAAATAGTACTATGCATAATGACGAGAAGGACGCTTCTCGCACAAAATAAATATGCGCGCAAGGATATATAAAAGGATAGCGAGAATCCAAAGGGTCAACATATCCTTATGAGTAATCAAGGTGCACCAACGGACACGAAACACACACAGTAGAGGGGTCCCAAGGGGAACCTTTTTCAAAATAAAGCTATTATCCATGAGGACTTGCGATGATCCCTCAAAAAAAAATATAGAATGGCTTGTCAAAGTCCTAAAATAAGGAAAATAAGGCGACAAGACACCTCACACCTTGCAAGAGGATCTCGCATAGCAAGGGCACCCTACCTCGACAAGACAACACTCGACTTTACAAGTCAATCTGGCACCATTCCTTTATTGGACATCTGTATAAATTCCACCTTCAGCCATAAATGAAGAATGAAGTCACGAAAACACAAAAGAAGGTTAAGAGGCCTCGCACAGCGGGAGGGCGTTCGCATAGCGAGACCAACTATAGCCTAGTGCTTTCAAACACTCTTGTCTAAATGTTTAACGTGCCCCTAAGCCTCGTATAAGCCTTATCCTTGGAAGGAAGGTCGATGAAGGCCCCGGGATGTTAACGAATGAAGCGCGAAGAAAAGGAGGCAAGCCTCACCCTGTGAGAAGGTCCCGCTGTGCAAGACCATCTGGCATAGCAAGGTCTTCATCGCCCAATAATGCTGAGTGACATACTTTGCTTCTTTATAGGCCTCCAAGAATAATGCGAGTATTGCACTCATGAAAAATAAGTATAAACATCATAATAAGTCTACAAGACTGCCTAAAGACCTCCTCATAGACTAGAGGGCAAGTGTAAATGCTAAAAGTCCACCAAGGATAAAAGGGCCGGTCCCTTATTGAAAAAAAATGGCTAAGGGTCACTTAGTCAGTACATTGGGGTCGCACCTATGGGTCTCACATGACCATAATCTAAGAAACACTCCCATGTCGAAAGACCCTCAAGGGTGATGTTGTGAGGGCCAAGTCGCACCGTGAGGCCAAGGTGCAAGGTCGTGTCACAAGGGCCTCAAGGGCTTGATCCGTATGCCCATTTCACGAGGCACCCCCAACCTCGTACAACCATCTCGCAAACTGCCTACCCTCACACCTCAGCCCCTCGCATTGCGGCTGTCCCTCGCATCTCAGCCCCTCGCACAGCGAGCCTTCCCTCGCGCCTCGGCCCCTCATGCAGCGAGCCTTCCCTCGCACCTCGGCCCCTCGCATCGCGTCTGTCCCTCCCGCCTCGGCCCCTCACGCAGTGAGCCTTGCCTTGCGCCTTGGCCCCTCATGCAGTGAGCCTTGCCTCGCACCTCGGCCCTTCGCGTAGCAAGCCTTCCCTCGTGCCTCGGCCCCTCACACATCCATCTCACGAGGCACCCCTGCCTCGTATGTCCATCTCGCAAGGCGCACCGGCCTCATACGTCCGTCTCGCGAACCCCGAGCCTCGCGCAACCATCTCGCGAGGTGTACCAGCCTCGTACATCCGTCTCGCGCACCGCTTCCCTCACGCATGTCTTGCGAGGCCGTGTAACGAGGGTCTCATGTGTGCGACCCGTATGCCCATCTCACAAGGCACCCCCACCTTATGCACTACGCTCATGCCGCTTGCAAGGCATCCACGCCTGGTGCAACCAAAGAACAGTGGGCCTCGTGCCTAAATATGATCGAGGATCTACGGGACTCACATAGAGCTGAGAAGACACCATTATGGATGAGACTCTGGCTATGCAAGGCCCGACACCCCTCTATGCATCAAGGAGACCCATGCTACCCAACTGAAGAATCCATAAGTCATTCAACACTTAGCCAAAGATAATGAAACTTGGAGCAATGGTGTGTCTTGGACATGTAAGAACTACCATCAGGTACAGGGTGTAGGGTGCATGTACGAGCACAGGATGTACGACCATGTGGAGGACAAAGGCGTGCCTCTGACATCCGTATCATACATGTAGTGGTGGTACGAATTAGTACAAGGAGTGAAGGCACTACTTGCATGCCTCTGACCATATACATGAGCCAACATCACAGCCTCCTGCACCACTATGTTTTGGTGCCACCGTCTTGACAATGTACTTATGTATAATTTTGTCCCCCGGGACCACAATGTATCAGGAGCCATTGGAGCTCCACTATAAATAGACCTTCACCCTTCTAGGAAATGGGTTGGAAAATTCATTGTATACTCAGGCTATTAAGCAATATACGAATGTTGACTCCATTGTTGATCTGTGTTTATTTTTCCTTAAGTCTATTCTGAGTTCATTTCTAGCTATCTCCATACTTACCTTTGAGTTTTCTGACCTAACATCGTTGACGAGTTCTCACCGTCAACAAGCATTTTTTAAACATGAAATGACCAAAACACCCTTCATTAAAAATTTGCGTTTTTCACATTTCTAGACATATCATGCAGTCGCAGGATGTCATTTCCGCGGTCGCATGAATCTCCTAGAAATGCCAAAACTCTTTTGGAATTGCGGCCGCAAGACACCCTTCATGCGGTCGCAGAAAGTGCTTTGAAACACCGTTTTCCACCAATTTTTTTCCTTTTGCCGGTTTTTCCACCATGTTTCCACACCTAAGTCACCTAAGCCCTTCTTCACCTGAAAATATACAAAAACAAGTGTAAAATAGAAAAAACAAAACAAACACCTAAAACTTTACTTGAAAAACACATTTATAAACGAGTCTAAAACTCGTTTATCACCTGCCTCAATATTTTCAATGCTAGGTTTTGCCCCCCAGCATGATCTCCACAAAAGCCTTCATGCACTTCTTGCATAATTTTTTTAACCTCCTCGGGCAGAACACACCGTAGGAGAGGCAATGAATGACCACGTCGGTATAACGTACCATCACTATGACATACCTCAGAGCTTGATAGAGTATTTTTCTTGCGTCCTTTCTTTCCTCTGGTAGCCTTCCCGTTGCAAGGTATTCCACTATGGGGGTCATCCAAGTCGGCCTTGTGTCGATCATCTCGACCTCTACCATTTTTTTTCGTCACGCTCAGACTCTCCAAGAACTCCACTAGAACTACATTCAAAGTCTCAGCTTCCTTGGTGGTGGCAAGTCTTGCCAAAGCGTCAACATTAGAGTTCTGCTCGCGAGGCATCTGTTCAACATTACTGTACTCAAATTCTGATAGCTCCCCCTTCACCTTAGCTAGGTAAGCCGCCATCTTGGTTCCTCGAGCTTGATACTCCCCCAACACCTGATTGACCACGACCTGGGAATCTTCATAACACTGTACAACCTTCGCTTTGAGCTCCTTCGCCACTCTAAGTCCAGCTAGCAAGGCCTCATATTCGGCTTTGTTGTTAGATGCTTCGAATCCGAATCTCAGAGCTGTATGGAATCGATGCCCTCTTGGAGAGATTAATATGATCCTAGCTTCGGATCCGTTCTAATTCGATGACCCATCTACGAATATTTTCCACAACTCCTGCACCGGTTCCTTCAAAAGCTCATCTTGAAATTCGGTGCATTCAGCCACAAAATCAGCAAGGGCCTGAATTTTGATTGAGGTCTGTGGTACGTACAGTATCTCGAACTGGCTGAGTTCAACCACCCGTTTTAAAAGACGTCCCGACGTTTCAGGTTTTTGCAATACATGCCTTAAAGGTTGGTCGGTCATGATGTGGATTGAATGGGACTAGAAATATGGTTTGAGCTTCCTAGAAGCCAATATTAGATAGAAAGCCATCTTTTCTATCAATGGATATTGTGATTCAGCTCCGAGAAGTCTCTTGCTTATATAATACACCAGGTTTTTAGCGCGGTCTTCTTCTCGAACTAACACAGAACTGACTGCACTTTCTGTCATAGCCAAATAAAGGAACAGAGGTTCTCCAGACATAGTCTTAGACAATACTGGGGGCTCGGCTAAGTGCATTTTTAGGTCGAGGAATGCCTGCTCGCACTCCTCAGTCCATTCAAATATCTTGTTTCCTTTGAGAAAGTTGTAGAACAACAAGCACTTGTCAGTGGATTTTGAAATAAAACGGTTCAGGGATGCCACCTTTCCAGTCAAACTTTGAACTTCTTTACGCGACCTAGGTAAGGGCATTTCCAACAATGATCTGATTTTATCAGGGTTCACCTCTATCCCCCTTGCATTGACTATGAATCCCAGAAATTTTCCCGATGCCACTCTGAAAGTATATTTCTGGGGATTCAGTCTCATATTATACCTCCTCAAAATCTCAAAACATTCATTTAGATCAGATACATGGTTATCGACAGTCTTGGATTTGACTAGCATATCGTCGACATACACTTCCATATTTTTCCCAATCTGACCAACAAACATTTTGTTGACTAACCATTGGTAGGTAGCTCCGACATTCTTCAGCCCGAAGGGCATAAATTTATAACAATATACATTAGTTGGAGTCAAAAAGCTAGTATGCTCTTGGTCCGCAGGATTCATCGCGATCTGGTTATATCCAGAATACGCATCCATGAAGGACATGACTCGTGTCCCGCGGTGGCATCTACCAACTGATCAATCCTTGGCAGTGGAAAGCAATCTTTAGGACAAGCTTTGTTCAGGTCGGAGAAATCGATGCAGGTCCTCCACTTTCTGTTTGGCTTCAGAACCAGCACAGGATTCGCGACCCAAATCGGGTATTTTTCTTCGCGAATAAACCCACACTTTAATAGCTGAGCTACTTCTTCCTCCAGTGCTTCAGTTCAGACTGTTCCTAAACATCTCTGTTTTTTAGATTTTGCAGGCACACCTTTGTCCAAGTTTAGAGTGTGCATGATCACACTCAGGCTTATTCCCACCATGTCTTCATGCGACCAGGCATAAACATCTAGATTCCCTTGTAAAAATTTAACAAACTCATTTTTCCTTTCATCACCAAGATTTTTCCCAATCTTAACAACTCTTGAAGTGTCTTTGGGATCTATGTTTACTTCCTCAAGCTCCTCAATATCTTGGAGCTCTGATCTGTCCTCGCCCATTCGTGGGTCGATATCATCACTTGGGGTGATGTCACTATCCTTTGTTTCTTGAGGTTCTTCCGTCCCGCAAGCAACTTCCACTTCCTGGGATTCCTCACCCCCGTCACTTATGGCCATTGCTTGCTGCCCGCGTTGTGATTTTCCCTTCATAGAAATGCTATAGCATTCCCTGGTAGTGAGCTGACTGCCTCTGATGGTGCATATTCCCGCAAATGAGAGGAATTTGATTGCTAGGTGGCGGATAGAGGTTATGTGGCTTCAAATGCCATCAACGCAGGTTGACCCAAAATCGCATTGTACGCGGCTGGACAATTGATGACCACGAACTCAAGCATCTTGGAGACAGTTTGTGGACCTTCACCCAATGTTACCACTAATTTGGCCGTTCCGATGGCAGCCGACCCTTCACTAGAAAACCCATATAGAATCATTGAGGTTGCCTTTAGCTCGCTTACAGACAATCCCATTTTTTCTAAGGTGGACCTAAAAAGTAGATTCATAGAACTCTCGTTGTCTACTAGTGTCCTCCGAACTCTCCGGTTGGCCAGTTGAACAGTTATGACCAAAGGATCGTTATGTGGGAACTAAACATGGCTGCCATCTTCTTCCATAAAAATGATTGGTTGTTTCTCCAATCACTGCTGCTTTGATAACCGTTGTTCTGGGACGGACTCCACTCTGTTATGAGACTTCAGTTCGTTGATGTACTTCTTCTGGGTACCTCTGCTCGTGCCTGCCAGATGGGGTCCTCTCGAAATGGTAGCTATATCTCCCCCTATTATCGGAGGAGGGGTGTCCTGATTCGCTTGGACTCCAGCTTCATTTGTTGGAGCTTCAGGAGCTAACAGAGGATTTTGTCCAGCGGGCTGACTAGGAGTCGATCGATTCTGGGCGTACTGGGCCAAAGGTCCTGCCCTGATGAGAGTCTCGATCTCATCCTTCAGCTGTCTACAGTCATCAGTATTATGACCGATATCATTGTGGAATCGACAAAACTTTGAAGGATCTCTCTTCGCTCTTTGGTTTTTTAGCGGTTCCGGCTTCTTCCATGGAAGGCGAGTAGAATTAGATAAGAAGATGCACTTTCTAGTATCCGTGAGATCGGTATATGTTGTGTAGACCGGTTTAAATTTCTCCACGGACTTGTTTTTCTTTGTTCTGCCCTAATCGCCCTCACCATTTCCCTTCCTCTTATTATTTCCCCTTTGGTTATTTTGGGCAACGATTTAAGCAGTAACTGCAACATCCGTTACCGCTCCAACGGGCTGGATAGGGACTTGGTTGGTTCCTACGATAGAAGCTCGCGCCTCTTCCAGGTTAACCCATCTTTGAGCTCGTGTCAAGAACTCGTCCACAGTATTAACTCCTTTCCTCTATAACTCTTGCCACAGGTTGCCTCCAACAAGAATTCTCGTCCTCATTGCCATGAGCTTGGATCTTTCGTCGACATCTCTAGCTTGCACAGCAACATTGACAAACCTACTTAGATATACTTTCAACGGTTCACTGGGCTGCTGCTTTACATTAGACAATGAGTCAACCTTAATCCGAGCTGTCTGGGAAGCCCTGAATGCTCTCTTAAAATCAATGGAAAAACTCTTCCACGAGCTTATTGAATGCCTCTTGTATTGTTTGAACCACTGTCTGGCTAGCCCAATCAAAGTCGAGGGGAATATAAGGCACCTTAGATTGAGCCCGACGTTGTGGGCCATCATTATGGTGTTGAACATCCCCAGGTGATCAGATGGATCCCCATCTCCGTCAAACTTTGACAAATGTGGCATCCTGAAACCCATTGGATATGCGGAAGTTGCAATATTTGGGGCGAAAAGCTCGAGCTCATCTTCTGAGTCACACTCATCTTTCTCTTTCTCTGATAGAAGCTTCTTCATTAGCTCCTCCATCTGGGCTAGCCTTTCGAGGGTTTGGTCCCTAGGTTATTCTGGGGTTGTTCAACAATTCCCATCCTATCGTACGCGTTTGGCAGGTTGTTGTCCCTCCAAGTTCGGGCTTGGTTTTGTGGGACATTCCCATTATCACGTACTTCGGAAGGACCACCCTCTTGACGAGTGTAACTGACTCCTTCATCACGAGCTGAATTTATTCTCTGCGAATTTAGGCGATCAAGCTATGGATCATATCGAGGGCTTTGAGCCGAACTTAGATGATTTCTTAGATCGCCCTCGGACCTATCGAACCTACCATTTTGATGACTTTTCGTCCAATAACTTTCATTTGCGAAGCTCATAGCTCGTGGTTGCGGCCGAGGATCCGGATTTTCAACAAGTGTTTGTGGAACATAGGTACGGGCAGATGCAGGAGGATTTCTTCTGCTGTCTCCATAAGCAGGAATGTCACGTGTAGGACGAGGCGGCGTCAGATGTCTTATGGGTGACGGGGGATGCCTAACTGGCAAGGCAATCCTTATCCCATCAAGGCAAACTAAATTAGCCCTCCTCTGTTCTGCCCCATCATTACTAGCCCTCTGCGCTTGACGATCCGATCGTGATGCAGGAGGGTTGGCTGGAACATTTTGCCTATGTGAACCTATTCCAGCCCCTCCTCGTGGGCTGCCATGGGTATTCTCAGGCGCTTGCAACACAGGAAACAAACTTGGGGTCGTAGTTCAAACCGATCGACTGATGTGCTGATAACCCCTAGGAGGCCAACTAGGTTGAGCATTTTGGCGATCTCGCGCTGTAAGCACAGAACTCGGGGTGGCAGTTCTGACTGACAAACTAACTTGGCTTGGATCGGTTATTCCTTTGGGGCTTATGAGACCCATTTTTCCTCTTTATGACATTAACGTCGATTGTAAGAGGGGATAATCGAGCCAAAACCTCCTCAATTTGCATGTTTTCCTTAGCAAGATGGCTTCTTAACTGCATATTCTCCAATTCAACCGCAGTTAAGTAGTCTGGGTTTGGATTCGGTGGCAATGACGTCGAACTCCCAGTATTTCCGTGGCCCACCGGTTGTTTTCCTGGACGTTGTTGAACTTTAGCGCCATGCTCGTTTGAAACAGCAGTATGATGGGCCTTTTGCCCACCAGACTGTTCTATCTCATTATCGTGCATTGAGCGAGTGACCACCATGATGAGATTTGACTGGGATTTTGATGAAAACACTAATCTCACCTCTCAATGAAAGCACCAAACTGTTGATGTAGTTTTTCGCCAACAGTGAATTAAGAAAATAACACGGTTGATTAGTGCTTGATAATAAATCGAAATAAGAAATGAACTCTAAAAAACAAAGATCTTTTTACGTGGTTCGGTGGTTAAAATCCACCTAGTCCACGAGTCTATATTATTACTGTTTTTCTCTCTCTATTTTGGCAGAGTTTCAGTATTACAGAATAATCGTCTCCTTTTCTATCCAATATTCTCAGTATTTATAGAGAAATTCCTTGGACAGGTTTGGATAACCGCGTAAGTTAATCACGAATTTACATATTTATTACATTTAATATAAACTATTCCCATTTATACTAGGATATGATCTGATCACGAAATAAATGGTCTCCTAATATCTGAGACATTAAGTATTACAGGCTGGCCATAAATGATCGTATAAAAGTACCCGAGTCCTTGGGGATTCGCGGGTACGCAATATATTTGAGTTACCACAAGCTGGATATATCTCCAAGGTTGTACTATGGAGGCCGTATGAATATCATAAGTCCGCACTTCGCAACCTATGCATCCCTAGCTCGTATAATCACCGTGAAAACTGAGTTATCCACGTGGATAATAAATGGATTCCTTGGTTATTTCTTCCATATATTTATTTGTCAGTTGTACCCGAGTTGAGTGAAGGACTTATGCTTAAATTAGGGTACACACTAATAAAATATAGAAAAGATAATCCTTTCAAAATAAAGAATAAGAAAAGATATTGTAACAATAGATAAAATTAAAAAATCTATTCAAATGCTCTTTTTACTCTTTTTCTTTATATTTTAAAATTATATCTAATATATTTTACATATCTAAACAAAATAGTAATTATAAATATAATGCAATAAAGATTCGTTGAGAAAAACAGTCTAAATATTTAGTGTGGAGATTTATCTTGCCTTTATTGTACAAAATATAGTGGGAGCGACAAAGGCCTTTTTTTTTTTTTTTTTTTTATATTTTTAAATCTTCGATCTCTTTGGAGATTGTGGTATAGTAATGAAAACTAGCTTTTAGAAAAGCAACAAAGTTACTTTTTAAAGTTTCTTTCTTTCATTATTTTGCTTTTTGCATAAAATAATTGAACGTGTATATGGTGATTACAAATTTATTATTGACATTTGCACGTCTACATGTGATCGAAAATATGTGTTGTCTATTTATTTATTGCCTTTGCCAATACATATTATACAAGTGTGAAAGTTAAAATAAATAAAGAAAGAAAGTTGAAATTTCCTTTTCATTTGGTGTGGGGAAAAAGAATACAACATTGTAGGGCATTTCTAACGCTAGACCACAACTCAATAAGAATGGCATTTAAGAAAATAAAATAAAATAATGCTTATTGCTCTCGTGAAGAATAAAGACATAAATGACGAACACTAAATTAAAAGTCGTCAAGATTTTTGGTCAAATAAGATATTTAATCAGCAATATTTAGACTACACCTTCTTAACAACTAAAATATTTTCACATTTGCCAACACATTTAGAAACACATTGGAATTTAGTAGATCTTTATGAGGAGAAGCATTATTTTGTCCAAACTATATTGTCGAATGAGGAGTGATAGATTTTTACCCCTTGCGAAAATGAATATCCCAAAGTTTTTAATATGCTTTTGTTATTCTTTTCAATCATGCTTAGCAAGGAAAAACAAATAGATAGTATAAAATTTGGTGGCTGTAACTGTAAGTGGTTAATTTCTTTATTTGTTTTGTTAAAAAAAAAATTACTAGTAATTTCAAAATAATATGTTGATAAAAATTGGAAAAGAATAGAATAATTACATTGAAAAAAATAGAGCGGTAGAATAAAAAGATTACTGTATTTGTGGGTCCCAATAACATTAATTAGATTTATTAGTAAGATAAAGATTATTGTTATTTGACATTTTAATTCAAGAGTTTAACAATATACGAAGTGACACATTATAATTAATTAGTGATTTAACAAATACTTATTAAATTAAAATATGTGTAACCCGATATTAAATTATACTAATAATAACGATGTATTGTCATTTTACCCCTTAACCATGGACGGAGCCACATAGTGGCAAGTGGGGGCTGCCCCTACTTAATTTTTTATTTTTTCATATTTTTTTACATATATTAATATTTTTGTTATAAAATAGTCTTAAATATATATAAAAAAACATTACATTTAAGCCACCATAAAATTAAAAAAAATCTTAAATTTAAGAAAATTAAGTTTAAACCTCTTAAATTACTATAAAAAATCCAAATTTAAAAAATATTACATTTAAGCCCGAAAAATAAAATAAAAACCTTAACTTTAAAAAGTTTATATTTAAATCCCTTAAAATTACAAAAAATAATTCTCTAAATTTAAAACAAAACAAAAAAATTAAACTCCACTAACATTATTAAAAAAAAATATTAGCCCCTACTCACATAAAAATCTTGGCTCCACCAATGCCCTTAAGAATACTCCAAAAGAGCGGTTGTTATAAGTTTTAAGTTTCATGAGAATGGGTAGCAAATGTTCACATGGAGTATATCTAAAACTCACACTTTCAAAAGTATAGGACCCACCACATTCCTACCTAAAAAATAAGACCAGCCATGGGAACAAACCCTTAAAATAAATAAATTTTTAATTTTTTAGTCACTTGGCAATAAAGCAATTAAATTTGGCATATCATCAATGTAAATGTGGTTAAGGATTTAATTACAAGCGTGTTAAATATCAGTATACTCTATCTATCATTATAAAACATAATTAAAAAGTTGAGAATTGTTAAGGGGTGTTATTGGTGCCTAACAGGACAAGAAGGTGACATATCATTATTGGTGCAATCCAATATGAAATCTCATACATTTAAATTTAATAAATATCATGAGATATTGCTAACCAACTATAATACCACCTACCTCGTGTATTGGTGACCATATATTTAAAAATAGCAACAATCTTAAAAGTTAGAAAAATAATTACAATATATTATATATAGCCAATGATTCATGACGGACCAGGTTGAAAAGGGGAATTGAGACTTCATTGTCATCTAACATATATTTATTCCTACAAACCCTACAGAGCATTTTATAATCTGGCAATCGAATATATAATATCACCTTCCTTCTCCATCATGCTATGCTAACATCTTATTAGCTCCTCCATCTAGCAACCTGAACAAATTAATTATTTATCGTCTTTCTTTCATGAAGAACCTCCCAGTACTTCTGATCATCACCCCTTTCTACTTCCTTTTTTTCTTAAATAATTATATCACTGCAGTAAACTCTTCTACACCTTCATATATCCCCGTCGATAATATTGCCATGGATTGTGGGTCCTTGACCGACAACGATTCGGAAGATGGCCGAAAATGGATAAAAGATGAACCCTCTAAGTTCGCTCAAACACAAGATCAACAAGCTAATAGTCCTACAAAATCTAATTATGCTTCCACGGCCATATTGCAACCCAACTCCGGCCCAAAGGTCCCCTTCTCCACAGCTCGTATATTTCGCTCTCCATTTACTTACAGCTTTCCAGTCACCCCGGGTCCAAAATTTGTCCGTTTATACTTCTACCCGGCTCAGTACCAGGATTTTGATGCCTCTAAAGCTTACTTTCACGTCAAAGCCGGTTCCTTCACCTTACTCAAAAACTTCAGTGCAAATCTTGTTGCCAAAAATTTGAACCAAGACTCTTTCATGAGAGAGTTCTGCATTAACGTCGCAGAGCCAGATCAAAGATTGAACTTAACTTTTGTTCCTTCATCATCTGATAATTATTCATATGCTTTTGTCAATGGAATCGAAATCGTTTCGATGCCAACAGACCTCTACTACGGAGTGGAAAAAGGTATGCATCCGCCAAGCTTCGTCGCCCAGAATAATCAACCTTTTGAAATCTCCGATAACCTTGCACTCGAAACTATTTGGCGAATAAATATGGGAGGGAGATCCATATCTGCAAAAGATGACACTGGCATGTATAGAAAATGGTCAGATCAAGGTTACTCAATCCTAGTGACTGATAATCATATCCCCTTTAATCCTAGGAATGTCACTAAGCCTATCAAATACTCTAAAATAAAAAGCTACACTGCTCCTGATGAGGTCTACCAGACTGCTCTTTCAATGGGAAATAACATGACGTACAACAGTCACCACAATTTTACTTGCATATTACCCGTGGACAGAGGATTCAACTATCTGGTCAGGCTTCATTTTTGTGAGTTTGAGGACTTGATAACCAGAGTCAACGATAGGTCATTCGGTATCTATATAGGCAATCAGATGGCTCAGCCATTTTTTGATGTTATTGACTTTAGCGGAGGTAATGGAATTCCGATTTACCAAGACTACGTGATTGATATTCACAGCAAGGATAATCTTTCCATTGATCTACACCCAAATGAAAAGTATTCTCGATATCCTGATACCATCTTGAACGGAGTTGAAGTATTCAAAATCAGCAAAAATTGGAATCTTGCCGGACCAAACCCTGAACCAGAACACGCTACGCCATTTTCAAATGCTACAGAAAAGTTGAAGAAGAAGAAGAAAACGACCTTATTCATTGGACTTGGGAGTGCCACGGCCCTTCTCGTAATCATACTCTGCGTAGTAAGTTTAGTAGTTTTGTGGAGAGCAAAGAAGAAAAAATTCTACTACAATTCCTACAAAGGAAAATCCAATAGATTATCAAAAGCTTCATCGCTGCCCGAAGAAATTTGTCGTCGTTTCTCGCTCTCCGATATCAAAACGGCGACCAACGACTTTGACGACGAGTTGGTGATTGGAAGGGGAGGCTTTGGCAATGTTTTCCGAGGGGTTATCGACGATGGGTCAACGGTTGCGGTGAAGCGGTTGAATCCTGGTTCAAGTCAAGGTGCACGCGAGTTCGTCACCGAGATTGAGATGCTGTCTCAGCTTCGCTACGTCCATTTGGTCTCTTTGATTGGCTACTGCGACGACAACGGTGAAATGATCTTGGTCTATGAATACGTGGCAAATGGGACTCTCCGGGATCATATTTACGGGTCGGACAATGACCCGCTTCCATGGAGGCAGAGGCTAGAGATATGTGTAGGAGCGGCGCGTGGGCTACACTACCTTCATGCAGGCGTGAAAAACACGATTATTCACCGTGATGTTAAGACCACGAATATTCTGTTGGATGATAACTGGGTCGCTAAGGTTTCAGATTTCGGCTTATCCAGAATTGGTGTCAGTGATACTGCGGTGAATACTTTGGTCAAAGGAACATTTGGGTATTTGGATCCAGAATATGCCCGGAATCAACAGTTGACGGAAAAGTCCGACGTGTACTCTTTCGGAGTAGTACTGTTTGAAGTCTTATGTGCGCGAAAACCAGTTGATGCGAAGTTGGACCATGACCAACGCAACTTAGCGTATTGGGCACAGAAGTGTATAAGCGAAGGGACAATTCAAAACATAATCGACCCGTTTCTGATGGGTAAGATTGCCCCAGAATGTTTCAAGAAGTTTGTCGAGGTAGCACAGAGTTGCGTGCGTGAACAGAGGATCCAACGGCCCACGATGCATGATGTGATGGAAAAGTTGGAGTTTACGTTGATGCTGCAAGAGCAAGCAGACAATGCGAAGGAGGAGATAAATCCCGATGGTGTATATTCGTATCCAGAGGTGTCATTCTGTGAGTCCGATCGAAATATTCCCAGTTACGATACATCAGGTTTGCAAAGCAGGACCCATTTAAACTCATTGGATTCAGACACTTCTGGACTTAGCTTTCTTTCTATGGAAAGTGAAAGTAATACAGCAAATATGTCCAAGTCCGCTACTTCTCGATCCACTACTCTATAGATATCTAAGATAGATTTTAGTAGTGTTTGAATAATGTATAATGTTGTACGGGTATGAGAGTATTTCACAAGTTATAATATATATGATGTTATCATTATCATGTAGTTTTCTTTTTTCTTTGATTATTTATGTAAAATAATAATACGTCAATATAGACGTTGAAAATCTAAGATAAATTTAGTCTACATATCCTATTAAAAAATTTATCTTCCGGAAAAAAAAATATTCCAACGAATCTTGGTCAACAAAATTGTAAATTTGGCAATATTATATTATGAAAAAACACTATGGCAACGTCGTCAGTACATTCTTGATCAGCGTTCCCATCGATAGAAAAGTCCAATAATTAGGAAAATAGCTTTTGGAAAACCAATTGAAGACAACTTTTTTTAAAGTTACCATCTTTTCATCTTTCCATTTTATATGAAATACTTAATCCACCTTTTCATAATTACAAATTTTATCGAAAATAAGGCTAAGTAACATGAAGAGGAAAAACACTGTTACTTAGGCTTATCCACAACTTAAAAAGTAGTAAAATTATTAAAATAGTGATTAAAAAAATATTGTAGGCTCATTAACCCACTCAATTAGACCCAATTGGTGAGGTTAAGACAAAATGTGTATTTTTAGTAATTTGTCATTAACAACCTATTAAACAATCTAGGTTAAATATTCATTCGGTACTTGTTTTATAGAAATACAAACTTGATACTATATGTTTTCAATAGTATTACTACAAAAAATAGTATTTTTACCGAGAACACTATACTAAGAACTTCTCAATATATGCATTTTCAGATACGCAGGACTTTTTCGCGGGTTGGAAAAATGATAAGCGGTTATACTGAGAATATAAATATCTCAAAAGCACGTGATCCCCTTATTCTTTCTCTTTCCCTCATTTTTTTTACAGAACTGATTCTCTCTCCTCTGCTCCGCCTCTCTCCACGGAAAAAGCTCCATTTCCATTTCAAAAATCTAATTTTTTAGGTCCAAAACTCTTCCAAAGTAAAGAGGTTTCTCTCTATTTCTTAAGGTAAAATTCATTTCTTCTATATATATTTATAAAATGGTAATCTATTTTTGTATATGTGGATTTTTTGTTTGAAGATGTTGGTCCGATTTTTCTTGAGCTCCAGTGAATGATTTGAAGTTGGCTTGCTCTTTCAAGATTCAAAGGTAATTTGTTTTTAATTTTTCTGTTTTGTTTTGTTTTTTTTCATTTTTTGAATAATGTATGTATATGTATATAGGGGAATTCTTCTATAGGGGTTTCACTTTAAGCCCTACCGGTAGGGCTCTCAGTGTTTGTTGACGCCGTTTCTCGTCAGCAGTGAAAGAAGAGCACGTAAACAATAATTGATAATGGCCAATTTAAATATGACAACACAAACACACGCTTTTACGTGGTTCAGCAGTTAAATCTGCCTAGTTCACGAGTCTTTATTATTAAACTCAAGATTATCTATGAAAATTCTTCAGTATGAATTCTTTCAGAGTTTTCTCTCAAGGTTCAGAATTTCGGTCCATTACAATGGGGCATGACCTCTCTATTTATAGAGAAGGCTGCAGAATACTATCCCACATATTTTGGGTAGTTACTCTTTTTGTGAATAAAATTAATAGCTTTAAATGCCTATAATCAGATATAAAAGGAAACGTCCCCTGAAGACCAGGGGACGTATAACTGACCAAATAATATCCCATGATATTATGGGATTTACAACAATAAATGCAGACTGCGTCTCTTATGGATAACACTTATAGATATTCTAGGTTTTTGTCATATATCTCCAAGGCCTTAGCTTCCCAGGTTTCTAGTCAGCTTTCGAGCTAGAGACATCTCCCGAGGTCACATGGCTTGCGAGATCGTATGTGCGTCGAGCTCGGGACCCCTGATCCGAGGTCATCCCTGAAGATGGATGCGTCTCCGGAGCTACCTTTCGAGATCATGAACACTCCGAGGTCACCATACTCGAGATCGTCTATGTCTTGCAGGCTCGATACTCAATCCTAGAGCATACTTCAAACCTTATGAGTCCACTTGCTGCGAATCCACCTTTCGAGGTCATATTTAACATAGCTCGAAATCTGGGTATAACAGTGTTTACAACCTGTGAATAGTTTTCGGTGCGATTTTTTTTATGACCGTGTATATTGTAGCTATTTAGAGCATCATGCAAATTTTCTGAAAATTCCAAATAGTTTACAGTACCGAAAACTAGGTTCAAACATGTTATTGCACGCGTGACTAATTTTTTGTATGCGTGTGGAAAACAGCATGTTTGAACCTAGTTTTCGGTACTGTAAACTATTCTGAATTTTCTGAAAATTTGCAGGATGCTCTAAATAGCTACAATATACACGGTCATAAAAAAAATTCGCGCCAAAAACTGTTCACGGGTCGAGAAACACTGAGAGTCCTACCGGTAAGGCTTAAAGTGAAGCCCCTATAGAAGAATTGTCCTATGTATATATATACATATGTGTAGATATTAGGTTTTTTTTTTAATATTTTTTGTTTTTTTATATAAATGAATTAATATTATTAGTTTTAATAAAAATCTGTTATTATATTAGGCTGAATGATTTTATTATTAGATTTTAAAAATGTTTATTAGTAAAAATGAGATTAGGAATTAGAAAATTGTTAGATGGTTAATTAGTATTTTATTTTTTGGTATTAAAATGAATTCTTTGGTAGTTTGGTAAATATTATGTACAAAATTAAATTTAGTAGACTATAGAACTTATAAATTATGATTTAGATTACCTTGAAGTGAATTAATTTTAGTTAATCTTATACTTTAATAGTATATTTTTGCAATTAGATTTAATTTACTTGAATAGTATATTTTTGCAATTAGATTTAATATGCTTCAATAATATATATTCTGTATGTAATTTGATTTTTAATTATAAAAATGTGTTCGCAATGTTCTGTTGTTTGTCTGGGTGTTGTTTGCAGGTTTTTTTATTTTAGGATAAATGAAAACGTAGCCGTTATGCTTACGATTATTTTTTAATATATATAAATTTAGGATATCAACTAAAATGTTGAATAAAATAATTTTTCAATAAAGCAAACATTTACTTGATTTCATTAGTAAGTTAACAAGTAAATTTAATAACTTTTTAATTATGATGAAAATAAATTTTATAAATATTAGTGAAAATTTTCATGTTTAATATTAAATATAAAACTAATTAAAATTTATTATATAATTAATTTAAAATAATAAAGTAGTTTAATTTAGAAGAAAAAAAAAGTAAGTCTAATACTTTTAAAATAATATTTATTCTAATCAAAATAATGTTAAAATTATTAAATTTAATATTTAACCAAAGATTAATTATTAATAAATTTAAATAATTAAATATAAACAAATAAAGATAATCATTAAACATATTACAATTAGACATCATAGAACATTATAATTCATTGAAAATAACATAAGATATTATAAGACGGAAAAATTTATCTATTTGTTTGTCTTTAGCAATAAAAAATTATTACCAAAGATAGGATAATGTGTTATTATCACATAGTAGTATTTCTTTAATTATTTCTATTTTCACTAAAAGCCTTAGACCCATTCGGAGAGGGTGAGACATTAGTGACTCTTAAATTTGTCTCTCTCTGAATTGTCTAGTTTGGATAGTTTGTGATTACTATATACCTATAATGTGATTTGTTACTTATTTATTGTTTCATTTGTAGAGATTTCAATATGCATTTCTTTTGTACTTGTAAGTAGGCAGACTTAATTTTAGTTTGCGTACTTATGAGAACTATGGGGAGGTGTTGCTGAACCTAGATTAAGTTGACAGATATTTATCTGATGAGTATGAAGCTAGTGTGATGGATTTTCTTCAGAAACTTTTTGCAGAAATGTTATGGGATCAACAAAGAAAATAAGAAGAAACTAAAAGAGCTCAGCTAGGGAGGTTCTCGGTCAACCTCAGCGTTGTGCTACAAAAAAGTTAGTTAATTAATTATTTTTAAGTTTGTTTTTCTTATTTATGTTTAATTATTTTTTTTATAAAAAATATGTACGCGACAGCGCAATTTAGAAACTGGGCAACTTGAGCCGATCCCCGATAGCTGTATGGATACTCACCATAAATCAGGCACAGGGTGGGTGACAGAAACAACCAAACAAACCTGGGTATGTTAAGTTTTTTTAACATTTTTCAAAATTTTAATTGTTTATTTACAGTACATAATTTTATTATATATTGTATCATAGAATCAATTGTGTGCATATCGCAACACACAACAGACATAGTCAACTAATAGTGAGAGTTCCACACCAGTTTTGAGTGCGCTTGAAGATGACGACTTGTTTTTGGTACAAACTGTTTTCGGAAGACGATGTGACCACCAGAAATGATATGGGCATATCCTTAACATAAAGGACTAAGCTCTATTTACTATTGATCCTCCACAAACTAGAGATGAAGAGATGGCTAAGATGAGAGAACGTGTTTGACAATTAGGGGAGCACATCCGAACTCATTGTATCACCCCAGAATTTCAATGTGCTCCACCACCACCTGATGATCCCGATGTTGAAGCACTGAGTCAGTAGGACTTATGTATGAGTTTTATTATTATGGACTATTACATTTTCATGTTTAGGACAACTATTTATTTTGATTGAGCAAACGTACTCTAATATTTTTATTTATATGTTTAATATAAGTGTTTTAATTTTAATTTATTGTTTTATATTTAATTCAAATTAAATTAATAAATAAGCATTTATTGCAGAAAAAATCTTGGTTCAGTCTATACCGATGACAATATCCTCAGTATAGCCCCACCACATGACAAAATTAGATAGTTTCCACCGATGATATTATCATTTCTCTACTGATAACGTTTTTCCTCGGTACCAGCTATATTGAGAACATATTTAATGTTCTCGGTAGAAGTTTACCTCTACCGACGAGGATGTACCAAGAACTTTCTACCGAGGACATGTTATCGGCACAGCTTCTACCGAGGACATACATGCTTCTACCGACGATGTTTATTCTCGGTATAGCCCCTGTTTTTTGTAGTGTATACTCATCTTGTACCCTGAAAATTGAATTCGTACATATATGGTATCATACACTCAAATTTGATTAATTAAATTTTATCAATATGACTGTCATATTGATAAAATTTAACTGATCAAATTTGATTTTATGATAACAAATATGTACGATTTCAAATTACAAGGTACTAGATGAATATTATTGAAAACATAAGGTACCGAGTCTGTATTTTGATAAAATATATAAGGTACAAAATGATTATTTATCCAAAAATTTATTTAAAAACTAAAGTAACATAATAACTTCATATATTAATTTATAATTATTTTATATATTTACTTGATTATTAAATGAACTATTTAAATATTTTAAATAAATAAATATGAATATAAATGTAAGAATCGTTTAAAAATATTTAAAAACTAAATATTTTTATTTTGTTTAAAAAAATTATTTTATAGACCACATTTATTTAGATCTTTTTAAATTTTATTTTCAAATATAGCACTTTTAAATTACTAAACATACCGTAGTTTTATGCTTTAATATTTTCCTAGAACACAACTAAAGTTGATTGTTGCATAAACTATAATTATTTCAAACTATCACTAAAAGAAGTTGTACATGGTTTTATCAAGCTGAAAATGACGCATAGTGTGCTGAAGCCTTAATAAGCACGAGCACAATGAGCGAGATTCAAACAGAAAATAAGTAACTCTACGTGATCAAGAAATGTAAACGAGGTAGGAAGAAATATGCAGAAGATGAACTCAGCTCATCTCAAAGGGTATGTGATCAGACAAAATACAAGAGTAGCGAATGCGCTAGGGTTTTGAATGGTCAACTTAAATAATTGTGAAGATTCAAAATTAAAAGCAATAAATGCTTTTGTCAATGTAAAGGAGCTTTCAACTATTGAAAAAAAAATATTTATATCAATTTGGCCAACTCCAATAAATTAGGAAACCGAAAATCTTAGTGATGGTAATAAGATCTCGTCATCTAATTAAGATGTGGTTGGAAAATGTACAACTTAGCATGAAAACAATGAACTTGGAGGAAAAGAATTCAGAGCAACAATGAAATAAAACTTGTATATTTCTCTTAAAGATGGAGTTAAACCAATTATCCAACCCCTATTGCTAGGGGAGGCTCTATATTTGTAGGTGAGAGCCTGTGTCTCTTTTACAATTTGGTCTCAATGGGACAATATAGCATATTGATATAACGCAGGAGGTTATGGAGGAAGAGGTAGTGGTGTTTGGTATATGGTGGTCGGCTCTACCACTTGTTAAGGACGTGCTTTTAGTGCTACCAATTTTTGCAAACCTCGCACAACCATTACCCTTATAATGTGTATGTCATATCCATAGTTCCTCAAGTTTTTACGTACAACTTCTGTCATTGTATCTTGTACTCGTTGACTCTTTGTCCCTAGAAGGTATGTTTGGCATTTGGCTTTTCTTCGAGACACATTTGGGAACTTGGTGAGCCTCAAGAGGTATTCAACACGATATATATGCACACCTCAGAGGTTCCATATGGTTTCATGCAAAACAATTTCTCTACTTTTTCGGGCACTACTTTCTAGTTAAGGGGCATGTTGCAAAATGACCCTTGATGTTATGTGAAAGTAAGTAAATGTCTATCTTTTTAATTTTGTAGTAAAATAGCCTAATCATCTATTTAATATCACATATTATCAAATATACCCTTTAACAAATTACTATTTTATTCTAAATATTTTAATATTATGGTATATGTATATTAGTTTTGTTTAATTAGTTTTTATTTTAAAGTTATTTTGATTTTTTTTCGTTTTTTATGGGTTGTTGAATGATATACCATACCACAAAATATATATACTGAGTTGAAAAATAATATACCATCAAAACTTACAAAATTATTACTCAAAAATATATATACTATGCTAACAAAGTTATATACTACCATTAAAATGTATATACCATGATACAAAATTATATACTACCACTATGTATAATAAAATAGAAATTAAATATCACAAAAAAAAATTATATACCATACCACAAAAAACATATACACTAATTGAAAAATAATATACCAACAACCTATAAAAAACTTAAAAAATCAATATAACTTTAAAATAAAAACTAATTAAACAAAACTAATATACATATACCACTATATTAAAGTCATACAATCCTAAATAAATAAATAAATTATAAAAAAGGCAATTTAAATAATCAACAATGTAAAATGGTCATTTATCTATAATTTTAAAAATGAGAACATTAGCTTCTTGATGGGTTTATTTTATTTTGGACAATTTCCTATAATTTCTCTTCTAGTTAAAGGCACTGAGGTTGAGGCCCATTTGCAAGGCAAGGGCCTTTCGTATGCCTTCATAGGCGGAGGCCTCTAACGAGGATGTTTCTTGTGAGGTCTTCATGGTCAATACTCCTCGCTTCTTAATGAAATCCTTTCATGTGAGACCTTTTCTTGTGAAGTCATCCTTTTTCACAGAATATTCATTCTAGCTTTGGTCTACTATCCAAGGAGTTCTTTTTCTAGCTTTTTATTATGATTATTATTATTTTCATTACTACATATAGGGATTAGTAGTGTTTTTCTCTCTCTTCAAGACTTGTGAACTATTTTTTGAACAAGAGAACTTGGCCCCTATAAATATTCATCATTTTTCTTCACTTCCCACACACACATTCTAGCTTGGAGGGAAAAACTTTGAAAGTCATTTAGGTGGTCTTGGTATAATTCCCGAGGAAATTATATTTTATATGAGATTTTTAATAGAGTGTGAAAAAATATGACTTTTTCTTTCAAAAAAAAGTTAGTCTATGACATTTTTTAAGAAATTTAACTTTTATGAGTATATTTTCCCATATTTTTGTATAAAGGTGGGTTTATGCTATAATTTTACTTTTAATCAAGTTTTATTACTTTGGAAGACTTATTTGCTTTTTTTTATATTACTAATTTTATATTAAATTTTTCTTTGGTTGTTTTGCCATTTTTTTTTCTTTTTTGTAATAAGAATTATGTTTAAAATTGTTTTTTTTATTTATTATAAACTTTTTATTTTTATTTTTTTAGATTGTACGTTTCTTTTTTCAACTCCAATGTAAGGTAACCAGTTACTTGATTGATCTTTGACATTCATGTAAAAAAAATCCTAGAACTAGGTTAAATAACATGTACCAGGAAGGGTAACTAGTTACCCTGAAAGAAATAATTTTCTGCCATAAGAGGGGTAACCAGTTTCCATAAGAGAGATGACGAGTTACTCATATTAAATATGAAAGAAACATCAAATTTTAAGGAAAAAGAGGAAGAACAATTCATTAAAAAAAGAAGAAGAAGTAACTATGATTTTAGTAACATAGGTAACTAGTTACCATAAAGAACCTAGAAATATACACATACATCAGAATGTGATGATAACAAGTTATCCCCAGAAATATACACACAAAGAATGGAAATGTAACCAGTTACCACAAATCTGAAGAAAGAAAACAAAATCAGATCCACCTTTCCCTTCTCTTCCATCTTCTTCATATAATTTTTTTTTCTAGATTTGAATGTTCCCATCAGGGTAATTGGTTACCCAATCATGTTTTCATATTTTTATTAGTTTTCTTTCTAAATTTTGGTGTTCCTATAAGGGTTACAGTAAAAAGAAAATGCTGAAAAAAAATTGATTTGAATTATTTTACATATAGTGGGGAAAACTATAAAAAAAATACAATAATAAAAGATAATAAATAAAAAAATAGTAAAATAATTATGTAATGTTAAAATATGTGTGAAAAAAAAAGAAAAAATGGAATGAGAATAGAATAAGTACAAAAAATGAAGAAGAAAAAAGGGAAAAAATTGGGAAAGAAAACTAAAAAAAATATGAAAAAAAAACAAAACAAAAGAAATGATGAATGAAAAAAAACACGCGAATGAATAAAAATGAAAAGAAGAAGAAGAAAAATAATAGAAAGAAAAAATTGGTAGAAAAAAATAAAAAAAAATGGAAGAAGAAAAAAAACTCATATGTGTGAAAAAAGAAAAAAAAATAGAATGAGAAAATAATAAATACAAAAATGAAGAAAAAATAGAAGGAAAAAAAACTGAAAAAATATGAAAAAAAAAACAAAACAATATAAATGAAAGAAAAAAAAATAGAAAAATGAGTAAAAATGAGAACAAAAAGAAGAAGAATGGAAAAATGGAAAGAAAAAAAAATGAAGGAAAAAAATGATAGAAAAAAAGGAAGAAATGGAAGAAAAAATAAGGAAAAAAAGAAAGAAAAAATAATTAAAAAATGAAAGAAAAATAAAAAATTGAAAAAAATAAAATAAAATTACATTTAAAATAAAAGAAAACATAACTATGATAAAAAAATATATGGCATTTTCATATTTTAGTTAGGAAAAAAAAATGAAGGAAAAAAATGATAGAAAAAAAAGGAAGAAATGGAAGAAAAAATAAGGAAAAAAAGAAAGAAAAAATAATTAAAAAATGAAAAAAAAAATAAAAAATTGAAAAAATAAAATAAAATTACATTTAAAATCAAAGAAAACATAACTATGATAAAAAAAAATAGCATTTTCATATTTTAGTTAGCTACTAATTGTGTTACCCATACTTTATTTTTTTATTTAATAAATTTTTTCATACAAATTAAAAAAAGTATAATTGCACACTGATAATATAAAAGCCATATTTAAAAAAAAAAATCCCTTAATTCCCACCAAGTGCATTTCAAGTCAATTTGTTTCTTGGTTAGTTTTCATCGCCGACCTCATTTTTTTGGCATGCCTCATCTTGTTAGTTTCCGTAGGTTGAGTACACAACTCAGAGCTCCTAGTCCACTTGTTCTTATCTCTTGAGGCTACCTAGGCCACATGCACACCCCGCGGGTCTTTAAGATGCTCTCCAACCTGTAAGCACATCTCATGTTTAGTAGTTTGACATAAAGGTTTTGGACAAAGACTTTCATCTTGTACAAGACTTTTTGTTTTGGACAAAGACTTTCATCTTGTACAAGACTTTTTGTTCTAATTTGTGCTTTATTGATTTCCTTTGGGACTGTTTGGTAAAATTTTTGTTTTTAAATTTTTTAAACATAAAACTAGAAATATTATTTTATTTTTGTTTCTTTATTTTAAAAAAATAAAAATATGTTTGGTAACTAGTTTTGTTTTTTGTTTTTAAAAACAAAAAATAATAAATGCGTTTGATAACTTTTATTTTTATTTTTTGTTTAACAATATGATGTGTTGATTTAAAGAAGAGAAGAAAAAAAAGAAAGGAAAAATTGAAAACTGTTTAAATTTTTTTTGAAAGTGATAAAATTCTATTTCCAAAATTTTAATTAAAATTTAAAAAAATAATAAATAAAAATAGAGTTACCAAACACATTTTATGTTTCATTGTCAAATTTTTAATTAATTAAATAAAAAATTATTTTTAAGTGTTACCAAACAACACCTTTGTTTTGCGGTATTATTTCTCCAAGTGTTATATCCTTCATTAGTATTGTTCTTCTAGCCACTAAATCTCCTAACAATTCCTTTCAAAATAGTGCACAATCCTGCTTACAAAATGAATTGACTTGTAATTTCTGTAACAACTTTTTTACCACATAATGTAACTTTAGAAACCTACTTAGAGTGAAAATGCATCTTGTAACAACTATAGAGTCCATAAAAAATCTGGTTTGGAATTTTCCCTAACATTTTTAAATGAATTAACTTAACTATAGAATTCAAAGATGTTTATTTCTCACACCCTGAGATTACCAGTCTCCATCTCAACAAACAACTCATTATAGATATCTCATCATCCATAAACTACTTAGCTCTCTCAACAAATGTGCGCTCGGACTACATACTCATTAAAAAGAAATTATTTGGATTGTTAATCCAAGTCTTGTCGATTGATATTTTATGTGTGTTACGCT
Source organism: Humulus lupulus (assembly GCF_963169125.1). Taxonomy (NCBI): domain Eukaryota; kingdom Viridiplantae; phylum Streptophyta; class Magnoliopsida; order Rosales; family Cannabaceae; genus Humulus; species Humulus lupulus. The sequence goes on along the minus strand of NC_084794.1, from coordinate 58,221,798 downwards.
ACATAATGTTAGGGAAAAAAAAGTACGTATTCATTTAACTTATTCAAAATTAGTGTGTGTCCTAACCCACATTTTCACTTCATTTATACAATGGTAAATAACTTATCCTATTTTGATTTATTGTATACATATAATGTGATATACACTCATAAAATTGTTTCAATTTTGTGAAAATATTGGCAACACCTCCCCATAGTTCTCAAATGTGTAAACTAAAACTAATTATATATACATACAAGAGCAAATGAGATGTATACCAAAATCTCATCCAAACAATAATTGAGTAATAGATCACACTATAGCTACATAGTATTCTCAAACTATGCATGTGGACTAAGTCATGGATAATTTGGAGAGTGGGGATGTAAGCAGAGCGAGACAGGGTCGGGGATGGCTCCGCCAGGACCGCCGAATTCATGTCCCCCGTCTCCATCCCATTAGGGGCGGTACCTGTGGGGACCTTACCCCATGTGTTAAATTGACATTTCTATCGGAGATGTATATTTAAAAGTTCTTACAATCGGAGATTTTTTATGAGTAATTAAATAAAATTATCACTATGTCATAATAACATTGTAGCCTATCATTGGTAATATTTTTTTTCACGACAGAAATACAATTAAAAGAAATGTTGTATATATATATTTTGGGTATATTTGATATATTATGAATAAGTTATAAAAACTTATAAATAATATCTTTAAGAATAAATTATTAATTATTTAGTCAATTTTATTTATTCGAAAAAAAATTATACTAATTAATTTGTTAATTAATTATAACCAAGGAATAAAAATAGATAAAATCAGTAGACATTTCAGAGAAAAATCAGAAAATTGAAGGTCCAAATATGTTTTAAGTAGTTAAATTTAATCTTTTAATTTATCATCGATTTATTGAATATCTATTGGAGGAAAAAAAATTATACAATATTAGTGGAATAGTTATTAAATTAAACGTGGCCTATAATTGTGAAAAAATCGGTAGATATCAATTTTTATACAATATTGATACAATTATATATTTTTCATTTATTTTTTTTAAAAAAGAGAAAGAATGAGAAATGAGTGCATAACGTTGTATCATATATCTGCATATAATAAGTGCATAACGTTGAATATATATTTTAAAAAAAAAATTTAAAAAGAGAAAGAATGAGAAATAAGTGCATAACGTTGAATATATATTTTAATTTTTTTTAAAAAAAAGAGAAAGAATGAGAAATAAGTGCATAGCGTTGAATATCATATATCTGCATAATCTTTTGAATTTATGTACGGAAAAATATCATTTTGCTCCATGTGCTTTGCTCGAATACTCGATCGACCCATGTTTTTGTTAAATGATAAAACATACTCTGTGTTTTACAAAATGATACCCTCAATCCGATTTTTATCAAACAATTTTTCAATATGAGTAAAATGCCCCTTAAGATTTTTTTAATCAATGAATTAAATTATATAAAATAAAATACTATTGAATTAAAAATAAATATAAAATTTTAAAAAATAAATCATATTTTAATTAATTAAATTAGAATAAATATGTTTTTCATTAAATAAAAATTTATACAAAATCAATAACCTAAATTACATTAAAACTAAATCTAACCAAAATTAATCATAAATTTTAATTAAAAAAACAGAATAAAACCAATCCTAAACAAGAAAATTGAATACAAAATTCAAATTATTTTTTCATATACCTCCAAATTCATGCCCAAATTTTTGTTCATCTATAATCATAAAAGTCCAAAATTAGAAAGAACAAATCCAACTCCAAAATTCATGAATATAGACCTATAAAAGCTCAGAACATCAATAAAAGTCAAAATGACAACATCATGGTTTCGAATTCTTGCTATTTCCAATAAGCTAAAACATAAATCTTAAAACATAGATCTCCCAAAAAAAGCACTCATCCCCATCACCAACAACCCATAAAAAACTCAAAACATCACAACCTAGAAAAACTCAAAACATTACAAAAAGCCAGACCAAATCCAATGTGACCCAGAAAATGAAACCCAGATTCTTTCATCATTATCATCATCTTCTTCAATGAACTAATAAACAAAATCACTAAACTAATATCATCAACAACATCATAATCAATCTAAATAGATAAAACAATTATAAATAAAATCACAAAACCCAGATGAACCGAGATCTAGCTACCTCCGATGTTCGCAACTTTGACCTCATAACATCGACCTCGCCGACCACAAGCCTTCTCCAACCACATTGAAGTAGCTCCGGCCTCGCCGCAACCTATGCCCCCCATTCGACCGAGCCTAGATCTACCTCCGATGTTCGCAGCTTCGACCTTACAACTTCGACATCACCAACCACAAGCCCCCTCCGACCATGTTCAAGTAGCTCTGATCTTGCTGCAACCCTTGCCTCCTATTCGACTAAGCCTAAGCAGCCCAAATTTCTTAGCCCCTCGACAAGCCCTCTTCGACCACTTTGAGCCCAAGCAGCTCCATCCTCGCTGCAGATGGAGTGGTTGCAGAAGTTGTGGTTGCCCATCCGAATCGATTGAAGAAGAAGAAGAAAGAAGAGGAGAAAGATGATAGATCTAGGGTTTGATTTTTGTATTTTAATTTTTTTTATGATTTTAATGTTTAGTAGTTGTTTTAATTGATTCAAATTTGTTTTTTATTTTTTATATTAACTTTTTAAATTTTATTTGTTAAAATCATTAAGTTTGTTTAATGTATTAAAATATATTTTTTAAATAAGTATTGTTTCCAAAAAATTTAGCACGATGATGTGGCACAAACATAAGGCACATGAAGGACACACAACGAGATATTTATAGAGGACTGGTAGACTCACAACTAGACAGGAGAAGAAAACATGCTATCGATGAATTCAAAACTTATACGGAGCAGCGGGAAAAGAAGTTTACAAAAGACATGCGACCAGAGTTGCTCGGTTAAATATAGTTAAAGTTCAAAGTTAGTTTAATATGCAGATATTTGTGAGATATTTGTATTTAGTATATTATTCACCTATTATTTTTATATTTACTTGTTGCACAAGTTACGCAAGGCCCATGTGGCCCATCTATGTACATTCATGAGTCTATAAATAGATGACTCAAGAATTCATTTATTTTTTACATTATAATTCTTTATTTTCAGAGAATTCTAAGGATTTAAAGCTATTATCCACATTTTGTATCCTTTCTCTCAGCATTTGAAACTCAGTTGACTCCGGCTCATCTGGTTGTAGGTTTTGGAAATTTACATAAATAACAGTATTAAATGGACGTAGGTTATTACTGATAAACATGGCCAAACAACTATAATTCTGTGTGTCGTTTCTTATTCTTGAGTTTATTTCTTATTCTATATCGTAAATTTGACTCAGTGTTGTTGACCAAATCAGGGGTCAACAAGTATAATATTTATTTATAGGGTTCCTTGGCAAAATAGCCTCTTTTTATATTGCAATTTGCACTTTGGCCTAGTTTCAATAGTTTTTAGCTAAATTTGCTCTTTTATTAATGAATTTTTGTATCACCCATTTTACCCTTAAAATAAAATAATAATAAATTAGAACAAAAACTCTAAAATATATCATCTTCTTCCTCTCACCCATCCACCCACACCCCATCCACAACCACACATTCTCATCCCGCTGCCACCACCACCACCACCGGCGACCACTGCCCCTTACTGTTGCCACCGCCGACGAACACTGCTCATCATCGGTTACCACCTTCTCTCCACAAATTCGGCCACCACTCATTCAAAATGTTGGTTTATAAAGCTTTTTTTAATGAAATATGAGATTTTTTATATTGTTTTTGTAGATTTAAAATGCAAAATGATTGTTTTAATATATTGAAAGTATAAGTAAGGATTTAGGTTTATTTCTGGAGTTTTATGGAGGTTAAAGCTTGAAAATATGAAAAAATTAATGGTGGTTTCGGCTATTTTTGAGATAGAGAAGTCCATAATTTTTTGACAGCTTGTCTAATTTTTTGACAAGCATTTTATATTTTAGACCTGTTGCCTAAATTTCAGACCAATAGTCGTATTTTTTCGACCACCTGTCTAAATTTTAGACCACTTGTCAAATTTAGACTGGTAGTCTAATTTTTAGACAACCTGTCATTTATTTTCAACCACATGTTGAATTGTTAAACGGGTTGTTAAATTATCAAGCAAGTTGTCTAATTTCTAGATTTTCAACTTGATTTTCATTTTTTATATAACTTTTTAATCAAAGTAATACCAATAATTTATATTTGTTTATTGTATTATTTTTTTTTTCAGATGTCATTAAAAAATATTGTAATATTATGTGATGGATTGTGGAAAAAGAATGAAGACTCATGGAAGTGGATTTCAAATGGCTCACGATCAAGATCAAGTTTGGTACAAACTAACCTAACTTATGAGGAGTTAGTTGAACATATTTATGAAGTTACAGAAATCGATCACAACCTCTTCAACATGGAATTAACTTACAAGATAACGACAATGGTGGAGATTGAACCAATTGCAATGAAAAATAGTAGAAACATTGTTAGTTTCTTTACATGGCAAAAGCGTGATTTAGTTCCATTATGTGTGGGTTTGATCAAGAAGATGGAAAATGTGCGCTCATCAAGGATAAACTTGTTACTAATATTGATTCTACTACAAATGTTGATTCTATAGCAGACATTTCTACTGATGATGATTTTGATGATGTTGGTTTAAACGATGATAACAATGTTGGTTTAGATGATGACGATGATGACAACGATGACGATGATGATGATGACAAAGATAGTGACGATGAAGAGGGGGAAAGAAATAATATTGATGACGGTCTTGTTGAGGTAAATTTGAATGTCCCATGTCCTGAAAATAGAACTTTTGATGATTACTTTGACGATGCATACATATGTAATGTTCCTGATGCTAGTTCTGCACCTCACACTCTTGAAAATAACCATTTACTACTTCCTCGTGTATCCCCTAGTGATCATTGTAATGAAAGAAGTCACATTAGTAGTACACCATGCTCAAATGCAGCAAGTATTGATGAAGAGGTTTTTTAAGCTGGTTAATATTTTGTAGATAAGAAAGAGTTGAAGAAACAAGAAATTAGTGGTTTTGGTTTGTGTTGACCCCAATTGTAAGTGGAGAATTCGTGCGACAAAGGCATATGCAACATGTTTGTTTTTTATTCGCAAGCATTGTAATGAGCACACTTGTTTTTTAGAAATGTGAAAAAATCATCATCGGCAAGCAACTTGTTTTATTATTTGAGAGAACTTGAAAGCGAGATATGAAGGTGTGAAAAAAGGTCCAAATCCAGCACAAATAGTTAATGAGATGAACAAGAATCTTGGTGTAAAGTTTAGTTATTGGAAGGCAAGAAAGTGCGCACATGAACTTATAAGGGGTTCAACAACAAACAATTATCCAAAACTCCCCTCTTACTTGTACATGGTCCAAATGTCTAATCCTGGTACGTACACTAGATTAATTGTTAATGAAGAATAAAGAATCAAATATTTAATTTTGTCTCTGGGAGTATCCGTCAGAGGTTTTCATTACATGAGAAAAGTTATATCTATTGATGGAACTCATTTGAAAAACCAATTTGGAGGAAATTTACTCATTGCAACTACACAAGATGGAAAATTTCAAATTTATCCTCTTGTTTTTGGTATAGTTGATTATGAGAATGATGCATCTTGGAATTGGTTTTTGACATGCTTACGAGATCAAGTGCCTGATACTACTGGTTTAGTGTTTATATCTGATAGACACAAAAGCATTATAAAGGGAATTCGAAATGTATATAAAAATTCTTACCATGAAGCTTGTATATGGCATCTTGGATAGAATATCAAGACAAAATTCAGTGGTAAAGGTTTGAAAAGGCTGTTTGAGAAGACGACAAAAGCGTACAAATTTTCAGAGTTCACAAACTTATTTGTTGAGATTTCTACAAAAAAGCCAAGTCTGGCAACATACCTGAAGAAGGCATCTTTTGAAAGCTGGTCCAGAGGTCATTTCCATGGTAATTGATACAACATCATGACCACCAAAAGTTCTGAGTCATTGAACCAAGTTTTTAGAGAAGCTTGAGAATGACCCATCATTCCTTTATTGGAGGAAATTATCACTACACTCTCCAGATGGTTCTATGAGAGAAGGACAAATGCAAATTGTTGTCCAACACCACTTACAGTTGACAAGGAAGATATAATGAGACAAAGATATGAAAAATCAAGGTACATGAGAGTTACACTCATTAATCTAAGTAAGTTCCGTGTTAATGGTGAGCCACTAGATGATCTAGTTAATATTGAGGAACATTCTTGTACATGTCGAGAGTTTGACATTGATAAGATTCCATGTGCTCATGGTGTCGCTGCAGCAACGTATCATGGAGTAGATATTTATAGTCTATGCTCAAAATTCTACATGACTGAATTTTGGAGGATGGCTTATGCAGAATCTATTTACCCTTTACCACTTGAAATAGAATGGCAACTTCAAGAAGAGGTTAAGTCTCAAGTCGTTATCAATCCAGTGAAGTTAATTCCCCAGGGAGACCAAAGAATAAATGAATTCCTCCGAGAGGAGAGTTTCCAAGGGAGAAGACTAATTCTGCACCTGAATCTTCATCAAAGAAAGTAAAGGGTAAGGTTTCTGATGTTGATGGGGAAATAAAGCCACGAAAGTGTTCCAATTGTGGATGTTGTGGACACAAAAAAACACAATGCAAGAAATTTATTTTTTGATTTATTTTGGACTTGGTTTGATATGTAATGCTATGATAATATTGTGTGAATTCATATTTTGGACTTGGTTTGATATGTAATGTTTTAACTAGGTTGTCCGAGTATTGAAACTGGTTGTTAAAAGTTTTAAAAAGACAGTCAAATTTGAGACTAGCTATTGAAAGTTTTAGACAGACAGTTGAAATGTTAGACTAGCTGTCGAAAGTTTTAGATAGGCAGTCAAAATTTTAAACTAGCTGTCGAAATTTTAGATAGGCAGTCGAAATTTTAGACTAGCTGTCAAAAGTTTTAGATAGGCAATAGAATATATGCTACCTAATCCTTGATCATCCATTAAGATTAAGTTTTGTTTAAGTTTATAAAATGTTAATTGAGATATATGTTGTTTTATTGTGTTATTGGAGCCTTTTTGGACATTTCAAACATCTCAGACAACCTGTCGAAATTTCAGACGAGGTGTCAAAAGTTTTAGACGGTCTATCCAAATTTTAGATTAGTTGTCAAATTTTTTAAACAGGTTGTCGATATTTGAGACTAGTTGTCGAAAGTTTTAGATAGGCTGTCGATATTTGAGACTGGTTGTCGAAAGTTTTAAACAAACAGTCAAATTTGAGACTAGCTGTCGAAAGTTTTAGATGGGCTGTCGAAATTTCAGACGAGGTGTCGAAAGTTTTAGACAGGCTATCGATATTTGAGACTAGTTGTCGAAAGTTTTAGACAAGTTGTCAAAATTTTTAAACATGTAGTCAAAATTTGAGACTAGTTGTCGAAAGTTTTAAACAGGCAGTCAAATTTGAGACTAGTTGTGGAAAGTTGTAGTCCAGCAATGGGAATTTGAGTCTAGCTGTTGAAAGTTTTAGGCAGGCAATCAAAATTTCATACTACTTGTCGAAATGTTTGGACCACCTTTCAAAATATTCAGATAGCCTGTCGAAATATAACACAAAGAGGTCTAAAATAGAAACATCCAACACAAGTAGTCTATAACAGTTTGTGGTATACCAAAACAATTTTAAACATAAACAAAATACGATTCCATTGTCTTGCTAATAAATATTCTATACAAGTCATACCATAAGAGTTTGATACATAAACAAAATACTATTCCATATTTTCCTTTATTATGGATCCCAATCTCTATTGTAGATTTCACATGACATTTTTTTTTTGAAAGAAGACAATATTGTCATCATGAACATAATTCATATTTAGCCTACACATGTTGAACTCGATATGCTTGATGGAAAATATTCCACAATCTGCGCTGCATAAAGCAATTACAATTATTTAACTCGTTCAAAATTAATCAAAGCACATATAAATTTTTGGATGAAGTACCTGGATTGGTCTTGAGGAATGTCACACAACCTTCGACATGTAAATGGCTCAGGAATTTTGTGAAGACGACCCATAAACTTACCACTTTGACGAAACAAGTATGGTAACATGCATTGGAATGGCTCCAATTGTTTGTCCAATTTTCGTTCAGGTGTGAGATTTAGATTACTATCGAACACTACAATCTCCCACTTTTCCAACTTGACTGCCAAAGAAACCCAATGTTTGACTTCGATATTTAGTGGTGTGTAAAGTGTGTGAACATTCTCCCTAGCCTTTCCTCTAAGTGGTTTCTCACCATTAACATACTTAATCAAAACATCATAAAATACAAAGTCCTTGTAATTGTTACCTAAATTGAACTTCCCCAATGTCTGCAAAGCCACTGAGAAAAGAATTCATCAAGAATGGAAACATTATGATCAAAGAGGTCATGATACTTTTGTGACCTTTTCTCATGCCCCATAAAGCCTCATCTATATGTTGCATTAGTAATATCATTATACAGGGTAGCGTAAGCAAACTTTCATTTATAATATTTGAACAAGTAAAATTAAAAGACAATTATACTAACATCAATAGACAACCATGTTGTTGGGGTAAATAACTCTTCGAAGTATTTCCTTTGGTAGCTGCCGGTTCCACAGTTAATTAACATGCTACACACATCAATTTTTAAAATTGTGTTAGGCTTGTAAAGACAATCATAATGCAAGGAAAAATAATAAATTAAAGTACCTTTTGTTGTTCTCATTGAACCACTTCATAAAAGCCTCTTCCTTGTGCTCATCAATCTTACAAAATGGATAAACTTTGAACCCATCACTTTTTCTAAATTTTCTCCTTTTTGTTTGGTCTATATATGTGTTAGGACTAGTTTTGGTATGTTTTTATGGCGTGTTTTTAGATGCAATTTTAGTCTTTTATTTGGTTTTGTGCGATATTATGCCGATGTTTATTGTGTTTTCAGGATTAAGTGTGATTATTAAGGAAATAGCTTGAAATTGGAGTAAAAGCGCTTAATTCTTGAAGAAACGATGTTAAATGGGCTAAGGAATGGAAACTGGGCGAAACCGGGGGTCAAATTGATGATTTAGTGAAAATTTGGAATTAGAGCCGCTACTCTATGGTGTAGAGCGGCAACCCTAAGAGTTACAGAGAAGAAAAAAAAAATCAGCCAAAATTAGAACTGCGGCTCTACCAGACAGAGCTGAGGCTCTATTAAAATGAGAATTAGAGCCGCGACTATATCAGACAGCGCTGCAGCGCTACATACTCCAGAGATGAAATCTGGAACGCAAAACACATTAGAGTTGCGATGCTACGAGATGGAGTCGCGGCGCTAGTCCGTACGGAAGCCAAATTAAGGGCATTTTTCAAGGGCAATTTTGTCCTTTCGCACATAATTAATTTGTGACTATAAAATATTTCTTAATGATGTTTTGAAGGGGAGATTAACCCTAGGAGACAGTTGGAGGCACATTGTGGAGGATTGCAAGTAGAATCAAAGAATTCATCACAGTTTTCTTCTTTTCTACTTTGAATTTCTGTATTTTTGGATGCATTTTAATTCTTCTATGGTTATTATGAATTCTGTCATGAACTAAACTCTTTTTCTAGGGTGTTAATGGATTCTCCTAAACCTTTATTTTATATTAATGCAAGTTTTATGATTTCAACTTTATCTTGTGATTTATTCAATTTGAATCTAATGCTTGTGAATGATTGATCACCATTGACATGAAATATATGATTTTGATTCGAAATCTGAGAAGTGAGAATTGAATATGATGTAATTGAATGAACATAGATTTCATATTAGGACGAGAGTACCTGTGTGGTCTATGTAGTTTTAGGGTTAATCTTAATTCCTGTCTTATGTTTATTTATCACAGAGTTGTAGAAAATTTTCATAGGATTGAGACTTATATATCCTAGTACGAATATAAGTTATTATTGTTGACCTGCTATCACAAGAGAAAAAAAATTGAATAGTAAGATTTGTGTTAAGGAGAATTAAAGGGGATGGTTGATGAAATTGATTGCCCTAGTTCTTAATCCATTGAATTTTCTTAACGTTGTTTATTTTCAGTTATTGAAGTTAATTTCATGTTTTTGTTTTATAATTTTAGTTAATTCTTGTGACTCAATTATCGTTAGCCAAATAGAAATAGGAGTTAAGGCTTGGTACTTATATACAGTCCTCATGGGAACGATCTCACTTACATGAGTTATTACTTGTAAAAACGATAGGTATACTTGCGTGTTGGATTTTTCACAACAATATGGTGTCATCAAGGCAGGAGCACGTTTCCTTTTTCTCATTGCCCTAGGATGAGGAGATGTGACCTCAACTTTATTTTCATTATTGCAAACAACATCATTGCCATTAAAAGTAGGTGGAGTGACATAGCTATACGCATCTCCACACTCACCACCATCAACTTTTATGCAATTATGTTTAGCCTCTAACTCAAACTTAGATTTATTAAACTTACAACTAGAACTACGAACCATCATTGATAACACGAAGTCCAATTTAGAGTCCATTTCATGTTGTCGCTTCATCAACTCATCAAAACGAGTGTTCATTTTCTTCTCCAAATCAACCCATAACTTTATCATATTGCTCGAATTCTTATTTGGATTGGCATTTGAAGCTGAAGGGCACATTTTTTTTTATCATGTGGATCATTTGAAACAACAATCTTGTCTTCTTCCTTATTGTATTCAATGCCTGACTAATCTCTTTATACTCGAGCTCTTTTGATTCCTGATGTAAGCAACGAGGAGTCGCATTTCCTTCTTGTTTGTTTGCAAATAAATTTCCAAGTAAATATATTGCTTCATTAATCCAAACCTAGAAAACCAAAAATCAAAAGAGATAAATTAGACAAACTAAAGACAAGATACTAATGTTTAAATTCATTCAAATATGAGATTCAAATATACTAAACAACTAACCTGAAAAATATAAGGAAAACCATATAATTTGTATGATTCTTTGATTTTTTTTCCCACCACCCTTATTTTGGTACTTAACAGACTTTTTCTTCAAATTCTCCTTCAAACTATCTAATGTGAGATTATAACATAACCTACCCCATGAATATTTGTTAAAGACATCCAAGTCCTCAAAAATACCCATGTTTTCCTCCCCTATAGGTTGTGCAAGCACTACTCCTTCCAAACAATAAAGCAAAACAAGTCTCAAATGATCCTGATTTTTCTTTATATATATATATATTTTTTTTTCAACTCCCCTACCAGATTTTCTTCGCTCATATCCACAAATATAGTTTCTAAATCTTTAAGAGTAATGTGTCCTTCTACGTCCCTAAAATACTTTTTTTAAGCCTATTAACCTCTCTTAGACTACTCAAGTTTGGGTCATTGAATTTTCCCTTATTAAAGCCACTAATCAATGCAAACTCGTGCGTTGAAAACCTAACAGGTTGACTACCAATATCAAGCCATAACTCATTTTCTTTATTAGTTTGTACCCGCCTCTATAAAAGAAAATGTATCAATTGTCCACTACTCTTCGCTACATCAATTAGTTTATAAAGATGACCAAAACAAGAAGTTGTGAATGCTTCCAAATCTTCATAAAAAAGTAGTGATCGTATATTCCTCAACACTTGTATCATGTAGGCTACAGATACACGACTTGCAAAATGTTCATTCTCCATCAATATCGGTCTTAGTGATGGTATGTCTAAAGATTTCACCTATAAAATTATAACATTATGAATCAATTATATTATTATTCTTACTTATCATACAATATCATTCCATTATTTATTTATATACCTTAGAAAATAGTGGTGATGGTTTCAATGAATATTTTTCATTTGTCTCTTCTCTTGCATGTATTGAAGGAGAAGATGATTTCTGTGGAGACTTTCTAATTGCTTCTTTTATTGCTTGAGTTGGAGGAGAGGTTGATGTCATTGGAGACTTTTCTATTACTTCTTTTATTGATTTTTTTTAGGAGACATCACTAATGAAGTGCTTGAACATCCAAACACCATTTTTTTGTAATAATACTACCTGCAAAAATATTCAGCAAGACCTGAGACAAGTAATTTACAATTTGACAGTCCAAAACTAAATACCTATTACAAAAAATGAGACAAGAAATTTACAACTAACCTGTCCAAAATTAAGTACTTATTACAAAAACTGAGACAAGAAATTTACCCCGTTCACAAACCATGCTCAAAAGCTTATTGTCACTACCATATATTCCTAAAGAAAAACATACAACCAAATACTCTATCCCAATATATTCAGTCATGCATTGTGCCTATTCTAGTGACTATTCCAATTGTTTGTTCAGAAATCACAATTCAGTATAGAAAACCAATCAAAATTGTATCAGATTATGTAAAAAAAAATTCATATCAAAATTCCAATGGCTAATGCTTCTCACCAGACCCCATTGCCTCTTGAGTCTCATCTGTCCTGCAAGAATATTGATTACATATACTCATGAAAATAGGTTCCTTAACACAAAAAACCTTCACAAAAGTGAATCCACCAAAATAAAGTTAATGTCCTAATCAGATGGTTGGCTATAAAATCTTATTTTCATAATGCCTCTCATCAAATACATGCATCACTAAGAAAAGCTAAGATGAGAATACTAATGTTAGTGACTGTTGTACCCTAATTTTAGCCCGAGTTCATTCACTCAGCTCGGGTACAGCTGGCAAATAAATATACGGGGAAATAACCAAGGGAATGATTTTTGCTTGTTATCCATGTGGACAGCTCAAAGCGCGAGCTCATGATATTGAAAGATGTCCAAACACGAGCTTGAAAGAGATGTTCAGCTCGTGATTGTCCTAGTATGTTGCATATATGTGGATCTCCAGAGACTCGGGACCCCTTTATATGTATATTTATGACCAAGCTGTCATAATTAATATCCTAGATATTAGGAAAGTATTTATCTTGTGATCAAATCATATCCCAATATAAATGGGAATAATCTGTATTAAATGTAATAAATATGTAAATGTGTGATTGACTCACGCGGTTACCCAAACTTGTCCATGAAATTCTCTTATAAATACTGGGAATATTGGACAGGAAAAGGGACCATTATTCTGTAATACTGAAACTCTGCCAAAATAGAGAAAAAATAGCAATAATTTTGACTTGTGGAATAGGTGGATTTTAACCACTGAACCACGTAAAATATTTGTGTTCTTGTGAATTCATTTCATCTTTCATTACGGTTTATTTCTAAGCACTAATCTACCTTTTAATTTCTTAATACTCTGTTGGAAAAAAACTGCGTCAATAGTTTGGTGCTTTCATTGACAGGGAAATTAGTGATTCATCAAAATCCCAGTCGAATCTCATCATGGTGCTCACTCGCTCAATGCACGACAATGATACAGAACAGCCTGGTGGGCAGGAGGCCCATCATACCACTGTTTCGAATGAGCATGGCTCTGAAGTCTAGCAACTTCCGGGAAAACAACCGACCGGTCATGGCGACACTGGGAGTTTGGCATCATTGCCACTGAATCCAAACCCAGACTACTTAACTATCGTTGAGATGGAAAATATGCAGTTAAGAAGCCATCTGGCTAAGGCAAACAAACAGATTGATGAAGTTTTGGCTCAATTACCTCATCTTCCAACCGACGTTAATGTTGAAAAGAAGCAAAGTGGGTCTCACAAGTCCCACAAGAATAACCGATCCAAACCAAGTCCATTAGCTAGGACTGCCACCCCAAGTGTGACAGTCAGAATCCCGTGATCCGCAGAGGGAAAGACCGGGTAAAAAGCTGTGCAATCCCACATTGCCTGGGGAAGGTCAAGTTTGATGATTCTAAGACTGTGTAGGTATGGGACTACACAGTTGAAGAGGGCTTAAATGGATTAATGGGTACTACCTATATCAACAAGATGCATCTTCTTTTCGATAGACCATCACTTGAGAACTTCAAAGTTAAGCGTGCTTGACCTGGAGTAATCTCAAGATAGGTGACCTCTTGGGAAGTTTTCCCAAGAAGTGTGCGAGTGAGGAGAAAGCACGCTGAAAACACTCGTGTTGGTTTGTAGGGCCAGTCGTCATTTCAGGAAGCAGCCATAGTGACGTGGGGCGACAGGGACGTCGGACCCTTAAGGGTGGGTGATTGTGACAATCAGAATCCCGTGATCCGCAGAGGGAAAGACCGGGTAAAAAGTTGTGCAATCCCACATTGTCTGGGGAAGGTCAAGTTTGATAATTCTAAGACTGTGTAGGTATGGGACTGCACAGTTGAAGATGGCTTAAATGGATTGATGGGTACTACCTATATCAACAAGATGCATCTTCTTTTCGGTAGCCCATCACTTGAGAACTCCAAAGTTAAGCGTGCTTGACCTGGAGTAATCTCAAGATGGGTGACCTCTTCAGAAGTTTTCCCATGAAGTGTGCGAGTGAGGACAAAGCATGCTGGAAAGACTCGTGTTGGTTTATAGGGCCAGTCGTCATTCCAGGAAGCAGCCATCGTGACGTGGGTCGTCACACTAAGTTATGTTCCTATAGGGCAAGATTGCTAGAATGCTCATCCCAGGGGCCTTTATAGGGGTCATCAGCATATCAGTCGATCGGTTACAACTGCAACCCCAAGTTCGGTGCCTCCTTCACAAGCACCTAGGAATTCCCATAAAAACCCACGAGGAGGAGATGGGACGGGCTCATAGAGAAAAAATGTTCTAGCAAACCCTCCTACGTCACGATCGAATCATCAGGCGCAGAAAGCTAGAAATAATGGGGTAGAACAAAGGCAGGCTAATCTAGTTCACCCCGATGGGACAAGGATTGCCTCACTAATAAGGCTTCCCCCGTCACCTATTAGACATCCAACACCACCTCGTCCTATGCGGTACATTCCAACTTATGGAGACAATAGGAGAAACCCTCCTCCATCTGCCCATACCTACGTCCCACGGACGTGTGTTGAAAATCTAGATCCTCGGTCTCAACCACGAGCTGTAAGCTTCAGAAATGGAAGTTACTGGACTGAAAGTCGTTGAAGTGGTAGGTCTGAGGGCAATCTGAGAAATCAGCTGAGTTCAGTAGAAAGTCCTCGATATGATTCACAACCTAATTTGCGTGATCGTTTGAATTCGCAGAGAAGGAATCTAGCTCGGAATGAAGATGCTAGTTATACTTGACAAGAAGTCCTTCCATAGTACGTGATAATTGGAATGCCCCACCAAACCAAGCTCGAGCTTGGAGGGACAATAACCCATCAAACGTGTATGATTGGGAGTTATTGAACAACCCTCAGGTAATCTAGGGACCAGAGACCAAACCCTTGAGAGGCTAGCTCTGATGGAAGAACAGATGAAGACGCTTTTGTCTGGAAAAGACAAAGACGATTGTGACTTAGGAGATGAGCTCGAGCCTTTTGCCCCAAATATTGCGGTAGGCACATATCCGGTAGGCTTTAGAATGCCACACTTGTCAAAATTTTATTGAAATTGAGATCCATCAGATCACCTCGGAATGTTTAACACCATGATGATGGCCCATAATTTCGGACTCGACCTAAGGTGTATTTTATTCCCTGCAACTCTGGTCGGGCCAGCCAGGCAGTGATTCAAGAAATACAAAAGACATTCCATAAGCTCATGGAAGAAGTTTTCCATTGATTTCAAAAAAGCATTCTGGACTTCACAGGTAGCTCGGGTTAATACTGATTCATCGGAAAACGTAAAGCAGTAACCCGGTGAGACGTTTAAGGCATATCTAAGTAGGTTTGCCAATGTCACTGCATGAGCCAGGGATGCTGATGACACCGGAATCCTTGTAGGGGTGTTCTATGGCAAGAATTACAGAGAAAAGGAGTTAAGAGTATGGAAGAAATCCTGGCCCGATCTCAAGAGTGGATTAACTTGGAGGAGGCGCGAGCTTCCGTTGTGGGAACCAGCCAGACCCCCGTTCAGCCAGTTGGAGCGGTAACGGAAGATGTAACTGAGGCTCAAACCGTTACCCAGAATAACCAAGGGGGGAAATAATAAAAGGAAGGGAAATGGTGAGGGCGACCAGACCGGGACGAAGAAAAATAAGCCTGGGGAGAAATTCTAACATGTTTATGCTACTTATACCGACCTAACAAACACTAAGGAGCACATCTTCCTGAAAAATTCAACTCGCCTCCCATGGAAGAAGCCAGAGCCATTGAAGAACCAGAGGACAAAGAGAGATCCTTCAAAGTTCTGCCGATTCCATAATGACATTGGGCATAACACTAATGACTGTCGACAGCTGAAGGATGAGAGTGAAACTCTCATTAGAGCAGGACCTTTCCCCCAGTATGCCCGAAATCGGGTGGTCCCTAGTCAGCCCGCTGGACCAAACCCTTCATCAGCCGCCGAAGCTCTAGTGAGTCAAAATAGAACTCAAGCAAATCAGGTCGATCCTCCTCCAATAGAAGGGGGAGATATAGCCACCATTTCGGGAGGACCTCATCTGGAAGGCACGAGCAGCAGGGCCCAGAAGAGGTTCATTAACAAACTAAAATCCCATGACGGGGTGGTTCGTCCCTGAACATTGATTATTGAAACATCAGCGATTGGAAAAACAAACAATCATTTTTACGGAAGAGGATGCTAGCCATGTCCAATTCCGACATAACGATCCCTTGGTCATAACTGTTCCGCTCACCAACCGGAGGGTACAGAGGACACTAGTAGATAACGGGAGTTCTGTGAATCTACTTTTTAGGTCCACCTTGGAAAAAATGGGGTTGTCTGTCATAGAATTGAAGGCAACCTCAATGACTTTGTGCGGATTTTCTGGCGAATGGTCAGCAGCCATCAGAATGATCTAATTAGTGGTAAAATTGGGAGAAGGCTCACGAACTGTCTCCAAGTTACTTAAGTTTGTGGTAATCGACTGTCCAGCTGCATACAATGCAATTTTGGGCCGACCTGCGTTGATGGCATTTGAAGCCATAACCTCTATCTTCGACCTAGCAATAAAATTCCCCTCGGCTGTGGGAATATGCACCGTCAGAAGTGATCAGCTCGCTACCAGAGAATGCTATAGCATTTCTATGAAGAGAAAAACACAACCCGGGCAGCAAGCTATGATCATAAATGACGGAGGTGAGGAGTCCAAGGAAGTGGAAGTTACTTGTGGGATGGAAGAACCTCGAGAAGCAGAGGATAGTGACGTTGCCCCATGTGATGACATTGACCCATGAATGGGTGAAGACAGGTCAGAGCTCCAAGCTATTGACCCCAAAGAAGCTTCAAGAGTCGTTAAGATTGAAAAAATCTTGATGATAAAAGGAAGACGGAGCTGATCAATTTCTTACAAGAGAACAAAGCTTGTCCCAAGGATTGCAATCCACTTATAAGGATTGATCAGTTGGTAGATGCCACGGCAGGTCACGAGCTTATGTCCTTCATGGATGTGTATTCTGAATATAACTAGATCGCGATGAATCTTGCGGACCAGGAACATACAAGCTTCATGACCCCAAATAACGTATATTGTTATAAAGTCATGCCCTTCGAGCTGAAGAATGCCGGAGCTACATATCAACGCCTAGTCAACAAAATGTTCGCTAATTAGATCAGGAGAAATATGGAAGTGTATGTTGATGATATGCTTGTCAAATCCAAGACTGCCAATAACCATGTATCCGATCTGAAATAATGTTTTGAAATCTTAAGGAAGTATGACATGAAGCTGAATCCTCAGAAGTGCACATTTGGAGTGGCGTCAGGAAAATTTATTTGTTTCATAGTCAACACCAGGGGAATAGAGGCAAATCCTGAGAAAATCAGGTCATTGGTAGAAATGCCCTTACCCAGGTCGTGTAAAGAAGTTTAAAGCCTGACTGGAAATGTGGTAGCTTTGAATCATTTTATTTCAAAATCTACTAACAAGTGCTTACCATTTTACAACTTTCTCAAGGGAAACAAGAAATTTGAATGGACTGAAGAGTGTGAACAGGCATTACTCCTATTTCTGGAGAATCTTTGTTCCTTTATTTGGCAATGACAGAAAATGCAGTCAGTGTCGTGCTAGTCCAAGAAGAAGACCGTGCTAAAAACCAGTATATTACATAAGCAAGAGACTTCTCGGAGCTAAATCACAATACCCACTGATAGAGAAGCTGGCATTCTGTCTCATATTAGCTTCCAAGAAGCTCCAGCCATATTTTCAATCCCATTCAATCAACGTCATGACCGACCAATCTTTAAGACAGGTGTTGCAAAAACCTAAAACGTTGGGACGTCTGTTAAAATGGGCTATTGAGCTTAGCCAGATCGAGATACTGTACGTGCCATGGACCTCAATCAAAAGTCAGGCCCTTGCTGATTTGGTGGCTGAATGCACCAGATTTCAAGAGGAGCTTTTGAAGGAGTCGGTGTAGGAGTTGTGGAAAATATTTGTAGATGGATCATCGAACGAGAACAGATCGAGAGTTGGGATCATACTAATCTCCCCATAAGGGCATCGATTCCATACAACTCTGAGATTTGGATTTGAAGCATCCAACAACGAAGACGAATATGAGGCCTTACTAGCTGGGCTGAGAGTGGCAAGGGAGCTCAAAGCGAAGGCCGTCCAATGCTATAGTGATTCTCAGCTCGTGGTTAATCAGGTGTTGGGATAATATCAAGCTCGAGGTACCAAGATGGCAGTATACCTAGCTAAGGTGAAGGGAGAGCTATCTGAATTTGAGTACAGTATTGTTAAACAAATACCCCGCGATCAAAACTCTAATACTAACGCTTTGGCAAGGCTTGCCACCACCAGAGAAGCTGAGACCTTGAACATAGTGCCAGTGGAGTTCTTGGAGAATCCAACCGTGACAGAAGAAATGGTAGAGGTCGAGATGATCGACACAAGACTGACCTGGATGACTCCCATGATGGAATACCTCATAACAGGATAGCTACCTGAGGATAGAAAGGATGCAAAAAAAAAAAAAAAACTATATCAAGCTCTGAGGTATGTGATAGTGGATGGGACATTGTACCGACGTGGTCATTCATTGCCTCTCCTACGGAATGTTTTGCCTAAGGAAGCTAAAAACATATTGCAAGAAGTGCACGAAGGCTTTTGTGGAGATCATGCTGGGGGGCAAAACCTAGCACTAAAAATACTAAGGCAGGGCTATTTTTGGCCCACTTTAACAAAAGACTCGATTTCGTATGTTGAGAAATACGACAAAAGCTAGCGTTTCGCCATAGTTTTCTGAGCTGCTCCAGTCGAGCTAGCGATGATCTCATTCTCGTGGCCATTTGCGGTATGGGAAATCGACCTAATAGGGTCCCTACCTATGGGAAAGGGAGGAGTTCGTTACGCGGTGGGGGCAATCGACTATTTCACAAAGTGGGTAGAAGTCGACCCCCTGGCAACCATCACTTCAAAGAGGGTCCTAGACTTTGTAGTGAAGAATATTATATGTCGGTTTGGGCTTCCTAAAAAGATCGTGTTAGACAATGGGACACAGTTCGACAGTGATCTCTTCACTGACTTCTGTCGACCTGATTGAAGAGAAACGAGAGGAATCGCAATTACACCTCGCCCATTATCAACAAAAAATCACTCGCTATTTTAATTCCAAAGTTAAGACGCGGAGATTTGGATTGGGTGACCTGGTTCTCCAAAGGGTCTTTCTGGCAAATAAGGATCCCAAGGACGGTGTCTTAGGCCCGAATTGGGAGGGACCATATCAGGTCATTGATGTTTTGTGTGAGGGAACTTTCAAAATATCTCGCTTTAATGGGGAGATAGTCCTGCGGACCTGGAATGCCTTACATTTGAAAAATTATTATCAGTAGTACCATCATCCATGTAAGGCTTACTTATAAAAGCCATTCAATTAAATAATAGATGGATTATTAAATAATTTCTTGTTAAGGCTATATTAGCTCGTGTATTAATGTTTATAAAAACAACCAAGAAAGTTTCTATATTCTGGTTACTTGGGAGGAATATAACCCGAGGTTGGCCAAATTAAGATCGCTTGATAAGTTTAATCATTTAAAATCCTGGATACAACCAGGTCCAAAACTTAGAATCTTGGAGAATTGATTATTCGATGACTTTTTTAAGAGCTTGAGTTGTTAATAAACCTTGCACAAACTAAGGTGAATAAAAAAACCCTAGATACAACCAATTCTGAAACTTAGAAGCTTGGAGAATTGATTATTCGATGACTTTTTTTAAGAGCTCGAGTTGTCAATAAACCTAGCACAAACTAAGTTTAATATAAAAGAAAAACCCCTGGATATGACTAGGTCAAAAACTTGGAAGGTTGGGAAATTTGATTATTCGATGACTTTTTTAAAAGCTCGAGTTATCAATAAACCTAACACAAACTAAGTTTAAATTACTTGGAAAGTTGGGGAAATTGTTTAATATCAAGGGATTTTTAAATCTCGAGTTAATAATAAACCTAGCACAAACTAAGTTAAATTATTAAAAACCCTGGATATAACTGGGTTCAAGGCCTGATTCTTAATAGGTATGATCCAAATCAACACACAAAACTTGGATATAACTGAGCTCAAAATGTCTATCCCGATCTAAAAATCGATTCCTAAAAGCTCGAATGTATAAGTCTAAGGAGTCATAAATAGGAGAGACAGTAAAAGAATGATAAATAGATAAGAAGTTAGATATATATATATTCCTGAGGAGAAAAACCTCAAACTGAGCCCAAAGGCAATTGTTTAATAATAAAGAACTATTAAGAAATTACAAACAAATATATATATATATAAAAGAGGTGTCACTGAGCTCCACCAGGTCGCTCCGAAGATGTAACCTCTTTGCCATCCCCCTCGACTGTTGCGGAGGCATCCCCAGTCTCTGATGGTTCTTGCAAAAGCCGAGCTTTGAATTTTGCAAGGAGCAGATCCTACAGCTCGGTATCTATAAAAGAGAAGTTCCCATCCTGGTTAAAAGCCTAATACTGGTATAGCATCTCTTCCATGGACGATAGTAAGGCCACCTTTTCTTCTTTAATTGTGGCCTCAGCCTTGAGTAGTTTTGCTTTGGCCTCATCAACCTCGGTCTGGAGTTGTGCAAGTTGAGCGTGGAGGGCAGCCAGGGCAGTCTTTGCAGCCTGCTCAATTTCCTGGGATGAGGCAAAAGTAGCCTTGGCAACATGCTCATTCTTCCGAGCAGCCGCCAAAGCAGTTTTGGCGATCTGCTCGGCTTCTTGAGTGGCTGTCAGGGTAATGTTGGCGGCATTTAGTTTGGCCCGGAGCTCATCATTTCTAGCCCTAGCATGGGCTATACTGTGATATTGAGCCAGGGAAGACTGCAAAATAATAAAACAAGTCAGATTTATCCTTGGACACAACAAAAAATATATGTCACCAAGGAAGGATAACTTACAGTGAGGTTCATTCCCATAGCTGATTCCATGACGTTCTCCGGGCTCCAATCCTCAATGGTCCTCAGATCCCTCGAGCTGGCCTTATAGGTGTGCCCCACCATATGGCTCGCCGTCTCATAAATGATACCTCGAAAGGCTTCAGGGATTTTCTCTAGATCCTAGGGATCTACTGGTATTCGAACGGTCGCGGCTGGGATGGTGGGGGTTGGAGGATCACTTTTTATTACTTGGGCTTGGGGAGGCGCGAATCGGGGTGGTGGAGGAGGAGGAACCCTCCTATCGGTAATAGAAGACACCATAGTTGTTGAGCTCGTGCATTTCCCTTTAGCAAGGGATTTTTAGGTGTTCTCTACTGCTGAATGGGTCTTCTTCGTAATCCTGGGCCTCTTCACAACGGGGCCCGAGCCGACCTTCTTGACATGGAAGGCAATTCAGAGGTCAGGAGTTCCGGGTAGTTCCATCTCTTCGCCTGGAAAGAACAAAAAAGGAGTTAGTTCACAAGAAAAGTTGTCAAAGACATACAAGGATAGAGAAAACAAAGATCCTACCCTCCGGGCTGGGGAAGTAGTCTATTATCACCAGCACAGGTGTTTTTGGCTGGGATAGGCACGACCTCTGGCCTTGGGATTACTGGAGGAGAAGGAGAATCTATGGTTAGTATTTCTGGGATCCTAAGGGGTTCAGGCTCTGGTCCTTCCTCAGGGCTAGATTCATCTACGTACTGTCTAAATCCAGGGGAAAATGCACCCTGGAGCAGAGAAAACCAGGTCTTATGGTTGGTTCCATACTCGTAAAAAATGGCAGATCTAAAGTTTAAAGTGTTGTCAACAAATACTATGCCCTTAGGGTAACTGTTGTCATGGCGTAACATTAGGTGGTCTACACATTGGAGCAGGGTTGTATTACGATCTAGGTTATGAGGATGATGATGGACGAGTTGATTTGGGTTAAATTGAACTAACCTAAAGTCGGCAACAACCCTATCTAATTCCCTATAAGGGTATGGGTTACCTTGGCCAGAGGGACCGCCTACTGCCCCTGACGTAGCTCGTTCTAAATTAGGTTCTCGGATAGCGTCGGGAGCCCGCCTTTTCCTCACAAGGGGCACCTCGTCCTCTTCTTCCTCCTAGCCCTTGGTGGCTGGCAAGGCCTCCTCTTGAGAAGAGGGGAGCTCCTGGATCACCGGAAGGGTAGTCCGGGACCGTAAGGCCAACGTTTGACCTTCGCCAATTAACTTACACACCAGCATCATGACGTCATTCATGACCTGGCGGTAGTCCTTCTCGCTGGGTGGAAGCCCGGAAAACTTCTCATATTGACCCCCGAGGGTCACGGACTTCTCCGTCCTCGCAAATAAGGCTGCATGAGAAACAAATTCAGTTAAGACATGTATAAAGGAACTATCTTGAAAAGAATAGAATTTCACGAGCTGAAGACACAAAGTAAGGAACTTACGAGGACAGTTATGTTGGTAAACTTATACTGGATCTTTATTTATTTTCATGTAGATCTAATATTAAACAAATCAATATGAGATAACCTAGAACATGTTTCTAAAAGTGAATTAAAAGAGAAACAATGATAAGAACACTTATAGTATACGCATCAGAATGAATGAGTCCTTCCTTTAGTTTCTCTAACCCTTGTATCCATTCTGTCGCAAAGTATTATCAAGAAATTGAATCGATCTTCAATTTTCTTCACAGTCTTCCAAAGTATCATTGGGATCACCTAGACTAGAGTGGGCAATTCTCAACACATGAGATAGATACAGAGAGAAGAATAGAATATAACAAAGAGGCTTAGAAAAGGACTTGTGTTTAGAGAGAATCTAAAAACTATCAGAAGATCTGACTTGTGACTTGTCAAACTTCTCAGAACTTATCTTTTCATCTCTAACTTAGCACTCCTTTTATAGAATCAATTTGACCATTTAATATAATAAAAAAATCAATAAAATCATAGCCAATTAGAAGCCCTAGGTCGAAATTATCATGGGCTTTAGGCCCGTGAAATTTCTCATTTGATTATAAGCCCATTTGACTTAAAATCAAGACCTGCATTATTTTCTATTGATTTAATTAATTAAATAATTATTTAAATCATGTATCAAATTAATTATTTATAATTTGAACCTTGATTTAAATTTATTTATTAATTTAGATACCTATTTATCTTAATTAATAAATCTGCCCTAATTTCTCTTTTCTTCTCAAAATTACATAACTCTGTGAAACTATCCAAAATTGACATGGTCAACTTTGATAATTCTAATTGATAATTAAATCAATTAATTGAGACTATCTAGATGATTTTATCCAAGGTACAGTTGGGAGCATGGGTGTAACGCCCTGGATAACCAAGACCATTACACTGTGTATTTATAAAGGTGCAAGACTTGCTAATCAAGTCATTTAGTTGAAAATGTGATACTAAACCATTATTGAACTAGGGTTAAAAGATTTTGGTCATAAAAGTTACATTTCATTAAATAAACATTTCATACACGGGATCCCAACAGAAATGGAGTTTAAGGGAGAGTTTACCAAATTTCAGGGTTACATACAACTACAAGCCACTCTAAGGGAAAAATAGACATTTAAGGTTCATCTTTCCCTATCCATCCCTCGACTGTGGCGGTGGAGCAGCTGACTATGTACATTCCGCCTCTAGAGCTCTCCAAATCAGGGTTAATCCAACTTACCCTTGCCTTTACCTACACCACGTAGCACCCGTGAGCCAAGGCTCAGCAAGAAAACCATAACATTATAGCATGATCAATTTTAATCATCAAATCATTCATTAAACATAACCAAATACTCAGCAGTCCATAGCATTCACATAATCAACGAAAATAATCAGTATATCCTCAATCTAACATCCAGATATTCAGCATATCATATTCATCAAACTAACATCAATAACCATGTCATACAATAACTAGGTTCGACGCCTTTAGGTCGCACCCTCTGTTTATCCCACTGACTCTGGTCCGCTTAAATCGAGCTCAGTGAATATTAAGCTGTCCTCAGCTACAAGTGGCTGAGCCGCGTCCTGTGCGCCAATATTAATTTCGGCACTCTTATGCCGTTAATTTCATGTTCATATGGCATAATACCATAAAAAAATATTTCATACAAGTATAGGGAACCCTTAGTCCCAACATAATCACATAACCGGGTGCAATCTTCTTACCTTTAATTCCGAGTGCTTTGATTACAAAAAATGACCCTTGAGCACGATCTTTTTCCTGAGCCCTAGCATACACCTAGTCACAACCAAGATAAGGGATTCCATCAATAATAAGTGAATAAAGGTTCCCGAGCTGAATTCTAGCCTTCAGGAGATTGAATTCCACCAAACACGGTAGTGGAATCGATCCCAAGCAACCTAGGTTAAGTTCCTGCACCTAAAACCTCCTCAAAGCAAAAATGCCCTTAAAAGTCGCGGCCCTATGCCCCCATGTCGCGGCCCACCTCCAACCAGAGGCCTAGCCTCCCTAAGCATCAGACACGCGCCACGGCCCGCCCTTCTCCTTGGCTCCCTTTATACTCTTAGTGGGTCGCGGCACACCAAGAACAGAGCCTCGGCCCGACCCCTTTGAACCCAGAAAAATCACCATTCCCAGCCACTATCTCCCACTCAATTTAACCCAAAATCAATCCTACAACACAATTAAATCAACACAATAGTTCTAATATGTTCCCAGTAGCAAAACCCAACCGAAAACTAAACTCAAAACTCCAATTCAATCTTTGAAACTCAAAATCCCATAAACACCAAAACTCAGCCAAGAACTATAGAAATTAATGGCTAAAACCATAAACCAAAGCTTACCTCAATTTTTGTTTGAATCCACCAATTTGCTACTGAATTAACCCTCAAGATTCCAGCTCCAATCCTTGAGTTTCTAGCCCAAATTCTACTTAGCTTCCAAAGATAGCTTGAGAGAGAGAGTTTCTAGAGGAAGCAAGAGTCAGAGAGAGAGAGAAAAGAGTCGGTTTGGCAAAGTCCTCTATTTCTTTTGGCTTTTGTTTTATCTAACTTAAGTTACTTAAGTTAATCCCAAGGCTCAGGGTACCAAAAATGTCCCCGAGGGCAAAATGGTAAATTTCCCCAATATTTCCACCTAAACTCTCTAACTTCAAATATATCTCCAAATATTTATTTCCATAACCCAATAACCCAAATACATATCTAATACCCAAAATACCCTTGACTCGCCCCAAGTCAGGTATTGGGTCCTGTTGTGACTTTCCCGCTAACTGGCCCCCTAGGATCGCCTCGAGTCGTACGTTGCAAATATATCCACATAATAATGTGGTCTCAAAAATTATAATATATAATTACATTTATGCCCTCAATGGGCCAAAATTACAAATATGCCTTTATAAGCTATACATGGCCCACATGCATATTAATACCCATAACACATGCATTTCATATATCCATATAATCATATAAGCATGATTATCACATAATCATGCATTAAATCATTTAAATCACACATAAACCAATTATGCCCTCCCGGTACACTAATCAAGACCCTTAAGCCTTATTAGTGATTTTGGGTCGTTACAATGGGCCTATGAAATCAAGCTCCAATAAGTTATCATAAATCTAACAAATAACATTACTAACTTATTAATTCCTTGTGACTCCACTAAAGACTTGGAATTGAACTCTAGAATTCATAGAACGCACTATAACAAATATAGATATGCTATAAATTATCCATTGTTACAACCATAATTGTCACTTAATCCTCTATAGACAGTCTACAATGAGATGGGACTAAAATACCGTTTTACCCTTCATTGTATTTTATCCTTGAAGCACTTAGTTCCTTGTAAATGATATTTCATTAAACTAATATTAATTACTGAAATGAGATCTCAATCATTTAGCACATTGAACCAAACTAAAAGGAAACCATCATTTCACTTCTTCATCAGAAGCTATAGATGTTCA
Organism: Humulus lupulus; assembly: GCF_963169125.1. NCBI lineage: Eukaryota > Viridiplantae > Streptophyta > Magnoliopsida > Rosales > Cannabaceae > Humulus > Humulus lupulus. The sequence goes on along the minus strand of NC_084794.1, from coordinate 58,195,348 downwards.
TATCTATGATTAACACGCCCACTCAATTATACTACCAAGTTCCCAAGATGTAAGTATAGGCTAGTCCGTACGGTAAGCAGGTATTGAACAAGTTAAAGAACTCAAATAATACAATCAGTTAGAATACTAACCACTCAAAATTGAGATTGAATTGACCTATGGTCAACTATATGATATGACTAGAATAGATAATAACGGTATGTTTACTTATCCTATCAACTATCAATATCAGTCCAATCCGATGTAACAAATACATCCGATCTTATCTACTTTGCTAATGTTCTGGAAAGAATATAACACTGCAATGTGTAAGTAGATCATATCGTAGATTGGCAAGTCAGTGTAAATCCTGTGCACTGACTAATCATAGGATTAACTTATTTTGAACTTATAATCATATTTATATTCCACTGTGATTACGTCACTATAAATATGATTAACTATATGCTTGGGATTTAATAGAAGTTTATATAAAACAGATAATAATGAAACTAAAACTTGTGAGCAAATTGATTGACCAAGTCAAAAAATGATTTATATTCTTTTATTGATAATAAAATGAGACTACAAAGAATTTGGGTTTTAATTAGGGCATAAAACCCTAACAAATTCCCACTTGCACTAATTGAAACTAATGCATTAATTCTACTAATCCTATTTCCTTGATATGCTTATCAAATGTAGCTTCTGGTAGTGTCTTTGTAAACGGATCTGCAAGATTGTCTTCAGTTGCAATCTTCTTAACTTTCACATCTCCCCTGGCCACATATTCTTGAATTATGTGATACTTCCTCTCTATATGCTTACTCCTCTTGTGACTTCGAGGTTCTTTTGAGTTGGCTATCGCTCCTACATTGTCACAAAACAACACAAGCGGTTTATCCATTTCTAGAATGACACCAAGATCCGAATAAAACTTCTTTAGTCAGACTATTTCCTTAGCTGCTTCTGACGCGGCTATGTACTCAGCCTCCATGGTAGAATCTGAGATTGCAGACTGCTTTACATTTCTCCATATCACAGTTCCACCCTCCAATAGTAAACACCATTCCAAAAGTAGACTTTCTGTCATCGACATCAGTCTGAAAATCGGAATCGGTGTAGCCTACGGGATTCAGAACACCACCCTTGTAGACTAACATATAATCCCTAGTCTGCCTTAAATACTTCAAGATATGCTTAACTGCTATCAAATGTTCTGGTCCTGGGTTAGATTGATACCTAATCACTACTCCCACTGCATAACATATATTTGGTCTAGTACACAACATGGCATACATCAGATTTCCAACTGCAGATGCATAAAAAACTTTTCTCATTGCATCTTCCTCTTCAGGAGTCTGGGGAGATTGCTTCTTTGAAAGATGAATTCCATGGCGGGACGGTAAACGTCCTTTCTTGGAATTTGTCATTGAGAATCATTCAAGCACTTTATCAATGTAAGCTGCTTGAGATAGAGATAAAAGTCTGTTCTTTCTATCCCTGATGATCTGGACACCTAGAGCATAACTTGCTTCACCCAAATCCTTCATCTGGAATTGAGTGCTCAACCAATTCTTCACATATGACCATTTCTTAACTTTGTTTCCAATGAGTAAGATATCATCTACATAAAGAACCAGGAATACCACTATTTGATTTGCCTTTAGTTGGTAAACACAAGGCTCATCAATATTTTGTTCAAAGCCATAGGTTTTGATTATTTCATCAAACCTAAGATTCCAGGAACGAAAAGCTTGCTTCAGTCCATAAATGGACCTATTCAACTTGCAAACTTTTCCTTCTTGTCCAGCTACTTTAAATCGTTCTAGATGATCCATATAAATGAATTCGTCAAGCTTTTCATTAAGAAAAGCTGTCTTGACGTCCATTGTCCAGATCTCATAGTCGAGAGTAGCTGCTATGGATAGGAGGATGCGAATGGACTTGAGCATGGCTACCAGACTAAAAGTTTCCTCATAGTCCACGCCTTCTCTTTGGGTATAACCCTTTGCCACTAATCGAGCTTTATAAGTCTCGATATTTCCATCAACACCTCGTTTCTTCTTATAGATCCACTTACACCCAATGGCCCTAAAGTGACTAGGTGCTTCCACAAGATCCCAGACGAAATTTGAGTACATGGACTCCATTTCCTGTTTCATGGCTTCGAGCCATAATTCCTTTTCAGGGTTAGCCATTGCCTGTTTTAAGGACAACAGATCATCATCACTAGTGTCACCAACAACCATATTGGATTCACCATCCAAAACATAGCGAACTGGGTTCCTAGAAACCCTCCCATTACGACAAGGCTTTGTGACTGTTTGCTTAGGAACAGTTGCACTTCCTTCATTTAAATCGACTTAAGTCGGTTGGACATGAAGAGTGGCAATCTCATCATCAACTCGCATTGATGACGATGGAACATTGGTTGGAGTCAATTATTTAATCATCTCCTCTAAAACTACTTTGCTGCGTGGTTTGAAGTTTTGGACATAGTCATTTTCTAGAAAAGTAGCATTTGTAGATGTAAACACTTTCTTTTTTGAATGACTATAGAAAAGTCCACCCTGAGTACCTTTAGGATAGCCAACAAACATGCAAACTTCAGTTCGTGGTTCTAGCTTTCCTTCCTTTTTCCTCAGGATGTGAGCGGGACACCCCCAGATTCTATAATGGCGTAAACTAGGTTCACGACCACTCCAGCGTTCTATAGGTGTTTCTGGGATTGATTTATACGGCACGACATTGAGAACGTCGTTCACGGTTTCAATTGCATGTCCCCAGAACGAAGTTGGTAGAGTTGAGTAACTAAGCATGCATCTAACCATTTTCAATAAAGTTCTATTCCAGCGTTCCGCTACACCATTTTGTTGCGGAGTACCTGGGGTAGTAAGTTGTGATAAAATCCCAAGTTCAGTTAAATGATCTTGGAACTGCATATCCAAATATTCTCCACCCCTATCAGATCGCAAGATCTTTAACGTTTTACCTAATTGGTTCTGAGCCATTGCTAGGAATTCCTAAAACTTTGAAAATGTTTCTAATTTCCTATGCGTTAGGTAAAGACATGAGTATCTAGAGTAATCGTCAATGAAAGTGACGAAATACTCAAAACCACCCCTGGCTTGTACATTCAAAGGTCCACAGACATTTGAATGGACAAGACCAAGTGGTTCTTTGGCCTTATCACCCTTTGCAGAGTATGGACGCTTGGTCAGTTTGCCTTCTAGACAAGATTCATAGATAGGTAATTCACCTAAGGTGAGTTCTCTCAAAGGTCCGTCCTTTGTAACTCTTTGAATCCTATCATAGCCAATGTGACCTAGTCTTAAGTGCCATAAATACGTCATATTATCGTTATCAGTCTTTTGACGTTTATTGGTCCTAGGTTTAGTTACTTTGAATAAATCATTATTAAGAGCGAGGGGTTCGTTAGGTCACAGAATATAAAGCTTGTTTTCCAAACATGCAATACACAATTTTGATTTTATTGAAGGAAATGGATATACTAAAACTTGTGAAAGTCATAATAAATTGTTCTAATTGCAACATGGAAAGTGAAATTAAATTTATACTAAAATCCAGAATAAAAAATGCATCATTTAAAATTAAAAATTTATTTCCGAACATCAGACGAGCTATTCCTCTAGCTTGGACTGCAATGAACGCTCCGTTCCCAACTCTGAGCTTTAAGCCGCCTTCGTTCACTTCCTCCCACTATTCAAGAAGATATAAAGAGTTGCAAACATGGTTGGTAGATCAAGAATCCATAATCCAAATGGATTTATCATTCTCTAAAACACATGTTTCGAAGATAAATGAACTATAATCATTACCATTGTTTTTCGTTGCTAGAAACTTGGGGAAATCTCGATTCCAATGCCCTTTCTATTTGCAGTGAAAGCACTTATCTTTACCTTTCTTGTTTTTCTTATTTATCCCCTTAGGCATCTGCGCACTAGGTTGTGCACTCGTCTTTGCAGCCTTTGTAGGCTTGGGGTTGTTGTTTTGTCCACATTTCCTCTTATTTCCAGCTTTCGAAGACGAAACTTGGTTAGCTTCAGCCTTAGCTAGATGAGCAGCAATATCAGTAGTCTTATTTTCTCCTCCTTACTAAGTCCACCCATGATAGGCTAAAAAATCTGAAGCTCGTTCATGAGCTGCGTTAGACCATAGTTGAGTTAATCACGATCGTGTAGACACGATGCCATTCGAGCATTTACAGTGCCATCAGAACGTGCGGAGACGGTGCTATCAAAGTATTTACGGTGCCATCACGAACGTGCGGACACCGTGCTCGTTTGGGGGATTCCTCAATCATGACGAACTTGGAGTTGTCACCAATAAACTCTATGTTGATATTTTGCTTCCAATTAAGGAAGTTTTCTCCAGTGAGTTTTTCCATCGAAAGTTGAGAAATAATGGGAGTAGACACAGACACTACTTAACTGAAAACTACAATTTATCAATAAAATAGAAATCAATCACATTTGCTCAATAAAACTCCTATTCACACAAATTTTAAGAAATAACACAACATATATAAAAAAAATATGTAAGATATGAGAAAAAAATACGAAAATAATCATATCTCTATTTCGTTAGGTTTTTAACTAATCTTATGATATCCTTGTTCCGGTTGGCGCGAGAGTAAAAAATACTACTAGTTAAATAGAGTTGTAAACTCATTTAATAATTGATACCATTATTAACAACCTACTATTCGATCAAAATAAGAAAATAAAATCTCATATTTTATGAGCTAGACCCACGGTTTCGATAATCATATATTTAGTTCTAGTAGTCACCGTAGGGGTGAGCTAGTAGAATTTGACCTATAATTATCTATCTTTCCAAATCTAACCTTGTCAAAATAACTAATGAGCACCTTTCGTAGGGGGACGAATCAAAGCGTCTCGAGGCCCCATTATGTTATTGACTTTGTTAAACCAACGGTGGAGATCGAATATAATTCTTAAAATAAGCTCATTATAAAATTAAAAATAATATTTTTATTATTTATTTTTTTAGAAAATTAATGACTATGGTTGTCCAAAAAATTGAAAGGATTAGAATTTTTAAAACCAAAGTCCTATAATTTCCTATTAATTCTAAAGTATCACATTGAAACAAATTCAATTAATTTAGAATTAATTTGTTGCTAATCAATATTTATGTTTAACTAATATAATGAACCTATACAATTAAGTCCAACTCAGGTAAATGAGGATTAACTATTGGGCTTGTATGGAGGAGGGATGGGTCCTGTATGTCGTTCCTATTACTAAGGCCCCCAATATTCCATACAAGGTCCAAAAGACCGGAATTTAAACCTTCGTTTTATTAATTGATTAGGCCCGCTATAGTCGTGCAAAGCAAATGAGCCTTCACAAGTGGAATCACCCACAAGAGAGGAATTTAAACTTTACATTTTCTAATGGGCCCAAATAAAACCTATCATTTTATGAATATTTTATTTGGCAACAACCATATATCTAACAAACATATGGGCCACTATATGCATCTAAGCCCAATTGCAAAAATACTACATATAGTGCAAACAAACATGTTATAATTAGATGGGCCTAATCATGTTACTATATGAGAAATTTTATGAATTTATGCAAAAATACCACAATTTCTTTCATTTTCAAAAATACCAAAATTAATTTTCTAGAATTTATCAAAAAATTCAAAATAATTAAATTCTTACAAACAAATAAGTCAATTTAAATGAAATTGATCAACAATTAACAATAGTTAATTTAAATTTCATTTATCAACAATCAACTTGGTTTAGGTTAATTTGAAAAAAATATATCAATTTAATTTAAATAGGATTTATCAACAATTAACCAAAGTTAATTTAAATCCCATTTATTAAAAAAATATTTTATTAATTGGTTTTAAAAAAAAATGACATTTTTAAAAAAAATAACCAATTTTAAATTTTAATATCAATATCTTAACTGTTTTTTTTAAAATATCTTGTGTTGTTACAACTATTAGCTAATATTTTAACCATTTTAAAAAATATATTAATAGTTACAACAATCATAAAATATCTCAAAACATTTAATCAAATTCAAATATCCATAAAAATATCTAACTAACAATATTTAAATTTCAAATAATTTAAATATTAAAAAACTATTGAATAAAAAGATATTTATATTTTCAAATAAAGATTTAATAAAAATATCAAGAATTTAAAAGAAAATATCTTAAATATCTGATATCTTAATTCTAATATTTTAATATATTAAAAGAATTAAAATTAAGTTGTTAGTCTATTTTTAAATTTGAATTTGAATCTTTGTAGAAAATATCTAATTATTTAATCAACTAACAAAAATATCTTATTTTAAAAAACTATTTTAAATGCAAATATTTTTTTGATATTTTTGGTTTTCATTATAAATAATTTATTTTCTTCAATTTTTTTTGAAAAAAATTTGATGAACAGTACCTGTGACGAGTACTGTTGACCTGGCTGCTGATGGCTGGGCGTGCACGCATGGGCAGCCAAGGCAATTTTTGCAAAAAAAATTTTTTTTAGCAATATTTCAAACCAAAAACATTTTCTAATTAATTTTCAACATGTTTTACAAAAATAAGGCATATATAAAAATTAATGGCATAGAAAACACAACAAAATAACCTAAAAATTGCTAATAATCACATAAAATCAACATGCTTCATAAAAACATGAAAACCATTTAATTATTCAAATAGATCAAATAATCTTATTTTTAACATGTTCATGCATGAAAATAAAGATTACCAAAGACTCCGAGGTTAGTTGTTGGTAAACTTATACATGATCTTTATTTATTTTCATGTAGATCTAATATTGAACAAATTAATATGAGATAACCTAGAACATGTTTCTAAAATTGAATTCAAAGAGAAACAATGATAAAAATACTTACAGTATAAGCAGCGGAATGAATGAATCATTCCTTCAGTTTCTCTAACCCTTGTATCCTTTCTATCGTAGAGTATTATCAAGAAACTAAACCGATCTTCAATTTCTTCACAATCTTCCAAAGTATCATTGGGATCACCTAGACTAGAGTGTGCAATTCTCAACACATGAGATAGATACAGAGAGAAGAATATAAAATAACAAAGAGACTTAGAAAAGGACTTGTGTTTAGAGAGAATCTAAAAACAATCAGAAGATCTGACTTGTGACTTGTCAAACTTCTCAGAACTTATCCTTTCATCTGTCACTTAGCACCCCTTTTATAGACTCAATTAGGCCATTTAATTTAATAAAAAAATCAATAAAATCATAGCCAATTAGAAGCCCTAGGTCGAAATTATCATGGGCTTTAGGTCCGTGAAATTTCCCATTTGATTATAAGCCTATTGGACTTAAAATTAAAGCCTGCATTATTTTCTATTGATTTAATTAATTAAATAATTATTTAAATCCTGTATCAAATTAATTATTTATAATTTGAACCTTGATTTAAATTTATTTATTAATTTAGATACCAATTTATATTAATTAATAAATCTTCCCTAATTTCTCTTTTCTTTTCAAAATTACATAACTCTGTGAAACTATCCATAATTGACCTGGTCAACTTTGATAATTCTAATTGATAAGTAAATCAATTAATTGAGACTATCTAGACGATTTTATCCAAGGTACAGTGGGGGCCATGGGCCTATGAAATCAAGCTCCAATAAGTTATCATAAATCTATCAAATAAATTTACTAACTTATTATTTCCTCGTGACTCCACTAAAGACTTGGAATTGCACTCTTGAATTCATAGAACGTGTAGAGTCCAAGAACTTTACTTAGCTAGTTAGATAGTAGTAGTAGTAGTAATAGCTAGTAATAGTTGTAGTAAGTTTTTTACTGTGGATTTTGGTTCAAGTCGGGACTTAGTTGGACACTCGTAGCAACACTTGTAGATTTTATAAGTTTAACCTATAGTTTAAGAATATTAATTATAACCTAAGGTTTGATTAATATGAATGATTATGAAGGTGATATTTATTATACTATAAGGTTTAGATAAACCCAATAAGACATTAACACTTGTCATGTGTAGGTTTAATGAAGAAATTAAGTATTTTTGAGGAATAAGAATATTAAGAGTAATATTTGAAATCCTAGAGCCTGCCAGCAGCTTTGAAATCGTTAAAGGACTTAGTCAAGGTTGTTTACTCAATTCAAATTAGGTTGAAAAAGTGTAATTACGTGTATAATATTTCAGCGTATGCCGATATATCGCAGCTCTAGGGGGCGATATATCGCCATACAGAGATACGAAAAACACGTAGCTTTGCACGACCACCTCGATGAGCCTCGGGTATATGAGCCAAGGCGATATATCGCCTATGGTAGGCGATATATCGGCCCTAGGGCAAGTTTTTCAAATGTTTTGAAACCGAGCTCATTTTAATCCTTAACCTCTTGATAAGTCCAGAATCTATTTGACTGAGTCTTCAGCCTCTGCTGAACGATTATTCAAATATTTTTCAATTAAAAAGCCATTCTTTTATTCAAGCTAAATGAAGATCTTTTCATTCTTGAACTCTATAAATAGGACATAGTACCTAGCAATTTCTTCATTCATCAAGCTGAGTTCAGAGCTACAAGCTGCTAGGATTACTGTAGATTGTTAAACACTTGGGTTGGGGTTATAAGCTTTATCATTATAAGCTTAGTAAACACTTGGGAAGTAAGGTTCATAGTATATTTCGGTTCGAGGTGTAGTTCGGTCATAGAAACATTCAAGGTATTTCTTATTCTAGTTCCTTTCTGTATTGTTCTTATACTTTTTCTACTCAAGTCCTAACTCGTATTCTTTATTCTTAGTTAGGCATCTAAGATCTTGAACGTAAGATTCTTATTGGTAAGTATCTTTTTGATGGTGTAGTTCATTCTTTTCATCCCTTTTCTTTAGTATACTTACCTCTCTATTATGGTTTTAGGAGTGTTCCAAAGTCCCAATCTTGTTCTCATATTTCGGTATTATTGGTAAGGAAAATAGACTAGATTTGTATGCTTTTATGTTATTGATATATGTTTATGTTGTAAGTATGATATGTTTTTAGTTGTTGTATATGATTTGTTTAGATAACATATATATAACTTGTTTAGATAACAAGTCCCAATAGTAGATTCCTTGGGCATATGATTGTTTAGATAACAACCCCATAATTTTATATGACTTGTTTAGATAACTAGCCCCATAAATTTATGGGCATATGATTGCTTAGCTAGCAAGTCCCAAGAAGTATGATGGCCATTATAACAGATGTTGTATTTTATATAGTTATATCATTATAGTTTACAGTTTTTAGTTATAGTTTATGTGTATGTGTATGTTTCATACTTGTAGTAGATTTTCCTTGTTGGGTATTAGGCTCATTCCTTTATGTTTATATGTGCAGGAAAATAGCTATGGCGGCAGAAAAGGCTCTTGGCATCTTGGGGATGTGTATTGAGGCAGGATGGAATCGATGGACTGTGCGTAAGATTCGAGGATGAAGTTGTTTAAGTATTTAAATCATATTTTCTATGTATTTTTTCCGCACTTAATTTTGTGATCCATTTATTTTGATCATGTTATGTTTTATTTTTAAAACAATGGGATCCCATATCCTAACCGCATTTTTATGTATTCAACATTTGCTTTACAATTAATAATAAAGTTGTGATGTTTCCTCATGTACATTTTCTTAAGATTAGTATAGTAGTTATTAATGGTCCAAGGTATAGAATAGTTGGGTCATTACAGTTGGTATCAGAGCAATGGTGCATTCGCATGAAGTTCTCCTCGATACACACACTCAAAGCTCCGAATTTGATAGCCAAGTAAGTGTTTAAGTTATAGTTATTATGTTTATTTGTATAGCTAACAAGTTTAGTCTTTATGTTTCAGTTAAGAATGAACAGAGCATTAAACTATAGGGATATCTGAGCCATTAAGGCTTTAAAAAGAATTAGAGAACCGAGAAACACCGTAGGAGTGCTAGAAAGAATCACTCGAAGGCTGGTTTTGTTCCACAGAGAAATAGGTCATCTCCAAGAATCTAAGAAGATCATGATGAGAGCAACGGAGCAATACGTTTTAGTAATAAGACTATTTAGAGATTATCGTACTATAATTGCAGCCTTAGAGGAGTTATGGGAAACAATGGATAATGAAGATGAATTGTCGGTAGCAATGAGATATTATTTTCTCTTGATTAGGTTCACTTCAAAAATGGAATTTCGATTTATAAATGAGCAAGAGCATAGAATTTTTAAAGACCTTCCTCGAGGGCATTTTGAGGCACATGATAATGAGGACTATGAGGAGACAGAAGATGATATGCTGGATGTAGCGACCCAAATTTACTAATAGGGCTTAAGGGCCTTGATTAGTGTGCTGGGAGGGCATAATCAGAATATATGTGATTTAATGATTAAAAGCATGTTGTATGGCTATTTGAATATTTGAGATGCATGACTATGTGTATTAGTATGCATGTAGGCCCTGATTAGCTTAGAAAGGGCATAACTGTAATTTTGGCCCGTTGAGGGCATAACTGTATATATATGCGATAACTGTTGAGACCACATTATTATGTGGTTATATCTGTGATCTGTGATTCGAGACGATCCTAGTGAGAAGATTAGCGAAAAAGTCACGGCGGGGATTTATACCCGGCTCGGGGCGAGCCTGGGGGTATAAATGGGAATTTAGAGAATATATTGGGGTCTATTTTGACATTGAGGAATATAATTGGTGATTAATTAGGTATCGGGAAGTAAGGGGAAAATATTAGAAACACTCGAGGAATTAGCGGGAATTGGGCAAAATGACCAAAATGCCCTAGGTGGATTAAAAGACTTAGGATTAAAGGGGAGGGCATTATGGTCATTTGGCTTTTAAGAGATAGGTATTGCTGAGGCTTTATGCTTAGTGGAGGTTGTAGAATAAGGTAGAAGTCTGAGAAAAGAAGGGAAAAGAAAGAAAAAGAAAGTAAAGATAGCAGGACATTTTTCCAAGGGTCGGTTTATGCTTTCCTTCACCATTTTCTTGAGTTTTCTTGGAGCAAAGCTCAGAGGGGAGCTAAGTTAGGCTGAGAAACAAGAATTCTAAGCTAGGCTTGAAGAATTGGCGAGGGCTTAGTAAGAACGCACCATCACTTAAGGTAAGACTTTGGAGTTTTCAGTTTCTGGTTTTGGATTGTTTGAATTATGGTGTCTAAGCTGAATTGATGGGAACTTTAGGGGAATTCAAGCCAAGGATTGAGGAAGAGTAAGCTAAGGAGGTCTAGAGGCTAACTTAAAGTCGAATTTCCATCAAAGGTATAAAATTCTAAGCTTTGAACTTTGAAGTTTTGATTGTTTTTGTTGAGTTTCTGAAGTCTAGGAGCAACTATGGTGAATTTTGGGATTAGGGGTGCATGTGGTTAGGTTTTGCATGGTTATGGTGCTTGGGATGAGAAGAAAACGTTAATAAGCTTGTTTTTAAGTTTGGTTGAGGATTGGAAGAGTTTTGGTAAGGGTTGGCTCGGGGAAATCGCAGGAAGGGAAAATGCAGTTTTGGTTGTCTGTGACTAGCGCTACAGCGCTAGGCCAAGCATTCTGAGGGTGTTTTAGTTCTGCTTGTAGCGCCCTCCTTAGAGCGATGTAGCACTACCCTATTTCCAGAAAGGGGTTTTTGAGTTATTTTCAAGGGTTTTTGCCCGGGGGTTCGAGGTTCGATTCCACCACCCCATTTGGTGGAATTGGAGCTTCCCGAGGTCTCGGGATTGGTCCCGAGGCTAGGGTTCGGACTTGGGGTTTGGTGATGATTTTGATCTATGGTTGTGACTAGGTGTGCGCTGGGGCTCAAGGGGGATCGTGCTCAAGGATCACAGTGAACAAAGCTAGCAAATCCAAAGGTAAGAAAACTGCACCCAGTTATATGTTTGTGATGGGACTAAGTGCTCCCGATATCTGTATAATGTCAAGGATGGTATTACGCCATGGGACATGTGATGAACGACCTAAGGGCGCCGTACACAATATTTGCGCACAGGGCACGGCTTGGCCACTAGTAGCCAAGGACAGCTTTATATTCACTGAGTTTGGTTTAAGCGGGCCGGAGTTAGTGGGATAAACAAAGGGTGCGGCCTAAGGGCATTAACCCTAGTTATCATTTTAAATTGGCGGTTCATATGAGTTGACATGTTTAGTATGTTGAATACTTGGTTATCATGAATGCTTATATGGCTGAAATCATGCTTATGTGATATGGGATATTGGATTTTCTGTTGATTGCTTATGCTCTATTATTGTGTTTTCTTGCTGTGCCTTGGCTCACGGGTGCTACGTGGTGCAGGTAAAGGCAAAGGCAGGTTGGACCAATCCTGAGATGGAGGGCTGCTGGGCTGAATGTACATAGTCAGCTATTCGGTCGCCATGGCCGAGGAGTGGATCAGGATAGGGATTGCTTAACTGTTCATTTTGCTTTAGTATGGCTAATACTGTATTTAAATCTCGAATCTTTTGTAAACAGTTTTAATCCTATTATTTTTTGGGATCCCGTGTAAACAGGAAATGTTTCTTTGTAAGAAATGCGACTTTTAAGACCAAAATCTTTTAACCCTAGTACCATTATAGTTTCAGAAACACGTTTTTAATTAAATGACTTGATTAGCAAGTCTAGCACTTTTATAAACACACAGTGTAACGGTCTTGGCTATCCAGGGCGTTACACTAGATGAAGGATCGGATATAAAAGATCCCGATTTTTAGAATAGTTAGTTTCATTGTTTGTTTTATTTATTATTTGTTTCTTTTATGGTTGTAATTAGTGAAAACTTTCTTTTTCCAAATTAATATCATGGTTATTTTGTTATCATGTATGAGTTTGATTTTTCTTTTGCAATCATAATAAATAATAAATAAAATAAATAATGACTAAGTTCGGTGAGGGTGGATACAAATCAATGAACCAAGTTTCTACATTGAGAGATAGGGGGCCATAGTAGTGGGAACGATTTTACTGATTCCAGCCCTCCCTCAATATGGTTAACTTTGGAACAAAGATGTGTTTCGAGCCTAAGAATTAAGTCATATAGGATGATTAGAAGCAGACTAAGAAAATAATAAAGATTCTTGTTTTTCTAAGTATAGAAACCCACTCTAATAATAAAGAAGACTTATATTTTTTCATAAGAAGTTATAATTAATATGTAACGCCCCAACTATTGGGACCGTTACGGTGTGCCTTGTAAACAGTGCTAAACTCGCTAATCGAGTCATTTGGCCAAAATCTTGATCTAAGTATGATTAGCGGTTTAGGGATTAAACATTTTGGTTAAGATGTAACGTTTCACTAGAACGTTTAATATATACATTGGGATCCCGAAAATAAAGTTTCAGAGTTTATTACAGAAAATATTTACAACAGGTCGTTCTAAGCGGCAAAACAGGGTTCAACCCTAGTTCCACTTTAAACCTCGGCCGTGGCGGTCGAGCAGCTGCATATGTACACGTCATCACCTAAGCTCTCCAACTCAAGGATGGAATCGGTGGACTGCGCGTACGATTCAAAGATGAAGTTGTTTAAGTCTTTAAATCATATTTTCTATGTATTTTTTCCGCACTTAATTTTGTAATCGATTTATTTATATCATGTTATTTTTTATTTTTAAAACAATGGGATCCCATATCCTAATCGCGTTTTTATGTATTCAACATTTTCTTTACAGTTAATAATAAAGTTGTGGTGTTTTCATATGTACGTTTTCTTAAGATTAGTATAGTAGTTATTAATGGTCCAAGGTCTAGAATAGTTGGGTCATTACCGAATGCACTATAACAAATATAGATACTGTTTCAACCATAATTGTCACTCAATCCTCTATAGACGGTCTACAATGAGATGGGACTAAAATACCGTTTTACCCCTTATTGTATTTTATCCTTTAAACACTTAGTTCCGTGTAAATGATATTTTAGTAAACTAATTTTAATTACTGAAATGAGATCTCAATCATTTAGTACCTTGAACCAAACTAAAAGGAAACCATCATTTCACTTCTTCATCAGAAGCTATAGATGTTCATATCTATGATTAGCACTCCCACTCAATTATACTACTGAGTTCCCAAGATGTAAGTATGAGCTAGTTCGTAGGGTAAGCTGGTAACGAACAAGTCAAATAATACAATAAGTTAGAATACTAACCACTCAGAATTGAGATTGAATTGACCTATGGCCAACTATATGATATGACTAGAATAGATAATAATGGTATGTTTACTTATCCTATCAACTGTCAATATCAGTCCAGTCCGATGTAACAAATACATCCGATCTTATGTACTTTGCTAATGTTCTGGAAAGAACATAACACTCCAATGTGTAAGTAGATCATATCGTAGATTGGCAAGTCACTGTAAATCTTGTGCACTGACTAATCTTAGCACTAACTTATTTTGAACATATAATCATATTTATATTCCACTGTGATTATGTCACTATAAATATGATTTTCTATATGCTCGAGATTTAATAGAAGTTTATATTAAACAAATAATCATGAAAATAAAACATGTGAGCAAAGTGATAGACCAAGTCAAAAAAATGATTTCTATTCTTTTATTGATAATAAAATGGGATTATTTAATTAGGGCATAAAACCCTAACAAGTTGAAGTATCTTTGTTCGCAATTCCAGAACCCATTCGACATAAAGAACATGTCTTTGTAGTCTTTGAGGTGATTGAGATTCTCGATGACGGGAACAGAGTTGGGAAATCTTGTGAGATAGTAGAACCTGTCACCTTGCCCTGTCTGTTATGGGCTAGCTTTAAGGTAGACGAAATATAGTATATCTGCCGAGGTGGGGACCTCCCACTCATGCTTCAAAAATAAATATTTCAGCCCCGCTAAAAGCCTATAAGAATTTGGGGGGAGCTGAAATGGAGCCAACTTCACGAAATTTAGAAAGTCCACAAAGTATTGATCTAGGGGGAGAAAGTCTCCAGCCTTCAGATGTTCGTCACTCCAAGCTGCGAAATCATCTTGGAGAGGGGAGTTGCTCCGTTACCCTTCAAACATAGGTCGGGCAATGAGAGTTCTGGTCCCGGTCTCGATGTTGTGGCTTAGCATGATTTTGTTCACCATCCCCTGGGTCGTGTTCTTTGATACAATGCGTTCAGCCTCGAAGTAGGCATTAGGGTCGACCACCACCTCTTTCTCCACCACCAGACCGATGTGGGGGATGGGATACTCTGGGGCAATCTGCTTCCCTTTGTTCTTTTGTTGAGCATATGAGCTGGATGCATTCTTCTTGGGAGCCATCAGATCGCCTAACGGACAGATCAACCTAGTTAGTAGGTGCCCTAAGAGGATTTAAAGACACACAGAAGTACGAAGGGGGGAAGGTTTACTTTTGTTATACGAGCTGAGGTTAGCCTCAGCCCCATTGCGTGATGCCACGCGATACCCTAAGTCATGCGTCTCGATTTCCTAACAGACCCCTGATATTTAGGGATCAGTGTGTTAGACTACCAGACCACTACTTTCTTTGGGAAGCAGTTTAGTGCAAAACCACCCAAGAAGCGTAACCTCTAAGCTATCTGGTTTGAAACCTAAAAATCCTTCATCTCCTTTATTAATGTCTTATTTCTAGAAATATTTTTGGACTCACCCGTTATATCTAAGTCGAAACCTATTCCCTAAAAATATTCGGAAATAGCCTAATAGTGCCTACAGTGAATAGTGCGGATGAACATGGTGAAGAACAAAAGTCCAATAAATTTTTTTTCTTCAAACCAAAAAAGAGAGATACTTACAGTATGTTCTTCAACGGTAAGATGTAGACTTTGCAAAGGGAAGTTCCTGGAAAACTTTTGAGTCTAGCGTACCAAATATGTATGATTTAAAAATATATGGTACCATATAAGCATTATTGGAAAAAAAAATGGTACCGAATGAGTAAATTCCTAATAAGATTTTGTCAATAATGCTTATATGGTACCCTGTAATTCCAAGCTCCAATCAATTTAGATTATTAATTAAAGCCCTTTAAAATAATAATCTTATTTATTAGTCCCAATATTATTCCACTAAAAATATGGGATTGCACTCTTGTAGTTATTGACTTATATTTATTAAGTACTTTATTAAGTATCCATTAATTTAATCACTTCATCCAATTCAATCCTCAAATAATTTGTTCATAATTAGAGCTAGTTAAAATTACCGTTTTACCCCTCTAATTACATCTTTATCCTTAAGTACCATTAATTCCCTAGTGAATAGTTAATTTATAAACCTTTTATAAATTAGAGGTTTCAAATTGTTTAATTCCAGAATTAACCCTTAAGGGAACCATTATTCAATCTTCATATAAAGAAGGCTTGAATTCCATATCTATAAATCATGTCCCCAGCCATCTACGTTAATGAGCCCCCAAAACAAAGTTTTTAGCTTGATCATTCTGACAAACCCTAATGAGCGAATCAAAGGACCAAAATAACATAAACAGGAGTTCATGATAACTTCAGGATTTAGATGGATTTGCATATGATCATCGAGTGATATGATTATAACTCTTTATGGTAAACAGTATTTTAATAAAGAGTTAAATACATATTTGGTCCAGGCCTATACAACCTTATTGTATAAAGCACCTCCACTAAGATGTCTTACTATACTAGTGATCCAGATCTAGATCACATGTATTCATAATACTAGTGGACCGTTCTAGAGTGTTTAATTCAAGATTCCAAAAATTTAATATAATCTACGGACTATTTAATTCATTATCTATAATCTTAATTCTCTTGTACCAATACAAGATTATAGCTACATTAATGAATTAGGAATGTTCTGATATTTATCTAAATATTATTCAATAATAATAAGCATTAATTATATATAAAAATATTTCTTTTATAAATTTCATAAATAATGAACTACTTTCATTGTTTTAAGGGCACCATGCCCAACAAAAGCAACCACTCAAACTAGAATTAAATTTGTGTCTCCCTTCAGATCCTCCTTCTCCAATCGGGGGCACTCTTTCTTGAGATGACCCACCACGCCTGCACAAGAAACATACCTTAGCACGACATTCTCCCAAATGGCGCCTCCTACACCGAATGCACTTTGGGTAAGTCTTCCACTTTTCACTCTTGCCTCATCAGCTACCCTGAGCGCCCTGTAGCTCTCTCTCTGGTCCAGGGGTGCTAAACATATTTATAGCCTTTCTTTTTTATCACTGGGCCTCTGCCCCTACCCTATCGAGTACACAATGGTAACATTCACCGAGCATCGTGCCCGAAAACACTTTTCCTCAATATCTTATCATCTGTGCCCTCAACGGTAAGGGCTTCCTCTACTGTCTAAGCATAGGTAACATCCTCAGACACTGGGGCGATTCTGACGCCCTGGCCCACCTTGAAATTCAACCTCAAACAAATCTCTCTTTCTGAGCCATATCATTCGACACCGAATCCAAAGAAAACTTGGCTAATTTATCAAATTTAATGACATATTTTGTCACTGTCATGTTGCCCTGAACCAGATTTATGAACTCATTTGTCTTCGTAGTTTGAATTGCGTCGCTGTAATATCTCTCATTGAACAACTGTCTAAATTCCTCCCAGCCCATCGTAATGACATTCCTAGTCTGTGATTTCACTTCCCACCAAGTCTAAGCATCATCCTGTAACATATATGTGGCACAGACCACTCTATCATTGCCTGCCACCCTTATAAGGTCGAGGATGGAGCTAATCATGCACATCCACTGCTCATTTCTGAGTGGATCTAGGCCTCCCTTGAAGGTGGGGGTGTTACTTCCTGAACCGCTCATAAAGAGGCTCCCATATTTTTTGAACTTCTGGCTATCCTAGAACTTGTACCATCGTAGGTGGAAGAACTGGTGCAACATTCCCTGATTGGAACCTGCTGTCTCATAAATCTGATATCTTCCTCTTGACTATGTAATCTTTCTTGCATATCTGCAAACACATGCTGCCAATTCCAAGGGGCAGGCGAAGGGTTCTGGCCCTGATTATCATTTCTGGCCTCTATATAAACGCTGCTTGATCCCACTGACTGCCTTGGGTACATAACTTCTGAGTTCGTTTGCAGTCAATGACTTGACCTATCAGGCATGATAATCATATCCAGAAACCATCCCACAAGCAAAACTAAACAACACAGCATCAACAAACAACAATAATGCTTAAACACATGTCCATAGAATTCAGACATCAATCAATAGGCCTTTCTCTTACAATATGCAAATCATTCTATCTATTCTAGCATGCAGATAAGGCATAAAGTTCAATTAAACATATAAACAAGTAATCCACCCATTACCCATTGAACTGTGAGTCAAGCTTGTCATTAGCAATGAGCATACATATTCGGTCAATCTTTAGGAAACATAAGCCTTGATAGCTTTGATACCAAGTTGTAATTCCCTACTAATCCATGATCATTACACCGTGTGTCTAAAATCGTTCTTAACTCGGTAAGCGAGTCATTTGGACTCAAAAGTGTAATTAAAACTAATGATGGTTTAGGTACTAAAAAGTTTGGTCAAGAAACTCGAACTTCTAATTTAACAAGGTTTGACTAATTATGTGGGATCCCAAAGGTTTTAAATCAAAAATAAAAATTTATCATAATTACAAAATTAGCCGACCTAAGCGGCAAAATCGAGTTAATAACCCATGTTCCTCAAAAGTATCTTGATCGTGGTGGCCGAGTAGGTCGAGTATGTACGCGCCACCCCTAGAGCTCTCCAACTAATGGCTGGTTAGTTATCCTTTGCCATTACCTGCACCACAAAGCACCAGTGAGCCAAGGCCAAGCAAGGAAACTTAATCAAGTAAGACATATATTCAAATAAGCATTCCTATCAAATACATGCTTTATAAATCATAACCATATATACGTGGATAATTCGACAAGTATAACAACTCATGCGGAATAGATGCACATCGCATCCCTGTAATGGCCCCTCCACTAAAGTTTGGACCCGCCATTATGGCCTACATTACGCATGTAATGTCGATAACGACCTCAAGGCTGATAACGACCTCCCGACCGATCAATCAAGAGCAAGAACCAATCATTACCAACATTTATAACAACAAATGCTGATAATGAGAAAACATTTACTTTAAACAGATTCACAACATGTTATACCCATGTTCGATTATCATGGGCTTAAGCCTTACACTCAGTGCATGTGCCAGTTTTCTTACCTCAAGTTCTGAGCAATAAGATAAAATGACTGCGAGCACGGTACTTTCCTCCCGAGCCTTGCGGTACCCCTAGTGACAACATATTTAAGGAATATCAATAAAGAACTAAGCAATTTAAGAGCTTTAAGATTGAGTCCTATCCCTCGAGACCCCATATTCCACTAAATAGGGTAGTGGAATCATTCCCGAGCCCTTAGGTTTGGGTTCCCATAACCTAAAACCTGATTTTTAACTTTTTCCCATTTTGAGTTACGACCCCCGACTAGGCAAAGAGCCTCGACCCAAAATCCCTTGCACCTTCACCGCGGCGCAGCCTGACAAGTGCCACTGTGCTAAGGCGGTTCAAGGCACCCCTGCCTTGACTGAGTTCATGCAAGTCATGATGCTTCGAACAAAGTGTCGCAGCGCTACCCTACGAACCCAGAAAACTTGCGATTTTTTAGAAATCGCAAGCCTCCCAAAATTGCCCTGAAACATGAATTTAATAAGAATTGACCACCCAAAGCACTTCAACAACTCAGACAAGCAATAACAACATAGTGGTCTCAAAAGACCAAAATACCCCTGATAAGTACAACCCCCAAAACTAGCCCCCAAGGGAAAAAAGACACCACTTTCCCTCTAAACCTCAAATTTCAGTTATAATACCCAATTAACTCCACTAATCCCCCTGTTGACGTCGTTTTTCGTCAACTTGAAAAGGAGAGCAACTAAACAAGAAAATATCAGAGGAAATTAAAAAAGATGAATACAGGAGATTTTTACGTGGTTCAGCAGTTAAATCTGCCTAGTCCACGAGTTTGTCTTATTAACCCTTGGGAATTTTCTAGAAACTTTTCAGAGAATAATTGCCCAGAGTTTTCTCTCAAGATTTCAGAATTTCGGTCCCCTCCAAATGGAGTTTTCTTCTCTATTTATAGAGAAGGTTACATAATTCATTCCCACATATTTCAGGAAGATATTCTGTGAATCAAATAATATAATGCTATTTAATGTGTTATTTCCTACATACACGGAAAGGCCCCATAAAATGTGGGATCAGATAATAAATTAGATAATATCCCTTAAACAATGGGATTTTACCACAATAAATACATTCATATGTAACCGACTAGCTTAGATATTGGGTTCGTTACGCCTTCAAGACTATTTGTCTATCACGAGCTCGTCATCTTGCTTCGCCTATGCTTCCAACAAGTAGCCATTGACGAAGTCATCACATTCGAGCTTACACTTCTCAAGCTCGGGCCATCTTGTCTAAAGGCAAGAGATACATCAACTTATACAAGTGTTGAACCCTTACTATTGCGAGTTACGAGCCTTTCTCATAAGCTTGGAGCATCTTCAAGGCTACACTCTCCTCGAGCACACAAGGTCATCGTTTACAGCGAAACTGTCTTTGACTAGTGGAATGATGGCTGTGTATATTTCGAGCTTACACCTAATGAGCCTAGATTTTGGGGCCATAACTTCTCTTGCTCGAAATCTGGGTGTAACATTCCCCCCCCCCCCCCCTCTCAAAAGTATCAATTCAAATCCTATGAGAAGGAAACTTTTGAACTACCCTCCTTGGAAACTGTACCGTCTGAGGTACTCAAGAGTGGACACTCGTCAACCGGGGGTTGCTCAACTTGAGTACTTGAGTGCTTTTGTACCATGCCCACATCTATCCATCTTCCACCTTTATGTTGCCATTGTCACGTCTGTGCTCATTCGTTCTATCAATACCGAATTCGGCCAACGGTCCAGATTAGTTCGACGCTTGCCATTCTTTAGGGCCTATTTATATGCCCATATCATCTTCTTCCCCTCACTTTTGCATTTTAAACTTTTAGAGAGAAAAAGGAGAAAAGACCAGAGCCCAAACTTTGTTCCGTTCTTGCATGTTTTCAAAGCCACGGAAACAAAATGTTGTTGGCGTCTACGATTCTGTGAGTGCTTTCCTGCAACTACTCCTTTGACCACCCATCTCTCTGTATCCACCGGCGACCTTGCGTAAGTCTCTTTTCTTGATCTCATATGCTTATACATATTTTTTTTCTTCGTGCACGTTTGTATTTTTGTTGCACTGTAGGCACATTTACTAGTTTAGTACTAGAAAGTTTTTAGCCAATATTGTGTAGATTTTAGGTTATGATATTATGGGTTTCAAACCCAGAATTTGTGTAGAGGATGCCAATATGGCTTCCTTTACTGTTGTTATTAAAATTATGGGTATCGTATCATGTAAACCAAGAAATGGGGTATGGAATTAGGGTTTTTAAATTGCACGTTTTCCAAAAGTATCATCCTTTTGAGTAACCTCCAATTTTTTCCCTGAAAAATCTGGGATTCATTAAAATAAATCCACTTTCCCCCCTTCGCGTTAAATACACGCTCGAAGCTAGAACCTTACAATAGTTGGGGTTCTTCCTCGAATTCGACCCGCCCTTCCGATCGATTTTACTCCGTGATCTCGAACCTTCGATCTCGAATCATCTAAAATCTTATTTCTGATTTCTCGTATGCCTGGCCCACACCCTTTTCTTTCTTGATAGATGTCGCAGAATCTTGAGAAACAGTGGGGGTCAGTGCTCGCAATCCCTTACTCTCCAACAACTCCAAGTTCAGAATCTCCCTTCACGCGAAACCAGCGGCTGATTCGCAAGTACAAAGTGAGGTGCGAGCAAGAAGATATTCGAGCCCATTTCCAAAGTCAGATCGACGAGGTTAAAGAGAGGAAAAGGAAAAAACTTTGGGTCGCAATCTATCAATTCCCAGACCCTGAGCTTAGACTGATCCCTCTCGATCCCAAGCTCAAAGTAACGGTTGCCTTCAAGCCGGGTGGCCTCAAATTCTCACTGATGGAAGAATCATCAAGTCATCCATCCACCTCGCAGCCGACTACCATTCCCACCTCGAGGGGGGAATTCTTCGAGGCCGAGCATTATTGAAGCTCGGTTTCTTCATTAGGATAAATCACCTACATCCTAGCCCACCACGACCTAGGATTTTCAGGCTCGCTGAGGTGTTGAGCTCCTACCTTAAACGAACGAAGCTGCTACGCCCTAGGAAATGGCCGTCCCGACAACAAGTTGAAGCTCGCGGCTTGGAGCCACTAGCATATGATGGCAGGGGCTTATTGCCCTTGAAGTCCTTTTTTAAGGACTTTCTGGATTTTGTTGGGCTCATGCCCTTCTAGCTCCAGACCAACTCATACATGGTCTTGTCAGCCCTCAGGTCATTGTACCACGAGCTGAAGTGGGAAGGACCTTCGCCAAGAGAGATCTTGTATCTCTTTTGTTTGAAAAGCAACCCCTCCCTAGCTCGGGGAGGAGATGGCTTCTACTATCTGTCGAGCTATCCCAAGGAGAGGAGGAAGATCTTCGAATACATGCCCAACCATCTTCCTAACTTCAAGTTGGTGTTGTTTTGGACAGATGGAGTGGCTCCTTCAAAATTTTATTCATTAAGACGAATTCGTAAGTATATGGTCCTCTTTCCTTTCACGCTTGACTTTCGTTTAGGCTTGAACTAATCATAATGTATTTGATTCTTCAGCCAACTATCACCGTCCTATCTACAGACACCATGAAGGAGCAGAAAAAAGCCCTGCTTCAACTTCCATACAGTAGGCGCTCCTTGTCTTATCTTATTAATGAAGATAAGCTTTGAGCCTATGGTCTTCTGGAGCAAGTCAACAGATGATACCGCTTATCGGAAGTACACCAACTGGGAGCATGTGCCACTCCCCACTGATAAGCATCCTCTTAGGCGAGGCAAAGCTTGAAAGCATGATCTCCAGCTCGCCGTCGCAGGAGTCCGTGTTCGGGGAATGATGCCAACGAAGAGGCCTCGAGCTCGAGTGACAGAGGTAAGGTCATTCTTAGCTCGGCCTTGTGGTCTCCTTCCCTTCTTAAGCATAGACTCGACACCTTGATCTTACTCCAGGATGATAGGGATAACTTTTATGTATGGTCTTGGGTAAATGATAGGGTCCTTAGGTTTGATAGCTGGTTGGGGAAATACCAAACAATGTATTGTCTGAATGAAATTTGGGATGGGGTAGCCATCCAATACAGAACAAACAACTATAGGGACCTTTCGAGGTTAACCCCCATGTATAGGGAAGGGACTCCCCCAGCCTCCTCTGAAGATAGGGGAATTACCTGGTCGCTGAGCACGAGCTCAGGGGAGAGTTCCAGTTAGTTTTCTTGTCTCTTGTCTTTTTTTCCTTTAATTGTTTGCTTTACACCTACTTTAGCATTTTTAAGCTCATTTTCTAATGTGATTTGATTATGTAGGCACTATGGACTCCAACCTCGAGAATATGCTTAAAAATGGCGCGGGGGCCAAGCAAAGCAAACGCCCGAAGGCCTCACAAAAAGATGGTCGGTTGGCCAAAGTCTCTAAAATGACTGAGGTGACTGCTCCTTCGGCTCCTCTTGTTGCGAGCCCAGTGGCGACCTCCACTCCCCAGGTCAACATTCCTGCAGCAGATGCTCATTCTCTGCCTCCTACTGTCCAGATCCTTCCAACAATCACCCCAGTTCTAAAAAAACCAACTCCCACTCAAGGGCGCCTATTGTCGATTTCTACTCATTCTGATGAGTATGTTATCAACAACGCTTCCGGAACTCATGGAGCCACTCTCAGCTCGGACGTCCTGTCTCGAGTGGGCCAAAGCTTCAGCAGTCTTGAGGCTCCTCAATGGCAGTTCCTGGTCAACGCTCGGGACTCTCAGGTCCTTAATGACAAGAGTGCCGAGCTCATTTCCTCAGTAATTTTTCTTACTTCGTTATTTATTGTAATTTTACTCGGAGCATGTTCTAACTTGAATTGTTTTTGTGTTAGGCTCTTGCTGTAGTTGCTGTAACGACTTGACTTTTCTTAACTAGACCCACCGAACACGAATATGACTATCTGGGGTCAACTGGACCCTTACGGTAAACTTTGGTAAAAATCGGACGTTAAAATCTAAATAAACCTTAGAGTAAACTTTAGAAAATTTTACATTGGAGTACTTTGAAATAAAATAGTATTTGGATGGGATCCCATAGGTTTAAAAACAAAATGTAGTTAAACGTAACTTAAGAAATAGTCTGTGGCCATAGGGCCGTCTTTAAGTAGAACTAGTAAACATGAAATTGAATAAACTGTTACTAGACTTAGCAGAAAACTTAAGAGAACCCTGACAACCCTGCAGGTCGGTTGTTTCACAGTATGCATACGTCAGACAGAATCCCCTCCAGCTAATTGCACTGCTCCTGAAGCTTTGCCCTTACCTACACACACAGAGTAACTGATGAGCTATAACGCTCAGTAAGAAAGCTAGCTACAACTTATTACTCTACAATCCAAAACAAACTTTGCATAACAGAAATGCATATCTAGAAACTGCAAACTGAGCAACACGTCTAGCATATTCACATAAGTCAAAGTGCTGCGTAACATACTAAAAACATATAATTGAGCCATTGTGTTATCTATGGGGTTTTAATCCCAGTGTGGCCTCCACGGCCCAGAGCAACCTCACCTCCCGTACCAAAGGGGTACACTCTGCTAAAACACGATGACTCTACTGACTTGGCGGATAACCCCACTGTACGGCTGCATGGGGAATTCGCCCTCACAAGGCCTTGTACTAAGCCATCGAGTTATCTGTGGGGTCATGATCCCCGGGTGGCCTCCGCGGCCCAGAGAATACTCACATCCCGTGCCAAAAGGGTAAACTCCGCTAAAACTCGATGACTTTACGGACTGGACGGCGAATCCCACTACACGGCTGCATGAGATCCACCATCACAAGGTTTCCCTTGACAGTCATAAACATTGCACATACATTCATGATAACTTTACTGCACTAAGCACATTCAAACCCGATAGATGGGTACTATCATGCGCATCCAGCCATATAATCACACACATATACAACATCTAGAATTTAACCAGCAATCTACAAACATGCAAACAATTCACTAGAATCACAACAAGCTAAGTTACTCTTGGTGTATACTTCCTTACCTCTTGTCCTTAGCTTTCGCGAATTATATCTTGGTGAGTATTTCCGATCGCAGTTAGACCCTATAATCATATTGGGACAATATGTCTTAGTTTATTCTTACTAAGATTCTAAAATATATAAGGGAAATTAAAAAAAAAACAAAACTGAAATTTCCGACCCTGGCCCAAACCCGCGCCCTTGAGGTAAAATGACCATAATACCCTCTCAGACCATGTCCGAGATTTCAAGTCAACACTCCAATTACTTTTTAAAATTCCACTTTCCGATGCCCGAGTCCAAAGTATGAGCCCCGAGCCCACTTCTTGATCTTGAGACTTAAAATTGGTAATATTGTACTTCCTAAAATATTTTCTAAGTCCTTGAAAATATTTCATAAGTTCTAAGTCATCAATTTTAAACTTTGAAACTAATTTCCGAACCTAGAACTTTTCATGAAGCTTAAATAATAATTCCCGAGCCTAGTTTGTAACTTATTAATCTTAGATATTACTTAGAAATTTTCTAAACCTCGATCCTCAAATATCAGTTTGTAGACATTGGGGTTCCTAATCCCGAGCTTCACAACAAAATTCCAAAGTTTTGGGACCAAATATCACTTTTTGTCCCCTTTGGTTACAAATTGGTAACCATTAATTACCAAAAAAAACACAACAAAGCATGCATGCATGCTCACGTGCACAAGCCTTCATCAATGGCTTCCTTGTGCACGGCCAAGAATGGAAAACACTCTTCATGACCAGTTTCGAACCATAGGTACCTGCCACAACGTTCACTGCATCGTCCAGGCACCACCGTGATCCTCACCTCCGACCACCACCACCACCGGCGGTGGTTGATGAAACAAATGGTCAAACATGGCTTCCAAGCTTCGGCCGTGACTCCCAAATTCGTTATTGTTGGAACCCAACCCCAAGGAAACTCCTAATACACCTCTAGAACTCTTAGGGGTGTGGAAAAATACCCAACCCGTGGCCCTAACACCCTATCCGCCTGCCACCACCATTAACGCCGATGGTGCCACCAAACCATCGGCCATGGCTTCAACCACCACCTTGCCACCCAAAAACTTAATATCTACCATATTAGACCCTTCCCAATACTTTAAGGATGTCCTCTAGTCCTAAAACACTGATTAAAACAAAGTAAAACAACTCAGAAACTTGAACCAACTTTTACAAAACGAAATCGAAATCGGTACCGTAAAAACTTCGAAGGAAAACTACAGGCTTGTACCTCTTTCTGTGGCCGGTTCCTGGTGATTTCTTCTGCCCTTTCCTATAGTCCTCAACACTATGAACACATACAAACCGTTCATCATGAGTTTCACGCAAGGAATTAAGAGAAAACCGAAGTCAAAGATGGCACTTACACTAGTTCGGATTCCGACCGACATTTCCGAAACTTGGATCAAATTCTCTCCTCTGCCTTTGCTTCCTTCTACAATCAGCACAAGGGTTCTAAGGATGTGTCTAAGGACTGTAACCCAAAGGAAAAACCAAAGAAAACTCACCTTCGATTCCTCCTTCTTGGATCCGAAGTGAACGTACACCAACCACAACACTATAAGTGTTCTTCTTCTTAATATCTCAAACTGACTTTGTTTTCTCTAATAATTCCAATATTGACTGAAGCAAATGAAGCAAAAAAAATGGCACCGGTTCCCTCCCTTGTAACCTCCAAACTGCCAAGACCATTTTTTAAAAAATGGTTTCCCTCCACTCAACGGGTTGGCCGAGACACACACGTGAGATGCACAACAATATATGTGCTGAAATGTTACATGCACTTTATCCAAAATAGTGCATTAAACCATGACTTAAAATAATTAAAATCAACTATGGTCTAAGCACTAAATAATGCAACTTTGGTATAAACTTATGTCTGATTTTATGTGAGTCCTTTCAACATAAAATCATAATTTTAATCCCATAAAATTCCTCTTGCATTATTCATAGACTCTTAGTGAATAAGTCACAAAATCATAGTCTAAATAATTCTAAGATTTTATGTGGATTCCAAACACATACAATTATATACTTAAACTCTTTGAACAAGATGTCCATCTTAGATTTATTTCACATCTAAATTCCCACACTATGGTCTAAAGCGATTAACTCACATTTCTTTAATTAAAATAATATTCACCAAATATTATTTTAATTATTATTCATACTCTTAAAATAAAAAATAAAAAATTAATTCACAGAATAATGTTTACATAAAACACAATAAATAATAAAAAAAATTCGGGTTATTACAGTTGCTCAGCTAAATTACAAGTTGAACAACGAAGTTCATACGAGCATGTCCTATGCTCAGGAGTCGAAGGATCTCCAGCTCAAGCTTGCTAACGAGTTTAAGGCTGTCAAGTCAAAGCTGGAGGCTGAGCTTAAAGAGAAAAATTCCAGGGTCAAGGAGCTCGAGAAGCTGAACACCAAGCTTAAAGAGAAGAGCTCCAGGGCTAAGGATCTTGAGAAGCTGAATGCCAAGCTCGAGGAGGAGAAAAATGCCACCTTCGGGATAATAGAAGGTAAAAAGGCTCGTCTTCTCGAAGAGTTCAAGCAGAGGAAGGATCGGGCAGTTGACATGGCCATGTACAGAATTTGAGCCAACAACGCCGATCTCGACACGAGTTTCTTGGGCACCTTTGAGGATGAGCTTCTGGCCAAATGACAAGCTCGGCTGGAGGGGGAGGAAGTTGCTCAGGAGGATGCTGAGAAGGCTAAGGAGGATGCTCCTGCTTCCTAGATCTCGATCATGGGTTGTGTCCCTTTAAAAAAATTTGTAATAGTTTAGAGCCTTTCTTTTTCATGCCCTTGGGGTAAAATCAATTTACAGCTCGTTAAAGAGCTATTTACATTTGATATTTTTAATACCATGTTCGACTTTAATATTTTTGCTTTACTTCTCTCGGATCGAAATATTTTAAGCAATTTATATTCAATTTTTTCCTTTATGTTAGTTTATTCATACAAACATATGTTGGATTTAAGCTCGAGTTTTGATGCATTCATGCATAGTTCGCTCGATATATCCCTATCCGATCTCGTTATTTGTCAAGGTCGAATCTTACTTTTACTACGCACTCGAAAGTACTTAAGTGATATGTAAGCTAAGTAGTTTAGTTGTATCTTGCTTTTTAGTCACTTTTCCTCTTCCTCAGATAGTTCCTTGAGGATATGAGGTCAAAAAATTTTGTTGCAAAATACTCCAGCCTCAGTATCGACTTGTTTGTAGTAGGTTTATCTTTTTCCCACTTGTGTCGATCAATTTTAGCTGGTTTGTTCCAAACTTATTTAGGTCGTGTTTGGTTCGTAATCCATACACTTAAATATTCTCGATCTAGTTATATCTATATCACACTAGTTCGCGTATCTTTAATAATTTGGTTTCGTCCAAATAATCTTAGCTCGCGTATCTGGTTACATCCAGACGCTTTGTTTTTAATAATATGGTTACGTCCAAATTTTTTTAGCTCACGTATCTGGTTATATCCAGACACTTTATTTTTATAATACACTTTTAACTTTTAAGTCGGGTTAACGATCCAGACATTTGTTAGTTTTTGTGCATGCTATTTATTTTTTCAAACTTATGGTGTATATACCAATGATGCCCCCTCAATATCCTATGAGTGCGATCATAGGTTATTAGATTAAGAGAGTTTGCAAAAAATACAACACTTTGAAACAAAAGCAACCGTTGATCACAATTGAACACTTTATTAATAATTTTTTTGGAAAGATAGACAAGCATGGTTACATGAGACATCATTCCTACACTATTGATAGTAAGGTCGTAGATGTTTGTTGTAACGCCCTGGATAGCCAAGACCGTTACACTGTGTGTTTATAAAGGTGTAAGACTTGCTAATCAAGTCATTTAATTAGAAACGTGTTACTGAAACTATAGTGGAACTAGGGTTAAAAGATTTTGGTCTCAAAAACTTCATCTTTTATAAATAAACATTATCTTTTAAACACGGGATCCCAAAAATAATAAGATTAAGACCGTTTACAAAAGATTCAAGATTTAAATACAGTAATTAGCAATCTAAGGCAAAACAGACAGTTAAGCATCCCTCATCCTGATCCACACCTCGGCCATGGAGGCCGAACAGCTGACTATGTACATTCAGCCCCGCAGCTCTCCATCTCAGGATTGGTCCAACTTGACTTTGCATTTACCTGCACCATGTAGCACCCGTGAGCCAAGGCCCAGCAAGAAAACACAATAACAGATCATAATCAATCAACATATAGTCAAATATCTCATACCACATAAGCATTTTCTCAGCAATTTAACCATCCATGATAATCAAGTATTCATCATACCAAGCATTTCATTTCATATCAATAATCAATTCATAAATGATAACTAGGGTTAGCGCCCTTAGGCCGCACCGTCTGTTTATCCCACTGACTCCAGCCCACTTAAATCGAGCTCAGTAAATATTAAGTTGTCCTTGGCTACCAGTGGCCAAGTCGCGCCTTGTGCGCAAATACCATATATGACATTATACAGATATTAGGAGCACATAGTCCCATCACAAACACATAACCGGGTGCAGTTTTCTTACCTTTAGATTCACTAGCTTTGTTCCCTTTGATCCTCAAGCACGATCCCTCCTGGTCCCTAGCGTACACCTAGTCACAGCCATAGATCAGAATCATCACCAAACCTCAAGTCCAAAACCTAGCCTCGGGACCAATCCCGAGCCCTCGGGAAGCCCTAATTCCCCCAAACGGGGTGGTGGAATCAAACCCCGAACCCCGGGCAAAAACCCTTGAAAATAACTCAAAAACCCCTTTCTGGAAACAGGGTAGCGCTACAGAGCTACAACCAGAGACTAAAGCACCCCAGACCACTCAGCCTAGCGCTACAGCGCCCAAAGGCTAGCGCTGTAGCGCTAGTCACAGCACAACAACTACTGCATTTCTCTTCCTTCGATTTTCCCCGATCCAAACCTTACCAAAACTCTTCCAAACTTCAACCAAACACAAAAACAAGCCTACTAACATCCTCCATTCATCCAAAGCATACCAACCACACATAACTCAACCACATGCACCCCTAATCAAAGATTTCACCATAGCTGGACCTAAAACTCAGAAACTCAGCAAAAACAACAATTAAAACCTCAGAACTTGAACTAGGATTTCTTACCTTTGCTGGATGAGCTTAGCCTAGGCTACCTCCTCACTAGATTGGCCTTCACCTCCTCAAAGCTCAGCTCCAATTTCCCTAGAATTATTCCCCACCAAAACTCAGCTCAAAATCTACAACCATACCAAGAACTAGAAACTGAAAACTACCTTGAACCTTACCTCAAATGATGAGTATCCCCTGCCAATTCCTCAAACCAGACCAAAGACCTTAGCCTCAAGCTCTTGCCTAGACTCCCTCTGAATTTTGCTTCAGGAAACCTCAAGGAAATGGAGAAGAGTCCTCCAACCGAATGAGAGAGAAGAAGACTTCCAATTCTCTTTTTCCTTCTCTTCTTTCTTTTCTTTCCTTCAGAATTCCAGCCCCTTCTACATATTCCACTAAGTATAAAACCTTAATAATACCTATCCTGGATAAGCCAAATGACCACAATACCCTCCCATGATTTCCTAAGCCTTTTAATCCACCTAGGGGCATTTTGGTCATTTCACCCAATTCCCGCTAATTCCTCGAGTGTCTCTAATATTTACCGCTTACTTCCCAAGACCTAACTAATCAACAATTAATATTCCTCAATGTCAAAATAGACCCCAATATATCCTCTAAATTCTAGAAATACCCCCAGGCTCGCCCCGAGCCGGGTATAAATCCCCGCCGTGACTTTTTCGCTGAACCGCTCACTAGGATCGTCTCAAGTCACAGATTACAAATATATCCACATAATAATGTGATCTCAACAATTTATCACATATATATAGTTATGCCCTCAACAGTCCAAAATTACGATTATGCCCTTCTAACCTAAATAGGGCCTCCATGCATATTAATACACATAGTCATGCATCTCAGATATTCAAATAGTCATGTAACATACTTTTTAATAATTAAATCACATATAATCCAGTTATGCCTTCCCAACACACTAATCAAGGCCCTTAAGCCTTATTAGTATATTTGGGTCGTTACATTTGCCATTCCATGCTCGTGGTACCAATTCTCCATTTAATCTCGCCAATTTATAGATGCCAGGTCGGATAACTAACTCAATTTGGTAAGGTCCTTCCCAATTAGGCCCAAGTACGCCAGCAGTCGGGTCCCTTGTAGCTAGGAACACATGCCTTAACACCAAGTCTCCCAATCTGAACTTCCTATCCCGAACCTCTTTATTAAAATATCGGGTAGCTCGTTGTTGGTATGTTGCATTTCTCAGTTGAGCTTCATCTCGCCTTTCTTTAATAAGGTCCAGACTTACTTCGAGCTGGGATTGGTTCGAGGCTTGATCATAATCATAGCTACAAATAGTGGGTATTTCGGCCTCGATTGGTAACATGTCCTTGCATCCATATGCCAGGGAAAAAGGGGTATGTCCTGTTGAAGTGCGAGTTGTAGTTCGATAAGCCCACAAAACTTGGGGCAACTCCTCGGGCCATTTTCCCTTAGCTTCTTCCAATTTCTTTTTCATGGAACTTTTGAGAGTCTTATTTACTGCTTCCACTTGGCCATTTGCTTGGGATGGGCAACGAAGTACCGTTATCTGATACTATTTTCCTTGGCATTCCATATCGGCAGATGATGTTTTTAACCACAAAGTCCAAGACTTTTTTCGAGGTAATCATTGCCAGAGGTTCGGCCTCGGTCCATTTTGTAAAATAATCAACTGCGACCACTATATACTTTACTCCACCTTTTCCAGTTGGCAAAGAGCCTGTAAGATCAATTCCCCATACCGCAAATGGCCATGGGGAGTTCATCATGGTCAGCTCGGATGGTGGAGCTCGCGAAATTGTAGCGAATCGCTGGCATTTATCAC
This sequence comes from Humulus lupulus, assembly GCF_963169125.1. Classification (NCBI taxonomy): domain Eukaryota; kingdom Viridiplantae; phylum Streptophyta; class Magnoliopsida; order Rosales; family Cannabaceae; genus Humulus; species Humulus lupulus. The sequence continues at coordinate 58,163,142 of NC_084794.1, read as the reverse complement.
ATTTCTTGACACCCTCGAATGCATCTGCTTTGATAGTCGGCCAGAAGTATCCTTGTCTTATAATTTTCTTTGATAAGCTATGCCCCCCAGTGTGGTCTCCGCAAAATCCTTCATGAATTTATTCTAGGATTTTCTTGGCCTCGGGTGGGGTCACACATCGAAGTAATGGCATGGAATATCCTCTCTGATGCAACCTTCCTTCCATAATAGTGTATCCGGGAATTTGATACATCAATTTTCGAGCCTATTTTCGTTCAACTGAGAGAATAACAGTTTCGAGGTAATCTACTATTGGGGTCATCTAGGTCGGTTCGGAGTCAATCATAAATACATCTTCCTCTTCAGGCTTGTTGATATTGGGAGTCGACAGGTGCTCTATTGGTACAACGTTTAGCTTTTCGACTTCACTGGATGTGGCGAGTCTGGCTAGAGCATCTGCATTTGAATTATGCTATCGGGGAACCTGCTCTATGGCATAGAACTCGAAATATTCAAGCGTCGCTTTAACTTTTTCTCAATACGCGGTTATCCTTGTGCCACGAGCCTGATATTCCCCTAGGATTTGGTTGACTACCAATTGCGAATCACTGTAACAATGTATTGCTTTGGCTTTGAGTTCCTTGGCTATTCAGAGTTCTGCCAATAAAGCTTCGTACTCAGCTTCATTATTTGATGCTTCGAAACTGAACCTCAAGGCAGAGTGCAATTGCTTCCCAGTTGGAGTGACTAATATGATTCCTGCCCCCGATCCATTTTCATTGGATGATCCATCGACATAAAGCTTCCACAGCTCACGGGCTAGGGTTATAACCTCATCATTGGATACTCCTGTACATTCCACAATAAAGTCTGCCAGGGCCTACCCTTTTATAGTTGTCCTTGGATGATAAGTGATCTCGAACTGTCCGAGTTCAACAGCCATTTCAACAATCTGCCCGAGGCCTCTGGTTTGGACAAGACCCTTTTATGGTTGATTTTCATTAATGGAGGTTACATTTGATTATGACTAGGTGACCGCTAAGGGGTTAAAGGATTGATCGTTCTCAAGGGTCGTTCATTTGTTATTTCTCGCTCGAACCAGAGGTAAGAAAACCGCACCCCATGTGTGACATGCATGGTTATTATTGAGGCATGTTGAGTGTTTAAATGTGGACATTGATTGCATTAAAATGCATAAGATACATGAGATTAGGTCATGGCATGAATATTGATTGTGAGATTAGGTCATGGCATGAATAGTGTTATTTCCAGCTAATCATCTGAATCACATCGGTATTGCCCTCCACCACTGATTTCTAGGGGAACTAATATGGATTTCTAGACTCTCTCTCTCTCATTTGCATATAAACTCCCACAACGCTCCAAGTTCTTCCTCCCACCTAAACATGAATTTTAAAAATAGGTTTTTGCTTTGCAGCATCAACATTGGCTCAATAGACGATGAATTCACCACTTGATGATAAAAGAGTCACTCACTTACTTGAGTGGTCAACTATGGTTTAGTACGTCAACTACCAACTCATACCAAATATTATATCCATTTGTCCAATGGGAAATATTAATAGATTTGTCATAGCGTGTGCCACTTCAAAAAAATTCAACTTCCACTGACAAGCGATGATAACCTCACTATGAGCTTCCACAAGTACACTTTTCATAATGTAGAACAAAGAGTTTCCCATCTTGTTCCAACATGCTAATAACAGTCAAGGTGTGAATGAATGAGATGCACCAGCGTCGAACAATACACCAATTCCTCATTGTGAAATAAATACCATATCTACCACAACTCCCTGCCCTACACCTCCATACGCATCCTCAATAGCAATAGCATAGGATTGAACAAAAACCATTTATTTTCTTATGGCCTTGCTAACAACCCAAAACAACCATGTTGGAAAATAGGAGTCGTCCTAGAAGGCCAAATATTTATACAAATTTCCCATATTTGTTTATTGTTTTTAACCATTTTATTGTCCTTAAATCTCAATGGTCATCTTGCAATTTATCATCCATGAAGCGTCAATTTCGTATTCTTGAAATTCATATTCACGAGTTTCAATATGAAGCATTGAAAACTAGTAATCCTTCGAGTTAAGATAGGATATCGTTTTGGTTAAATGCTCCAACTTTAGGCAACTTAGAAACTTGTCAATAAGCATGATGTACTACATCGTAATGCAAGCATAAATGAAGAATTCCTACATGCCTTATGTACAATCATTCACCCCTTGGTATCTCACCATTTCACCACATCCTTTGGTTGCTGCGAATCAACAAGGATAACTCGATATCCAACTTGCGTCCAAAGACATACGATTTTATTAATTGTCATAGGCACCTGGAAGCCATTAGGGTTCTATTCCTAATGAATGTATGACATTTAAAGTTTCCAAAATTCTTGAAGACAACGGTATTTCAACTAACATTACCTTAGTCTATGATTCTATAACTAATAATTTAGCGAAATAAATGCTTTCTATATACATAACATTTTCCCATAGAAAAATATTTTATTTTAAAACTAAATTTAAAATATTTGGTGACACATTCCAAGGTATTTAAAGACGGTGCTTTGATACCATTTTTCTGTCACGACACGAGCCCTAGGTAGTGTCAGATGTGTAATATCCATAACTTGGGTGGTCAACAGTCAAACTTTGACCCATGTTGGAAAATAATGTTTATAATTGATCTTTTAGTTTATACTATAAACTACAATAATCATAAGTCCAAAAATAATAGAATAACTCCTATAATAATATTAAAAATAATAGTAATAAAATTGGGATTACTCTCATCATACATACGTTTAAAAGTAATATTCTCACAGTTATGCGATCACCAAATAATTAAATTTAATAAGTCACAAATAAAAAATATATACTTAGCATCTGTAATTCCTCAAAACTAAATAATCTAGCTCAATTCTAATTCATATGCCTTAATAAAATCAAGGATAATTCCCATGTTATACACATTTCCTTGAAGCAAAGAAATCTAGATTGGACTAAACTAGAAAAAATCCTCACGACGGATTCCCATCCATCTTGATATCCACTAGTCTCAACTGAGCGTTTCTTGTAAGGGAGAAATAGGGGGTGAGCTTATAAAGCCTAGTAGGAAAACAATCAATTACAAATGACCCATAGTTTTAATAAAAATCCCTGCATGGTTAGCTTTTTAAAATAAAATATATCATCACGTGTAAACAAAAACAGAGAGACCACAAATAATCACAAGAGAAAAACTACACGTGCACATCACACCATCCACTAGATCCCTAGTTCCTGATACCCATCATAGAAAACGACATCCTAAACCGAGTAGTCGTGTCTGATAACCACCACAAGAGGTGGCTCAGCTCACATCCTGTATATAGATAATATGTCTTTACACCTAAAGGTGGGTGAACACCTGACCCACCTATGATGACACAAAGACTAGGTCGTGAACCAACAATATGCACAAATCATGATCAATATGGCTCTCAACAGTATAACCAAATGCAGACAAATATAATAACAAAAGAACATATTCCATTTATTTTAGAAAATTGGGCAGCATAACTGCTGTATATGAATAAAACCTCAAAATCATAACCTACATAGATAAGAATATAAAAATGTATTTGACACTCAGTGCCCTCAGAACAGTCCAGAAAAGCATGCAGGTTAAGTTTTCAATTATTCAAACATTTTATAAATAATTTTTTTTGGAATATGTCTAATGTTGTTCAATACATATAAAACAAGTCCAACAATCAAGTTGAGTCCCTACCTCCTTATAATTGTCAATTCGAGTCCAAAGCGACGCTCTTCAACTTAATGATGATCCTAGAGTGATTTAGTCCAATTTTAATATCACGTTTTTCCTACATGCATCAAATGAGCAAACAATTACCATCATTGCATTCCTTATTCAAAATCGTGTCCAACGACATATAATATGACCATATCTAAACTTTCAAGTTCCAAAACCTCACCCAAGCGGTGCACAGTAGCGGTTGGTGGCGGCAATAAGCAGTGCACCGACAATGTCCACGAAGGTAGGCATGGCTTATATGAAAATGACCCCCTCGATGAGTACATCACAAATATACAACTCATTAGCCCAAACAACCGTCGGTATCACTGGAAAAAGCTCCCAAATGGGCGGAGATACCCAAAATCTCGCCAGTGGCAAGTTGATTGGAATGACTTAGTGGGCGATGTCCCTCTCTTCACGATGGTTCCAACAGTACAAACCATTCGTCGAGTAGTGGCCGGAGCTAGCCAGAAAACGCGTTCAAAGTTTCACGGCGAAACTTCAGAGTTTTCTTCTAGGCGCGTCTCCACTCCGATGGCCACCGAAATTTAGGGATGAGTTCTTGTTCAACCACTAATGGTGCAGATCTAGAACGTGGTTAAAATGGCAGTCCTATGGGTGGATGAACTGGTCATTGTCGTGGGTTGTTGCAGAGAGAAAAACAAGGAAAGAAAAGAAGAAGAAGAAGAAGAAGGGTCGGGGAGGGAGAAGAAAAAGGAAAAAAAATCTCAATATAAAATAAAAATAAGTGGGTCTCACCACTTATATATATACTAGATACAAACAACGTGCATATTGCACGTTTGATTAGTTTTATTTATAAAATTTATTAATTATTTTTATTAAATTTATATTAATGTCATATAAATTTTGAAATAAATATCTTATTTTAATTAAATAATTTATTTATTTTTGTTTTAGTTTTTGAATTTTGGAGTGACAACAGGAGATTATATATTATATGTTTAATGTAATATTAAATATTATAAGTAGATTTTAAATTTAAGTTTCTTCCTAGTTTAAAAAAAAAAAAAATCAATTTGTTGCTAATTAATAGCAGATTATATTATATGTTTAATATATGATATTATTCTAATAAGTGAGTTTAAATTTAATTAAATTTTATTTAAGTTATAAAAAGTATGATTTTATTATTTTTAAATAATTATTATTAAAATATCTCAAAAATATTATATTTTAATTTGTTTAATTATTTATTATTTTAAAATAATTATCATTATAAAATATCTCAAAAATATCATATTTTAATTTTTTAATTATTTATTTTACTTTATTTAAATTTTTATGTTTACAAACTATAGTTAAATATAAGAATATTCTGTTAAATATAAGAATATTCCGTTAAAGTTAACATTAAAAAAAATCGTTAAAACCAATAATTTCTGTTATCTACATACTTATTATATAAAAGAGATATATATTAAAATATAATTTAATTTTTATTTTGTTTTTGACTTTTCAATTTTACACGTGCTCTTTCGGTATGCTAATCAATGCAGTAAGTTTAATGAAAATTTCGGGACGATATAATAATTATTTTGTTAACTATATAAATAATTTAAAATAATGTTTTAAATAAAAACAAAAGATTAATTTATCATCTTGAAAAAGGAAAAAAAAATTAAAAACTTATCTAGATTCTCTTATTTCTTCTTCTTCCACTCTTTTCCTTCTTCTTCCCTTGCACTAACGGGGTTGCAGTGGGGCTTAAATAAGTAGGCAGAGACTATCGTTTGTTGGAGGAATCCCGATTTGGGTCGTCGACCTGGTGGACAACGGAGGAAGCTTACGACTTGGTTTGGCAATGATGCAGCAGGTTCAAACGACTAGCTGGGCATAAGAGCATAACAGAGGAGGCAATGCGAACGTACGGTGGAGAAGGACAAATCTTGGTTAGGCTGGAGGTGCAAAATCATTCAGTTAAGGTAGAGCAAGAGGAATAATCATGAAGTGACGAGCAACAGCAAACTACTCAAGGTCTTGGGGTTTCACTGCAGACTCCATACATAGCAAAGGGATGAGACAAGAGCATCTGAGCAGAGGGTCTCTCATTGGGGTTCCTGGTAAAGCACTTGTCTAAGAAATCTCTAGCAGTGGGCGTAAGGTATTGTGGCAGAGGCGGCGTTTCTGTACCAATCTTGAGCAACAGCTCCTGGTGTCATGGTGCAACAATATTGGTGTAGGTGTAGGCTTTTTGGGTGAGTTTTGACCTATGTTTGGTTCAAAGATATGTGGAAGAAGAAGAAGAAGAAGAGGAAAAAGAAGAAGAAGAAGAATGGGAATGATGATGGTGATGATGATGATAAATGGGCCTAATGATGATGATTTTTTTTAGACCTAAGTACCAAATTATTAAACATCGAGATGGAGAGAGGGGATGAAAATGATGAACGACGAGAGGCTAATTTTAGTTTTTTTTTATTTAATTATATTTTAGGTTTATAAATTTTAATAAGTGGTTTTTTATTTTTTTTTTATATTTTTATAAGTTTAAATATTTTTAATTTTTTTTTAATTATAAACTTTATTTGATTAATGAGAGGTCTCCATGTGGGATAATAGTCAAAATTATAAATCAATGAGGAGCAGAAGCAACATAATAGTAACGATAGAGACTATGACACCAAAAGAAAATATGGGAGACTTAAACGCAATAGATTAGAAAAAATAGGGATTTTAGCTGCGAATTTCCCTTATATTTTTATATTTGTTTTTTCAATCTATTTCTAAAAAATCTATATATCTATATATATATATATAAAGAAAAGTTTCAAGGAGATGATGTGGCACTCTAAAATTACTCTAAACAATTTTTTCTATTTTCTCTTTTAATCTAATTTTTTAATTCATTTTTATTAATAAGGAGATGATGTGTCATTCTAAAATTACTCCAAATTATTTTTTCTATTTTCTCCTTTAATCTATTTTTTTATTTATTTTTATTAATAATTATTTAAACTTTATTTTTTTAGATATTTAAATAAGATATTTTTTTAATTATGTACCTAATAAACTTACAAAAAATAAAATAAAACAAAAACTACATTAAACGTTATTTTTTTAGATATTTAAATAAGATATTCTTTTTAATTAAATACCTAATGAACTAACAAAAAATAAAATAATAAAAAAAACTACAAATATAAACTACATAATATACTAATAAAATAACATCTTTGAAGCGGTATATAAAAGATTATCCAAATGAGTAATCAACATTTTGATAAAACACAAGGTCCACGAGTTAATTTTAAAAAATAAAGGGTCCAAATGGGTAATCGGCAAAAATACAAAGTTCAAAATGGTGTGTATATATAGTTTACTTTCTATAAAGAATTTTTAACACTTTGAATAAATACATAGTCCAAATGTTAATTTTTAAAAATAAAGAGTCAAAATAAGTAATCGGCCAAAGTATAGTGTTCAGATAATCAATCTATCTATTCTTATTTTTAACATCTTGACAAAACTTGAGGTCCACAAGTTAATTTTTAAAAATAAAGACCCCAACGAGTAATCGGCTAAAATACAATGTTCAAAATGATGTGAACCCTTACAAAAAAACATAAATTATATATAATTTAATTTTTATAAATAATTAATAACTTTTTGAATAAATATATGGTCCAAATGTTAATTTATAAAATAAAGGGTCGAAACGGATAATCGGCCAAAATACAATCTTCAAATAATTGATTCTAAAAGTTAATTTTTAAAAATAAAAGGTTCAAATGGGTAATCGTCCAAAATAAGTCTTACACAAAACATAAATTTCCAAATACATAATTTAGACTTTTTATAAAAAAAAAATAACGCAAAGCGTATAATAATGATAATAATAATAAAAAATAAATGCACACGTACAACAAATTTTTTTAACTTTGTTTTCGGTACTTTAATTATTCAGAATTTTTCAAAAACTTGCAAGAGATTTGATATACAATGGACATCATTATGAAGAAAAAATTGTATTCAATACGCCCTCACGTGTCCATATAAGGAACATGTTGTACGAGTAAGGTAAAAAAGAATCTATGTCGTAGCATTCTCCTAAAAGTATTTTAAAATATGTATATTTTTTAATAATTACAAAAGACTGCGCGAAGCGCGGTTAGGTTTTCTAGTTGATAGTATAAAGCCGAACTATCTCAAAAATTAAAATCACGCAATATTATACACACAAAAAACATCCATAACATCCAAATATTGCAAATAAATTTAATAAATATGTACATGAAAAACAAAATATATTAATATTATATATAAAAATCCAAAACATATAATCTAATTATCACATAATTTAAAATATAACATAAAAATACAAACATACATATTTAGTTCTCAAATGACTTTTGTTTTTACATAACAACTCCAACAAATCTAATTTTTACATTTTTTTAATAATACTACTCTTTTAACATATGCTAGTTATTAAACTAATAATCAAATTTTATTATAAAATAAATTAGATTGTTTTATTATTTAATAAATATAGATTATTATAATTTTTATTAACAAAACAAAAAACTAATAACAATTATGTATAAATAATAAATATGTATATGTGTCCTCAAAATAAATATATAATATATATTACCTGGAGATAGTGACGGTGGCAGAGGGCAGCAGCGACGAGATATATGTGAGAGAGGAAAAAAAAAACGTGAAATAAAAAAATTAACAAAACACCTTACTGAAGCATACGAAGGTGAGGGGGACGCTGGTGAGGAAGCTCTGAAGGAGAGAGAGGCCCCTGGAGAGAACAAGTAAAGAGAGAGAGAAGAAGCGTTCGAGGGATAGACTTCCAGGGGTGGTATTTGTTGTCGCTAGAGCCGCATAATCGTTGTAATTGTGACTAAAATAATTACAAAGTCGCAAAAAGTCCCCACCTTTCCCCACAAGGATTCTAGCGACGATATTTTACTGTCTGTCTTCGCTAGAAAATCTCTTTTTTAGTGACATTTATGTTTGTTTAATTATTTATTTTAAAAAAAATTACATTAAGACGAATAAAAATTGATAATGGACCATGTGATAAAGTGTATTCCTTAAAATAATGGCACGCAGGGGGCAGCAGTTAGGTTTATAATTCTTTAATAAAAGATGTAAAATATTCGGAAAAAAAAAAAACCTCTAAAGACGATATCGATTCCTAAAAAGAGAAGATAATATCACTTTATAGATCCTAGTGATGAAGCTTGCACTAACGTACTCTTTTCTTTCTTGTGTTTAACGAAAGTGATGGCAACAATTCAGTGCTATTTCTATACCGTTCGAAAGAGATAAAGGACAACACCCAGACTACAAAAGCAAACATATAATTGAGCATATTAATTATCAATTATAAGAAAAAACATTAATAATGGTAACTTTTATTTATTTATTTATTATTAAGCTAATAGCGAACGCTCACATATTTTTGTCTTACAAAAAAAGTTCACATATTTTCAGGCACCCACTAGCACTGACCAATCCCTTTACACTTCACCCTTTAGCTCCACCGACACATATTACTTTATATAATAAGTATCCTGCAAGATTGCAAGGGAAAGCATTGTTGCTTAGAGAGAGAGAGAGAGGTGGTGATCAATGTCAACGACAATGAACAAAGCCGTTGTTTACCAAGGCAGTGAGGGAGGAAAATCATGTCGTTTTCTTCCTCCAACAATGTCAACTACGACAACAACGATGGCGGTGGTGGTAGTAGTAGTTCTCCTGTTGATGAACGGTAGTAAAGCAGCTGTACTAGTACAGCAGAGCAATGTGACGTATGAATATGATCGATACTGCATGAATGGTGGCGCCATGGACGACGAATGCCTTATCGCTGAGGACTTTGAGTTGGAGTTTTTGATGGATTCTCACGTAAGCCGAATGCTTCAAGATAATGGCGGCCATGCACCAGTGGTTCAGGAAACCGCAACAAACCTGCACAGTCATGCGGAAAAACGAAACGAGGCGACCCCAATTGCCATAACGGAGTTAAGCCTGTGCCAGAGAAAAAGAACAAGTATAACAGACCCTAATCAGTTTATAGTATATATATTATAATTATATGTGTGAGCAGGTGTGTGAAAGTATATCATTTACCCTTATATGCTTCTTTCGCTATTATTATCTAGATTATTGAGCTACTAGGATGTGTAGTTGTTGTTTGTTGTTTCTCTTTTGGGCTTGTATAAATCTAGATCATGTGTACCGACTATTAGTTCTTAATAATGAGATTGAAGGGAGAAATTATGCAATATAACCGTTCCTTAATAATTATTAGTTACTAAGCTAAACAATGTTTATGTAATATTATTATATAAAATAGTGAAGTTTACATGGCATCCTGTATACGCTTGCATCCTGTATCCTCAACAATCAATAATGAAGTTTACATTATGAAGAATCACGCTAAACAAAAAATAAGTAAATGGCAGGAGATCATTGCCTTTCTTCTTCATTATGTTACGTTTTGTAAAATTTAATCAACAATATCCCCTGCATTATAAACTTGATCGCTTGTGCAAATTTTTTTTTGTTTAAAATATTTTATCATATATCTGAGTTGTCTTAAATAGATGAAGAGAGAAGTGCTTCCATTCAAATTTCATCATTATATATTTCAAATCCTTGTAATATGTATATATATATATGTGTATGTTCATTTAATCTTAGTAGTTGGGCAAGCAAAGCAAACAAAACCTAAATGGATGAAACAATTGAGAGAGAAATGGAAAAAATGACTAACCTTAAATTTCAAGTCTAATAAGAAAATAATAGCTAGCTAGTTAATTTCACCTTAATGGGCCTAATGGCCATTATTAAAAGAAGTCTGGGAGTATAATACATATATATATATATATATATAAATATAAGTATCTACATTTATTATTATTATCACTTAAAATATATATATGATAAATTGTAACAATTCAAAAATATTAATCAATCCAATATTTAATCCTCACAAAAATGGTTAGCTAAAGACAAAAAGATAATTATTTGGGTATAATGTTTGAGCACGCACAAGTAAAGGAAAGAAAGAAAGGAAAAAAGGAACGTGCAATATCTCAGAAGCAACTCAATGACAAAAAAGAAGAAAAATAAATACCCTTGGAAATACGCTAAAACGTTTGACGAATTTTGTTATGCAAGGGTACGTATATAGTGCCTTAGCATATAGTAAGGATATACACATAATTATAGTTTAATTAAATTTGAACACCAAGAACTAATTTTAAGCACATTATTACAAGACACAAAATGGCTATTTTAGATTTTTCTTCAACAAATGGTCAAATTAAATATTTGATTATGTATAGAGGACTAAAGTAGTATAATATCCATTATACTTTGTTTTAATAAGTTTCAAATGTTGGGTTGTACTACTTTTCATATGCTGCATAATTATTAAGTTAATTTGGTTGTATGCTTTAAATTTCTGGATTGATTATTTATAAGAATATTTTTTTTCCTTCAAATCTATATGAAAAAATATATAGAATTGAAAGGTTGAGGGAGCTAGTCCATCACTATGAGGCAGATATCCGTCCGTGATCACTTCTCTCTCACGTTATCCCAGATTCACCTAAATCCATAAAATAAAATTTGAATGAAAGTTGTATACAAAATCTATTTAATTTTAATCAAATAAAATCAATATTTATATATACACAGTTCTACTCACATTCGATTGAAATTAATAATGCATGGCATTCATAATATACATCTATTGGAATATTATTATTTATTGACATATATTCTCATAATAGTGTATTTTAGGCATTTATGTTCTTGTATAATATCCTGATATTTAGGCTTGAGTTTAGACTTACAGCTATTGAGAGGAGTGAGTTTAGCCATGATTTTAGGCTTGTATTTTTGAGATTTCTTCCTCTTCTTATATGTATAAATTATAGAGTAATATCAATACAAGGCACGCAATTCTACCCCAATATCTATTTCTTTATGGTATTAGATAGCCAGGCAGCTAAGATACACAATTGATCACCATCATGATAGAAGATGCTACACCACCTAAACCTTCCAGAAATGACCATACATCACCATTTTTTCTTGGATCGCAGGACAAACCTGGAGATATGATTACTCATGTTCGAATTCGGAATGACAATTACGACGAATGGGCGAAATCTGTACACCTCACTCTTCTCTCTCGTCGAAAATTCGGGTTTGTCAACGGCACGATTATGGAACCCAAGGCGCCCTTCACACTGGAGGATTGGCTCACCATTCATTCGATGCTTGTCTCTTGGCTGATGAATATTATTGAACCGGAGGTTAAGTCTACTATCTCTTTTTATGATGATGCCAAACTTTTGTGGGATTAACTGAAGGCTCGTTTTTCTGTTACTAATGGTCCAAAAATACAACAATTGAAAACTGATATTGTTAAGTGTGAGCATTAAACTATGGTTGTTGCTACATATTTTGGAAAACTTAAGGTTTTGTGGATTTAGCTAATCATGAACCTATTCTTGTTTGTACGTGTGGAAAGTGTACCTGCAATTTGGGTAAGGCACATGAGTAGTGCTGTGACAATGAACGTCTCCATCAAAATTGATGGGTTTAAATTTTGATTATTATGCTCAACTCCGCTCTAATCTTTTATCTCAAGAGCATTTACCTTCACTTGATCGTGTTTATCAACAAGTTACCCAAGAAGAACAGGTTCGTGGGATTATACGTAACAAGGAATCTCCACCAGAGGTCGTGGGCTTTGCTGTGCATCTAATGGGACGTGGAAAGGGGAAACCAGAGAAGGTTGACAAGTCTAAACTCAAGCCTAAATATCAGGATATTATACAAGAACATAAATGCCTAAAATACACGATTATGAGAATATATGTCAATAAATAATAATATTCCAATATTACTTGAGAATATATATACAAATTTATTATTTATACATTATTGTTAGGGAATTTCCCCTCTTTATGGTAATTTAAAAGAAAAATTATTTTTACGATTTTTCTTATTTTGTTCTATTTTTATATTTTGATTTTTTTTTACTTTTACATTAAAATAGAACTTTTATGATCATTTTTTCAGTCTAAACCATTTTCCTTTGTTTATGTATTTTCTCACACTCAATTCTCTCTGGTTTCCAACACTCCAGTCGTTCTCTATTCTCTCTCTCATCTTTTCTCTTTGGCAACCACCACCATGACCCCTCCACCGACTTTTCAAACCAATTCCTTGGCCAGGTTGCAACGACATATGGTAACCACCACCACGATCCGTCGACTCTTGAGAATCTCGCATCCCAAGTAGTGTGTCTACTCATGGCTTTGGTGTCACTGAGTTACTCTCCAAGCTCTCTTTTGCTTCTATTTTTGTGAGTTGTTTTCATGTCCATGACTTTACTTTACTCTCCAAGAAATCTTACACTCCTCATGACTATATGATTTTAGTATGCGAATTTTTTTGCTATTGTGTTCCACCAGATCTTACACTCCTCGTAGATAGGGTTGTGTGTTTGAGTTCTTTTGGGTACAATTGGCTTTTGCATAGTACTTTTGTATGATCCCAACCAAAGCCTTAGCTTGTTGATTTAAGTCCTTAATCTCAGCAACTCATCTCCCTGATGGCCTCTATCTCACCTCTAGATACCTTATTGGTACTCTATTTTTCTACACAACCGATCTTATTGGAGGCATAATAAAGCTATGATCCTCACTTTTATGAAACTTTTCAGGTTCAATTTTGGGGATTGATTTGAAGAGATGAAGACACAAAGAATGAGAGAGAGGCCCAGAGAGAACCAGTAAAGACACACTGAGAGAGAGAGAGAGAGAGAGAGAGAGAAGAAAGGCGTGATGAAGAGATGAAGCGTTTGGGGGTTGGAATAGACTTCTAGGGATGATATATGTTGTTGCTCTAGAGCCACATAATAGTTGTAATAGTGACTAACATATTTACAAAGGCGCAAAAAGTCCCCACCTTTCCCCACAACGGTTCTAGCGATGATGTTTTCGTGTCGTTGCTAGAATGTCTGCCTTCCTCAGAAAATCTTTTTTTATTGACATTTATGTTTGTTTGTTTTATTTATTTATTAATTTATAAAAATTACATTAAGACCAATAAAAATTGATGATGGACCATGTGATAAAGTGTATTCCTTAAAAAAATGGAACGCATGGGTAACAGTTAGGTTTTTAATTATTTAATATGAGATGTAATATATTCGGAAAAAGAATAAACTTTTAAAGACGATATCACTTCCTAAAAAAAGATAATATCACTTTATAGATCCTAGTGATGGAAGAAAGATGAGATGGACTTGTTGGGGAAATCAATTTAAATATATGTTAAATAAATTAATAAGGTGTCTTAAAATAATTGGTGGAACATGGAGGGTACAAGAAATTAACTCTTTTCTTTCCTCTATCTACCGAGAGTGATGGCAATAATTTAGTGCTATTTCTATATCAAAAGAGATAAAAGACAACACCCAAACTACAAAGGCATATATAATTGAGCATATTAATTATATGAAAAAATATTAATAATAGTGACTTTATTTATTTATTATTAAGCTAATAGCCAAAGTTCACATATTTTTGTCTTACAAAATAGAAATTCACATATTTTTAGGCATCCACTAGCACTGACCAATCCCTTTACACTTCACCCTTTAGCTCCACCGGCACATATTACTTTATATAATAAGTGTTATGAAAGATTGCAAGGGAAAACACTACTGTTGCTTATAGAGAGAGGGAAGTGGTGATCAATGTTAACGACAATGAACAAAGCCGTCGTGTACAAAGGCAGTGAAGGAGGAAAATCATGTCGTTTTCTTCCTCCAACAATGTCAACTACGACAACAGAGATGGCGGTGGTGGTAGTAGTAGTACTCCTGTTGATGAACGGTAGTAAAGCAGCTGTACTAGTACAGCAGAGCAATGTGACGTATGAATATGATCGATATACTGCATGAATGGTGGCGCCATGGACGACGAATGCCTTATCGCTGAGGACTTTGAGTTGGAGTTTTTGATGGATTCTCACGTAAGCCGAATGCTACAAGATAATGGCGGCCATGGCACCAGTGGTTCAGGAAACCGCAACAAACCTGCACAGCCTTGCGGAAAAACGAAACCAGGTAACCCCAATTGCCATAACGGAGTTAAGCCTGTGCTTGGAGAATAAGAACAAGTATAACAGGCCCTAATCAGTTTATAGTATATATATTATAATTATATGTGTGAGCAGGTGTGTGAAGGTATCATTTCCCCTTATAGGCTTCTTTCGCTATAATTACCTAGATTATTGAGCTACTGGGATGTGTAGTTGCTGTTTGTTGTTTCTCTTTTGGGCGTGTATAAATCTAGATCATGTGTACCGACTAATAATATTTCTTAATAATGAGATTCAAGGGAGAAATAATGGAATTCGTTACTAAGCTGAATAGTATTTATGTAATATTATTATATAAAATGGTGAAGTTTACATGGCATACTGTATACACGTGCATCCTGTATCCTCAACAATCAATAATGAAGTTTACATTACGAAGAATCACGCTAAACAAAAAGTAAGTGAATGGCAGCAGATTGCGTTTTGATACGTTATACTTTATTATTATGTGTGTGAATACGTTATAATATGTGTGGTTTATTCTCGTTAATTCTATTAAGTATTTCCTAAATAATTGCCGTGGATTATGCAATAGTTTTTGGTCAGTTATTGTATTTCTTTTTGTATATATATCTTTCTTTTTTATTGACTAAAGAACATATATACACGTTACATGGTATCCAGTCTAGTTACATTATAATATACTAGATACAAGCAACGTGTAATATACACGTTTGCTTAGTTTTATTTATAGAATTTATTAATTATTTTTATTAAATTTATATTAATGTTATATAAATTTCAAATAAATATCATATTTTAATTAAATAATTTATTTATTTTTATTTAAGTTTATGTTTGTTCTAATTTTTGAATTTAGGAGTAATAATTATCACTACAAGAAAAAATGCTTTCAATAACACCAAAAATGTGTTATCAAAACCTACGATAACACTTTCTGATGTGTTAAGATAAACTATGTTATCGTAGGTCAGGGTACTTTACATAACACTTTATCAGTGTTATACAGATGTGTTATTGTACTGTCAACGATAACACAATTTCTGTGTTATTTTAATATATAGATAAGTGTTGAATTATGTTATTTATAGTCGATACCATAACACTTTTTTTGTGTTATACTACACTTTAGTATAACACTTTTTTTGTGTTATACTACACTCTAGCATAACACTTTTTTTGTGTTATACTACACTTTACTATAACACATTTTTTGTGTTATACTATACTTTAGTATAACACATTTTTTGTGTTATACTACACTATAGTATAACACATTATTTGTGTTATATAATGAAGTTTGCATAACATAATTCTTTGCATAAAAAGTGTTATTGTAATATATATTATAACTCAATTTTCGTATTATTGTTATATTGAGATATATTTAAATTCTCATTATATATTTTATTTATATTACACTAATTTATTCTATTATATTTTAATTTTTTTTATATAATTAAAATTAGCTTTCTAATATATACTAGCATCAGCAAATGAACTTGATTTTCAAATAACAAAAAATAAGAACATTCTATATTGAATCAACAATCCACAATTTAGTTTAAAAAATTCAACACTGTCATCAATAGCAAAATATTCTTTAAGTATTCAAGAAGTCTAAAAGTTACTACTTTCAACACAAAGAAATAAACAATGTTACTACTTTCAAGGAGTCTTAAGTATCCTTTTATACTTCGCTTGTCATATCTGCAAAATAAACAAATAAATATTTTATTGTTATTATCTAGCATCACAAATTACTTCTAGAAAAATGCTATAGAAATTATATCCAAGAAAGGACACCACATACAAAATAATAGATTCACAACTACACCAAAGCAAACAAAGAAACCAAACAATAAATTATAAGACAATAGTAATATCTAATTTCAGCTCATTTGTTCTCCTAAATATGTGTATAAAAAGTATGTCAAGTGCATATAGTAACCAAAGCTTCACTCCAAAAAAAAGAAAGAAAGAGAGAAAAATTTCTAACCAATTTTGATACTTAGATAAGTTGAAATACAAAACTGTTATCTACTTTATGGTTTTTTCCAAAAACCTATTCGCATTATTTTAATATAGAAATATATTTGTAAGTTTGTAACAAGTTTTGAGCCTCTTTTCAGTATCGGTAGTTATTTCAATCTATCTGATGCTACTTTAGCATCCCTTAAAAGAGTTACCACCAAATCATTTTCTATCCCTTCGAAACATCAACTAGCTGCATAAGTGAATCCCATGCATCATAAGAAAGATGGGATCAAGGTTCACCAAGGCTAAGCAGAGTTTATGAAATTAAAAGAACTACCTCTCTTTAGTACCATGTATGACTCCAATGGAACAACAACCATCTCAACAATGAAAAATGTTTCTTCTTTCAAACAGAGCTGTTACATTTACCTCACATGATTAGCAATCAACACAGGATCAAGGTCGTAGCGAACATCTTTTAAGTCAGGCGACCACCTTGCAGTTAAGACCCCAGTGACTATAACGTCATCTGTAAAGCAAGAATGCTGGGGACGGCCAACAGATAATTAGTGGTAAGAACAGGTTGCATTCCTGCTGGGTTGAAATTAAAAGGAATATAAGGCTCCACTTCAGTGACTAGAGAGTCATCTCTGTGAGCAAAATAAAGTCAGTAAGCTCCACCACCAACATGCAACAACATATAACAGAGCTTTAACAAGGCCAATTAACCATTAAATCTCAAAAATATTTCATAAGGTCGTACATTCAAATAAGATCTACTTAATCTGTGGTGAGCTCTATATTTAAGTGTACACATCTAAGAGTAATTCAATAAAACAAGCAATAACTTTAGACAATACAAATCAACTTAATCAAAAAAGTAAGAGGAACCAGAATAGTATTAAAGAAATACAAAAGCCATCCAAAATATTAATGTGCTTACTTAAATAATGTTTATTTTTGATAGTCATGGTTAGTGTTGTTTAATGATCTTGGTTCAACTCTTCATAACATAGTACACAGCGAGCTCGCTGAGAATAGTACACAGTGGACACTTGGCCCAAATTATCTTGGGCCACTAGCCCAACTCAAGCACAAAATTTAAGAATATTAAATTTAAGAAACAAGCCATAAAATGAAATGCAAAAGCTAAAAATCAAGTATTTAAGCATGATGAATATAGTGTTTGCAGCAAGAGAATTCAGGGAAAAGCTACTTAAATCTTGAAATAAAAGGTATAATAGTGAAAGTAGGAAGTAAAAAAGAGTGGCAAAAACCTCTGAGGTCTGGGAATCGACTCTTCTTGGCAGCTGATAAGACATCTGAGGTAATATTACCCACACTACTAGAAGAAGAATCAAGTTCTGCATTTATGTACTGGAAAACTAATTAACACCTGACCTCCCTAGATATATAATCATCTATATATAAGAAATGGTTATAAACTCAGATTTGTTCTTACAATCGATGGCCCTTTATAACTTTATTTATCATAGATCTATGACTCGAACCAAAAGTAAATGGAATGTTCAGAAATCTCAGCCAATATATAAATATATATACAAAAAGTGAGTTCTATAGCAAATGGAAAGTTCAGAATTCTCAGCCAATTTTCTATCATCATCCAAAAACAGAAAACTCAGAACTAAGACAAAAACATAGGCAAATGCTAAATCTATATTATATACAAAATTTGAGTTCTAAAGGAAAAGAAGCTTATTTACTTACTTGAAATGAACAAAAAGTTCTAAGCTTTCTTCTTCAACTTCTGGGGCCAAGGCTAAGCTTGGGTGCCAGCCATGGACTTCATCTGATAATCAATGCAATGAAACAACCAACAAATTAAAACTAACCCATATAATATTGACTAAAAAGAAGACCAAAAAATACTCAATATAAATAGAACCCCTGTAGAAAAACAGTCACAAACAAGATAAATAAAGCATCCAAATATCACAATTTGTTCAAAACAGAGGCGATACCATCCTTTTTAGATCCACAACAATAAATATATATTTATAAACATCAATTTTATATATATATTATATACTAAAGGTACTTAATGCTTAATAAAAAAATTTAATATTCATTTTCTTAATCTATTATATACATAAAACACTTAATTCCAACTTAGAGAATCTAATTCTAACTCATCATAATTTATATATATATATATAATTATTTTTGTTTGAAGAGATTAATCCATCAAATTTTAAATTTTACAACAAAGAAATATCAGAGAAACAATAAGGTGTTAAACAAAAAAAATCGTTACATAAAAATTATAGACAGTGTAAAGAGAAACTTTTCTAAAAAGTTGTGTACTGTTATGAAATACCTTGTTTAATTTGTAGAGATTTTCATAACAGTAATACAAATAGTAAGAAAAGGGGAAAAACTAAATAGGCTTATCATAAAGAGAAGAGGCCAAAACTGAATAAAGTATTAACAGAACTATTAGCATCCATAAAAACTACTTCAACAAAAAACAACATGGACAAAGTTATCAATTCAACTCTCCCACATCACATATTATATTGATTTTCTTTCCCTTATAGTAAAAATTGTGGTGCCACACTAGATCATATTGCATAGACTAACAAAAATAAAAGAAACTAAGGTAGCTCTACTTAAGATTGTGTCTCCTACTAATTAGCTCAGTATGCAAACTAGCAACAGAAAATGCAAGTCAGGGCCTAAATTTGTGTAAAGCCTTTCCTTTGATGTATACTATACTATGAGCATATAAAAATTTAAGTGCTAACAATTATCAGAAGAATATAAAAGATGAAAGATCAAATTTTATTACGGGAAGCAAGAACATCCCAAAAAAATGGGGAAGAGAAAGAAAACGAGTAAAAGCAAGTACTACAACAAACTGTATTATCATTGGCAAGAAGGTGAACAATATGTTTGCGCTGATTAGAAACATTGTCTTTCTGCACAACAAACTTCAAACATTAGGATTAAGAAGCATTTGTCTCTCACAATAATGAGTTTGATTTTAGAGTTCGTAAACAACAAAGCATTAGTCCTGTATTATGATATAAAGACAAATACCATAATCCAAAATTTATGAGCCAAGCAATTTTTCCCACCTACTCACTTCATGAGAATCTTAAAATGGATAATCATTTGAAGAAACAAAGGCAAAACAAGAATAAACTCTGTGATAATGGACTATTCCGCACCCCTTGCATTCATTGATCATATTAATACAAGCAATTTTTGTTTCAAAAGAGAAATAAGAATCAACTCATTTCCCCTAAAGTACAATATTTTTAACAAATGATGAGGTTCTTATGAAGAAAAATAACACAATCAGAATGTTTAAGCATATATATCAGAACGTGTATGAATGCATATATCAATGTTCATCAATGTGAAAAACATATAGAAGGATTCGGACATTTCCTCCCCATATAAATAAAGCAAGAACAACTAAACAATAAATTTTTCAGAGGAAAAAATATAACAGTGTCTGAACTACCTGCCTGAAACTCATAGCAACCACATGCAACTTATAGCACAAATAAAAGAAAATACACTAAATCCAAATCCAATATACCACTTGATCTAGACGTACAAACCTGAAATCCAAAAATGTAGTGCAGAAAATCAAGGACATCAGCTTTTCTTGTAGCAGGGATGGGAAAATCCTCGGGCAATTTTGGCAGTCCCCTATACTTTAACACTGAGATTGCTGCTTGAACCTGTTCATAAATTTCTTGTTCTATTCATAAATTTTTTATTCCAAAAGGTGGTACAAACAACAAAATTTTGGACTTGAAACATAAACTGTTAAACTAATTACCTCGGGGAAAAACCCAATATGATTTGTTGGGCTAGGAGCATCAAGTGGAATAATATTATAAGCAATTAAGTCATCCGTCATAGCTGCATCAGTTTCCATCACACGTCTCAGCTGCATAAAACAAACCAATTGAGAGATGCAAGATTAAATAGAATGTGTCCCATTTATGTTAGTTTCAACTTTCAATGAAGAAGCTCAAGTAGAAACATATCCCTCCTTTGTAGATACATATCATGCAATTTTTTTCCAAATATTTAGTCACTAATTCTTCACATGAATTTTTTTTAGGGGCTCAACATAAATGCTTCACAAGATTTTGGATGTTAAAAAATAGTGATAGTAAATCATTACGACTGATCACAAAGTCATACAACTAACCTCATCAGGAATTTCCTCAGTCAGCTGCTGAAGGACTGTGCCTAGAACTTTTAAAGTAGCAAAAACTCTTTTCCTCTTAACTGTCTTTCTCTCCAACCTGGAAAAAGTAATCAATAAATAGATCAATATGATGGCCATGAAAGAAAAACTGAGAAAATACCTTTAACACCAAAGATAAAGGGTTGGCCAAAAAAACAGAGGAATATACAAATCAAACTTTTCCTAATAGTTAAAGGAAGGTTTTCAAATTAATAATAAACCAAGGGACAAAAATAAACAAAAGGAGAAAATTGAAAGTCACATTCACATAATTATGTTTTTCTCCTTATAGGTAGATTAGAAAATAAAACTACAGTATTAGCATAAACAGAACAAAAGCAAATAAATAAAAGTGCCATCTATTTGAGTTCAAATGGGTGAAATACTTACTCGCCCAAGTCTCCACTGAAAGCCCCAGTCTCCCTTAAATTCAACTCTTCTTCTCGTTTCCACGTCATTCCGCTCTCGATAGAGTTTGTAGAAATCTTGCAAAAGAGCAATGTCTTGGCTTCTATCTATAACTCCTCCATCCTTTTTTTGCAAGTTTTTGCTAAAATTTTGAAAACAAGAAAAAGTAAATATATGGCAAATATAATATTATTGTCGAAGTGTATAGAATGCAAAAAAAAAACAGACTAAAATCTGGAAGTCAAGTTTATCCATTTCAAACCAAGCACACACCTTAATGAAAGACATCAATCCAGTTTTAAATTGTAGAACTCCTCTTCCTTCACTGTCAGGATCCATATTTTGAGCCAAAGAATAAGCATGTTCACACACTGTAGGTATACAAAAAAAACCAAGATATTCACAATGCTGTAAACTGACAAAATTGAGCTTAATAAGTACTCAGTTCAGTTTCTTAACAACTCAATATGATAGAAAACCATGACAGTATATAAATGAGTTCCAAATTGTACAGCCATGAAGAAAACTATATAAAGTATACATAATAGAAAGAATGAAAAAAAGTTTGAATTTTTGAATTAAAGTGTAACATTAATATTACCAAGGAAATTTTAAGCTATGACTATATTGATTTATCTATGATCAAACATAGCTATATTATATTCTCTATGGAATAGTCTATCTAAAACATCTATACACTATATTATGTTTCTAAGGCATTTTACCAAACATATGGAGTGCAGTTTTTTTTATTTTCTTAATCCATGAGCATTGTTACATAAAACTTAATCTTTAATTTCAAAAAGTTTCAATCTAAAATGAGCAATAGTCAGCTAAAAATCCAATCTCACAGTCAAATTTTATAGTAAGAGCCCAAAGAAATTACTTCTTCAACATATTGGATTAAGTTTGTATTTACGCATCTAGAAATTGAATGAAGGCATAACAGAATAGTACTCACTTTTGTTGCATAGCCCCAAAAATCTCATATGGCAATTAAAAGTCAACAATTTGGTCCCTTTGTTTCCAAGTTGTAAACCTTCTAAACTCTCCATAATTGCCATCATTTGCAAGCCACATTTTTTCAAACATTCCCATCGACAGCAACAAAATTCTCATTGATATAGTTGAACTCAATTAAACTTTCTTTTATATATAAATATATATTTATACATATATACATTTATATACTAGGGGAAAAGAGCATTATTGATATTATTTTATATGCCCAAAACAATTAGGTCTTATAGCAAAATAATTCTCTAAGAGAGAAATTAGATATTTAGAAAACAAACCTCATTTTCTCGAAAATGCATATCTTGAGCACCCATATAGTTGCATAATATTGATTCTTTACATCCATCTGAATATCCAAACAAGCCATAAATCACCACCCTAGAAATAGAAATAATTTTTACATTAAAAACAAAATTTCATCATTGATATATTGACCCAGCAATTTTTTTAATAATTTTTTTTATGGATGCAAGTGGTCTAGGCTCTAGACCCCATATAATTACCAGCAGAATAACGTAAAGCTATTTAACACTATCAATCTAAGCACTTAAGATATTACATCATAAAGATAGACATATACATAGAACACTTGCTAATTATTAATTGTTGCTTATATATATATATACATAATAGATTTAAAAGAAAGTACAAGAACAAATGGATACCTGGTAGCGATAGGCACAAAAAAATTCTAATCCCATTTAGTCCTTCAAAGGACCCAAAATGATTTTTTTATATATTAAACAGAAGGCTATTAATGTCCAATTTCTGGTTTGCAATCCCAGATTTACGAACCTCAAGGATAATCGTGGAAATTGCCATTTGGAAGCCACAAATAATAATAATAATAATAATTAGAGAAGAGGAAGATGATATAGTGACCTTAAAATCTTTGCTGGCGATGAAGAAACTTCTGGAACAGAGATTTTGAAGAGGACTAACCCCTCTCCATTATGAAGAAATAAACCTTTATGGTAGCCCTAGCCATGGCTAAGAGGAGGCACTGGAGCAAAAAAAATTTAGTGAAAGAAAAGAAGAATGGCTATGACTATCTGTGTAGCATCAGTGGGAAACGATACAGAGGATAGAACAAGCCATCCATGGGGAAAAGACAGAAGAGAGAATGATTAGGGTTGTCTTTGTGTGGTAAATGATAGAAATAGAAATTGGGGAATAGAGAGTTAGTGAAATATTAAAAATTTCTGCTTATTTTCTCATTTCCCGACCGAGAGTGATAGGTCTACGGGAAACCGAGAGAGATAGACCACGAACGGACCAGGAACGGAAAGACGATGAACGATTGAAGATTGAAGGGACCGAGAGACCAGGAAGGGGAAGACCGAAGAATGATTGAGGAAATGGGTATAGGGGAAATGGGTACACGGGTTGAAAAATGTTAAGTCAAAAAATGTTAAATCATTTGGCGGTACCTTATTTTAAGTTGCCGCCTGAAATTTTTTTCACTTACAATAACTCTTTTTAAATTCTATTATAATCATGTGTTATGGTAATGGGTGTTTGGTGTAGTGTATATATTATATGTTTAATGTAATATTAAATATTATACATGTATTTTAAATTTAAGTTTTTTGCTAGTTTTAAAAAAAAATCAATTTGTTACTAATTAACAGTAGATTATATTATATATTTAATATGATATTATTCTAATAAGTGAGTTTAAGTTTAATTAAATTTTATTTAAGTTTTTAAAATAATGTTATTGTTTTTAAATAATTATCATTGTAAAATATCTCAAAAATATTCTATTTTAATTTGTTTAATTATTTATTATTTTAAAATAATTATCATTGTAAAATATCTCAAAAATATCTTTTTTTAATTTTTTAATTGTTTATTTTATTTAAGTTTAAGCATTTACAAACTACCGTTAGATATAAGAATATTCTGTTAAATATAAGAATATTCCGTTAAAGTTAACATTAAAAAAATAAAAAATCGTTAAAACCAATCATTTATGTTATCTACACACTTATTATACATACTAGATATATACTTATATATATACATATATATATATACTTATATATACATATATATATATATACTTATATATATTTTGAATCATGGCTGATGAAGTCACGCCCACACTACCGGCTCCATCTCCATCTCCGGCGAAACTTGATCCCAGTTCGCCATTCTATCTCGGCTCGCAAGATCGGCCAAGTGATTTCATTACTCCCACACATCTGAAGCTTGACAACTTTGATGATTGGTCTCATGCTATTCGTGTAGCTCTTTCCTCACGCCGCAAATTCGGCTTTCTGGACGGGACCATCACTGAAATCGTCCCTCCTTGTACGCAAGATGATTGGGTCACCATCCACTGCATGCTTGTATCATGGCTCACGAATACCATTGATGCCGAGGTACGTTCTATGCTATCAAATTATGATAATGCCAAAATCTTATGGGACGACTTGCATGAACGATTTTCCGTCGTGAATGGTCTGCGTATTCATCAACTGAAAGGAGATATTAATCGGTGTGAGCAAAGTAAAACTATGCCTGTTGCTGTTTATTTTAGTAAGTTGAATGTTTTATGGGATGAGCTAGATAAACATGAGCCTTTGATTTCTTGCCAGTGTGGTAAATGTACTTGTCAGGTTGGTAAGCAACATGAAACACGACGCGCAAATGATAGGCTGCACCAATTTTTTCTTGGCTTGTGTTCTGAGTATTATGCCCAATTGCGATCGACTCTTTTGTCGCAAGATCCTCTACCTTCACTGAATCGGGCATTCCAACAAATTGCTCAAGATGAGCGGGTTCGAGGGATAACGCATATCACCGAAGAGAAGCCCGATGTGGTCAGTTTTGCGGTGCGCATGGACAATAAATCAAAATAGCGTATGGACAAGGCAGAGAAGGCGGTCTTGATATGTTCTCACTGCCACAAATCGGGTCATGACATCGCTACATGTTTTGATCTCCATGGTACTCCCGATTGGCACTTGGAAAAATATGGCAATAATAAGGGCAAACCAAATGTTCCCTCAACAAAGCTCTCGGCTGGCCTTGGCCGTAACGGAGTGCGTGCTAACGCCACCAACCCAGTCAATACTCATGGTTCACCTTTTGCGGATTCGACCACTGCTCCTACTGTGCAACCCCTACCGGGCTTTACTACCGAACAATGGGCTACGTTAACTGCTGCATTTGGAACCCCATCTCCCTCTTCTCACCGACTGCATGGTAAGTTGGGAATGGATGCCTGGATAATAGATACATTATGTTCCCATCATGTTACTGGTGACGAATCTTGTTTATTAGATATTAAAGTTGTTTCGCCTTGTCCCGTGGGTCTTCCTGATGGTCAATCGGTGGTTGCTACTAAGGAGGGTGCCGTGCAAATAACAGACAAAATCATACTCCAACATGTTCTCTTTGTACCTCAATTAACATGCAATTTAATTTTGGTTTCACAGCTAAATGATGATCTAAATTGTTTTGTCCAATTTCATTCTAATGTATGTGTTATACAGGACCTACTTTCGAGGGAGGTGATTGGCACGGGTGAACGACGAGATGGACTTTACTACCTACGATAGGGATTAAAGGTGCAAGCAGTTTCGGTTGATAGTTCAAAGTCTTTAGAACTATGGCATAGTCGAATGGGTCATCCTTCCGAGAAAATAGTGAAGTTGCTTCCTTTTTTAAATAATTCTAAGGGTTCTTTGACAAAAGGATGTGAAGTTTGTCATCGTGCTAAGCATTCTAGAGATAGTTTTCCTTTAAGTGCAAATAAATCAACTCGAATTTTTGAGTTAGTGCATTGTGATTTGTGGGGTCCGTATGATGAAACTTCTTCTTGTGGTGCCCGTTATTTTTTAACTTTAATAGATGATTATTCGCGTGCTGTGTGGGTTTATTTATTAATTGATTAAAGAGAAGTTTTTACAATGTTTATGTCCTTTATTGCCATGATTGAACGTCAATTTTCTCAAAAGTTTAAACTTGTACGTAGTGACAATGGAACAGAGTTTAATTGCATGAAGGATTATTTTGTGGCCAATGGAATTTTATTTCAAACTTCTTGTGTGGGTACTCCTCAACAAAATAGAAGAGTTGAAAGGAAACATAAACATATTTTGAATGTCGCTTGTGCATTGAGATTTCAAGGAGGCTTGCCAATCTACTTTTGGGGAGAATGTGTTTTGGCCGCTGCCCACCTCATAAATTGAACTCCGTCTAGTTTTCTCTTCAACAAAACTCCATATGAAATGTTATTTGGTTGTGAGCCTTCTTTTCGTGAATTGCGAATTGTTGGGTGTTTAGCTTATGCCCATTGTTGACCATCTTTTTAGACAACGACGTGAGAACGTCAATAACGACAAGCCTTCAAGAGAAATAAAAACGACATAGATGGTTTAATAAAGAAAATAAAGAACACAGGAGATTTTTATAGTGGTTCAGCCCCGATTGTCGGTAATAGCCTAATCCACTTAGAGTTGTGATTTATAAATCTATACTCAAGATCAGATGGACTGAGCCAACTGAGTTTCTTCAGTACAGATTGTGAAAATACAAGAATTCTCTCTAACTTCAGCACTTTCTCTCTCTAGAATAGACATACCCAATTTTCTCTCTCTAGAAAGAAGAAGCAGAAGAAGACCCTCTCTCATCCCATAAACTCTCTATTTATAGGCCTGGGATCCTCAACTGATATCCCCTTATGATAGGGATATTTTATTATATTTATTACATTTATTACATTTAAACATTCAAAATTTGAAATGTAACAAACCCCCCATTTGTGGGAAGAATGAGAGATTCCCGCGTATGTTGTTGAAGCTGTCTCTGGGAATCTTGACTTAGTAGTTGATCCACCTCCTACTGACCACTCATGCAAGTGTTGGTCGAATGTGCATGGTGGTAGGACATGTTTTCGTGGGTTGAACGTGCATGGTGGTAGGACATGCACTTCTCTCCTCTAACATGGCACTCTCCTCTAGCATGCCATGTTCCTCCTTGAACCAATCTCCTTGGCTTCTCCTCGGACCAAGGTGGTCCGAGGCAACCTCCTTGGCACCTCACCTTGGACAATATTGAGGCAACCTCCTCCATAACATCTCACCTTGGACAAGATCAAGGCATTCTCCTTTAGCACCTCCCAAACATGTCCGATCGAACATTGTATAGGCTCTGCTTATCAAAATCTAAGTCTCCTTCCTCTTGCAAGAGACTCCTCCTCCTTAGCTACTTACCTTGGACACGTTCGAGCCAACACTTAGGAAACCTTGGGAGGCTTGCCTCCTACACACCCTTGGGGTCTCTTAGGACCACATCCTCCTTGGGGTCTCCTAAGACCACTTTCTCCTTGGGGTCTCCTAATACCAATCCCTTGGGGTCTCCTGGGACCACATCCTCCTTGGGGTCTCCTAGGACCACTCCCCTTGGCTCTCCTAGAATGCATTCTCCTTAGCCTCCTAGGATGCATTCTCTAATTTTTGGGTATAACACCCATAATCAACGAGTTAAAGGTGACAAATTTGCTAGTCGAACTCGTAAATGTGTTTTTGTGGGTTATCCGTTTGGTAAGAAGGGATGGAATTTATTTGATCTTGAGAAAAAGGAGTTCTTTGTGTCGAGGGATGTGAATTTCTATGAGAATGTTTTTCCCTATTTGAATATTAAAGTCATAACTCCTACCCTTGACAATACTGTTACTTATAATGAAGAGGTCTTTGAAGAGTTTCTTGATGATAAGGGAGATCCTAGAACGATGCACGAGGACACCATTGTGGCTCCTCCACTAGTCTCGCCAACAATTAATGACACGCCTAGTCAAGCTGTGATGCAACCCTCGACTTCAATGTCTAGTCAAAATGCTCAGGATATGCCGCCTACAGCCGCTTCATCCACGAGTGTCGAGGGGGTGGGTAATACTCCTGACGACTCGCAAAGGGAAAATTTGGGCTGCGGGTTCAGAGAAAAGGTGCCTTCGGTAAAATTGCGAGACTATGTGACCCATACAGTGATCAAGAAAAGTCCATCTCTCGCTACACCGAATCCACAATATTACACTCCCTCATGTATGCCTTTTCCTATAGCACACTATGTTAGTTGTGACCAATATACTGTGAAACACCATAATTTTCTTGCCGCTGTTACTGCAGGAGTTGAGCCACAGTCTTATAAGGAGGCTGAACAAGATATCAGATGGTGTACTGCTATGCAAAAATAGATTCATGCTTTAGAAGATAATGGCACTTGGACTATGGAAAGATTACCTCCTGGAAAGAAAGCTCTAGGAAGTAAATGGGTGTACAAAATTAAATACAATTCTGATGGTAGTGTTGAGAGGTTAAAGGCCAGATTAGTTCTTTTTGGTAATCATCAAGTTGAAGGAATTGATTACAATGAGACATTTGCCCCAGTTGCGAAAATGGTGACTGTTCGTGCTTTCTTGGCTGTTGCAGTGTCAAAGAATTGGGAGTTACATCAAATGGATGTTCACAATGCCTTCCTTCACGACGATTTAGATGAGGAGGTGTATATGAAGCTCCCTCCAGGTTTTGGCGCTACTGATTCTGATTTGGTTTGTCGATTGCGTAAATCTCTATATGGTCTGAGACAGGCACCCCGATGTTGGTTTGCAAAGCTTGTGACAGCTTTGAAGGGGTATAGTTTTCTTCAATCCTACTCTGATTATTCCCTCTTTACTTACACTAAAAGGGATGTACAGATTAATGTCCTAGTCTATGTTGATGATTTGATAATATCTGGTAATGATTCTGCTGCGCTTACCGCCTTTAAAGCCTATTTGAGTAAATGTTTTCATATGAAGGACCTTGGTGTGCTTAAATATTTTCTTGGTCTTGAGGTGGCTAGAAGTTCTTCAAGGTTGTTCTTATGTCAAAGAAAATATGTTATTGATATCATCTCGAAAACAGGCTTATTGGGATCGAAGCCAGTTTCTTTCCCAATTGAACAAAATCATCAGCTGGCTCGTGCCACGGGGTCTTTTCTTGCGGATCTTGAGCCTTATCGACGTTTTCTTGGATGTCTTATCTATTTGCTGGTTACTCACCCTGACTTAGCCTACTCAGTTCATGTTTTATCGCAATTCATGCAGGAACCGAGACAGGAACACTGGGATGCTGCTTTACGGGTTGTTCCCTACTTAAAGAAATCGACGGGTCAAGGAATTTTATTGCGTTCAGACAGTGAGTTGTCTTTGACAGGTTGGTGTGACTCGGATTGGGCTGCTTGTCCTCTAACTAGGCGGTCTCTATCTGGTTGGTTTGTTTTTTTGGGACATTCACCAATTTCATAGAAAACTAAGAAGCAACATACTGTCGCTCGGTCTTTTGCAGAGGCTGAATATCGTTCTATGGCTTCTATTACTTGTGAATTGAAATGGTTGAAAGGTCTACTTCTAAGTTTGGGAGTTCATCATCCCAAGGCGATTTCTCTTTTCTATGATAGTCAGTCTACCTTGCATATAGCACAAAATCCAGTATTTCATGAATGCACAAAACACATCGAGGTTGATTGTCATTTCATACGAGATGCTATCCAAGATGGTGTCATTGCTCCAACTTATGTGTCGACGACAGTCCAATTGGCAGATATTTTTACCAAGGCTTTGGGAAAGAAGCAATTTGATTTTCTTCTAGACAAGTTGGGCATTTTAGACTTGCATGCTCCAACTTGAGGGGGGGGGGGGGGGGGGGGTGATACATTATACATTATTATTATGTGTGTGAATACGTTATAATATGTGTGGTTATTATTCTCATCAATTCTATTAAGTATTTCCTAAACTATTGTCGTGGATTATGCAACAGTTTTTGGTCAGTTATTGTATTTTCTTTTGTATATATATCTTTCTTTTTGATTGAATAAAGAACATATATACGATTACCCTAAACTTTACACCTTTCTTCTTCATTGTTTTACGTTTTGTAAAATGCAATTAACAATATCCTCTGCATTATAAACTTGATCGCTTGTGCAAATTTGTTATTTTTGTTGTTTATAATAGTTTCTCGTATATCTTAATTGTCTTAAATAGATGAAGAGAGAAGTGCATCCATTCAAATTTCATCATCAAATCCTTGTCCTATGTATATATGTAAATATACAATTAATCTTAGTTGGGCAAGCAAAGCAAACAAAACCTAAATATGAAAGAATTGAGAGAGAAAATGAAAAAAATGACTAACCTTCAAGTCTAATAATTATAATAATATTTAATACATATATTAATATAAATTTGAATATTATAAAATGTGATTACAATAATAATAATATATAATACATAATACATAATCTTATTAAAAGAAATTAACATTTATGTTTTGAAAAGTATATCATGTATATACATATTTAAAAAAAATCATAAATAATGTTTTGGTTTACTTTTTCATTTGATATGTTTATGTTATTTTTTTATATATAATATTAGAAAACATAACTGCGTTTTGTGCAATTTGTTATAATTATTATAAATATATATTTAAATATTTTTATTGGGAGATTGGGTGGAAGGGATTCATTTTCACCATACCTGTACAACATGCTCTTTATATGGACATGTGAGGGCGTCTTGACCACAATTTTTTTTATGATGGTGCTCATTGTATAGCAAACCTCCTATATAATTTTCAAGAAATTCTAAATATAGTTAAAGTGTTGAAAACAAAGTTAAAAAAACTTGTTGTACATGTGCTTTTATTTAATATTATTATTGTCATTTTTATACGCTTTGCATGATTTTTTTATATATAAAAAATCTAAATATGTATAAGAAAATTTATGTTTTGTGTAATGGTTCTTTTGACCGATTACCCATTTGAACCCTTTAATTTTAAAAATTAACTTTTAGACCTCGTGTTTTGTCAAAATGTCAAAAATAGGAATAAATAGATCGATTATTTGAATACTATATTTTGGCTGATTGCTAGTTTTGACCATTTATTTTTAAAAATTAACTTTTAGACCATATATTTATTCAAAATGATAACATTTCTTTATAAGATGTAAATTATATACATAATAATATAATTTATGTTTTCTATAAGGGTTTATACCATTTTGAGCCTTGTATGTTAGTTGATCAACCGTTGGGGTCCTTTATTTTTTCAAATTAACTTGTGCACCTCAAGTTTTGCCAAAAGTTTCAAAATAGGAATAGATAGATCGATTATTTGAACACTATATTTTGGTCGATTACCCGTTTAGACCTTTTGTTTTTAAAAATTAACACTTGGACCATGTATTTATTCAAAAGGTTAAATTTTTTTTACAAAATATGATATAAATATATATAATTTATGCTTTTTATAAGGGTTTACACTTGGACCATTTTGAACATTGTATTTTAGCCAATTACCCGTTTGGACCCTTTATTTTTAAAAATTAATTTGTGGGCCTTGTATTTTGTCAAAATGTTAAAAATATGAATATATAGATAAATTATTTGAACCATGTGTATTTCAGTTGATTACCCGTTTTGATGATTTATTGTTAAAAACTAAAATTTAGATCCCATACATGTTTTGTCAAAAGGTTAAAAATATAAATATATAGATTATTATTAAAATGAAAAAGAAAAAATAGAATGAGTTTTTTTCCAAAATTGATTAATAGCCACAAATTAGAAAAGTAAAATGAAAAATGAGAAAAAAAAATGACATTTATTATTATATTTATATTTATAATTTAATAATTAAACAGTTGTCGTAATCAAATATCTAATCAAATTTGAATTCAAATTAAGTAAAGATATATTATTATTTTTATAATTAGATATTTTAGTTTTTATTATTTAATTATTAATTAATAATTATAAATTTGAAAAAGAAGAATTAAAAAATGTAAAAAATGAGAAAATAGAAAGAGTGATTTGGAGCAATTTAGAGTGTCGCATCACTTCATTGATGCTGTCCTTTATATAAATATATAGATTGTTTGTTTATTTGAAATTTATATGATAATGATACAAATTTAATAAAAATAATTAATAAATTCTTTAAATGAAACTAAGCAAACGTGCATTGCTCGTTGCTTGTATCTAGTATAAATATAAGTATCTATATTTATTATTATTATCACTATTGATGCGGTTTTTCGCTAACAATACTTTTAGAAATCTAATAAGGATATTAGTGCTTATTTGTAAACCGTCATGAACTTATATGAACAATTTCTCACACACACAATTTTGCGTGGTTCAGTGGTTAAAGTCCACCTAGTTCACGAGACAATATTATTACTCTCTCACAATTTCTACAGAGTTTTAGTATTACAAAAAGTAGTCCCCTTTCCTGTTCATTATCCCTGATATTTATAGTGGAATTTCCTGCACAGGTTTGGGTAACCGTGTGCATAAATATGGTAAAAATTTAATAAAGATAATTCTCATTTACATAGGGATATGATTGCCTAACAGAGTATACTCCTGTTATCTCAGACAATAAATGTGCAATACAGCCTGGACATTAATGAGCGTATAAAGTGCCTCCGAGTCTCTTGGGATCCTTCAGTGTGCATCATGACCAGGTTTCCACGAGCTGAACATCTTCATCAAGCTGGGGATCGAAGGGAATCCAAACCTTAGTTCGAATTAAGTTCAGAGTGCCTTAAAAGGGATCTGGCCACTAGATGTCTCGAACCAGACTGTCATCCTAAGAGGCGATCTGATAATTATCTGAATGTTGTACTGCAAAGCCCTAACTCGTGCTGCTCACATCATCATTAGCTAGATACTATACTCGCCTACTTTTTCCATATATTCATCTGTCGATTCCCATTTACACAGCGCTGACCGCATTTTCCATCACGACCAGATACAGAAATAAACATTCTCCAGATGCTGGTTTTGATAGTACGGGTTGTTCAGCCAGACGGGCTTTCAGATCATGAAATGCCTGTTCTTATTCTTTGGTCCACTCGAACTTCTTATTTCATTTAAGTAAGTTTTAAAATGGGAGACATTTGTCAGTGGATTTTGAAACGAAGCGGTTTAGAGTAGCCACATTTCCAATTGAACTTTGTAATTCCTTGCGTGACCTAGGCGAAGGCATTTCTAACAACGATCTGATTTTCTCTGGATTTGCCTCTATCCCCCTTGTGTTGACTATAAACTCCATAAAATTTCCTAATGAAACTCTGAAAGTGCACTTCTGAGGATTTAACTTCATGCCGTACCTCCTTAGTACGCCAAAACACTCTTCCAGGTCGCATAGATGGTTACTGACAGTCTTTGATTTAACGAGCATATCGTTGACATACACCTCTATGTTTTTCCCGATCTGGTTAGCAAACATTTTGTTGACTAATCGTTGGTACGTAGCACCAACATTCTTCAGCCCGAATGGTGTAACTTTGTAGAAGTATACATTATGCTCAGTGATGAAGCTGGTATGCTCTTGGTTTGCAGGGTTCATCACGATCTGGTTATATACAGAATATGCATCCATGAAAGACATGAGCTCGTGACTAGCAGTGACGACTACCAACTGGTCAATTCTAGGTAATGGGACACAGTCCTTAGGACATGCATTGTTGAGATCGAAGAAATCAATGCAAGTTCTCCACTCCCCGTTTGGCTTCAGGACCAAAACGTGGTTAGCAAACCGGATTGGGTATTTTTCCTCTCTGATAAATCCACATTTAAGTAGGCGAGTTACTTCCTCTTCTAATGCTTCCGACCGTACTCTCCCCAAAAGCCTTCATGTAGAGTCCAAGAACTTTACTTAGCTAGTTAGATAGTAGTATAATAGTAATAGTAGTATTATTGTTATGACTGTGGATTTTTGGTTCAGACCAGGATTTATTTGGACACTCATAGTAACACTTGTAGATTTTCTAAGTTTAACCTATAGTTTAAGAATATTAATTTTAACCTAAGGTTTGATTAATATGACTGATATTGAGGGTAATATTTATTATATTATAAGGTTTAGATAAGACCCAATAAGATAATAGCACATGTCATGTGTATGTTTAATAATGATTAAGTATTTTTGGGAATAAATCTATTAAGGTTTGAATACCCTAGGGTCAGTCAGCAGTTTTGAAAACGTTAGAAGGCTTAGTCAAGGCTGTTTACTCAATTCAAATTAAGCTAAAAATGTGTAATTTCGTGTTTAAATAATCAGCGTATGTCGATATATCGCAGCTACAGGGGGCGATATATTGCCTCTTTCAGTATATTTTGAAACATTTTGAAAATGTTCTCCATTCAAACCTTCAACCTCTTGATAAGTCCAGCATCTTTTTGAACGAGTCTTCAGCCTTTGCTGAACGATAATTCAAATGTTTTTCACTTAAAAAGCCATTATTTTTATTCAAGTTAAATGAAGATCTCTTCATTCCTAAACTCTATAAATAGGACCTAGTACCCAGCCATTTATTCATCTATTACTCTAAGTTCAGAGGCTGTAAGTTGCTAGGTTATTGTGAGAGTGTAAACACTTAGGTTGGGGATCATAAGCTTGATCACTATAAGCTTACCAAACACTTGGGAAGTAAGGTTCTTTTCACATTTCGGTTCAAGGTTTAGATTGGTCTTAGAAGTACTCAAGGTATCCCAAACTCTAGTCCATTTCTGTATTATTTTCTTTAAAGTTCTCATAGTCTTCTACTCATATTCTAACCTTATTCCTATTCTTGGTTAGGAAATCTAAGTTCTTGAGCACAAGGTTTTTGGTAAGTATATTTTGATAGTATAGTTCCTTCATCACTTTCATCCTTTTTCTTCAATATACTCACCCTATTATAAATGGTTTTTAGGAGTGTTCCAAGGTCCCAAATCAATTCTCTTATCCTGGTTATTTTGGTAAGGAAAATAGGATAGGATTTATATGTTATATGCTTTTATATGTTATCTTATGATTTTATGTTATGAAATATGTTATGTTAAGTATGTTTGTAGACTTGGGCATATGACCTATATAACTAACAAGCCCCAAATAGATTATGGGCATATGACTTGCTTAGCTAACAAGACCCCACTAATCTAATGGGCATATGACTTGTTTAGTTTATGGGACCCCAAGTAATAATGGCCATTATAGTATGTATGTGGCATAAGTGTTATAATATGTTTTGTGTTTCTTTATGAAATTTATGAATATGGTCTATGTGTTAGATTTTCCTTGCTGGGCATTAGGCTCACTCCTTTTATGTTTATATGTGCAGGAAAATAGCTTTAGTGGCGGGAAAGGTTCTTGGAAGCTTGGGGAATGTGTATTGAGGCGGAATGGATTCAAAGAGCCGAGAGTTCGATTCGAGGATGTAGTTTTTGTTTTATGGTTTTATGTGTATTTTTCCGCACTTATTTACGTAATCTCTTTTTAATTACCATTATGTTATGTTTTGTTTTTAAAACAATGGGATCCCATATCCTACTTGAGATTTTATGTAATTTTAACATTTGTTTTTACAAGTTATAATAAAGTTATGATCTTTTCACTTGTAAGTTTTGTTAAGGATTAGGGTCTATGTGTAGTTTTCATTAATGGTCAAAAGTCTAGAGTAGTTGGGTCATTACACTTCATTTTTGGGACTTTGCAGGCACATTCTTGTCCAAGTTCAAAGTATGCATTATTATACACGGACTGATTCCGACCATATCTTCCTGCGACCATGCGAAGGCGTCCAGGTTCTTCCTCAAGAATTCGACCAGCTCTTTCTTCCTTTTAGCTCCAAGTTTTTTCCCAGCTTTTACAACTCTTGAAGGAGTTTCTGGATCGATACTGATTTCCTGGAGCTCCTCCACAACTTTGAGCTCAGATCTATCTTCGCCTATTTGCGGGTCAATGTCGTCCTGTTGGATGACCTCATTATCTCATTCTCGAGGTTATTTCTATTGGGGTTTTATGCCCTAATTAAAACTCAATTTCTTTGTAATCTCATTTTATTATCAATAAAATAATAGAAATCACTTTTTGACTTGGTCAATCACTTTGCTCACATGTTTTATTTTCATGATTATTTGTTTAATATAAACTTCTATTAAATCCCGAGTATATAGCTAATCATATATATAGTGACGTAATCACAGTGGAATATAAATATGATTATATGTTCACATAAGTTAGTCATAAGATTAGTTAGTGCATAGGATTTACATTGACTTGCCATTCTACGATATGATCTACTTACACATTGTAGTGTTATGTTCTTTTCAGAACATTAGCAAAGTAGATAAGATCGGATGTATTTATTACATCGGACTGGAACGATATTGATAGTAGATAAGATAAGTAAACATACCGTTATTATTAATTCTAGTCATATCATATAGTTGACCATAGAGGTCAATTCAATCTCAATTCTGAGTGGTTTGTATTCTAACTGATTGTATTATTTGAGTTCTTTGACTTGTTCGTTACCAGCTTACCCTACGGACTAGCCCATACTTACATCTTGGGAACTCAGTAGTATAATTGAGTGAGAGTGTTAATCATAGATATGAACATATATAGCTTCTGATGAAGAAGTGAAACGATGGTGTCCTTTTAGTTTGGTTCAAAGTACTAAATGATAGAGATCTCATTTCAGTAATTAATATTAGTTTACTAAAATATCATTTACAAGGAACTAAGTGTTTTAAGGATAAAATACAATGAGGGGTAAAATAATATTTTAGTCTCATCTCATTGTAGACCGTCTATAGAGGATTGAGTAACAATTATGATTGTAACAATGGATAATTAATAATATATCTATATTTGTTATAGAGCGTTTTATGAATTCAAGAGTGCAATTCTGAGTCTTTAGTGGAGTCACGACGAATTAATAAGTTAGTAAATTTATTTGTTAGATTTATGATAACTTATTAGAGCTTGATTTCATAGGCCCATGGTCCCCACTGTACCTTGGATAAAATCATCTAGATAGTCTCAATTAATTATTTAATTATCAATTAGAATTATCAAAGTTGACCAGGTCAATTTTGGATAGTTTCACAGAGTTATGTAATTTAGAGAAGAAATTTGAAATTATGATAGATTTATTAATTAAGATAAATTGGTATCTAAATTAATAAATAAGTTTAAATCAAGGTTCAAATTATAAATAATTAATTTGATAAATGATTTAAATAATGATTTAATTAAATTAAACAATAGAAAATAATACATACCTTGATTTTACGTCCAATGGGCTTATAATTAAATAAGAAATTTCACCGGCCTAAAGCCCATAATAATTTTGACCTAGGGCTATTAATTGGCTATTATTTTATTGATTTTTTTAATTAAATAAGTTACCTAATTGAGTCTATAAAAGGAATGCTAAGAGAGAGTTGAAAACACAAGTTTAATCACTAGTTTTCTAATAGTTTTTAGCTACTCTCTACAACATAAGTCATTTTCTAAGCCTCATTGTTCTTTTCTCTTCTTCTGTCTGTATCTATCTCATGTGTTGAGAATTGACCATTTTAGTCTAGGTGATTCTAAGGATACTTTGGAAGGCTGTGAAGAAAATTGAAGATCGGTTCAGTTTCTTGGTAATACTCTGCGACAGAAAGGATACAAGGGTTAGAGAAAATGAAAGAAGGACTCTTTCATTCCGTTGCGTATAATGTAAGTATTTTTATCATTATTTCAGTTTGAATTCAATTTTAGAAATATGTTCTAGGTTTTCTTATATTAATTTGTTTAATATAAGATATACATAAAAATAAACAAGATCATGTATAAGAGTTTTCCCAACATTTTCGTCCCATGGGTAACTTCCATTACTCGGGACTACTCACCTTCTTCAGCTATGACCATTGTCTGCTGCTCGGGTTGTGATTTTCCCTTCATGGCTATGTTGTAGCATTCTCGGGTGGTGAGTTGGTCTCCTCTTACTGTGCATATCCCCGAAGCTGAGGAGAACTTCATTCCTAGGTGTCGGATCGAGGTAATGGCTTTAAAAACCATCAATGTGGGTCGTCCCAAAATCACGTTATACGCAGTCGGGCAATCGATTACAACGAACTCAAGTATTGTAGTAACAGTTCATCCATCATCCCCTGCCGTAACCACAACTTTGATTGTCCCTATGGTCATCGTCCCTTCACCTAAAAATTCGTACAATATCATTGAGGTCGCATTTAGATCGATTACGGATAATCCCATCTTTTCTAGGGTGGACCTGAAAAGCACATTTACTGAGCTTCCATTATCTACCAATATATTTCCGCTACAAGAAATTCAATATTTACCTACCAATATTAATCGTAGGTAAAGATAGCGTAATGGTAGGTAAATCTCTTTACTTACATATTTTGACTAATTTTGTATTGGTAGGCTATAGTTAGTCGAGAAATCTACTATTGCCTACAATTGGCATATTGGTAGGTAAAACTCACGTGGACCCCACATAAATGACTTAGAGTTATTTGACCTGACATCTAATGTTTCAACTTACGTGGCAAGTTTTTAATGAAACACGCAGCACAGATTTATTGGACCAGTTGGAACTAAGTGATTGGGTTACTTGTCCATTTTTATTAGTTACATGGCATTAAATGATTGGTCCACGTGGCATGTTCTGGTATACCTATTTTTACCTACACTTATTTATTTGTGAGTAAAGATAATATTTCTATATATGTAATTTTAATAATATATTTAAATTTAATTTAATATAAATAATAAATAAAAGTAATTAATTATATAATAACAGAATAAACATTAAGATGAGTGTACGAGAGCCTCATATATTATAAAATAATAAACATTAATAACTTAATAAACAAACATACATTATATACATAATTCTCTTTTCTAAGTGTTAAACTAATAACATTCCATAAAAAAAATGTCAACAAGTGTACATAATTCTCTTTTCCAAGTCATTGCAAATTCACTAATGTTATTTTTATTGACATTCTTCACTTTGGGATCATTGCACGAGAGCCTCCTTTTCTCTAACTGAAGTTGTGAACGCATATGATGGCTTTGGGAGGTGGACAACGACGATAGCTAGAGGTGAGGTTCGGGTTGGCTGAAGGACTATAATTAACTTCAATACAATAAATATCCCCAATTTAATCATCATAAGGATTTCATAAAATATATGACTTATTATTATGGACATTTGTGAGACTTGATATACCAGCATATATTAAAAACAAATATATGAGCACATTAAGCCTCATAATCACCAACATAAAATAAGTACACTTATTCTTGAACATCATAGGCAAAAGAAAAAAATCAAAGTAACAATGAAATAAATTGTAAAACACACTCCAGTTGGATTAAAACTAGATTAACAATTTCATTTATGCTTTAGAAAAACACTTGAGATTAATGCAAAACTTTGGAAACATAGCAGCAAATAAATAAATAGAATCAGTGCTTAATTATTAAAAAAATCATCCTTAGTCAATTTCTTCAACTATAATATGAAATCAAAACTTCTATACCTTAAAATTAATAAAAAAATCTGAAACATGAATAAAGAAATTGTGTCTTCAATCTGGAGAAACATATCAATGTCTTAAACAAAGCCTTGAGAAACCAAATATCCAAATATGAAAACAAATTTTAAAAACAAAGTACCCAACCAGCCAAACATCTAAATCTGAGTACAGGAACAAAGAACTAGATTCACCAATGTAGTAAACTTATCAAACTAATCTATTCATATCTTATACTCGCATCAAAACCAAACTAAATTCTTATTTACAGTAAAAGGCAAAATCTGAATGAACAGATCATGCCTGAATGCACATAGAACAAATCATACAAATAAATACCAAGCTGAAAAGCAAGTTGTAAACCAAACTAGACCATACAAGCAAACAGAGAAAAATACACAAAATTCTGAACAATGAATCGCATATGTTTGCAATCCCTACAAAACAAAAAACACAATACATAACAAATTTAATCACACAATATATAGACATATTAAAACAGGCTCCTTGCTCAAAACATAACTAGACCCTACAACCAAAGAGCAACACTAAATATGAATACAAATATAAAAAAACAATGTACCAAAACACTAAATCTGAATAAAACCAAAACATAAAAAATGAAAATATACAATAAGAAAAATCAGAAATAATATAAGAGTAAAATTTGTCATGTGACTAATCTCAAAGTTATTAATGAGGAATGGATCCATCCTTGAGAGAAAGTGATATAATTTAATCATGCAATTAGATCCAATAACCTATATGAAAAATAGATCACATAACATCAATGATCAGATTTAAAACATAATAAAAAACACTTATTGGAAAAAAAAATCATAGATTATCAAATATCAGGTCCAAAACATAATTAGAAACAATAAAATAACTAATCAAATTCATAACACACTAGAACAGTTTTATGAATTAGAATTTGAAACTGATCCATTTCTAGAACAATTTTATGAATTTGAAATCTAAAGTTATCCTTTTCAAAAAGAAAAATCTAAAGTTATCGCTAAAACCCATTTTCTAAGTTTTACTTTATTTGAATTTTCTCATAAGAGTCATTTATTTAAGCATATTTCCAAGTCCTTTTTCATAAAAAAATATTATTTAAAGTAGAAATTGTACAGTACAAAAATCATGATAGAGCCAAAAATTATTCAATTCTTTAACATCAAAAAAAGACCCGAGATAATGATGTATTCAACAGGCATTGTACAGTACAAAACAACACAGTAAATCAATGCCAAATTCTTCTAACAAAAACAATGAATCACAACTCAAAACCTAAGAAATATGACACAAATAAAGCTGATTAAACCAATGAAATACATACACCATATTAGAACAATGAACACACTTAAAAACTAAACACACATTGCAAATACTAAACACCTAAACCATATTAAATCTAAGTCATATACTAATACACATTGCAAATAACAATCAAAGGGCCTCGGAACAATGCATCATCATTAATCCTTCAGAACATTGGGGATTTAATCAAAATGAATCATAATAGTATACCTCAAAGGCAACCAACCGACAATATGAAACTCAAAGCTACCAAACCACCGAGCCAACAATCTGAAACTCACAAAGACATAGCCAAGTGTATCAAAAATTTCATACCACCCGAGCAAGCAAACCGATAACAATTTCAATATGGCGCCCCTGTCAAAACCGAATAACAATCTCAATATATGGTGCCCCTGTCAAAACCGAATAACAATCACAACTAGGATAAAACAAAACAAAGGATAACAACCATTCATTTAAACACAATTTAAACAAAACCATACCCATAGAAAAAATCGAAATCAGGAAGTCGTTTCAGGGGCAGAGATTCAAAGATTAAGAGAAGGGAGTCAGCGATTCAAAGATTGAGGCGGCAATAGGGGCTAAGACAACTTTACAATGGAGGCAAATATTCAGATTTGGAGGCGGTGGCAGCATCTAAGAGTACTCATTGGAGGGAGGCGACAACCACTTTTCTGGGTTTCACAGAATGAAGACTGAAGAAACACAAATAGAGAAAGCACCAACCCGATTGAACAGAGAGATGATCCTGAGAGATTGTAGTAAAGGATGTAGGATTACAAAATGAAGGGATTAAGACAAGTGAGGAGTAGCAGCAGTAGATGGCAGATCGACCATCTCGAATGGAATAGAGGAGAGATGAGAGTGCGACTGAAGAGAAAAGACAAGAAGGTTAAGGCTAGAGAATAAAGAGTTGTATGGTGTGAGGATAGGGTTAGAGAGATAGATGTATTAGGTTTATAAACTATAAATCTTAAATAAAAAATTAAATATTAATTTTTTTAATAAATAAATAATATTATTAGTGCCACATGTACATCCACATGTATCTCTCATTTGACATGTCAGTTTGTTTAATACAGCTCAGCAAACACATTACCACTTAAAAATTTTATATGTAAAATTTATGTTAAAACTGGAGGGAAAAATAAGCGGTAGTGATAAAAAATTTCCCTCCAAACTTATTCGTAGGTAAACTCATTACCTACCAATACTAATGGTAGGTAATGATATTTTTTTTATATCCTTGCACCATATCTATAAGAATTACCTACTAATAAGCGGTTACAATAAATAAGTGTAGGTAAAAGATATCTTTAGCTACCAATAAATATATGTAGGTAACAAATATGTAGGTAAAGGTCAGATTTGTTGTAGTTTTCGTACCCTTCGATTAGCGAGCTGCACGGTTACCACCAGTGGGTTATTATGTGGGAACTGAACGTGGCTAACATCCTCCTCCGTGAAAATTATTGGTTGTTTTTCCAACTGCTGTTGTTTTGATTACTGTTGCTCCAGGATAAATTCCATATCGTTATGAGTTTTCAACTCCTGTATATAACTCTTTTGGGCTCCATTGCTCATGTCTACCAAATAAGGTCCTCCAACAATAATAGTTATATCTCCTCCTACTATTGGGGGAGGGTCAACTCAGTTATGATCCATTTGAGTCCCAACCTGAGCTGTCAGAGTTTCGGAGCTGGACGAGAATTCTGCCCGGTAGATTGATTGGGAGCAACTCTGTTTTGGGCGTGCTGGGCTAGCGGTCCAACCCGAATAAGAGTTTCAATCTCATCCTTCAATTATCGGCAATCATCGATATTATGACCAATGTCATTGTGGTATCGACAAAACTTTGAGGGATCTTTCTTCGCCCTTTTCATGCCTTAATGGCTCTGGTTTCTTCCACGGAAGGCGATTAGAGTTTGCAAGGAAAATATGTTCTCGTGTATCCGTCAGGTTAGTGTAGGTGGCATAAATGGGCTTGAATTTTTTCCCCAGACTTGTTTTCCTTTGTGCGGTTCTGGTCGCACTCATCATTCCCTTTCCTCTTATTGTTTTCTACTTGGTTTTTCTTGGTAACAGGTTGAGTCGTAGCTGCAAAACCTATCACCACTCCAGCGGGCTGAATAGGGGCCCAGCTATATCCTGCGACAGCAGATCACGCCTCCTCCAAGTTTATCCATTCTTGAGCTCGGCCCAAGAACTCATCTACACTTTTAACTCCTTTTCTCTAGAGCTCCTACCATATATCGCCTCCCACCAGGATTCCTGTTCTCATTGCCATGAGCTTGGAGCTATCATCAACGTCTCTAGCTCGCATTGCAACATTGGCCAATCTGCTCAGATATGCTTTCAAGGACTCACCAGGTTGTTGTTTTATGTTCACCAATGAGTCGGCCTCTACTTGAGTTTCCTTTGAAGCTCGGAACGCTCTCTTGAAATCGAAAGACAAATCGAATGTTTTTTGTACTTTTTGAACCACTGTCTGGGAGGTCTGATCAGAGTCGTGGGGAACATAATACATCTTAGGTCGAACCCGACATTGTGGGCCATCATCAACGTATTGAACATCCAGAGGTGGGTGGATGGATTTGTGTTTCCATCAAATGTTGGCATGTTCGGCATCCTGAAGCTAATAGGATGCGTAACTACTGCAATGTTCGGGGTGAAAGGTTCGAGCTCCTCATCGGAATCACAATCATCAATCCCTTTTCCAGATAAGAGCTTATTCATTTGCACCTCCATCAAGGCCAGTCGCTCGATGGTTGGGTCTTTGGTCTCTAGGTTAGCTGGGAGTTGTTCACCAGCTCCCATCCTATTTTACACGTTTGATGGGTTATTTTCCCTCCAAGTTCTAGCTTGGTTAGGTGGGACATTCTCATTGTCGCATATGATAAACAGACCTCCCTCGTGTTGAGTATAACTCATATCATCATTGCGAACTGGATACTTCCTTTGTGAATTCAGATGATCACGCAGGTCAAGATGTGGATCGAAATGAGGACTTTGTGTTGAACTAAGATGATTCATCAAGTCTCTTTCAGACATGCCTCAACGCTGGCTCCCCGTCCAGTAACTTCCATTTGCGAAATTTACAACCCGTGGCTGAGATCGAGGACCTGGATTATCAGCACGTGCTCGTGGGACGTAAGTGTCTACTGATGGGGGAGGATTTCTCCTACTATTTCCACGAGCTGGAGCGTCTCTTTGTGGGTGCGATGGTGTAGGATATCTCACTACAAGAAAAAATTCTTTTAATAACACCAAAAATGTGTTATCAAAACCTACGATAACACTTTCTGATGTGTTAAGACAGACTATGTTATCGTAGGTCAAGGTACTTTACATAACACTTTATCAGTGTTATACAGATGTGTTATGGTACTGTCAACGATAACACAATTTCTGTGTTATTTTAATACATAGATAAGTGTTGAATTATGTTATTTATAGTCG
This sequence comes from Humulus lupulus, assembly GCF_963169125.1. Lineage (NCBI taxonomy): Eukaryota > Viridiplantae > Streptophyta > Magnoliopsida > Rosales > Cannabaceae > Humulus > Humulus lupulus. Next base: position 58,118,395 of record NC_084794.1, on the reverse strand, counting down.
ATACTATAACACTTTTTTTTGTGTTATACTACACTTTAGTATAACACTTTTTTTGTGTTATACTACACTTTAGTATAACAATTTTTTTGTGTTATACTACACTTTAGTATAACACATTTTTTGTGTTATACTATACTTTAGTATAACACATTTTTTGTGTTATACTACACTTTAGTATAACACATTATTTGTGTTATATAATGAAGTTTCCATAACATAATGCTTTGCGTAAAAAGTGTTATTGTAATATATATTATAACTCAATTTTTGTATTATTGTTATATTTAGATATATTTAAATTCTCATTATATATTTTATTTATATTACACTAATTTATTCTATTATATTTTAATTTTTTTTATATAATTAAAATTAGCTTTCTAATATATACTAGCATCATCAAATGAACTTGATTTTCAAATAACAAAAAGTAAGAACATTCTACATTGAATTAACAATCCACAATTTAGTTTAAACACATGCAACACTGTCAATAACAACAAAATATTCTTTAAGTATTCAAAGAGTCTAAAAGTTACTACTTTCAACACAAAGAAATAAACAAAGTTACTACTTTCAAGGAGTCTTAAGTATCCTTTTATACTTCGCTTGTCATATCTGCAAAATAAACAAAGAAATATTTTATTGTTATTATCTAGCATCACAAATTACATCTAGAAAAATGCTATGGAAATTATATCCAAGAAAGGACACCACATACAAAATAATAGATTCACAACTACACCAAAGCAAACAAAGAAACCAAACACTAAATTATAAGACATTAGTTATTTTTTTAGTATGAAAATGTACCTCTTGGAATAACTTTTTTAGAAGGCCATGCAACTGTGGAACCAACTGCTTCTTGTATTGTAAGCATCGCATGATTAGGACGAAATAAGTAAGACTCTGGTACAATAGCAACATCAACATCGTCACCAAAATCATTGGCGTTACTTGAAAATACTCCCGCTGCCCGAAATAAATCATATTCATAACTTGTGTTTGTCGTGCTGCGTTGGACTGGATCTTCTCCATGATGAAACCATGTTTTGTAAGATTGGTCCATGCCCCACAAAACTAAGTGATCGACAAATTCGTGTGAAAGTTGATGTTTTAGATTGTGACATTTGTTGCATGGACAAAGAATCTTGGCTGGAAATCCAAGATTCGTCATGGCTGTCTCAACAAACTCTCTAGCTTTTTGCTCATATTCCACCGTTACTCTACAATTTTAGAGCATACATCAATAATCAAGCACTAACACTTAAACTTATATCCAAAATAAACTATATGATTTTGGTTACTAACCTGTTAAGATGGATCCAACTTTTATCCATCTCCAATGAATTTGTATTTGATGTTGTTCTCTTACTAAAATCTTGTTTTTTGTCTGGGTTTAACAATTGTTAGACAAGACAATCACATTATTTGCGGTTGTAATATCAGGGTCATGACAAGGTCATTCACACACATGCTTTTAAAAGAAAACATGCCTTGGTTGAATTTCAGTATATTTGGGTTATTGAAGTTTAAAGCTTTATTGAATTTCATTCAGGGGCAGAGTTGCTTGTTCAGAGTTAAATGATCACTTTTGCTGAAGATTCTAGAGTGGAGTTAATTACTTAATTCCAATTTACAAATTTGTTCTAGTTCCCTGTAGAGTGTTTGGGATTTCTTTATGGTCTCGTACCTTTTCTGATTGTTAATGGATATAAATTTATAATTGATTCCAAATTTGTGGTTTATAGATCATTATTAGTTCTCAGTTTGATTGTATAACCGTGTATGGTGAGTTGTGTTCAGAATAAGTGGTAAACATTTCTAGAAGAACAGGGTTATTTTAGATTTAGAGAGAGAATTAAGACAGAAAATAAAATAGAACTTTATAGAGAAATAGAATAATAACAGAGAAGGTGAACATTTAAAGAGAACCAAGAGAGGAAGAATTCAACAATTCATTCATTTCTTACTAGTGTCAAAAACAGTGGCAGAGCAAATTCCTCTTTGTAGTAGGGGTAAACTAGGAAATATAAATTATAATAGGCAGAATAAAAATAATTATAAAATATTGTTGAAAAAATTAAATTTTTATGGGGACAAAACATATTTTTTAACTAAAGTTTACTTGTAAATTATTAATAAAAAATTTAAGTGGGGCCTTGCTTCCCCCCGGTCAAAAGCATTGTTGGCCTATTTATAGATAGGAAAATAAACTAAACTAGCAATTATAAAAACAGAACCCACGCATTCTATCACTGAAACCGAAATAATGATGGGAAAAAAGTACCAACTGATGATGTGATATTCCACAATCAGTACTGGTAAGTGCTCATGTTCCCTCTTGCATACTTGCACAATGTAAAACTACTTGAATCCCCGGTTTCATTACTCAAATCGTTTAAAATACCTTCTGGTTCGAAATAGCATTGTGTACTAGTTTGATTGTTTAATTTCATCGAGTATTTAGGAGTACTGAAATATGTTTCTGCCGTGATTAATAAGTACTGTTTCATGGGTCATAAAACATTAAAACTTTGGCTGTTAATCAGGGCAAGCAACATGGGGAGGAGGCATTATTCTTGAATATATTAGTAGCTGGCTTCCATGCCATTATATGAGATTAAAATTATAATTTTTTTGGAGTTATCCTCTCTATTTTATTAGTTCTTTGGATGGGGACCTGGGAAAAGTAGCAAAATGTTGAGTGTTTGTGCTTAGTGTTGTGTTTTGGGATTCTTGTACAAGTCTGGAAAGACAGGTTGCTAGTTTATGGTGCTATTGAGACTAGGAACTATCTGTGGTATATTATGACTAACCTTTCTTCTGTTTCTTCTTAGTGCTATTGATTCATCTAGTTAGTGGTTTTATTTGTTAACTCTAACTTAGTTATAAACATCCTAAATTTATTTGGTTTCAGTCTAACTTTGAAACCTGTCCAAATAAGAGAGTTACATTTACTATGTTTTGATTATTGATAAGGCAGCCTCTCTTGATAAATACAACCTAGAATAAAAGGAAATATATAAAAGAAGGGAAAATATACTGAAGTTATTAAGATGCGGATTCCCTGATTACCCCTAAGAAATTTTAAGCAAGTTTACCATCTTTTGAGCTCGTTTAAATGCCTTATGGTGCTCTTAGTTTGTTCTGTTTATTGATTCATTAAGTCTGTTTCTGAGAATATTCTGACTTACTGAGCTGTAAAACAGAACGATCAAATTTTTATTTTTATAAAATTCTTGGATTTTAATGGTCATAGGATCATAAGTTCAACGTCTAGCCACCCAAATTGGAAGGGATAACTCTTCAATAGCAAGATTGAAGCTTAATATGCTAATTAGTTTCATCTAGCTGCATTTTGAATTTGGCCAGTGAAACCAATAGATAACTCGTTTAACTGCATTTTATTTTATTTTCTTTCAGAATCCCTACATTGAACATTCTTATGGCTGGTTATTTTATTTATCTTGTTTTGGAATTTCTATGTTAGTTTGCTAATTGCAAAGCTACCGTTCCTTTTTGTCGAACAGGGCTGTGACTTGCTAATTGCATTCTTGTTCAAGCTGCCATGTTTTTATTATTAGTTGTGCTTTAATTGATCATTGAAACTGTGTTGATGTTAAATTAATGGCTGATTGTACATGCATAAGAATTTACATGATTGTTAATAATGGAATCCAACATTCCATATGTAAAAATCTTGATTTTGTAAGAAAATGGTTAGGAGCTGACTTCTAGTGGGTTAAACGAGTTATGGGTCAAACTAATTATGAATTTTCTTATATTTTATCTTGCATTTTAGGATGTATAGATGTCCATAATGTGTAAAAACGTGCAAGAAGGTTTTGAATTGACCAAGCGATAGCCTTTGCAAAATTTGTGTGTAGTCTGGGATAAGCATTTAAAAAATGAGGTAAAAGGCTGATTTTGGAAAATTATTTCGGTGGAAAAATCATTGCATTTTTGGATGATTTTTGGAGAATACATTATTTTAATATTTAAGAATCAAATGGCCAAATTTCAAAGGAGAATTTTAAAAGAGCTGTGAGTTATGAATTTTCAAAATTTGATAAAAATTTATGAGAATTTACCATAGTTTCTGGATAGCCAACTTTGAGTATCCGTTTTACCAAGTAAAAATGCCTAAAATGATTTTATTTTTGGTGTGAGTGTTTTTTACACAGCCTATTATGGTCCTAAAAAATTTTGGACCAAATTAATAAACCAAATAGATTTTATAAAGTCTCAAAATTTGTTGAAAAGATTGACCTATTCCTAGACAGCCTTAAAGTAAGATTTTTGAAAATAAATGTCACTAAGTAAAAATAATTATTTTTGTGTAAAATTTTACAAGAAACTGCTTGATATAGACAAGGTTAATTCTGTGTAGTTTGAGAATTTTTAGAGATGTAGTTTTCCAATTATAATTTTCAAACTAATCTAATTATAACTTAGGACTTATAAAGTTTATACTTAGAGAAACATATGAGGACTTTTCTAAGTATTTAACTAAGAAAGCTACAAATTTATATTGGTAATGGTAAAATTTACTTTAGCACACCAAATGATTATTAAGATTAATTAGATATTAAAGGGGTAATATTTTAGTAACTCACTGTTTTATTTAAGAGAAAATTTAAAAAAGGTCCAATACCCTAACTTTTAGAGTGCCTATATTTTCAAAAGTAGGTGTGATTTTTTCATTAAAGCTTCAGCACATGTAGACATTTTACTTTTTTAAGGAAAAGGGTTTTGGTATATGTATAGTTTGTCTTTTAATTTGAGCAATTTTTTCTCAATCAGATAATTATCATCTCTTAACATAATTATAATGTTTTTTTACTGTCTATGGTTTGTTATGGTTGATATTCTTATTCATTGCTCACTTTGTTTTGACAGACTGTATTATGTATATCTAAGTATGTTTGCGAAATTATAAGCCGACATTATTTGTATCAATGAATTTGTAGCAAAGCAGATTGTTTTGTGTAGCAAAGTACTTCAACCCCATTCTGAATTTGTTCGGTCATACTTTACTCTTAGGTGGCTAATAACTTTACCATTTTCAGGAGCTCTGGGAAGAAAACTAGAGTGCCTCTGTTAGTCTTCAGGTTTTAGAAATTACTGATGTTTTCCACAATGGCTGCTTCCCATAGTATTGCTACAGACTATGGAAAACTTGATTGATTCTAATTTGCTATCTTGAGAACTAAAGAAAGCATAAAGAGATGATAAATTGTGTAGCTGGGTTTATAGCTATATGATCTAAAATAGCATGAATATGTAGTTTTAATATAATAATTGTAATCATAAAGATTTATATATGATCTAATGCTTTAATATATTTGTATGTAGTTGTCTAGTGGATTAATTAGAGAAAATATTATCAAAGAAAGTTAAGTATAGTTATTTTCTTCTAATTGTTTCTGTATAATCTTTCTAATTTCAGAAAATTGAGGATGGGACTTGAGAAGCTAGCTTGCAAGTTATGATTAAACGAGTTTCAAGTATGGTTCATAGTCTCTCTCTTTGTTTCTTCTTGGCTAGTTGTTTATCGAATACATTTTAGCGCCCCCTACTGTTTAAAAGGTTCACTTTCATGAAGAATAATAATAGTAGGTTATTTTTTTAGCTTCAACTGTCCACTGATGTTTTTATTTTCATGTCATTTTATAGAAAGAACTAAATCAATAGTTTATTGGCAATAGGGATGGAGGAACTGTCAATTTTTTTTAACAAGAGAAGGTAATATTCTGGTAGGAAACTAATTTACTATCATGAGATATTGTTTCTTTTTTCTATTGTTTTGAAAACAGATTTTTTAAATGGATTTGGTTCAGAATTAGCCTTAATATTAGTACTAATTGGAATTGTTTTAGTGGGACACTCTAAATTCCAATGAATAATCATTCCAAAAGCCTTGCTTTAATTTATGCATCACGTGTAGGACAAATCATGATGACTAATTATATATATGCTATAATGATAACCAGATGCTATAGTGAATCAATGTTAAGATCATCTCAGTGATTCATTCATTCCAAAGTTTATATATTCTCTTTTTCGTTTTTTACCTATTAAAATTCATTCCTTATTGCTCAAATGGTTTTGATTGTTCTAGTGCTGAGATTTTTAATTGTATGTTATAGCAGTTGCTTGATTTTCTAGTACCATGATTCTTAGTCCCACTAAAGATTTCTTGGTCTAAATCTATTACTAATTTCTAGTACTTTAGTTTCATTAAGCTTTCAAGAGATTCAAGTGTTGTTTTTAATTTAAAAATCAGATTCTAAAATGGTAGCCACTAACTAATTGGGTTTGGATCAAAGACAAGATTTTAGCTTGGGTTGTGGCAATTAAATCTAATCTATACATATGGAAATAATGAAAACAATATGACTAAATGAAAATTTTAATCTATACATATAATGAAAAATCTAATCTATACATATAAAAGCTTACCTAACCATCTATCAATACCAAGTCAAAAAATTCAAACAACACACAATAAGTTTTCTTCCTTATATCACCGCAGCACATAAACAAATTTTCCAGAACCTACTTCTCTAATACACACAAGTTTTCAACCTTCCGTTATCACCGCAGCACACAATTTTAATCTCAGAACCTACTTCTCTATGGATGAATATTTAAGATATTCAAACTCCTCTAACATTTTAAAGATATTAATAATAAGAGTTAAAAGAACAAATTCCGTACCTCTTGCAAATTACCTTTGCAATGCTCCTTGCCAATTCGATCCCCAACCTAAAGAATATAATCAATACTTAAAAGATTAATACAAAATTAAAATTTGTCAATAGATATTAAACAAGCTTGTATGATAAACTAACAAACTAAACAACATGGCAAGCAAGCTTAAACAACCAAAAATAAAAGTTGGAATATGACCAATCAGAATAAGGCCTAACTGTTCAGTGGATGGGTTTAAACTTTACAAGAGTGATATTGCATTGAAATATTGGGCTTTCTATTTTTCTTACTGTTTTCAGAATCTGAAGAGATTTTTCTTACTATTTTTCTTACTGTTTAAACTGTTTAGTGGATGCTTTCTATACGTGTTTAGTGTAAAGCAGACCCAAAGTTGGGTTCCCCTTAAAAAAAAGAAAAAGAAAGACCCAAAGTTGGGTTTAGTCTAGATCAGCATTCCTATAAATTAAGATTAAAGGTACATATTATTTTGTATTAACTTTTCATGACCTTTACCACTTCCTCAGCCTATCAACTCTATTTGGTAAGATTGCTGGTTTTTAGACTTGTGAGTAATAAATTGTAATACTAGATGGAATACATTGTTGCTATAATGAGTTTTAAATTAACAAGTGCTCCTCATTTATTTATTATTGTCAATATATATAGGAAGATCATTTAAAGCCTAAAAATAAATAATTTTTATTTATTCAAGAAGTAAAGGAATATTTTAATCTTAAACATTAGATTATAATTCATGGTTTAGAAACAATGTCGTTACACGATTTTTTTATGATCAAATGACCTATATATAAAAATAAAAATGTGTAATATATTCAAGAAAAATTATAGCAAATAAATAATTTTTCTTGAATATATTAGTAGCTGGCTTCCATGCCATTATATGAGATTAAAATTGTAATTTTTTTGGAGTTATCCTCTCTATTTTATTAGTTCTTTGGATGGGGATCTGGGAAAAGTAGCAAAATGTTGAGTGTTTGTGCTGAGTGTTGTGTTTTGGGATTCTTGTACAAGTCTGGAAAGATAGGTTGCTAGTTTATGGTGCTATTGAGACTAGGTACTATCTATGGTATATTATGACTAACCTTTCTTCTGTTTCTTCTTAGTGCTATTGATTCATCTAGTTAGTGGTTTTATTTGTTACCTCTAACTTAGTTATAAACATCCTAAATTTATTTGGTTTCAGTCTAACTTAGTTATATACGTATATTCTCTTTTGTGCTGCTGCTTAATTATATATTGGTTTCATTGGCTTGCTCCAAGTGTGCTGACTCTAACATTTACTGAATTGTTTTATGCCAATTTATATGGACAAAAACAGTAGACAAAAAATTAAAGTGATGAATTCAATGGTTTATGCTCAAAGTGGCCATGTCATTATGGTTTGCTTATATATACACACACACACAAACATAATGGCCAACTATTGAGCTAAACTATTCATTTACTCAAAGTGATGTGTATGTGAGATATTTAAGCACCATGGTGTCCATTAATTCTTTTCTTAGTTTTTATGATATTAATTAAAAAAGTTTTGAGAAAGTACTAGATTTTCTACGTTTTTGGATTATATGTGCTTTGTAATTGCATTATCAACCTGTCATGAAATTAATATAATCCTAATACATATTTAGTTTTAAATAATTAGAATACTATCTTTTTAACATAACTAGGAGGAGCTTTTATATTTATTTGGTACCAAATTATTTCAGAGCTTGTCTGTCTGCTTATTTTACAGTGTAATGTCTTCTTTTAACCACCCATTTTCATTTGTAAAAGTTATGATTAAATGCTTTCAATTTCACCATCCATCATGCCAGTTTCAAATAATGTTTGTTTGAATCAATTTGATAGCTATAAGTTGGTGTGTTGTGAACCTTTCCATATACATGCATTGACAGTATTGTCATTGTGTATTGTCATTTTTATTGGGTTATTTAAAAAATTCTATCATTATTTGATCACTTACCTGATTAAAAAAGACTAGAGTTTTTCTTCTCTTTTTTTTTTTTTTAATGACATAAAAGAGTTTCCCTAACAATAGCCTTGGTAGAACATTAGAGTGTAAGCTCTTTCATTCAAGTTGTTGATATTTAATTTTGTTTATTCGTATTTTGCTGAATATTCTTCTTATTTTAAAATATAATACTTAATATTCTTCAATAGTGTGTTACTTTATTTTAGTACCAGTTTTTTGTTGGTTCCTTGATCTGTAATGGGCGTGAAACAAGCACTTTTGTTAGGAAAGGTCATAAAACAGTAGACATGCCTCTTGACAGTGATGTTTTCCAAGTTTTTCTTGGCTACAATGATCCTTAACAGGTATATGCATTTGTCTATATGTATATTTTTTTTTAAAATGAGTTTCAATTCTTAGTTATAAATTTTGCTTGTATAGATAGCTATTGGTTTATTCTACATGGTTCCTGAGATCTGAAGCAATCATGATGTTGGGTTTTCTATTTGGTGGAATTAAGTTAAAGAATTTGACTTGAAATTTATGAAATTGTTCAAATGGTTTCATTGTTTGATGGCCTGAAATTAAGGTTCATATTGCACTAGGATACCAACTTGGGAAGACATAAATAGTGTTCATGGGTTACAATGGCCTAACTAGGTTCAAGTAAAGTGTTTTACTGCATGTAAGTTAGCAAGAAACAAAAGGTTGTCGAGAGAAAATTAGTAACTTATAAATTCATCAACTGTACTTCTGGTTTATAAGATAAACATGTGTCAAGTAGACTTCTGTAACTTGTTATATTTTAATTGCTTGGTTATTATTTATGTAGACATTTGTTGGCATTATGTGGTCATTAATACATGAGATATACAAATACCACTATCCTTATTCTAGACATAATAGTAACTTACAAAAACTACAATATTATAGAGTTCCAATTCTACTGAAAAACAAGATTAGTTGTACTAAATTTGCAGAAGAATAATGAAACAACTACCTGATTATATGCATATTATTCATATGATTTTCACAATTTAAACACTATACTTTCATGAAGTCTCAATTATATTCTCTTAGAAGAACTGTATTCTCGTCACATTTTTAACGCCTAGAATCAAGACATAAAGCATTTCTAGACATCTTTTTCGATGAATTATATGGTAGAAGTTTTAATATCCTTGCAGCACACACACACACTCACATGCATCCACACAGTTGGAACTTTCCTGACAGTGCTCGTGAAGCAATAAATATTATAAGTTCCAGAACTTACACTCCTGCCATTCATGGCTGGAATAAGATTTCTCCTGTTTGAAACCGCTCTTTTGAAAGAGTGAACTGACCTTCTCCTGCTGTGTCAGATGATGCTCGTGTATCTTTGAGTAGCTCAGCCTCATAATCATAGGCAACATAACAGAGATTCTGTATAGAAATAAGGTCATAAATAGAACTCAGCTTCAGCAAGGTCTCCTTACAAAAATGAGAGAGAAGAGCAGTAGAAAACAAAATTGAAACATTCCACTAAAACACAGGATACTAATGGTATTAGTAGTTTAATGTACCATGAGAAAAATATTTTCTTTGAGGGTGCAAAGCTGATAGTATTAAAACAGAATAACTACAGTCAGAAAAAACGAGGATAAATATTCAACAACAATATTCTGCACTCAAGAAACAAGCAAGACTTGTACCTCTTTCAAAGTGCGAACGGTGTACAGCAATTCAAAACTAATATTGTTCTGCTGCATCAACTCCTTAAGAAACCCGGTAAGTTTTAGTGCTCCCAGTCCCACAACCTCCACACCCACTTTGCGCATTACTTTACCATGTAAAACTAGAAGCCGAAAAAGAAAAGAAAAGAGTATATTTCAGATCCCCAAACATTGAATGCAACCAAGATATGATATAAAAGAAAGCACTGGAAAATCCATAGAATGAAAATGAAAAAAGAAGAATAAAAGCAGCAAGGCTGCATGGAAAGTTAAAACTGTAACTTATACTGCAGGGCTAATCAGTATATATCATAGGTAAATGAAACCTTGTTGATAGTTTAAGGAAGCATAAAGCATATAAAAGATAAAAGAGAAACTATCGCTCCTTACTTGGAACAACTGATGTGACTTGAAACCCAATATTTACAACAATTCCTGAAGTTCTTCTAGCAGCATACAAAACTAAAGTTGCCTACATTTTCAAAAACAGAAAATGGATAAGATCTTACAAATAAAAAACATCTATCAAAGAATCAATCGAACATTTTAAGCCAAAAGCAAAAGGTCCAAATTACTCATAAACAAGCATAAGTACATAAAGCATCTCAGCTTATAGTGTTAATAAGTAAATTTGGTGCCTGTTCAGGATTGTCAACCACTCAAGTCACAGAAGCTTGCTTTACAAAAGGAAAATGAAGAATGAAAATTGGATCAAGGCCTCGAAATCTATATCCGATGGTAAATGTCATTTTTGCATGAAACAAACTAATCTTAATTCTTTACCAAAGAGGGGTAGCTCAAATGATAAGGCATATGGCTTGCTATATCACAAGGTATGAGGTTACCTACATAGCAATTGTTAGCGGAATCCTAGTTTTAAAAAAATAAAAAATTACTCTTATTTCTTTTAGTATTAAATATTTTAGAATATTAAACAGCAGCGGCAAGTTAAGGCTTAGCAAAATTTACTTGATTAATTGCACAAACAGTAGGAACATTCATGTTAAATAGTGCTGTATATATAGCTTCCTTGAGTTGCCGTCTTGATGCTTTTGCAGATTCAGTATCTGCAATAAAAAGACAGAAACCACATCATAAGGACAGAAAGTCTCTCAAACAAGAAAAACACACAATTCTCAAGTGTCTCACTAAGGAATTACACGACTAAACTTCAAAAAAATTGAACTATCTAAATTACAGAAAAGGCAATGAATATATAGAAGTTGACCATCATAATGCAATATTGGTATAGACACAACCACTGGCTGTGATGGTGCTCTTACCTGCATCCTGTAAAAGACATATCAAATATACATATGTGAGTAAAGAAGCTCATTTCATGAAAGCCAAAGCAAAGAAAAAGAGAGGAGCTACCTGCTATAAATAGTGGAAAAAAACTGTCTAAGTCTGGTATACATTGGATACTCAATGTTACCAAATTCCTGCATATGAGAAAGTGACAATTGGGATTACACACAGTTGTGGTTAATGAATGAATGAATGATGAAACTTTGAAGTTGGTAGTTAAAATGTGACCAAGAAAGTAGCAGAGCGCACAGATGGAGCAGCATACTTGCTCTAACCGTATTTGCAATAGCCAGAGCCACCTGGTCAAAGGACAGAGAAGAACATAATAATAGAAAACAAGAAATGGGTATTGACTAGTGTTCCTTCCTATATAATAACACCACAAGGAGCATATAGTTATATTTTAATTGCCTGGTTATTATTTATGTATACATTTGTTGGCATTATGTGGTCATTAATATTATTGATTAGTTGTAGATATCAGACTTAAAGGAAACCAAGAACCCATGCACACGTGCCTTACACTAGAATATCATGTATACATTTATGAGGTGCATGTACCAATGTAGAGTCCAAGAACTTTACTTAGCTAAGATAGATAATAGTATTATAGTATGTTTAGCATTATCTTTGTTACTGTGGATTTTTGGTTCAGACCGGGAACTATTTGGACACTCATAGTAGTACTTATAGATTTTCTAAGTTTAACCTATAGTTTAAGAATATTAAGTATAACCTAAGGTATGATTAATGTGACTGATATTAAGGATTATATTATTATATTATAAGGTTTAGACATCAACCAATAGGATTTTAAGCACATGTTTTGAATGGTAATTAAGGATTAAGTATTTTTGAGGATTAAATTAAATAAGGGTAAAGTTTGAATGTTATAGGGTCAGTCAGCAGCTTTGAGTACGTTGAGGGCTTAGTCAAGGCTGATTACTCCATTCAAACTCAGCTAAAAATGTGTAAATTCGTGTTTAAATATTCAGCGTATGCCGATATATCGCAGCTATAGGGGGCGATATATCGCAGCACGTAGATATGGAAAACACGAATCGATGCACGGTCGCCTCGGGAACAAAGGTCCAGGCGATATATCGCCTATAGGGGGCGATATATCGCCTCCACCAGCATGAATTCAAATACATTTGAATTCTTTTCCCTTCAGCCATTCAAACTCCTTCAACAGTCCAGCATCTTCTGAACGAGTCTTCAGCCTCTGCTGAACGATTATTCAAATGATTTTCACTAAAAAAGCCATTATTTTTATTCAAGTAAAATCAAGATATTTTCATTCCCAAACTCTATAAATAGGACCTAGTACCCAGCCATTATTCACCATTTGCTCTAAGTTCAGAGGCTGCTAGTATTAAGTGAGTGTGAGAGTGTAAACACTTGGTTTGGGGAAAAACTATAAGCTTAAACATCATAAGCTTATCAAACACTTTGGGAAGTGAGTGCTATAGTATTTCGGTGGATGTTAGATTGGTCTTGCAATCTTTGAGGTAAACCCAAGACTCTAGTTCTTTTCTGTAATTTTATGTTATTTCCTTTCTCAAAACCTTCTACTCAGTCCCCTAACCTTATTCTTATTTTGGTTAGGGAATCCAAGCTTTTAAGCATATAAGTCGGTAAGTATGTTTTCTATGGTTTAGTCTTTCCATCTCTATCATTTCATCTCCTTTCTTTAGACTTACTCTTTCTTATGGTTTTAGGAGTGTTCCAACAATCCCAACTCAGTCCATAATCTCGGTAACTTTGGTAAGGAAAATAGGCTAGAATCAATATGTTATATGTTTATGTTATCTTATGTTTTATGTTATCAAATGTATTATGATATGTATATGTGTATGTTTGTAGGCTTGGGCATATGACCCATATGACTAACAAGACCCCAAATGGGTTATGGGCATATGACCTACTTAGCTAGTAGGACCCCACTAATCCCATGGGCATATGCTTGTTTAGTCTATGGGACCCCAAGTAATAATGGCCATTATAATAAGTGTATTATGTGTTATGATATGTCTTTACGTTCATTATGAAATTTATGTGTATGACTATGTGTTAGATTTTCCTTGCTGGGCATTAGGCTCATTCCTTTCTGTTTTATGTGCAGGAAATAAGTTTTAGAGGCGGAAAGATTCGTGACGCTTAGAGGATGTGTATCGATGGTGAATGGAGTCAAGGAGCTGAGCGTTATTCGATTCGAGGATGTAGTCTTGTTTATGTTTTTTATGGTTTTAAATGTATTTTCCGCATTTTCTATGTAACTCTTTTTACTTTAAGTTATTTTTGTTTTAAAGACAATGGGTACCCATATCCTACTTATTTTTATGAAAGTAACCTTTGTTTCTACAAGTTTATAATAAATTATGGTATTTTCGCAAATGTATGTTTTAGTAAGAATTTGTATGTATAGTTCGATAATGGTCCAAGAGTCTAGAGTAATGGGTCATTACAGTTGGTATCAGAGAAAACGGTTCCTTCGCATGAAGTTCTCCTCGATACACATGCTCAAAGCTCCGAATCGGACCGCCAAGTAAGTGTTCAAATTACAAGTTACAAGTTACTTTGTCTATGTGTATAGCTAACAACTTTAGTGTTTATGTTTCAGTTAAAAATGAATGGAGCTTTAACCTACCAAGATATCCGAGCCATTAAGGCTTTAAAAAGAATAAGGGAGCCAAGAAACACCGTAGGAGCACTAGAAAAGATCACTCAAAGATTGATCTTGTTCCACAAAGAGATAGGTCACCTTCAAGAGTCTAAGCAAATCATGATGAGAGCTGCAGAACAATATGTCCTAGTAATTAGGCTTTTAAAAGATTTTCCTTCAGCAATTTTAACTTTAGAAGAAATATGGGAGAATATAAATAATGATGATGACTTACAAGCAGCCCTAAGATATTATTCTCTCATACTTAAGTTCACCTATGACTTAGAGTTTCAATTCACTAATGAGCAACAACATAGGATCTTCTTGAATCTTCCCCGAGGAAATTTTGAGGCTCAAGACAATGATGATTATAAGGAGATAGATAATGATATGCTAGATGAAGGATCGGATATAGAAGATCCCGATTTTTAGAATAGCTAGTTTTTCATTGTTTGTTTTGTTTAAATCTTTATTTTATGATTGTAATAAGTGAATTTTTTTTTCCAAATTAATTTCATGTTATTTTATTTTATGTATGAGTTTGATTTTATTTTCGCAATCATAATAAGTAATAAATAAAATGAATAATGACTAAGTTCAGTGAGGGTGGATACAAATCAATGAACCAAGTTTCTTTATTGAGAGTTAGGGGGCCTTAGTAGTGGGAACGATTTTACTGATCCCAGCCCTCCCTCAATATGGTTAACTTTGGAACAAAGATAAGTTTCGAGCCTGAGAATTAAGTCATATAGGATGATTAGAAACACACTTAGAAAATAAAGATGACTTGTTTTTCTAAGTATAGAAACCCACTCTAATAATAAATAAAGACCTATATAATTTTTCATAAGAAGTCATAATAAATAGGTCCGAGATATGTTTGTTTTAGAATAATTTTTTGCCTTAGAGCTTATTAGGGTAAGTTCTAACAAGTTCTCGACTGTTAGAACTTTTGGTGAAGATGTCGCTCCGAAGATCTGCACGCACCAACGGAAACGCCTCCAACGTTGTTCCAACTACCAATGATGCCCTCCAGTTCGCAGAAGAGGAGTGCGTGCTACTACTAGCCGCAACACGCCGACACCGCCAGCTGACAACACCGCGGAAATCGCTAGACTGCAACAACAAGTCGAGGAACTCTTGCCGCAACAACGTCAACAGGCGCAGACTCAGCCTCAGCCTCCGCCGCAACCGCAGCCGCAGCTACAACAAATGGCCCTAGCACCCCAACAAGTTGGTCCATATGGGGGATGGCCAGTGACGAACTACGCGCCACATCCAGTACCGAATATGGAGTCAGTGTATGAGAAGGTTCTGCAAGCAACACGCTCCAAACTTCGAAGGGACTATAGACCCCTTTGAGGCAGAAGAGTGGCTAAGGAATGTGAAGCCAATTCTTACGCGCATGAACCTCAGTAATACGGACCGCATATCCTGCGTCTCGTCATTACTCAGGAAGGATGCCAGGATATGGTGGGACTTAGTTCAGCAGACTAACGATGTCACCACCATGATATGGACAAGATTTGTGGAGCCGTTCCACAAGAAGTATTACACCTCGGCATTCATCACTAATGGTAGAAGAATATGCTCGTCAGTTCAACAGATTAGTCAAGTTTGCACCAGAGTTGGTCTCAACCGACTTTACGAGGTTGACCAAGTTCGTCAGAGGACTTAGACCAAAGATGGAATTAGGGGTTAAGTTAGCAAACCTTGGAACCACTACCTATGCCAATGTTCTAGAAACGACAATCGAAGTAGAAAGGATTCTGATGAATGTTAGTGAGGAGAAGAAGGATTAAACGATGGTTCCAGACCAAAGTCTTTGCATTGACCCAAGGAGGAACCCATGCTAGTAACAAGGATTTACAGGTCAGATCCTATCCCCGATAGTATATGTTCTAGTATCGCGTGATTGGTAGCAGTATACTCGTAGATCTCGTTAGGAATGATAGAAAAACTAGACAAACCTAGTGAAAGATTTAGAACTAGGTTTGTAACCGAGTTGCCTTCGGGCAAAGTAGTTCTATCATCACGAATAGTACGAGGCGTACCGATCAAGATTGAGGACATAGAACTAGAAGGAGACCTGATAGAGCTAGTGATCAAGGACTTCGACGTAATACTAGGCATGGATCGGCTAGCACGGCATGGCGCAACGATCGACAGTAAATGCAAGAAGGTGATGTTCGAGACTCCTGACGGC
Organism: Humulus lupulus; assembly: GCF_963169125.1. NCBI lineage: Eukaryota > Viridiplantae > Streptophyta > Magnoliopsida > Rosales > Cannabaceae > Humulus > Humulus lupulus. The sequence goes on along the minus strand of NC_084794.1, from coordinate 58,101,809 downwards.
CAGAAACTGTGCTTCATGGGACAAGCTTCAGGACTACGCACACCGTTAGTGTCACCTCTCAAAGCTCAGAGAATGATGGAGAAAGGATGCCAAGTGTTCTTAGCCAGCATCACGAATGTGGAGAAGGAGACGTCACTTAAAGTTAGAGATGTTCGAGTTATACAAGAATTTCCAGAAGTTTTTCCCGATGACTTGCCAGGATTGCTGCCAAATCAAGAAATAGACTTCACGATAGAATTAGTACCGGGCACCGAGCCTATCTCTAAGGCACCATACCGGATGGCACCTACGAAACTCAAGGAGTTAAAGACGCAGCTACAAGAACTCCTAGACTTGGGTTTCATTAGGCCAAGCCATTCACCATGGGAAGCTCCGGTAGTATTCGTGAAGAAGAAGGACGGAAGTATGCGCATGTGCATAGACTACCGTGAGCTGAATAAAGTAATAATTAAGAACAAATACCCACTACCTCGGATTGATGATTTGTTTTATCAACTCCGAGGAGCGACGATATTTTCTAAGATCGATTTACGGTCCGGGTATCATCAGCTCAAGGTAAAGGGAGAAGATATTCATAAGACAACCTTTAGGACTCGTTATGGACATTACGAGTTCTTGGTTATGTCTTTTGGTCCTACTAACACACCAGCCGCGTTTATGAACTTAATGAATAGGGTCTTCAAGGATTACTCAGATAAATTCGTCGTTGTATTCATCGACGATATCTTAGTATACTCCAAGGATGAAGTAGGGCACAAGGAACATTTGAGGATGATTTCGACGCGATTGAAGGAGCATAAACTTTACGCCAAGTTCAAGAAATGCGAATTTTGGCTTTCGCAAGTGGCGTTCCTCGGGCACATCATATCAAAAGACGGAGTTGCAGTAGATCCATCGAAGGTAGAGGCCGTGAAGGATTGGCCTAGACCAAAGAACGCGTCAGAAATAAGAAGCTTCTTAGGGCTAGCAGGTTATTATAGAAAGTTGTAGAGGGCTTTTTCTAAGATAGCCACTCCACTCACCAACCTGACCCGGAAGCAACAAAAGTTTAACTGGAATGATAAGTGTGAGGAAAGCTTCCAGTTGCTTAAGGATAAGCTTTGCTCAACATCAGTACTTAGTGTCCCAACACCCAACGACAAGTTCGTTGTCTACTGTGATGCATCAAAGTTAGGATTTGGATGCGTATTGATGCAAAATGACAAGGTAATAGCCTACGCCTCACGTCAGTTAAAGGAGTATGAACAACGCTATCCAACTCACGATATGGAGTTGGCAGCGGTGGTCTTTGCGTTAAAAATCTGGCGCCATTATCTTTACGGAGAACGGTGCGAGATTTATACAGACCACAAAAGTTTAAAATACTTCTTTACTCAGAAGGAGCTTAACATGAGGCAGCGCCGGTGGTTGGAATTAGTAAAGGATTACGACTGCGAAATCCTATACCACCCGGGGAAGGCAAACGTAGTTGCCAATGCACTTAGCCGAAAAAGTTATGGGAACTTAGCAGCCTTATCCGGAATAGAAAAGCCACTGCAACAGGAGCTTATCAGTGCCGGAATAGAAGTGGTTGTAGGCAAGCTGGCTAACTTGTCTATCCAATCGAATCTGCTAGAAGACATACGGAATGGTCAGAGACATGATGATTCACTAGCAACGCACATGGATGCAGTCTGAGAAGGCAAGACTACAGATTTCTCAATATCCAGTCAAGGTTTATTGAGATATAAGGATCGAGTATGCGTGCCAGACGATCAGAGTATTAAGAAGACGATCCTAGAAGAAGCGCACAGTACTCCGTACTCAGTTCATCCAGGGTCTACCAAGATGACTCATGACATCAAGGCAGTCTATTGGTGGCCAGGGATGAAGAAGGACATAGCAGAGTATGTATCTAAGTGTCTGGTATGCCAGCAAGTGAAGGCGGAGCATCAGCGACCTGCAGGATTATTGCAACCGCTTAGCATACCGGAGTGGAAGTGGGACAATATAGCCATGGACTTCGTGACGGGTCTGCCAAAGACAAATAAGCAGCATGATTCTGCTTGGATAGTCATAGATAGACTAACCAAGTCGGCTCATTTTCTGCCTGTTAAGACTTCTTATACGGCAGACCAATATGCAGACATCTACATCCAAGAGATTGTACGATTGCATGGAATCCCCAAGACGATAGTATCAGATAGAGGATCAGTGTTTACGTCAAGATTTTGGAGAAGCTTACAGCAAGCCATGGGTACTAAGTTAAGTCTTAGTACAGCTTTCCATCCTCAGACAGATGGGCAGTCAGAGCGTACGATTAAGATCTTAGAGGATATGCTACGCGCATGTGTACTTGACTTTGGAGGATCGTGGAACAAGTACTTACCGCTGATCGAGTTCTCGTACAACAACAGCTACCAGTCGACGATCGAGATGGCACCTTATGAGTTGCTATATGGAAGAAGGTGCCGATCACCGTTGCACTGGGACGAGGTAGGAGAAAGGCAGCTTCTAGGGCCCGAAGCTGTTAGGCAAGCTCAAGAAGCAGTAACGCTTATTAGACAGCGTATGATTGCTGCTCAAAGCCGTCAGAAAAGCTATGCGGATACCAAGCGACGCGATGTGGAATTCCAAGTTGGAGATCAAGTCTTCATGAAGATATCTCCTATGAAAAGTGTCAAGCGGTTCGGAAAGAAAGGCAAGCTTAGTCCCCGATTCATAGGTCCTTTTAGATATTGGACAAAATGGGAACAGTTGCGTATAGACTAGCCCTACCGCCAGCACTAGCCGATAGTCACAACGTCTTCCACATCTCGATGTTACGCAAATATGTGTCAGATCCATCTCACGTCCTCAAGTACGATACGATAGCACTCCAGAAAGACTTAAGTTACGAGGAACGACCGGTTAGCATCCTAGATAGGGGGATGAAGCAGTTACGGTCCAAGAGCCTTCCTATAGTCAAAGTCCTATGGAGCAATAGTTCTGAACGCGAGGCAACGTGGGAGTTAGAGGAGGACATGCAAGGCTGGTATCCGGAGTTATGTGATAAGTAAATTTCGAGGACGAAATTCTTTTTAGTAGGGGAGAATTGTAGAGTCCAAGAACTTTACTTAGCTAAGATAGATAATAGTATTATAGTATGTTTAGCATTATCTTTGTTACTATGGATTTTTGGTTCAGACCGGGAACTATTTGGACACTCATAGTAGTACTTATAGATTTTCTAAGTTTAACCTATAGTTTAAGAATATTAAGTATAACCTAAGGTATGATTAATGTGACTGATATTAAGGATTATATTATTATATTATAAGGTTTAGACATCAACCAATAGGATTTTAAGCACATGTTTTGAATGGTAATTAAGGATTAAGTATTTTTGAGGATTAAATTAAATAAGGGTAAAGTTTGAATGTTATAGGGTCAGTCAGCAACTTTGAGTACGTTGAGGGCTTAGTCAAGGCTGATTACTCCATTCAAACTCAGCTAAAAATGTGTAAATTCGTGTTTAAATATTCAGCGTATGCCGATATATCGCAGCTATAGGGGGCGATATATCGCAGCACGTAGATACGGAAAACACGAATCGATGCACGGTCGCCTCGGGAACAAAGGTCCAGGCGATATATCGCCTATAGGGGGCGATATATCGCCTCCACCAGCATGAATTCAAATACATTTGAATTCTTTTCCCTTCAGCCATTCAAACTCCTTCAACAGTCCAGCATATTCTGAACGAGTCTTCAGCCTCTGCTGAACGATTATTCAAATGATTTTCACTTAAAAAGCCATTATTTTTATTCAAGTAAAATCAAGATATTTTCATTCCCAAACTCTATAAATAGGACCTAGTACCCAGCCATTATTCACCATTTGCTCTAAGTTCAGAGGCTGCTAGTGTTAAGTGAGTGTGAGAGTGTAAACACTTGGTTTGGGGAAAAACTATAAGCTTAAACATCATAAGCTTATCAAACACTTTGGGAAGTGAGTGCTATAGTATTTCGGTGGATGTTAGATTGGTCTTGCAATCTTTGAGGTAAACCCAAGACTCTAGTTCTTTTCTGTAATTTTATGTTATTTCCTTTCTCAAAACCTTCTACTCAGTCCCCTAACCTTATTCTTATTTTGGTTAGGGAATCCAAGCTTTTAAGCATATAAGTCGGTAAGTATGTTTTCTATGGTTTAGTCTTTCCATCTCTATCATTTCATCTCCTTTCTTTAGACTTACTCTTTCTTATGGTTTTAGGAGTGTTCCAACAATCCCAACTCAGTCCATAATCTCGGTAACTTTGGTAAGGAAAATAGGCTAGAATCAATATGTTATATGTTTATGTTATCTTATGTTTTATGTTATCAAATGTATTATGATATGTATATGTGTATGTTTGTAGGCTTGGGCATATGACCCATATGACTAACAAGACCCCAAATGGGTTATGGGCATATGACCTACTTAGCTAGTAGGACCCCACTAATCCCATGGGCATATGCTTGTTTAGTCTATGGGACCCCAAGTAATAATGGCCATTATAATAAGTGTATTATGTGTTATGATATGTCTTTACGTTCATTATGAAATTTATGTGTATGACTATGTGTTAGATTTTCCTTGCTGGGCATTAGGCTCATTCCTTTCTGTTTTATGTGCAGGAAATAAGTTTTAGAGGCGGAAAGATTCGTGACGCTTAGAGGATGTGTATCGATGGTGAATGGAGTCAAGGAGCCGAGCGTTATTCGATTCGAGGATGTAGTCTTGTTTATGTTTTTTATGGTTTTAAATGTATTTTCCGCATTTTCTATGTAACTCTTTTTACTTTAAGTTATTTTTGTTTTAAAGACAATGGGTACCCATATCCTACTTATTTTTATGAAAGTAACCTTTGTTTCTACAAGTTTATAATAAATTATGGTATTTTCGCAAATGTATGTTTTAGTAAGAATTTGTATGTATAGTTCGATAATGGTCCAAGAGTCTAGAGTAGTGGGTCATTACAACCAACACAGATTTAATACACACTTTAAGCATAAACCTTCCCCTGTTTTAGCAAAAGACTGAATTGTTCGATCACATCTTAATATTTTATTAGGATCTGGAAATGAAAAGAGACCATTTTTCATCTAGACCAGATTTAAAAAGGTCAAACAAGAAAAACCTAATTTAAGAATACCATCATATGATCAGTCATCATATAGCAAAGAAAGTACGACACGCTACTAAATTCTGAGACCACCTGATTCATTTACAAGAGTGAAATTTTCTTTTTCCATTCAAGTAAGACTGTATTCTATCATATACAAGATTTACAACACCAAAGAAAAATGTGAACAAAGTAAAAAAAAAACATAAAAGAAGTTAATTAAGCAAAAGAAACATGAAAACAGTAAAGGTGCCTAATTTGTGTACTTGAGAATGAGTGAAACAGCTGGTGGGTTTGAGGTATTTCTCAGAATAGAAGAGGCTCCTCCATTGATAGAGCAAAGGAGAACTTGGTACAAAGAGAGGGCTGACCTGCAAGAGCAAGCTACGGGACCTGCAAGACTGAAGAAATGCAGAAGAAATTCCAGAAGAAATGCAGATTAGAAACAAATGTTCGATAAAACAGAGCAACAATCAACACAAAAGCCACACTGCAATAACAAAAACAAAACAAGCTACGAGAAGACATGCAAGAGGGCTGACCTGCAAGAGCAAGCTACGAACGGACCACGAATGGAAACCGAGAGACCGAGAGAGAGACCGAGTCTACGGGAAACCGAGAGAGATAGACCACGAACGGAAAGACGAAGAACGATTGATGATTGAAGGGACCGAGAGACCAGGAAGGGGAAGACCGAAGAATGATTGAGGAAATGGGTACATGGGTTGAAAAAAGTTAAGTCATTTGGCGGTACCTTATTTTAAGTTGCCGCCTGAAATTTTTTTCACTTACAATAACTCTTTTTAAATTCTATTATAATCATGTGTTATGGTAATGGGTGTTTGGTGTAGTGTCTAACCAGAGATGGCAGATGTCTTATCGTTGAGGCTATCCTCATTCCATCAGGACAAACTAAATTAGCACGTCTCGGTTCTACCCCGATATCTCGAGTCTTTGTGCCTAGGGTTCTGATCGCGGTGCAGGTGGATTCGCTGGGGTGCTTTGTCTCCGTGAATTTTTCCCAGCTCGCCCTGATAGGTTGTTATGGGCTTTCCTTGCAATCTGTGCAGAAGGCACGGAGATGGGGGTCACAGTTCTGACCGACCTACTGACATGCAGACGATGGTTCCTGCTGATTAATGAGTTTAGCACTCTGGTGACTTCACTTTGAAGGTACAGAGCTCGGAGTGGCAGTCCTGACAGAACAACTGAGATTGGGTCGGTTATTCCTATAGGACTTATGGGGCCCACTTTGCCTTTTTCTGATGTTAGCATCAGTTGCAAAAGGGGGTAACCGAGCCAGGACCTCCTCGATCTGTCTGTTAGCCCTAACGATGGCTCCTTAATTGGGCATTCTCCACCTCAATGGCTATTAGATATCTTGGATTAGGATTTGGCTGGCGTGATGCTGAACTCGCAATGTCGTCCTGGTCAACCTATTGCTTCCCAGGACATTGTTGAACATCTGGGCCCTTTTTAGTGGGAATGTCTGTATGATGCACCTTTTTCCCACCAGGCATTTTGTTGTCATGCATTGATCTAGTAACGACCATGATGAACGTCCAATGAAACTTGTAAAGGATTAAGCACTAATTTGCTCTCAATGAAAGCACCAAATTGTTGATGCAGTTTTTCGCCAATAGTAGATTTAGAAATCTAATAAGGATATTAGTGCTTATTTGTAAACCATAATGAACTTATATGAACAATTTCTAACACACACAATTTTACGTGGTTCAGTGGTTAAAATCTACCTAGTCCACTAGACAATATTACTACTCTCTCACAATTTCTGCAAAGTTTCAGTATTACAAAAAGCAATCCCCTTTCCTATCCATTATCCCTAATATTTTTAGTGGAATTTTTTGAACAAGTTTGGGTAACCGTGTGCATAAATGTGGTAAATATTTAATAAAGATAATTCCAATTTACCTAGGGATGCGATTGCCTAACAGAGTATACTTCTGTTATCTCAGACAATAAATGGGCAATACATCCTGAACATTAATGACCGTATAGAGTGCCTCCGAGTCTCGAGTCTCTCGGGATCATTCAGTGTGCGTCATGACCAAATTTCCACGAGCTGAACATCTTCATCAAGTTGTGGATCGAAGGGAATCCAAACCTTAGTTCAAATTAAGTTCAGATCGCCCTAAAGGGGATCTGGCCACTAGATGTCTCGAACCAGACCGTCATCCTAAGAGGTGACTTGATAATTATCTGAATGTCGTACTGCCAAGCCCTAACTCGAGCTGCTCACATCATCATTAGCTAGATGTTCTACTCGCCTGCTTTTTCCATTTATTCATCTGCTAACTGTACCCTTAGATGAATGATTAAACCCGTGCTAATTTTTAGGGTACAACAATCACTTAATCAACATGATTGCACTTAATATATATATATATGATAAATTGTAACAATTCAAAAATATTAATCAATCTAATATTTAATCCTCACAAAAATGATTAGCTAAAGACAAATAGATAATTGTTGGGTATAATATTTGAGCACGCACAAATACATAAAAGAAAGAAAGAAAGAAAATGAATGAATTTGATAAATCATACCTGCAATATCTCAGCAGCAACTAAATGACAAAAAAATTGATGAAAAAAAAAGAAAGATAACCTTGAAAATAAGCTAAAACGTTAGACGAATTTTGTTATGCAATCGTATATATAGCGCCTTAAGGATATGCATCCAGATAGATAGTTAAATTAAATTTAAACACCAAGAACTAATTTTAAGCACATTATTACAATACACAAAATGGCTGTTTTAGGTTTTTCTCAAACAAATGGTACAAATTAAAAATTTGATTAAATATAGAGGACTAAAGTAGTATAATATCCATTATACTTTGTTTTAATAAGTTCAAATGTTGGGTTGTACTACTTTTCATATGCTGCAAAATTATTAAGTTTGGTTGTATGCTTTAAATTTCTGGATTGATTATTTATAAGAATATTTTTTTTACTTCAAATCTATATGAAAAAAAAAAATAGAATTGAAAGGTTGAGGGAGCTAGTCCATCACTACGAGGCAGATATCCGTGCGTGATCACTTCTCTCTCACGTTATCCCATATTCATCTAAATTTACATAATAAATTTGAATGAAAGTTGTATACAAAATCTATTTAATTTTAATGAAACAGAATCAATATTTATATATACACAGTTCTACTGTCACATTCGATTGAAATTAATAATGCATGGCATTCATAATACACATCTTTTTCTATCTAGTCATAGCTAAGATTCTAAGGTTGTCGTGAGTACTGGACCCAGCATTATGCAGAAAAGATGCATCAAAATAAAAGTGAAACTTGCTTTAGAAAAAGCAAACCTGCCATTTAATTTTTTTTTTTAAATGGATTTAAATTTTTGTTTACTACCCCAATAATTAAACATCTTCTCTATGTAGAACTGTATGTTGGAAATTTACACCTTGTTTCACGTGATGAAGAGATGGTGTTGACTCGTGGTGTAATTAGTAAAGTGAAAAAGAAGTCTTCATACTCTAAAAAAAAAGTCTTTGTCATATTATAGATAATTTCAGGTTAATTACAATATTATAAATTAAGAAATTGAAAAAGGCCTTGCTTTATATGTGTATCTTTTATTAAATTAATATGGTGCTGTTTTTCTTTGAAATTTCAACTTGCCGTAATATGTTTACCGAACTTTTTGACCTCATTTCTTGCTAATTAAAAATTGACTAAATTTGAAAAGAAAGCAAAAAGCAGGAGACCTCCTCCACCATGGACAATACCCAGGCCACGTAAGCCGCCTTATATGGAAAAACTTCTTGGAGTCAAACTGAACTAGTGAAGTATTTGTTATGCCTTTCACTGTTTCACTACTCGGCACTTGACTCTCACACATCACCAACCTAGCTCTTTCTTCTGTTTCCTCTATCATATCCACATAAACTCCTAGTTTCTATAATTATTCAGACCCTTTTAAGTCCCCTACCCAACTCTTAAGAATCGAACAAGCTTTACCCATTAAGCTAGCTATTGCACTCACACAATCTCTTACTTTCGATCATGAAAACCTTATTCATATTAAACGCCCATAACATCTTTATTTTCATCTTTCTCTTATTTCTAAGTACTATATTCAAAGTTTCAGGCAGCTCCACCGCCGGAGTACCCCAGATCTCCAAACTCAATATCTCTAAAACCAATCCTCCTATAAAACGAACCCCAGAAATTCCATCCACCACCCCAACCCTCCTACAATCCAAAAACTGCAACAAGGTCAAAACGGTAAAGGTATTTAAACCCATCGCCCTTGCATCATCGGCAGCTTTATTAACAATATTCCTCTTTCTTCTGGGTTTTACTATGTTTTGGAGACTAAGGAGAAGAGAACATCAACAGATAAACGACGAAGAGAAACCAGCTCCTGGAGTTGTCGTAACGGTGAAGAAACAACAACACTGCCGTCGTTTTACGCTCGATGAGATTCGATCCGCAACCCACAACTTCGACCCCGACCTCAAAATAGGAGACGGGGGGTACGGAAGAGTTTACAAGGGTTACATAGACAACGACAAAGAAAATCCCGTAGCGGTCAAAGTATTGAAGTCAATGTCAAATTCATTGTCGATGATCCAGGTGATTCATGAGTTCTGGCTGGAAATTGAAACGATTTCGAAACTCCGCCACCCTAATCTGGTCCCTCTAATCGGTTACTGTGACGATGAACAGTTCATGATCATTGTTTATGACTACATGTCTCACGGAACACTCCGGGATCATCTTTACGGAACGAGTGATTCGTTTTTGACATGGAAAGAGAGGTTAGCAATCTGTATTGGTGCTGCTCGTGGGTTGGCTTACCTTCATGCAGGGCCGGAGCGTGGGATAATCCACCGTGACATCAAGACTACCAATATTCTTCTGGACGAGAATTGGGTTGCGAAGGTTTCTGACTTTGGGCTTTCGAGAATGGGCCCAGAAAGCCCATCAAAAAGCCATGTTACTACTACAGATGCGAGGGGAACTTTTGGGTACTTGGATCCGGAATACTTTCGAACAAGGCATCTCAATGCGAAATCTGATGTTTATGGGTTCGGCGTGGTGCTTTTTGAGGTGTTGTGTGGTAGGGCTGCTGTGGATATGAACCTTGATGAAGAGCAACAAAGCTTGGCCCAATGGGCTAAGTATCATGTGAAGAATGGAACGCTTGATCAAATTATAGATGAGAAGTTGGGGAGGGAGATTCGGCCCGAGTGTTTGAAGGTGTATGGTAAGATAGCTCATAGATGCTTGCGTAGCGAAAGAAAACGACGGCCGAAGATGACCGATGTGTTGAAGGCTCTTGAGTATGCACAGGGGGCGCAGGAGGGTGATCCTGTAGCCGTGGAGGAGGGGATCAAAATTAGTGAGTCTAATAGCATTGATGAAAGCTTTTCCTGTTGGGATGGTGGAAATCAGGTGGTTCTAAGCCCACCGTGTAAGGATATTGTGGTGCATTCTTGTCCAACGGTTTACGAGAAAACAAAGTCTCAAAAAATGTTACTTAGATTTTTTAGTGAGAAGGCGCGGGGGTTTAAATGGGCCACGCAACCTACATCTCGTGCTGTCAAGGCTTTGTGTTTCACGTGTTCGTATACACTTAAGGATCATTGTGAAAGGAAATATGACCCTGTGCAATGATATGCTTATTCAATTGTAACTGTAACTGAATAATGAAAATAATAACTTTGCTCTTATAGATTGAATACAAGAAGGATCACCAATACAACGTTTAAGTTCTATGAAAGAAAATGATCAATAGTTCCACATATAATTGGCGACAATTGTAAATGATCAATCAATAAAAACTTCGCTTGTAGTTTTCTTATTGAATAATCCATGTTGTATATATTAGAGTACGGCTATTTACAATTCTTAGAAAAAAAAAATGACTTCTATTTTAGTAATAAGACACAATATTATAATTACATTTTTTTTAATACAATTTACATTATCATAGGTCGTTTTTCTAACACATTTTTTTGTAGCAATGATAACTTTATTGATAAATAACATAATATGATTCAACTTAAAAAGTCTAAATATCTCAACAAAAAAAAAATGAGGGATATATTCTAATTAAACAAATTGTATTTCTATCGTAAGAGCATGCGCAACTAATCTATAGAAAGACAAACATGAATTAAAGACATTTTTGTAAAATCTAAATAACAAATTTATTATAACCTCTAACATAGACCCAAAGTCATTGTCAACTATAAATCTCTTAATAAAAATAGACACAACTGCTGAACAATATAGGGTATAGTATTTACACACACTACAAGAAACATGGTTTTTGCCAGCGCAATTCAACTTTCACCGGCACATTTGGTAAATTGCGCCAGCAAAAACAAGAACTTTTGCCGGCGCAAAATTAAAGGTTACTTTTGTTGGTGCAATTCGGGGTCTTTGCCGGCGCAACCCCGAATTGTGCTGGCAAAAGTAACATAAGTTTTTCAAAAAAAAATACCACTGACTTTTGCCGGCGCATTTCACCTAACGCGCCAACAAAAGTCAAACGTGCATTTTTAATTTGTGCACGTTTTCAAGAAAGTAGGTGAGTAGACCTTTGCTGGCACGTTTCGTTGCACCGGCAAAAGTATAATTTGCGTCGGTAAAAGTCGGACTAAGTAAAACGACACCGTTTTATGCTAGGGTTTATTAAATACTTTTGCCGGCGCATTTTTAGACTTTTGCCGGCGCGTTGACGATATTAGACCCGCCGTGAGCCCTTCTTCCCCATTTCAGATTTTTTTTTTTTCAGAAAAAAGCTTCTCTCTTTCCTCTGTGTTAATGGAATCCAACCATCCCGTGAGCCATAATCCCACCGTGGCTCAGCTCATATAATAAAACTCTTATCTCTCAAGGTTAGTAAATCAAATGGGAAATTTTTTAACATTTTTAGATTTTTTTCTCTATATCTCGTTTTGTAATTGTATTTTTTTTTTTTTGTTATTCTCTCTCTATAAATAGGTGTTACAGCTCCAATCTCTCGGTGGAACAAATCCAAAGGTTAGTTTATGTATATATTTATATATGTTTATATATATATATTTCGGTTTATATATATATATATTTATATCGGTTTATATATATATATGTATATATCTGTTTATATATATATATATCAGTTTATAAATATATATATATATATATGTATATATCCGTATATATGTATATTTATATTTATGTCTGTTTTTTTTATATATGTATATATGTTTGTTTATGTATATATGTAAATGTGTGTGTACATATGTTTATTTAATGTTAATTTTTTTTAGAAAATTGATTAACATATATATATGTGTGTGATATTTGGTATTATAATTATATTTTTCTGTTAAAAAAAACAAATAAATCTGTGTAGTTTTAGAAAAATGAGATTAATAATGAAAAAAAAATATGGTTTTAGTATTTATTAAAAAAAACTGATTTGAGTATGTATATTTTTTAATTTTAATGCTTAATATGTATATTAAAAAAATAGATTAGATTATGTATATTAAAAAAATATATATTATATTTTTTTATATTAAATATTATTTGTTTATAAATATTTACTAAATAAATTGTTTTGATGCTACTAATGTAAAAAGATTTGATATATGTTATTAATCTTGGTTTATGTTGTGCATGCTATGAGAATATTCTGTATATTGCTCTGGGAATATTCTGTATATTGTGTGTAGTTTGCAGGTTTTATAAAAATTTGGGATAGTTTAAAATATAGTCGTTATGCTGGCCAAATTTCGTTAGTCTTAGGAAAATTAATATTAACTACAAAAATTATAGCCATTAACATTAATTTTTATTTTAATGCTTTTATATTTATTTGTTTCTCTTAATAAAAACTATTTTAAAGATATTTTTATAATATATGTTTTTTGTATTTATTAATTTTTTTTGTAAAATAAAAAAAAAAAACAGATTTGAATATGTATTTTTTTTATTTGAATGCTTTATATGTATTTGTTTATTTTTTCTTGTTAATATTTATTATATTGTATTTTGTGATATATATATATTAGTTAAAGTATGAACTTAAAAAAATTAAGATTAATAATGTATGTTTATATTTTTAAATTGTTTTATATTAAATGTGATATGTTTGTAAATATGTATTTAATAATTTTTTTGTATTAATAAAAAATCAGTTTTGGTATTTTTTTTTGTGGTTAAATATTTGTTAATGTATATACATGTTTTGTATGATCTGGGAATATTCTGGTTATATATATGTTTAATTTGTAGGTTTTTTAATTTTTGGGATAGTTTGAAATATAGTCGTTATGCTGTCCAAATTTTGTTAGAGTTAGTAAAATTAATAAAAGTTTAATAATTAATTAAATAAAAATTTAAATATAATTAAAAATTCATCAAAAAAATATTTTTTAACTATAATTTAAATAAAATAAAATTACTAATCATAATAATTAATAATTAATTTTAACATTAATATTATGTTGACGGTAAGAACTCGTCAACGATTGATGGTTAGAAAACTTCAATCTCTATACTATAAGAAGCTATGAATTAGATAGAAAGAACTCTAAACAACAGGAGAAAACTCAGGCAAGCATGAGAACTAGAAGCATATATTTCATAAGTCTCGTTTTTACATTCAGTTTTCCAACCCCTTAGCCTGAGGGGTTGGAGCCTATTTATAGGGGGGGCTCTATTGGCCCAGGATACAAACAAGTCCCAGACCACTGGGACGTACACAGGTATTATGATAGTGTAGTGGCCCAGGGCGTAGTGGTGTCTACCCTGATGGTGTCAGAGTCGTGGCCCAGGACAAAGTACTGTCGGCTCTAGCGTATGGTCGGGGGTGTCCAAGTGGTACCACTACTCTTCGTACAGGTCCGTACTGCCACTACTTCTCAGACGCAGATCATAGGGTCGTGCCTCTGTTCTCTCCACAACCGTACACCCCGTGTCAGCGCACGTGTTCCGTACTCGGTTGTCCTCATCAATTCCCGTTCAATGCTCCATGTTCGTTTGGCACATAAGCAAGGTTCTCCCAAGTGATCTCGTGCCTATGCCAAGGAGGCTTCAACCTATGCATGTCCTGAGAAGTCAAGGCGCCAGGGGTCAGGGCTGCCTTATGCGGGTCACATGGATACGAGACTCGCAGTATGGACGCCGTGGCAAGGCCACACCCTCGCATAGCGAGGGTACCTCGCGTAGCGAGGCTGGCCCTTTTCCCTCAGGCGTATGCATGGCTCAGGACACGGGCGTCATAACAAGGCAGCACCCTCGCATAGCGAGGCTGCCTTTCCTTCCCCCGGGTGCAGCGTCGCGAGGCTAGGGGCATGGATGCCACCACGAAGCCTCACCCTCGCATAACGAGGGTGCCTCGTGTAGCGAGGCTGACCTTCTTCTCCCGAGTGTAGACGAGGCTTGATGCCTGCTGGAATGGGGCGCACACGGATGGCCAGCTGGGGACCCTCGCATAGCGAGGGTGAAGCTTGGCAAGTGGCCGAAGTCCCTCGCCTAGTGAGGGTGACTCTCTTACCCCAACTCCCTCACCATCATTCGATGCCCTTTCAGGATGTCTCGTAGTATAGAGCTTCACTTGTGAATAGAATTCACAAGGAAAAAATTCCACATTTACACTTCCCCCCGAGTCTATAAGTACACTTTTAAGTGTGTTTGTAGACTCTCTCTATTTTTCTTGCTTGACACGCACGGCCAGCCTTGGGGGACTTAGCCTTCGAAATTTTTCCAACGTCGCTCGAAGAAGCCCGAAGTGTGGCTTGGAGTTGTATTTCTTCTTAGTGTTTGAAGAAACACAATAGCCACCTAATACTTGGGGGATCCACGTAAGTTCCTAAGGTTGCGTAAGGACTAATCATCCTCAATCGCAGATCCCAAGTTTCGAAGCCACTTGTCCACACCAAGATCTGCGTAGCCTAGTGGCATGCTCTCCAACTTATTTTCACGAGTTCAAGGGTTCTATCCTCCTCCAAAGCTCTTAAGGTGCTCTTTCCCTTTTTTTTTTCATCTTCTTCTTTTTCTTTTTTTCTTTTTTTAAACTTACGGTGCTCTAGTAGGTCCCTCTTATTGCCGTTGTTCATGGATCACATATTTTTCTTTGATCTGATGGCGATAATCTTTCCGGTGCACCTTGATTATACTTGTAAGGACACATTAACCCGTTGGGCTGTTGGGGTCCTTTTATATTCATTGCGCGCGCTTGTTATTTTTTTGCGAGAAGCGTCCTTCTCGTCCTTATACATAGTACTATTTTTTCCAAGGGTCACTTGTAAGACCCTTTTTGGCTAGCCGGCTTAATGGCCAATCTAGACTTATTGGGCGATTCCCTCCTTACGGCCTCACCTCTTGGGGTGTCGGCCTTTAGTTAGAGGTCATCCTTTTAGACCGTTCCTTTGATATTCATAAGGGTAGCTAATCCTTTTGAATATAAGAGAGATTTTTTTTTTTTTTGCTCATGCCTCCTGTCCTACCCCCCAAGTGCTTGGTGAGATTTAATTCAGCAGGCAGTTCGGTTGATGCTCACATGAAAGAGAAAAAATCACATGTGAAGTTGTGAACATTTTCATTTATAGTAATCAGATTACAACGACATGCATATAGAGGGCTTACATTTACTTGGGGGTTATGTAGGTAACCTCTTTGATTCTCGTCTACTGAGATAGCCTATCCTGCGACAAACTAAACACAGCTACTGCCTGTGTTGGGAGTGGAAGTCTTACTGGTAGTATTTCCTCAGGTGTTCCGCGTTCCATGCTCGGGGTATGATGGTGTCGTCCATGCGCGCCAACTTGTAAGTGTTCGGGGGTATGCACTGAGCCACCTGATAGGGCCCCTCCCAATTCGCCCCCAGCACTCCCGCGCCTGGGTCTCGTCCTCTGCGGGAGTCCCCTCCAAACCCCGGACCTCCGAAAATAGTTCCCACTTCTCCCCGGGTCTCTGGAGCATCTCTTTGCGTCTTAGATATCACTGGCTCATCCTCCGACTTCGGCCTTTCTCTCCTAGGGGTGTTACTGGTGGAGTGCCTGGTCCTCCCGTCGCCTACTGGGACAGTGGTTTCCCGACCCTTCTCTTCCCTCTTGGGCAGGGTCACATTCGACTTTCCTTGCACCAGGCCATTTAGCACCTCCTGCATGTTCTCCAGGGTAGTCTCCAGTCTTTGGTTTTTACGGTGCAGTTCATGAATCTCCTCTTCATAGAAACGAGATTTAGAACTCGAGCTCACGGAATGGACCCGGGGTTGCTTATCATGTCTACCCATCGAGGGACCCCGGTCTTGCCGGCCGGAGTTCGGTACCTGTAGTGGTTTAGGAGGAGGGAACTCGTTGGCATTCCCGAGTGGTACAGTAGTTGTCCTAGGAGGATTCCCACCAGGCGGGGAGGCCGGTGACGAGGCCTCCCTGTCATTATCGTGAACCTCAGGGTCCCTTGGGGGCTCTGCGTCTTGGGGTGGAGGTGGATCCATCATGGAGGCCTTCAGTTGGACTCTGGTAAGGTGGACCTCCACCTCTCGAGGCTCCCTGAGTCACTCCGAACGTCTTGACATTTCTCCTTGCCGGAAGTAATGGAAGAACAGTAGCTTGGTTCTTACGTTCCCACAGACGGCGCCAAACTGTTGACGGTAAGAACTCGTCAACGATTGATGGTTAGAAAACTTCAATCTCTATACTATAAGAAGCTATGAATTAGATAGAAAGAACTCTAAACAACAGGAGAAAACTCAGGCAAGCATGAGAACCAGAAGCATATATTTCATAAGTCTCATTTTTACATTCAGTTTTCCAACCCCTTAGCCTGAGGGGTTGGAGCCTATTTATAGGGGGGGCTCTATTGGCCCAGGATACAAACAAGTCCCAGACCACTGGGACGTACACAGGTATTATGATAGTGTAGTGGCCCAGGGCGTAGTGGTGTCTACCCTGATGGTGTCAGAGTCGTGGCCCAGGACAAAGTACTGTCGGCTCTGGCGTATGGTCGGGGGTGTCCAAGTGGTACCACTACTCTTCGTACAGGTCCGTACTGCCACTACTTCTCAGACGCAGATCATAGGGTCGTGCCTCTGTTCTCTCCACAACCGTACACCCCGTGTCAGCGCACGTGTTCCGTACTCGGTTGTCCTCATCAATTCCCGTTCAATGCTCCATGTTCGTTTGGCACATAAGCAAGGTTCTCCCAAGTGATCTCGTGCCTATGCCAAGGAGGCTTCAACCTATGCATGTCCTGAGAAGTCAAGGCGCCAGGGGTCAGGGCTGCCTTATGCGGGTCACATGGACACGAGACTCACAGTATGGACGCCGTGGCAAGGCCACACCCTCGCATAGCGAGGTTGGCCTTTTTCCCTCAGGCGTAGGCATGGCTCAGGACACGGGCGTCATAACAAGGCAGCACCCTCGCATAGCGAGGCTGCCTTTCCTTCCCCCGGGTGCAGCGTCGCGAGGCTAGGGGCATGGATGCCACCACGAAGCCTCACCCTCGCATAACGAGGGTGCCTCGTGTAGCGAGGCTGACCTTCTTCTCCCGAGTGTAGACGAGGCTTGATGCCTGCTGGAATGGGGCGCACGCGGATGGCCAGCTGGGGACCCTCGCATAGCGAGGGTGAAGCTTGGCAAGTGGTCGAAGTCCCTCGCCTAGTGAGGGTGACTCTCTTACCCCAACTCCCTCACCATCATGCGATGCCCTTTCAGGATGTCTCGTAGTATAGAGCTTCACTTGTGAATAGAATTCACAAGGAAAAAATTCCACATTTACATATTAGATGTTTTGTAATTGAAAAAGTTAAAAATATAAATGATTTAATAAAATATAATTAAGTAAAATATAACTATAATAAAATTGTTATTGATTAAGTAAATAATCCAATACAAATTGAAGAATTAAATAAAAAATTACAAAATGAAATTAATTTTATAATTAAAGAAATAAATAAGTAAATGATTTAAAAAATTGTAATAATTAATAATTAGCTACATTTTCTTTGGTAAATATAAATAAGAGATATTTGCGGCAAAAATACCCAAACTTACAACTTACTAACACTTAAATACCCAAACTGATTTTTTGGTGGCAAAAGTACCAAAATGTGAAATTTACTTGCAATTAGAGATACACAGTGTTAAATGTTAAAGTTGACTGGTCAAAGGACATGTGGCACTACATGATTGGTCCACATTGTTATTATTCTTAAAATAATTTTCAATTCAACAAAAAATAAAATTTAGATTTTTTCAAAAAAAAATTCAAACTTTTTTTCAATTTAAAATTAAGTATGAAAAATACATTTTTTTTTAATTTAATTTTTTATTGTTAATAACCTCAAATTTTTTAATTTATTATTATTATTATTATTATTATTATTATTATTATTATTAAAATCTTCCTATTTATCATTTTGTCTACTTTTTTTTCAATTAAAGATTAAGTAATTTTGTTTAAAATCCAAGCAATAATTTAAGATTAAATATTTTTTTTTACTTAATCTTAAATAATTGATTAAAAGCAACAAATTTGATTTTTTTTTTGAAAAAAATGAGAAAAAATTATTTTTTGTTACTTTTAAATTGAAAAACAATAAATTTGATTTTTAAAAAAAAATGAAAAATATAAAACGATATTTTTTATGAAAAATTATTTAAAATAATAATAATAATGTGTACCAATCATGTGGTACCACGTGTCATTTAAGTGTTAGTAAGTTGTAAGTTTGAGTATTTTAGCCGCAAATATCCCTATAAATAATTATTTTTGCCAGAGATAGGATATTATTATCAGTTAGTGATAATTAGGGAGACAAACAGTCATGATATACTTTGACTATCATTTCCCTCATTTTAAGACAATTATTAATATTTTCTTAATTATTTCACTTAAAGATAGCGAACGACAGAAGCTGGATGAGTGCGAGGAATCATTGGTCTCTAGAGTATAGAAATGGTGTTAAGGAGTTCTTCGATATCGCCAAAAATCAGTTGAACGATCGGGGTTTGGTTCGCTGTCCGTGCAAGAAATGTGGGAATGTTAAGTTTCAGCCTATAAATGCAATTTAGATGCATTTATTCAACAATGGCATCATACAGTCCTACAAAGTGTGGCATTACCATGGAGAGGCGCTGCCGTCGCCACCAGCTGTGGTACGAGATCATGATAGAGATGAGATAGCGGATATCCTGGAGGATGTTTACGCTGAAGATGACGTTCCCGCTGGAAACTATAATGATCCTTCCCAAGATGATCCTCAACATCGCGACAAGTATGACAATTTATTTAAGGAGATGTCAAGTGAACTGTACCTGGGTTGCCGAAAGTATTCCGCGTTGAACTTCTTGGTGAAGCTGATGCATCTGAAAGTTATTAACAAGTGCAACAATCATTACTTTGATGGTTTGCTGGAATTTTTAGTCGACGCTATGCCTGACGGAACAATTTTACCTAAGTCTAACTATGAGGCGAAGGCAAAGTTGTGGAGTATTGGATTGGGATATGAGTCCATCAATGCTTGCAAGCATGACTGTGCACTGTTTTGGAAGGAGAATGCGAATTTGGAATTCTGTCCGGTTTGTGGTGAGTGTCGCTGGCAAGATAATCGTGGGAACGGGAAGAAAGTGGCCCATAAGGTCATGCGGTACTTTCCGTTGACGCCGAGATTAAAAAGGCTGTACAGTTCCAAATATACTGGAGAGGATATGAGATAGCACTATTCTAAAAGGCCAAAGGAAGATGGTGGGATGAGGCACCCCGCTGACAGTAAGGCGTGGAAGCACCTTGATGAGTTGTACCCGTCTTTCGCAGCCGAACCTCGAAATGTTAGGCTTGGGTTGGCTACAGATGGTTTCAATCCTTTTGGGAACATGAGCAACTCTTACAGCATGTGGCCTGTGATACTTGTCCCATACAACTTGCTGCCGTGGAAGTGCATGAAACCACAGTCATTAATGTTGTCTATTCTAAAAATGGGATCACTTCTTATGGACTCGTTGAGAATGATTCTGATCTAGTTCATGGCCTATTAGAAGTTTCCAGGTCCTTCTTCACCTGGAAAAGATATCGATGTCTATATGAGACCTTTGCTTGATGAGTTGAAGGAGTTATGGGTGAATGGTGTCGAGACACGAGATGCATACAATAGTACCTTGTTCAATATGCGTGCAACAATCTTGTGGACCATTAACGACTACCCAGCTTATGCTATGATGTCTGGGTGGAGCAGAAAAGGGTACAAGGCGTGCCCCACATGCAATGAAGAAACTCCCTCTGTAGGGATTAGAAGTAAAATTGCATACATTGGCTATAGGAGGTTTCTTGATATGGATCATGAATGGAGGAGCAAACGAGCACTATTCGACGGTAATAAGGAACTTAGGTCACCACCGAAAGATTACTCCGGTGATGATGTGTTGAAGCAATTAGAGAATTTGCAAATTAGACATCTTGGGAAACACAAAGAATTTGGTGGTGTGAAACGCAAAAGGGCTCCGATTGAACTTAATTGGTCGAAGAAGAGCATATTTTTTGAGCTTGATTATTGGAAGGAATTATTGCTGAGGCATAACTTGGACGTAATGCACATTGAGAAGAATGTTTGCGACAATGTCTTGGGAACTTTGTTGAACTTAGAGGGGAAATCTAAAGACACTGACAAGGCAAGACTTGATCTAGCAGACATGAAAATTAGGGAAAAACTCCACCTCTGCAAAGAGGGAAACAAGTGGAAGACACCGCACGCCAGTTACACCCTCAGTGTCCCGAAGCGTCGAGTTTTCTGTGAATTTGTGAAGTCAGTTGAATTCCCGGATGGTTTTGCTGCAAACCTTTCGAAGAATGTCAATGTCAATGATGGCAAGATAACTGGGCTGAAATCACACGATTGCCACGTGCTGTTTCAGCAGTTGTTGCCCGCCGCAATTAGGTCGTTTTTAGTTCCTGAAGTTCAGAAGCCAATTATTGAGTTGTGCGGTTTTTTCAAAAAACTTTGTTCACGGACTTTGAGTGTGAAAGACCTTGAGAAGATGGATACAGACATTATCACCATTTTATGCAAGGTAGAAATGATATTTCCTCCAGCATTTTTTGACATTTGGTGCATTTGGTTTTGCATCTTCCGAAAGAGGCAATTATTGGCGGTCCCGTGCACTTTAGGTGGATGTATCCCATTGAACGTTCGATGGCGGTTTATAAACAGTATGTAAGAAATCGTGCACGTCCGAAAGGTTCAATCGCAGAAGCTTACGTGGTCAACGAGGCCTTAACCTTTTGCTCAATGTACCTCCGAAGGGTTGAGACTCGATTCAATCGACCTGAGAGGAATGGCGATCGCGTTGAATCCCAACCAAATCGGGAATATTCTATTTATAAGGCTGTTGGTCATCCATTTGGTAAGAAATCAAGTATGCTCCTCAATCCGCAGTTAAAGCAAAAGGCTGAGTTGTATATCTTGAACAATTGTGCCGAAATTAAGGAGTGCCTTAGGTGTGTTTTCTAGTCTTTTTTCAATAAATTTGTTTGGTTTATATACCGAGTAAAGACAAAAATCATAACATTGTTGTCCGTTTGTAGTGAGCATATGGATGAATTAAGAAGGTGAGGAAGCTCGAATCTTGAAGTTCAACAAGAAGTTGATTTTCCTCAGTGGTTCAAAGAAAAAGTATGTATATTAGTCAATTCTTTTCCGAAACTCCACTTAATCAATCCAAAACTAACTTCCAATGTTAATGTTGATAGGTGAACAGTTTGCATGAGTCAACACCTACTGAAGTGATTAATGAATTGTATGCTATCGCAAACAAATCAAGCGGCACCGTGTTCTCATATCCAGGGATGATAGTGAATGGTGTGAAATTTGTGACTCATGGTCGTGATATGAAGCTTAAAACACAAAATTGCGGTGTAATGGTGCCAAGTGAGGAAGGAGTGAACTATTATGGAGTTTTGGAAGAAGTAATTGAATTGTCCTACTTAATGGGTTACCGTGTTGTCCTATTCAAGTGTAGATGGTTCATAACAAGTAGAATTAAAGTGGAATCCAATTTTACGAGCGTATATGTGAAGGAAGAATGTTATAAAGATGATCCTTTCGTTCTCGCATCTCAAGCGAAGTTGGTGTATTATCTTCGAGATGTGAAAAATGGGGATGATTGGAGGTTCGTTAATGAATACATTCCGAGGAATGTATGGGATTTCTCAAATTTCGATGTTGATGATATTGAGACCACAAATGATATACCAATATTGCACGAAGTTAATTCTTCTTCATTTCAGTTGTGGGTAGAACTTCCAATTTTTGATAATCTTCAGTATGATCGGGTTGATGTCAATGCCACTGAAGTGTACAACGTCGATGATTTGGCTGGCGAAGGTTCAGATGAATTTGTTGTCGATGATGAAGTTGAATTTGAAGACGACACGTTGGCCGAGTATGAAGACGATGAGGATGACGACAATGTTCTAGTCGATAGTGATAGTGATAGTGGTGTCTGTAATGATGTTATAGTTAGTGATGATGAGGACAGTGATATGTAATTTGAACCAATATATGTATTTTTTTATTTAATTCAATGAAAACTTTATTTATTATCATTAATTAATGATAGTATCAGATATAGGTACACATGCACCTATTGGATGCCTTGGGGATAGTCAATGTATTCATGTACTGGTACTTATTTTTTCAAGATATTTGATGAAATATCTTGAAAAAATGGGTATTCGAACATGTCTGCTTACTATCTCCAAGGGATCCACTAGGTCGGAATAGGGTAGGTTGGGAAAGACAATAAGTAATAAAATGTTAATTTAATAACAAAAAACAATAGTGATGCACCTAGTGGATGCCTTGGGGATAATTAATGTATTCATGTACTGGTTCTCATTTTTTCAAGATATTTGATGAAATATCTTGAAGAAATGAGAATTACTACATGAGTGCTTACTATCTCAAAGGGATCCAATAGGTCGGAATAGGATAAGTTGGGAAAGACAATAAGTAATAAAATGTTAATTTTATAACAAAAAATAATAGTGATGCACCTAGTGGATGACTTGGGGATAGCCAATGTATTCATGTACTGCTCCTCATTTTTTCAAAATGTTTGAGAAATATTTTAAAAAAAATGAGGAGAAGTACATGACTCCTTACTATCTCCAAGGGATCAACTAGGTCAAAATTGTGGAAAAAGCTTATACAGGATCTTTATTTATTTTCATGTATATCTAATATTAAACAAATTAATATAAGATAGCCTAAAACATGTTTCTAAAATTGAATTCAAAGATAAACAAATAATATAATACTTACAGTATACGCAGCGGAATTAAGAGTCCTTCCTTCAGTTTCTCTAACTCTTGTATCCTCTCTGTCGCAGAGTATTATCAAGAAACTGAACCGATCTTCTATTTTCTTCACAATCTTCCAATGTATCCTTAGAACCACCTAGACTAGTGTGGGCAATTCTCAACACATGAGATAGATATAGAGAGAAGAAGAGAAAATAACAAAGTGGCTTAGAAAAGGACTTGTGTTTAGAGAGAATATAAAACTATCAGAAAATCTGACTTGTGATTTCTCAAAACTTCTTTTTTTTTTTTACTTCTTTCTAAGCACTCCTTTTATAGACTCAATTATGCCATTTAATTTAATTAAAAAATCAATAAAATAATAGCCATTTTGAAGCCCTAGGTCGAAATTATCATGGGCTATAGGCCCGTGAAATTTCCCATTTGATTATAAGCCCATTGGACTTAAAATCAAGGCCTGTATTATTTTTTATTGATTTAATTAATTAAATAATTATTTAATTCCTTTATCAAATTAATTATTTATAATTTGAACATTGATTTAAACTTATTTATTAATTTAGATACCAATTTATCTTAATTAATAAATCTGCCATAATTTCTCTTTTCTTCTCAAAATTACACAACTCTGTGAAAGTATCCAAAATTGACCTGGTCAACTTTGATAATTCTAATTGATAATTAAATCAATTAATTGAGACTATCTAGATGATTTTATCCAAGGTACAATGGGGGCCATGGGCCTATGAAATCAAGCTCCAATAAGTTATCATGAATCTAACAAATAAATTTACTAACTTATTAATTCCTCGTGACTCCACTATAGACTTGGAATTGCACTCTTGAATTCATAGAACGCTCTATAACAAATATAGATACGCTATTAATTATTCATTGTTACAACCATAATTTTCACTCAATCCTCTATAGACGGTCTATAATGAGATAGGACAAAATACCGTTTTACCCCTCATTGTATTTTATCCTTAAAACACTTAGTTCCTTGTAAATGATATTTCAGTAAACTAATTTAATTACTGAAATGAGATCTCTATCATTTAACACCTTGAACCAAACTAAAAGGAAACCATCATTTCACTTCTTCATCAGAAGCTATAGATGTTCATATCTATGATTAACACTCCCACTCAATTATACTACCGAGTTCCCAAGATGTAAGTATGGGCTAGTGCGTAGGGTAAGCTGGTAAGGAACAAGTCAAAGAACTCAAATAATACAATCAGTTAGAATACTAACCACTCAGAATTGAGATTGAATTTACCTATGGTCAACTATATGATATGACTAGAATAGATAATAACAGTATGTTTACTTATGTTATCAACTGTCAATATCGGTCCTGTCCGATGTAACAAATACATCCGATCTTATCTACTTTGCTAATGTTCTGGAAAGAACATAACACTGTAATGTGTAAGTAGATCATATCGTAGATTGGCAAGTCAGTGTAAATCCGGTGCATTGACTAATTTTAGGACTAACTTATTTTTGAACATATAATCATATTTATATTCCACTATGATTACGTCACTATAAATAAGATTAGCTATATGCTCGGGATTTAATAGAAGTTTATATTAAACAAATAATCATGAAAATAAAACATGTGAGCAAAGTGATTGACCAAGTCAAAAAATGATTTCTATTCTTTTATTGATAATAAAATGAGATTACAAAGAATTTGGGTTTTAATTAGGGCATAAAACCCCAACAAACTCCCACTTGCACTAATTGAAACTAATGCCTTAATTCTACTAATCCCATCTCCTTGATATGCTTATCAAATGTAGCTTCTGGTAGTGTCTTTGTTAATGGATCCGCAAGATTGTCTTCAGTTGCAATCTTCATAACCTTCACATCTCCCCTGGCCACATATTCTCGAATAATGTGATACTTCCTTTCTATATGATTACTCCTCTTGTGACTTCGAGGTTCTTTCGAGTTGGCTATCGCTCCTGTATTGTCACAAAACAACACAAGCGGTTTATCCATTTCAGGAATAACACCAAGATACGAATAGAACTTCTTTAGCCAGACTATTTCCTTAGCTGATTCTGACGCGGCTATGTACTCAGCCTCCATGGTGGAATATGAGATTGCAGACTGCTTTACGCTTCTCCAAATCACAGCTCCACCCCCAAGAGTAAACACCATTCCAGAAGCAGACTTTCTGTCATCGACATCAGCCTGAAAATCTGAATCGGTGTAGCCTACAGGGTTTAGAACACCACCCTTGTAGACTAACATATAATCCCTAGTCCGTCTCAAATACTTCAGGATATGCTTAACTACTATCCAATGTTCTGGTCCTGGGTTTGATTGATACCTGCTCATTACTCCCACTACATAGCAGATATCTGGTCTAGTACACAACATGGCATACATCAGACTTCCAACTGCAGATGCGTAAGGAACTTTTCTCATTGCATCTTCCTCTTCAAGAGTCTGGGGAGATTGCTTCTTTGAAAGATGAATTCCATGGCGGGACGGTAGACGCCCTTTCTTGGAATTTGTCATTGAGAAACGTTCAAGCACTTTATCAATGTAAGCTGCTTGAGATAGAGCTAAAAGTTTGTTCTTTCTATCCCTGATGATCTGGATACCTAGAACATAACTTGCTTCACCCAAATCCTTCATCTGGAATTGAGTGCTCAGCCAATTCTTCACATCTGATAATTTCTTAACATTGTTCCCAATGAGTAAGATATCATCTACATAAAGAACTAGGAATACCACTATTTGATTTGCCTTCAGTTGGTAAACACATGGCTCATCAATATTTTGTTCAAAGCCATAGGTTTTGATTATTTCATCAAACCTAAGATTCCAGGAACAAGAAGCTTGCTTAAGTCCATAGATGGACCTATTTAACTTACAAACTTTTCCTTCTTGTCCAGATACATTAAATCCTTCTGGCTGATCCATATAAATGACCTCGTCAAGCTTTCCATTAAGAAAAGTTGTCTTGACGTCCATTTTCCAAATCTCATAGTCGAGAGCGGCTGCTATGGATAGGAAGATGCGAATGGATTTGAGCATGGCTACCGGACTAAAAGTTTCCGCATAGTCCGCGCCTTCTCTTTGGGCATAACCCTTTGCCACTAATCGAGCTTTATAAGTCTCGATATTTCCATCAACACCTCGTTTCTTCTTGTAGATCCACTTGCACCCAATGGCCCTAAAGTCACTAGGTGCTTCCATAAGATCCCAGACGGAATTTGAGTACATAGACTCCATTTCCTATTTCATGGCTTCGAGCCATAGTTCCTTTTCAGGGCTAGCCATTGCCTGTGTTGAAAGACAATGGATCATCATCACTAGTGTCACCAACAACCATATTGGTTTCACCATCCAAACCATAGCGAACCGAGTTTCTAGAAACCCTCCCACTACGACGAGGCTTCGTGACTGTTTGCTCAGGAACAGTGGTACTTTCATCATTTAAATCGACTTGCGTCGGTTGTACATGAAGAGTGGGAATTTCATCATCAACTTGCATTGATGACGATGGAACATTGGTTGGAGTCAATTCTTTAACCATCTCCTCTAAAACTACTTTGCTGCGAGGTTTAAATTTTTGGACATAATCATTTTCCAGAAAAGTAGCATTTGTAGAAGTAAACACTTTCTTTTCTGAATGACTATAGAAAAGTCCACCCCGAGTACCTTTAGGATAGCCAACAAACATGCAAACTTCAGTTCGCGGTTCTAGCTTTCCCTCCTTTTTCCTCAGGACGTGAGCGGGACACCCCCAGATTCTATAATGGTGTAAACTAGGTTCACGACCATTCCAGCGTTCTAAAGGTGTTTTGGGGATTGATTTTGACGGCACGACATTGAGAATGTCATTTGCGGTTTCAATTGCATGTCCCCAAAACGAAGTTGGAAGAGTTGAGTAACTAAGCATGCATCTAACCATTTCCAATAAAGTTCTGTTTCGGCGTTCCGCTACACCATTTTGTTGCGGAGTACCTGTGGCAGTAAGTTGTAATAAAATCCCAAGTTCAATTAAATGATCTTGGAACTGCATATCCAAATATTCTCCACCCCTATCAGATCGCAAGATCTTTAACATTTTACCTAATTGGTTCTGAGCCATTGCTAGGAATTCCTGAAACTTTGAAAATGTTTATGATTTCCTATGCATTAGGTAAAGACATGAGTATCTAGATTAATCATCAATGAAAGTGACGAAATACTCAAAACCACCCCTGGCTTGTATATTCAAAGGTCCACAAACATCTGAATGCACAAGACCAAGTGGTTTTTTGACCCTATCACCCTTTACAGAGAATGGACGCTTGGTCAGTTTGCCTTCTAGACAAGATTCATAGACAGGTAATTCACCTAAGGTGAGTTCCCTCAAAGGTCTGTCCTTTGTAAGTCTTTGAATCCTATCATAGCCAATGTGACCTAGTCTCAAGTGCCATAAATATGTCATATTATTGTTATCGGTCTTTCGACGTATATTGGTCCTAGGTTTAGCTACTTTGAATAAATCATTGTTAAGAGCTAGGGGTTCGTTAGGTCACAGAATATAAAGCCCGTTTTCCAAACATGCAATACACAATTGTGATTCATTGAAAGAAATAGATATATTAAAACTTGTGAAATTCATAACAAAGCGTTCTAATTGCAACATGGAAACTAAAATTAAATTTCTACTAAAATCCGGAATAAAAAATACATATTTTAAAATTAAAAATTTATTTCCGAACTTTAGACGAGCTCTTCCTCTAGCTTGGACCGCAACGAACGCTCCGTTCCCAACTCTAAGCTTTAAGCCATCTTCGTTCACTTCCTCCCACGATTCAAGAAGCTGTATAGAGTTACAAACATGGTTAGTAGTTCCAGAATCATTAATCCAAACAGATTTATCATTCTCTAAAACACATGTTTCCAAGATAAATGAACTATAATCATTACCTTTGTTTTTCGCTACTAGATACTTAGGGCAATCTCGTTTCTAATGCCCCTTCTCTTTGCAGTGAAAGCACTTATCTTTACCTATCTTGTTTTTCTTGTTCTTCCCCTTAGGCGTCTGTGCACTTGGTTGTGCACTCGTCTTTGCAGCCTTTGTAGGCTTGGGGTTGTTTATTTGTCCACATTTCCTCTTGTTTCCAGCTTTCGAAGACGAAGCTTGGTTAGCTTCAGCCTTAGCTAGATGAGCAGCAACATCAGTAGTTTTATTTTCACCTCCTTTACTAGGTCCACCCATGACAGGTTCAATAATCTGAAGCTCGTTCATGAGCTGCGTCAGACCATAATTGAGTTGAGCACGAATGTGCAGACACGGTGCCATCCAAGAATTTACGGTGCTATCACGAACATGCAGAGATGGTGTTATCCAAGCATTTACGGTACCATCACGAGCATTGACGGTGCCATCACTAACGTGCGGACACGGTGCTCGTTCTGGGGATTCCTCAATCATGACGAATTCAAAGT
Source organism: Humulus lupulus (assembly GCF_963169125.1). Taxonomy (NCBI): domain Eukaryota; kingdom Viridiplantae; phylum Streptophyta; class Magnoliopsida; order Rosales; family Cannabaceae; genus Humulus; species Humulus lupulus. The sequence continues at coordinate 58,072,905 of NC_084794.1, read as the reverse complement.
TGTCACCAATCAACTCTATGTTGATATTCTGCTTCCAATTAAGGAAGTTTTTTTCTAGTGAGTTTCTCCATCGAAAGTTGAGAAGGGATGGGAGTAGACACAAACACTACTTAGCTTAAAACTACAAATTATCAATAAAATAGAAATCAATCACATTTGCTCAATAAAACTTATATTCACACAAATTTCAAGAAATAGCACAACATATATAAAAAATATGTAAGATATGAGAAAAAATACCAAAAACAATCATATCTCTATTTCTTTAGGTTTTTAACTAATCGATGATATCCTTGTCTCGGTTGGCGAGAGTCAAAAATAGTACTAGTTAAATAGAGTTGTAAACTCATTTAATAATGGACACCACTATTAACAACCTACTATTCGATCAAAAAAAAGAAAACAAATTCTCTTATTTTAGGTTTCAATAATCATAGATTTAGTCCTAGTAGTCACCGTAGGGGTGAGTCTAGTAGAATTTGACCTATAATTATCTATCTTTCGAAATCTAACTTTCTCAAAATAACTAATGAACACCTTCCGTAGGGGGACGAATCAAAGTGCATCGAGGCCCCATTAAGCTATTGACTATGTTAAACCAACGGTGGAGATTGAATAAAATTCTTAAAATAAGCTCATTATAAAATTAAAATTAGTATTTTTATTATTTATTTTTTAGAAAATTAATGACTATGGTTTTCTCAAAAAAAAAATTAAACAAATTAAAAAATTTTAAAACCAAAGTCCTATAATTTTGTATTAATTCTAAAGTGTCACATTGAAACAAATTCAATTAATTTAGAATTAATTTGTTGCTAATCAATATTTAGGTTTAACTAATATGATGAACCTATACAATTAAGTCCAACTCAGGTAAATGGGCCTTAACAATTGGGCTTGTATGGAGGAGGGCTGGGTCCAGTATGTCGTTCCCACTACAAATGCCCCCTATCTTCCATACAAGGTCCAAAAGACAGGAATTTAAACCTTCGTTTTATTAATTGTTATTAATTGATTAAGCCCACTATAGTCATGCAAAGCAAATGGGCATTCACAAGTGGAATCACCCACAAGAGAGGAATTTAAACTTTACATTTTCTAATGGGCCCAAATAAAACCTATCATTTTCTGAATATTTTATTTGGCAAAATACCATATATCTAACAAACATATGGGCCACTATATGCATCTAAGCCCAATTGTAAAAATACCACATATAGTGCAAACAGAGATGTTATAATTGGATGGGCCTAATCATGTTACTATATGAGCAATTCTATGAATTTATGCAAAAATACCACAATTTATTTCATTTGCAAAAATACCACAATTAATTATCTAGAAATTTATCAAAAAAAATTCATATTAATTAAATTTTTACAAAAAAATAAGTCAATTTAAATGAAATTTATCAACAATTAACAATAGTTAATTTAAATTTCATTTATCAACAATCAGCTTGGTTTTAGGTTAATTTGAAAAAAAATATTAATTTAATTTAAATAGGGTTTATCAACAATTAACCAAAGTTAATTTATATCTCATTTATTAAAAAAAATATTTTATTAATTGGCTGAAAAAAATGATATTTTTCAAAATTTAACCAACTTTAAATTTTAAAATCAATATCTTAACTATTTTCCAAAATATCTTGTGTTGTTACAACTATTATCTAATATTTTAACAATTTAAAAATAATAAAGTAAAAATAGTTATAACAACCCTAAAATATCTCAAATAGTTAAACAAATTCAAATATCCATAAAAATATCTAACTAACAATGTTCAAATTTCAAATAATTTAAATATTAAAAACTATAGAATAAAAAGATATTTATATTTTCAAATAAAGATTTAATAAAAAAAACAAGAATTTAAATGAAAATATCTTAAATATCTGATATCATAATTTTAATATTTTAATATATTAAAAGATTTAAAATTAAGTTCTTAGTCTATTTTTAAATTTGAATTTGAATGTTTGTAGAAAATATCTAATTATTTAAATCCCAACTAACAAAAATATTTTTATTTAAAAAAAAATTAAATGATGAAACAAAAAAGATATTTTTGGTTTTGATTATAAATAATTTATTTCTACAAATTTTAATTTAAAAAAAATATTTTTGAAAAAAAAAAATGGATGAATAGTACCCGTGGTTCATCGCTGCTGGTGTGCATGGGCGCGCGCGGGCGTGCGCGGGTGGCGCGCGCATGGGAGCCAGGCCAAATTTTTCCAAAAATTTTTTTTGAGTAATTTTTCAAACCAAAACCATTTTCTAATTAATTTTTAACATGTTTTACACAAAATAAAGCATATATAAAAAATAATAGCATAGAAAACACAACAAAATAACCTACAAATTGCTCAAATTCACATAAAATCAATATGTTCATAAAAACATGAAAAACCATCCAATTATTCAAACATATCATATAATCCAATTTTAAACATGTTCATGCATGAAAATAAAGATTGCCAAACGCTCTGATACCAGTTGTTGGAAAAAACTTATACAGGATCTTTATTTATTTTCATGTATATCTAATATTAAACAAATTAATATAAGATAACCTAAAACATGTTTCTAAAATTGAATTCAAAGATAAACAAATAATATAATACTTACAGTATACGCAGCGGAATTAAGAGTCCTTCCTTCAGTTTCTCTAACTCTTGTATCCTCTCTGTCGCAGAGTATTATCAAGAAACTGAACCGATCTTCTATTTTCTTCACAATCTTCCAATGTATCCTTAGAACCACCTAGACTAGTGTGGGCAATTTTCAACACATGAGATAGATATAGAGAGAAGAAGAGAAAATAACAAAGTGGCTTAGAAAAGGACTTGTGTTTAGAGAGAATATAAAACTATCAGAAAATCTCACTTGTGACTTCTCAAAACTTCTTTTTTTTTTGACTTCTTTCTAAGCACTCCTTTTATAGACTCAATTAGGCCATTTAATTTAATTAAAAAATCAATAAAATAATAGCCATTTTGAAGCCCTAGGTCGAAATTATCATGGGCTATAGGCCCGTGAAATTTCTCATTTGATTATAAGCCCATTGGACTTAAAATCAAGGCCTGTATTATTTTCTATTGATTTAATTAATTAAATAATTATTTAATTCCTTTATCAAATTAATTATTTATAATTTGAACATTGATTTAAACTTATTTATTAATTTAGATACCAATTTATCTTAATTAATAAATCTGCCATAATTTCTCTTTTCTTCTCAAAATTACACAACTCTGTGAAAGTATCCAAAATTGACCTGGTCAACTTTGATAATTCTAATTGATAATTAAATCAATTAATTGAGACTATCTAGATGATTTTATCCAAGGTACAATGGGGACCATGGGCCTATGAAATCAAGCCCCAATAAGTTATCATGAATCTAACAAATAAATTTACTAACTTATTAATTCCTCGTGACTCCACTATAGACTTGGAATTGCACTCTTGAATTCATAGAACGCTCTACAACAAATATAGATACGCTATTAATTATCCATTGTTACAACCATAATTGTCACTCAATCCTCTATAGACGGTCTACAATGAGATAGGACTAAAATACCGTTTTACCCCTCATTGTATTTTATCCTTAAAACACTTAGTTCCTTGTAAATGATATTTCAGTAAACTAATTTAATTACTGAAATGAGATCTCTATCATTTAACACCTTGAACCAAACTAAAAGGAAACCATCATTTCACTTCTTCATCAGAAGCTATAGATGTTCATATCTATGATTAACACTCCCACTCAATTATACTACCGAGTTCCCAAGATGTAAGTATGGGCTAGTTCGTAGGGTAAGCTGGTAATGAACAAGTCAAAGAACTCAAATAATACAATCAGTTAGAATACTAACCACTCAGAATTGAGATTGAATTGACCTATGGTCAACTATATGATATGACTAGAATAGATAATAACAGTATGTTTACTTATGTTATCAACTGTCAATATCGGTCCTGTCCGATGTAACAAATACATCTGATCTTATCTACTTTGCTAATGTTCTGGAAAGAACATAACACTGTAATGTGTAAGTAGATCATATCGTAGATTGACAAGTCAGTGTAAATCCGGTGCATTGACTAATTTTAGGACTAACTTATTTTTGAACATATAATCATATTTATATTCCACTATGATTACGTCACTATAAATAAGATTAGCTATATGCTCGGGATTTAATAGAAGTTTATATTAAACAAATAATCATGAAAATAAAACATGTGAGCAAAGTGATTGACCAAGTCAAAAAATGATTTCTATTCTTTTATTGATAATAAAATGAGATTACAAAGAATTTGGGTTTTAATTAGGGCATAAAACCCGAACAAGAATAGGGTAAGTTTGGAAATACCATAATGAATAAATATTAATTTTATAACAAAAAACAATAGACATGCATAATTTGAATTAGTTAATTAATGAACATTTTAATGTAGAATGGCCGAACCAAGTAATGACACAGGTGGTGGCTCCAAGAGGGGCATGGGAGATTATTACAGTGCCAATATCGAGAAGGAGTTGGCCACCAAAAAAGTTAGTCATTTGAAAGTAGAGTTTGATGCACAAACTCGAAAAAGCTATTCAAATGTACGACAAGTGGCTCAACAATTCCATGGCTCGTTATTCGCGTAACACCGTACCCCCAACTACACTAGCTTGGGAACAAGTAAAACTAGCTGATATTGAAGTTATTCGAAATAGGCTATCTATAAGCATTTTTTAAACCTTTAATAACTCACTATTAAATATTTTGTCTATATTCATAATATTTTAACAAATTCCAAATTTAATTGTGATTTTAGGACAAATTCATTTATCCACAAGACAATCCAGTAATCAACGATGCCATGGTAAGACAAATGCAAAAACATCTGACTGATTGGCGCCACACGATGAAGAAACATTGGGTAGAGGTTGGAGGAGAGGTGGACAATGAGAGAGCGAAGTCAAAACCTTTTCGGTCGATTACTTCTTCTGATTGGGCAATTCTATGTGATTTTTTGGCTTCTGATTCTAAGCAGGTATGCTGTAGATTTTACATTAATTTTTAATTATAAAATTACAATCTAGATTAATGAGTACTATTTTTTGTTTGAAGCGTATATCGAAGAAAAATAAAGAAGCTCGAGCAAAAATGACCATACCAGGAGGACACAGTTCCAAATCCATCATTGCCCAGGTTTATGATCACGTAAATTATAATAACATATATCCTTACATTTACGAAAATATTATAAATGTCACAATGTTTAAATAATTTGCTTTTTTAGATGGACCCATCTATTGGCGAGCTCCCGAGCATGATCGACACATTCGAGCACCTCCACAAGAAGAAGGATAAGTGGATTAGTGATGTAGCGGCGACAAAACATATAAGTAGCATAACCTTAAACTAATTTATGATCATTTAACTTTAAAAAAGTTTAGTAAATAATTAATAAATATTAATTATTAATTGGTTGTTGTCAATTAGTAATTATTTATTAATTATTAATTAAATTTTTAACAATTAAATCTTTATAATCTATGTGCCAATATTTTTATGATTAATGATTGTGGACTAAGATAAAAAAAAGAATATAACTAATGTTGTCCCCGTATCAGGGAGTTTGTGGACTAAAGTAAATTTGGTCATGAAAATCCATATCTGAATAAAAAACATGCAAATATAGTTGATGTATATGTTTAGAGACGTAAATTCCCCATTAATGGAATTAACTGCACTTACCGTATATATCAACAACATCTTCATGATTTTGATTCAGATATGGATTTTCATGACCAAATTTACTTTAGCCCACTTGTTCCCTGATACAGGAACAAAATTAATTACATTCTTTTTCAATCAATGGTCTGCAGTCATTAATGATAGGATGTTGACAAATAGATAATAAAGTTATATTTTATATGTTGTTATATTAAAATTTATAAGTTATGTTTTCAAATAATGTTATATTGGAATTTGAGATATGTGCTTTTTATTGTGCAGACTGAGATGACCGAGCGTCGAGCATCACAGAGTACGACCCTTGTATCATCTGCTGCTTCTTGTGTCGGCGATAATGTCGACGGTCAGTTCCCGCCTGATATGGATATTGTCACGGATGTCCTTGGACCCCGCTTGCGTTATAAGAAAGGGTTTGGGGGGTTGCCTAGGTTGAAGGCAATTGGCGCAAAGAGGGCAGCATCTTCGTCAACTTCTCAAATGTCCGGGCAATTGCCACCTGAAGTGGACAACATTTTGCAGCGAACTGAGGACACACTACAACAATTTTGCTTATAAATTACGTTAAAATATTACATATATTTAGAAGTGTTATAAATATATACTAATAAAAAAAACAAGCTGAAATTTTACCCAAAGAGGCGACAAGTGATTAGCGCCAAATGAAAATGAAAAATATCATTTGGGGGTTTCCTCTCTCTCTCTCTCTCTCTCTCATTTGGATTCAGCTCACCCTAATCACGCCTCATCCTCTCTCTCTCGCCTTCATTTTATCAGTTCCCTCTCCATTCTCCATTGCACTCTCTCTCACTGAGTCTATCGACTCTCTCCATCACGCCATGACCACGCCTAGCTAAAGCTCTCTCTCTAACAGAGCCTATCAACTCTCTCTTCCTCAAGCCCCGATACTCTAAAGTCCGACTGAACAACACCACATTTAGTCTCTCTTCACTCTTTCCCGTTGAGCTGTTGGAGCACACACGAGCACGGAGCAGCTAAACCAAGACCCAGGTAACCCAATCACTCACGAAGTTGTTAGTTTCTTCTATAGTTTTTTTTTCTTTTTCAGATTTCAAATTAATATCATGAAAGTGTTTTGAATATTGATTATATATATTTGTTTCTAATTGAGATAACACAAAAAATTAAAACTAGAGAGGTTGTATGCTAGCTAATTTAAACACTCACAGGGCCTCTCTTTCTCACACTCTCCTCTTTCCCTCGCCTCTCTCAAATTTCACCTCACTGAAGCCTCTCTCGGAGTAGCTCAAGAGGTAAGGCATTTTGATTTTTTTTTTAACTTTGATTTTGATATTTAGTGTTTTAGTTTGTTAAGGAAAACTTGTATTGATTTTTGTTTTGGTTTTGGGGTATTATCAGTGGGTATAAGTCTTGGTTTCTCCCCTTGTTGCTGATCTGGTTCTTCGATCCCCTATTTCACAATCAGGTAAGTCAAACTTCCATTTACATATTATTTCTACAGGTACTTTGTTTTAACTCCTCATGATTTGGAGGAGTTGTACCACAACCCTGAATCATTTCATCACGAGCAGGATATGATTCAGTGGACGAAAAAATTGAGGCCTTGTGCTGAGGCTTTGTACATTGTTTTGTTTCATAACCATAGCGAGGTCGGTGGTTTTTATTGTTATGTAATAACCCAAATTGTTTTATGTTGAATAAATAACTTACCTTTTCTTTTGGCTGAGTAAATAATTATCTACTTATTTGATTTAGATTTCTACTTTTTAACTTTTAGGTCCTCTTGTGGTTTCAATCCTTCAAGAAGCAATGAATGGTTGCCCAACACCAGTTACTGAAATCACTCCAGGGCTGCTTCTGAAAGATGCTGCTTATGCTGCTGCTGCATATGTTTATTATGAGCTTTCAAATTACATGACCTTTAAAGATTGGTCTGTCAATTCTTTACTTTGCTATCTATATTGTCAACTAACTAGTTTATCTTTCTAAATTAAAATTCATGAATTATTGCTGCATTTAAATTAGGCTCATGATTTGCTTCCATGAGATCTGTAGTTTGATTATTCTCTATAGCAAGATGTTCAAGTTTTCTGCCTATTAGGGTTTATCAAGAGGAACCAGTACTAAAAAAAGTGTGCTGACTTGTTAAACTTAATAACTTGATAGAATTGATATCTGGTCTAGTGTGTTAATTAGGCGGGGTTCGGGTGGGGAAAGGGTGCGTGTAGCATGATGCGTTTTAATGTTAGCCCCAATTTTATGCATACAGTTGGTACACTATTGTTGAAGGGTTGTAATATTTTGTTCTCAACATGTTAAAGTGCCTGAATTCGCCCCAACTGATAGTGTCAATTGTTTTGATGAATAATAGTGCCAGAAGTGGTTAGGATAACTTGACTTGTTCACACTTCTAAAGGCTAGGTTCAAAGCAATACTTGTGATTTAGCTAGAGAGTTGGTTTGTACGGTCGGTTGTCTGTTAAAGTTAGCTTATAGTTTGACATATCTATTTATTTCCGGCTCTAATATCTTCTTGGGTTTGTTATATTTACATGATTTTGTCTTCCTAATGTGTAAATTTGCAGGTTTAATGGTGCATTATTACTTGTCTTATGCTCTTCAAGAATATAATTTTTAAGAGGTGTAGATTGAATATGGTATTGTGGTTAATGCTTAGCTGCTTAATTCATTAAGGTAATGTTGAAGGGGCTACTATTGTGAAGGGTGTTGTCAATGTTAATTGTTCATTTATTTTTTGATAACCAATTCTATTTCATATATAATTAATTCTAGTTATTGTGATACATCATGTGTGGGATAATATATTTAAGAGGTATAGATAATATATGTGTTGTGGTTAATGCCTACTGTGTTGTAGGCTATTCGGTTGAGGTGTATTTAAGAATCAAATGAAATTATATCTGTGCCTAATGGAAACAACTTAGAAGTTTTTGAAGGTTTTTTTTTAATCTTTCAGGAATTATTAGCCATTTAGCAGCAAGGATGTAAATGTAACGTCCCAACTCCAGGGACCGTTACGGTGTGCCTTGTAAACAGTGCTAAACTCGCTAATCGAGTTATTTGGCCAAAATCGTGTAACTAAGTATGATTAGCGGTTTAGGGATTAAATTTTTTGGTTAAGATGTAACGTTTCATTAGAACGTTTAATATATATGTTGGGATCCCAAAATTATAATTTCAGAGTCTACTACAAGAAAATATTTACAACAGGCCGTTCTATGCGGCAAAACAGGGTTTAACCCTAGTTCCTCTTTAAACCTCGGCCGTGGCGGACGAGCAGCTACATATGTACACGTCATCACCTAAGCTCTCCAACTCAAGGATGGTCCAACTTCCTTTTGCCTTCACCTGCACCACATAGCACCCGCGAGCCGAAGCCCAACAAGAAAACACAATATAACATGATATAATATCAACAGTGATTGTATTACTTATTCATGACCAACAGTCCAAACAAATAGGTGACTATCACAAAAGTCACAAATATGGGGACAACACCCTTTAGCCATGTGATGATAGGATCACCAGGGCTTAACAGATATCAAAAGTCACTAATATGGGATCAACACCCTTTAGCCATGTGACGATAGGATCACCAGGGCTTAACAAATAAGTGAGCATCTCACTAGATTTAGCAGGATAGGTGCAAAGTTATTAGTCACCAACATAACCTTCCTCCCGACTCTAGAGTCGTAACTATGGAACAACGTTCCCTAGCCATGTGACAAACAGTCACCGGGGCCATATGCCCTAGCTCTGATTAACTAGTCTCAGACTAGCCAAGCGCATATAAATTCGTCGACCTTAGGGTCGGTCCAGCGTTAATACCCCATATGAGTCATTCTTGCTGATATCGATTAGATCTAATCTTCATTTGGCTCGACGTTCATAACGCTATGCCATTTCTGACTCTTAGGTCAGTAAAACACGACCAGTGTTCAACCCATTGTGAACTTGACTAATAAATCACAGCCTCACAAATGGTTCTAACACCATTGCCGATTCTGACTAATAAGCCAGTGCCATACACAAGTAAGCCATGCCACCAAACATATATCACATGTCCAATATCCCTATACAAGGTATTCAACATGCTTATTTAGCAAGTAGTAGTACAATTAGGACCATGCATGAACATAGAGGCTCAAGCTCTGAATGATATCATACTCAGTATACAAAGCATGTCCTAATCACATGTTTCTCATGCATCACATGCATTATATTTAACAGTCCAACATGCACCAATAATAGCCATGCATGTCACATTTAACAATCAACCAACATGCATCAAGTATAGCCATGCATGTCACATATACACAGGGTGCAGTTTTCTTACCTTCGGTTCGAGTGAGAATTAGAATGAGAACGACCCCTGAGAATGATCGATCCTTAATCCTTTAACGGTCACTTAGTCACAACCAAAACAATCTCCAATTAATGAAAATTACCAAAGATAGGGTCTTAACCCAAACCCCACTCTCGGGACCTCGAAACATGGCCACACAGCAAGTAGATTCAATCCCGAGCCTTAAGGATTGAAACCCCGAGCCAAAAACCCTTAAAAACACCCAAAACAGGGTTATGAAGGAACAGGGTAGCACTACAGCGCTGCCCTCCTAGCGCCCCAGCACTCAAGACAGAACCACAACCGCCCTACTGAAGCCCTGTGTAGCGCTATAGCGCCCTCTGATGGGCGCTGTAGCGCTACCCCCAGACAGAGCCACCTCTGAAACTTTCTTCTTCGATTCCTTCAATTCTAACTCGATTCCAATGCTTCAAAATCCCATTTTTGGTGCCAAATGAACCCAAAAACCATCACCACATTTCCTAGGGACCACAACCCCAAGAACCCTAGCCAAAACTCCAACCAATTCCCAAGTTTCCAACCCAAAAACCAGCTGAAACATAACTAAGAAAATAGAGCAAAAGCAAGAGTTCTAGTGGCTAGAAACTCACCTCAATCTCAGCAACACACCCTCTTCAATGGTGGAGCATAACCCTAGCTTGGCTAAGCTTGGTTCCTTGGCTTAATTCCTCAAACAGAGCTCGAAAATCCAAAGAGAAATGAGAAGGAAAATCTATCGGGAGAGAAGGAAAAGAAACTCTGTTTTTGTTACTCTTCTCTACAGCCTTAATGGCTGATATATATCCTTTGAGGGGAAAGGACCTAAATACCCTTAGGTCTAAAATAAAACCTTAACAGCCTCCAAGGGCAAAATCGTCCTTTCGCACCTATTTCATTAATCACAATTAACACCCTCAAACTCCCGCTATTCACGATAACCTCAAACACCAATAATCCATATCCCATTACCCTTTAAGTCCCAGTAATGCTCTAATCATTAAATTCACCCCGAGACTCACCTCGAGCCTCGAACTTAAACCCGTTATGACTAGACCGAACACTTGCATTTCATGATCGTCTCATGCCGAGTAGCTCGAACCAATCCACCTTATAATGTGGCTATAATAATTAATCACAAACATGCACCCAAAATAGACAATTACGCCCACAGCGGTCAAATTATCAAAATACCCTTATAATTATAAATACTCCCATATGCACGCATTTATCATCATATAATAATATAATTCACATAAACATGCATATGATCATTAAATAACATCATAATTCAATTATGGTCCTCCCGGCCTCCTAATCAAGGTCCTAACCCTTATTAGGAAATTCGAGGCATTACAATAAAGCTATTGGATTCTTTTGGAACATGGATTATGGGATTCATGCATTGGGAATTTATTGAGATTCTTAGCTATGCAATGGTTATAACTGTAAGAGCTCTTGATTTTGTGTATCTTATGTGGTACTATAATTTTATAGTATTTCCCCTAATGTTCCTTGTAGTCTTGCACAACACTATTGTTGGCTGTATAATCAATATTCATAACGAGAATGTCAGAGGCTCAGTGATGCTTTTTCTGACCATATGCAGATGTAAATATGTTTGTGTTGTTCCCTTAAATTCCTAATTCTTGGGTATAACACAATTATGTGCATCTGACACTAATGCATCTGGAGCATTTGAAAAAACAACCACTTGAGAGCCAGGAATTATTGTTTAAATTAAGAAAAAATAAATTTACTCTCTTTTACTTCATATATTTTAATTTCCTAGCCAAAGTTAAATGATTGCTTATAATGAGTCTATTTTTCAGTGGAAAAGAGGCATTTTGCTGGTGACTCTGTTCTATTTATCAGGTATGATGAACTGAGGATATATATTCTTTATGAACTGTAAAGTACTTTTTGTTTAAACCTTTTTAACTTCATTGTTTGTGATCAGGGATGAAAAGCAACATCTACTTCTCGGTATTAGACGAGCTTACAGGCAACCTACGAACCTGTTACAGCTCCATTTTTAATATTCCCCCTCCATTTTTCAGATCAAAATGTCCCAGACAACTGGGAATGCCAAGTAAGAGATTCAGAATATAACCATTCTTTGATTTTTGTTTTTAAGAGAAAAATCAGTAGATCTAACCACTATTATTTGACATAAAATAGTCTCACTTTTGTAAAAGAATGGAAAATGGCTTAATGCTCATTTCTTATTAGTTATTTTGGAATATAGTTCTTATTTCATGTAGAATGTTAAATTTTTGTAGGAGTTGGCGAGTGATGTTGCACACTAAGTTCATGATGCCAAATTTCCACAAGAACTTGTGTTTTTGTAAGCATTGGCAACAAAGACGAGTGCACAAAGGATGATGAATTGAAGGATGGAGCAAGTTTCATGCATGGTTTACTTTTGTGTATCTTGTAATGTTTCTATTTTTCATTTTTGAAGTAAAAAATGTTCAAGATTATAAAATTTTATTATGTTATGCTTTCAAATTTAAGTTAGAACTAATATCTCATGAAGTAGACATATTCATGATTTTAATTAGTTATTGTTTAATGTAATACTTATGGTTTATCAATCTATTGAGAATTACATTTTATGATTAATTTTGATTTTTTTTTTATCAAAATACAATAATGAAAATCTTTTAATTTAAAAAAAAAAAACTTATAAGTGTCCTTATCACAATAAAAAACCTTAATATGTTGTGATTTAAAAACATATTATAAGCGTAACAAAATGTTATGGTTTATATAATATAACAAACTAAAAATGCTATCAAAATAATCAAATGTAACAGTTGAAAAGTGTTATGCAAAAAGTATAAGATTCAACTTCAAATTTATAACCAAATACTTTAACTAAATGTTATTATTTGAATATTATAGCAACTAAAAATGTGTTATTGAATAGTTTAAGATAACATCGAACATAACATTCGAATACTGTTATAGAAAAGACATGACTTTTAATAACAGGGGCTGTATTAGCGTTTTCAGAAGCGTTATCAATACTCCCGGTTAGCAGTTTTTAAGTGTTATGAATATTGTTTTTTCTTGTAGTGACATTATGCTAGAAAATCAGAACCTAAAAAAGCATAATACTAAACTTGAGAGTCGTCAACGGCGTCAAGATCTCTTGCTCAGTGCTTTGTTGAAGCAGGTTGGTGAAATGACTCCTGGTTTTACTGTTGACTTACCAGAACAGGATTCGGATGAGGACGATGATGCTGACGGGGGCGGAGATGATGAGGCGGGCAGTACTCATTTGTAGAACTTTTTTTTATTCATTTAAAGTTTAATTTATTAGACATTTATTTTACTAAACTACTTTTATATTTTCATGTTTGGTGGAGACAATAAATATTAATAGTTGTAATTTTTTTATTTATTTATAAAATTTTAATTTTAATTTTAATTTTATTTCTAATTAAATAATATTACTAAAAAATTAAATAATTATTAATATATTAAAATCGAAATTTATTAATTAATATTAATATATTGAAAATAAAATTAGTAATATAATCAAAAAAATTATTTAAAAATTACTTTTACCGGCGCAAAATTATGTCGAAAAAAGTCTCAACCCTCACTGCATATATACACCTTTCCTGGCGCAAAAACGCGCCACTAAAAGAGTCAACTTTTGCCGGCGCATTTTTGCGCCGCTAAAAGTGTTTTCCATAACAACGTGACAAAAATTTTTGCCGGCGCATCCTTATTTTTTCCGGTGCATTTTTTCGTCGCCAAAAGATACCATTGCTGGCGCATTACATTTTGTGTCGACAAAAGTGAAATTAGCGACGGGGTACGTCGCGGACCTTTGCCGACGCAAATTTGCGTCGGCAAAAACTATATGGCTTTTGCTGGCGCAACACCTCACTTTTGCCGGCACAAATTTACACCGACAAAAGTGAGGATTTTTGTAGTGACATATATGACAACTATTTATATACACTACTTTAGTTAAGTTACTTTTTGCTTTGGTTTATTTGTTATTTTCTCTTTTTGCTTTCTCTGCTATGTACTATTTTCTTTTCAAACAACAATATAAATATTTTATTTTTGGTTTTTGGTTATAGCTTTAGTATATATATATCATTATTCACTATTACAAAAAAAATATCATTTATGTTTCTGTTTTAGGGATATGAAAGACTTTTTCCACCCCTAGGCACAGGTCATAAAATGTGGGGTTGTAAAAAGTGCCCACTTTTCATGTTCGTCTTTGCGGGACATGAAAAGTGTGCACAGATTTTAATTAAACATTTTTTTTGTATAATTAATTTTATTTAACATTTAATTAAGTAATAAAATAATTAATTTTATTAATTAATTATAAATTATAAATGATTCATTATAAATATTTAATATTAATATTGATAGTTAATATTATTAATTATAATTAATTATTTATATAAAATAATAATAAATGTAAATATTTTTATTATTATTTTATTAATTATGTTTTAAAATGTAGAGTATTAAATTTATAGAAAGAAGAAATGTGAATTATGTTGTTTGAAAACGATGTAAGACTTTTTGTATGGAAATTTTGGTCATATATTTTCATGGGGACATGAAATGTATTTTTTTTTTGTTAAATGAGATTTTACGTCCCTATTGGGGGACATGAAATGTATATAAAATGAGATTTCACATTCCCCAATCACGTCCCCTATCGGGGGACATGAAAAATATTGGGCTTATTTTTCATGTCCCACTAAGCAAGACAAGAAATGTCCATCTATACTTTTAATGACTTTCAACTATTGTGTAGGACATAAAAATGTGCCGGGGAAAGTCCATTATGTAGTAGTGATTATTACTATGTAGCGAGGGGCTATATAAAAAGTTTTCTACTTTCAATCTAATTCTAGGATATACTACTATCCTCCAGAGTGAAGACGATCATGACATTACATATAGCTATAAGAGAAAATTATATCCCTTATTCTTGTCGGGTACAATATTGTGAAATAGTACGTATTAGAATATCATTACTAGCTATTGTTAGGGAAATAATTTAAAAATAAGTAGACAAGTTCAACCATACAATCATACACACAATATCAAATAATTTCTTACTATGAATTTAAAAATAAACATTCACGTATGTTTGCAAAAATAACGTATTCATTAATGTACAACGATGTAATAAACTAACATGAATAATTGCTGCCTTAGGATCAGCTAAGTGTTCACTAGTTAAGATGAAACCATCTCAACTATTATTATAACGAGACATCTCATATCCTTAGAATAACTAGTTATCGTTATTTTGTTCAAAATATATCTAACCAAAGTAGATATATTCTCATGAGTGTGACCTACTATTTTGGCTATAAGACTACTTAAATCATGAGTGCCACATTAAAGTAGCTCAAACATGAATGGCATCTTGAAAACTTATCGTAGGAGGTCTTCTTGTTAAAAATCTTAGACAAACACCACCCTTAAGGTGACGATCAAGCGCCGCAAGCCATTGCCTAAGTTCAATGTTTTTCAACTAATAGCAGAGACTTCAGATTATATAGCCACAGAACCTTATATAGTCACAGAACCTTCTCCAGCTCACTATTTTAGGATTGAGGTGTCTTCTATTATGATATCTCATCTCTTAATTCTAAGTGAATTTACCAAGATTTATCTATTAGATCTAAATCACTTATGAAATTTGAATTCTAACTCTTAAAATTCTAATGATAGTATATTTAGAAACCCATTTCTAAATTATATCTTCCGTAGATTTTAATTTGATTGAAAACTATAAACATATTGACGTATCAGCTTTGCTAGCTTATTTATAATATGATATCACCCAATTTAACTGATTTATATCTAATTTCATATTATGTGATTCCTGTTAAAGGAAAGAAAAATAATACTACTTTTCTACCCTTAGGAAAAAAACACAGTAAGCAAAGCAAATAGTATAATATGTAATGTAGATAATTCTATTCTATATGGCATGTGTGACATTCAAATATAATAGCAGTTAAATAATCATACGTTATAAAACACCTGGGTGAACCAAGTACTCGTAGCTTATTTCTAATGAAAACATACAAAACTTATGCACCAAGACACATCTTGGGCTTTGAATGGTCTTGTGGTCTTCAGGGACTTTGTTATCTTGAATGGGCCTTTGGGGTTGGGTTTTACCTATTGTTTGATTTGAGATTACCTAATTTCCTAAATTAGGACTTTCGAAAAATCATCCTTTCCTTAATTGAATTAAATAGTTTCTTGAAATATTTATTTAGTTTCTA
The DNA here is from genome assembly GCF_963169125.1 of Humulus lupulus. Lineage (NCBI taxonomy): Eukaryota > Viridiplantae > Streptophyta > Magnoliopsida > Rosales > Cannabaceae > Humulus > Humulus lupulus. Next base: position 58,056,507 of record NC_084794.1, on the reverse strand, counting down.
TAAATAGATTCTATCCATTTATAAAAATTGAAATATTTTAAACAATTTAAGGAATTATTCTAATTTTATAATTTCTAAAATTAGAAATTTCCATTTCTATAAATGAAATCAAATCACGTTCACAATTTCAAAATTTGTGAATTTATGATCATCTCATAAACTATCCAATTTGATTAATTAAAAAGATATTTATGTTCTTATTTCATAAATGATAATATTTGACTATTACTAATTAATAGTCTATGGTCTATATTTGGATTTTATACTTTGTCATAAAATCAAATATATGATTTTTTTTTATTATTATCTTTATTTCAAAGATAAAAATTAAGTAAGACCAATTACTCGAAAATAAAGAAAAGTTGACCATATCTTTCAATTAATCAAATTAATTGAAATATTTTTTTATTAATTGTTTTGATATACCGAAATGGGAACCAAAACTTTGTTAGCCCAATAATTGCTTCAAAGAGGAGGGGTGAATTGGAGTTTGAAAACTTTTGCGAAAATTTAAAACTCAACTATCTATATCTAGCAACTTAGTGAAACTATATGCAATAAATAAATAGGTTGTAACATACATATACAAACATAATGTCATGACCCGAGCCTTAGGTCGTGGCAGATTTGTAATATCCATAACTTGGGTGGTCAAAGGTCAAAGTTTGCCCCTCGCTGAAAAATAGTCATTATAAATGATCATTTAATTTATATTAAATCGTACTATAATTATAAGTTAAAATAATGAAATAACTCCTATAATTATATATAAAAATACTAGTAATAAAAGTATGATCATTTATCATTATACATAAAACAATAATATTCCCACAGTTATGTAATCACCAAATAGTTAAATTTAATAAGTCATATACACCCAAAATAATACTTCGCATCCACCATTCCTCATCCCTAACTATTTCATAGCTCATTCAGATATACCGATCAATAGATTCGAAGTCGAATACATATATAATGCTCAAAAGATAAGACAATGACACAAAATAGAAATAGGCTAAACACATTGGCTCCATCGATAATTCATCTTTTCCACATTCGCGTCACTAGGCTCCTGGAATGAGAGAGATAGGGGTGAGCTTATAAAGCCCAGTAGGAAAACAACTAATAACATAGGACCCAAAAGTTTAATACAACCCCTGCATGGTTAGTTTTGAAAACAAAACATACATCAACATGTATAAACCAAAATATAGAAACCACAAATAATCATAAGAGCATAGCTACAAGTGCACATCACACCGTCCACTAGACCCCTAGTTCCCGTTACCCACCATAGAAAATCCGACATCCTAAACCGGGTAGCCGGACTTGATAACCACCATAAGGGGGAGGCTCAGAACACTTCCTGTATACAGATGCTAGGTCTTTACACCTACAGGTGAGTGGACACCTGATCTACCTATGATGACACAGAGACTAGGTCGTGAAACAACAACGTGCACCAATCATGATCACTATGGCTCTCATCGGTATAACCAAATGCAGGTAAACATGAAAAGAAAGAAACATATTCCCTTTATATTTTAGAAAATTGGGCAGCATAATAGCTACATTTAAATAAACCCAAAAATCATAACCTGCATAAATAAGTGAACAAAAATATATATTTGGCACTCAATGCCCTCAGAACAGATAAAAAAACATGCAGGTTAAGTTTTCAATTTTTCAAACATCTTATAAATATCAAAATTGGAATATGTTGAATGCAATTTAATACGAATAAAATAAGTCCAATAGTCTAGTTGAGTCCCTACCTCTTTAGAATTTAATCTAAGCCCAAATCGACGCTCCTAAGCTTAACGATGATCATAGAATGATTTAGTCCGATTTTAATATCACATTTTTCCTACGTGCACCAAATGAGCAAAAGATTATCATCATAGCATTCCTTATTCAAAATCATGTCCAATGACATATAATATGACTATATTTAAAATTTCAAGTTCCGGAACCTCAACCAAGCGGTGCACAATAGCGTTTGGTGGCGGTACCGGAAACGTCAATGAATATATTCATGGCATATATCAAAACGATCCTCTCGATGAGTACATCACGAAAGTACAGCTCCTTCACCCAAATGACTTCCGGTGTCGCCGGAAAATGCTTCCAAAGGGGCGAAGATACCCAAAATCTCGCCGGAGAAAAATGGCGAGTTGACCGGAATGACCTAGTGGGCGACAATCCTCTCACTATGCTGATTCCAACGGTACCACCCACTCACCGAACGGTGGTCGGAGTTCGCCGGAAACTCACCTCAAAGTTTCGACGATGAAACTTCGGGGTGATCGCACATGCGCGTCCTTGCTCCGATGGTCACCAAATTTCGGGGTTGTCGTCGTCGCGCGGTCAGGGAAGCTGCAGCTCCGGCGCGTGTTAGAAATGGTGCTCTGGTGGTGGCTGGTCTGAAGCTTGCTGTGGCTGGTTTGGAGAGAAAACAAAGGAAAGAAAAGAAAAAGAAAAAGAGAGAAGAAGAAGAAGAGGTTTCGGGGAGAGAGAAAGGAAAAGAAGAAGAAAAGAAAAGAAAATAAAAGGAGCAGTGACTCCTTTACTCAGGTGGGTCCCACCCAAAATAATTTAAATAATACTTTTTTTTTTCTTTTTCCGAGTCTCTACACATAATATACAAGAGTTTAAGGATAGAAAGTTGCAACCTCTAGTTTTTACAAGTTTCGACCGAACTAAGCCACCTATGTCCTTGGTCTTCAATGCTAAGCCTAGCTTTGAGTTCTACTATAGAACCAAGTTATGGTCTTGGCCAAACCCTTATACAACTAGGGAGTTTTTCACCAAGGTGTACCCAAACCTTTACAGCAGATTGTTTAGAGTGCCAAGCTCACTATTGATCTCTTAGATTGTTGTAATGCCAACCTCACTTACGCCGGGTTGTTTGTGATTTGGGTCAACCTTACCTAGTCTAGATTGTTGTGATTCTGGTGCCAACCACACCTTCTCCTCGGATTGTTTTAAAGTTCCAACCTCATTCTTCTTCTAATTTGTTGTAGTACTAACCTCACTATCTTGGATTGTTGAAGTGTCTGTTAGGGTTTATGCCCTAAAAGCTTGTGTAAAGACATTTTATTTACTGGAAGTTAAATTAAAGTACATTTTTCTTATAATTGAATGTTGAATTGTTGCTTAAAAAGTTATTACAAATATCAAGAAAATTCCATATACATTAATGACAATATGATCTTGTATGAGTAAGAAAGGATTGAGATCATTGATAATGAATAAAATCATCAGCAATATATTAAAGTATGAAATAATTAATCAATGGTTACAAGTATGGTTCATTAAGTATTTTTGAAATACATGTGATCTAGATTCAGATTGTTGATGTGGATAGACATCTTAGTAAATGTACTTTATATAATTAGATTATATATGATAGAGACAATGTGAATTAATTTCTTTATAACTTTATCTTTTGCCATAAGAATTTAACTCATATAAATATGATGATCATTTGTAGATCGACCTAATTCCTGAGTAGTCACGAACTCTTGTTTATGTCTACTGGTCTTTTGATTCACTTGTTAAAGTCTCTTAATATAAGGAGGCTATTGACTTTTATTTTGGAGATTCAATAGCATAAATTATTGGGAACATGCTCTTACAATATTAGAATCTAAGCTTTCCTAATTGATTGAATATTGGTTGCCTTAAGGGGTAGTTCTGGAACTTACTAGTTATTAAGCTTAAATATATAATATGATTATAAATTAACAGTTCATTAGTGAATTAATGGTACTTAAGGTATAATAGGTAATTAGAAGGGTAAAACAATAATTTTGACCAGCTCAAATTTACAAACCAATAATTGGAGGAAAGAACTACATGAAGTAATTATATCAATAGACTGCACGAGATAATTTTATAAATATTTTTCTATAATTACTAAGAGTGCAATACCATATTTGTAGTGAAGTAATAATGGAATTAATAAATAAGATTTTTTAATTAAATTTTTTAATTAATAATCTGGTTTATTAAAGTTTAGTATTATATGTCTATAGTCCTCAAGTCACCTCTATACATTACTATCTAGGGTGTGGATGTTATTGATAAGATAGATTGAGAAGGGAATTAATTTTCCACTAGAATATATAATTATATATATTAATTAAGCATACTATTAATTACCCTATTAATTTATTATATCATAATAAATTAATTAGGTTTCATAAGACAAATTTAATTTTGAATTAACTGATATACATATATATTTTATTTTAATACATAAATTGCTTGTCTCGATTGGTCAAATAAATTAATGGAAAAAAATTTGAGAACACAACATGTGTTACATGCCTTGTACGATGATTGGCGCAAGCCATGATTTAAAATTTCAGATTTGGATCGTTCAAATGTATGAGTTATAAGTTTGACTTATACTTTCATTTGTTTATTAATTTTTTAAAAAGATATTTTAATTTAATTAAATTATTTATTAAATAAATCAAATATAAACCTAATCAATTTTGATACACAATATATATTTGATTTTTTCTAGGTTATCAAAAACAGAAGATACGATACACAAGAAAAGCCTAAAAAATATAGCGACACTTTTCTATCTTCTTCTATCATTCTCTTAGCCTTCTCTTTCTCAAACTTTCTTGATCTCATGTGTTGAGTACATTAAGAGACAGAAAATTGTCCTATACATCTATGTGTCCACACACGTCCTAGTGTGTTGATGATTAGCTTAGAAGATCATGGTGTGGATCTCATAGCCTACCTGCGTGGATTTGATGTTCATTATTATATTCTAAAAAATAGTGAGGACACTTTATAGGCTACAATAGGTATTATAACTAGATCTACCTTTTGTGTTCATGATTTAATATATAGATAGTTATATTGATACTGGGACGATATTAATATAATTTTTTTTGCAATGCATATTCTGTTGCACACTTTGATTTACATGTTTAATACGAACAATGTCAACTTCACTCTATCCGGGTTGTTGATAATGTGGTGCCAACCTCACCTTACATGGATTTTTTTGTAGCGAACCATTTTTTATTTTATTATTTATTTAAATTAATTAGATTATTTTAATTGTTTATTTTTTTAAATGTGTATGTTGTGAATAATTAAATGATTGTTTTATTTTTATTTTTATTAAGTTGTTAAATTGAATGTATGACAATAATTAATATGATTTATTTCTTTATTTTGTGTGTGCATGTGTGTGAATGTGTATTGCGTGCATGATGGTGTGTGTGGGTGCATGACAAGCAAGGTGAGCATGCATGAAGAAGAGCTTGAACCTAGACTAGAACATAGAGACAAGAGATTTCATTGTTTAGAAAATTATACCAATAAAAGGGATAGGATTTTTTTTTCTCTTTGATAGCAGGTGTTCATATAGAAAAAAGGAAAACAATAAAAGAAGAGAGATAGAGAGAGAGTGGCATGGGGGGAGTGAGGAAAAAGCAAGGGATTTGTTTCCCTAATTTTCAAGGTTGACCACATTTTTATAAATTCAAAATTAAAAGAAATAAAAACAAGGATTAGTTTCCTTTTTCTAACATAGGGTTACAGCCACTAGGGCATTTAAAAAGAACATGTGAGCTTGAGAGCTCACATATTTGGTGGCAACCGAAACACAAGAGAGAAGAGAAGAGAAAAGAAAAGAAAAGGAAAGAGAAAGAGAGAGAGGCTCGTAGGAGGAAGAGGAAGGGAAACAAGGTAATGTCTAGCTATTTTTTCTTCTTTCTAAAGCTCTTCTTTTCTTCTTGATTCTATGCCTTGGTATTTTGGGTGTTTGATAAGACTAGGTGGTTGTATTGCTAGCTAAAATCCAAAGGAGTTTTTCCCTAGTCATCGTTTCACCCATTTTGTCGCAAGAGGTAAAGAATGATTGATTTGGTGTCTTAGTTCTCTATTCTTGATTATGGGTTTTAAAATATTTATTTTCCTTGATTTGTTTGAATAGTAAAGCATGCTAGGATTGTGGATTGGTTCTTGCATGATAAGTGGTATTTGGTTTTGATGCTCTTGATTTTGTGTGATGCTTGGTTCGACCATGATACTATATGAACTCTAGAAATTGAGTATTTTATTTTGATTAGCATTTTGTGTTTTTGTGATATTTGAAAGCTTTTGTGATATTTAAATCCATTATATATTTTGGAAAAAAAAATGATATATGACTATGCGATCTAAAGGGAGCATGTTATAGTTCTTATTTTGTTTCATTTTTTTTCATGCTATGATTATATGTGGGTTATTGCACTATTTTTCTTTTGGAATCCTAAGGTGTTTCAGCCAAGTGGTGTATAGGATCTAATGTATTGAATAGGGAGCATGGTTGATTTTGATTTCATTATGAGGTGTATGCATGTTGTTACTTGTTTTAGCCAAATGGTGTATAGGATCTAATGAAACCTTGTGCTACTTGTGAGGCTTTAGGTTTCGGCCAAGTGGTTTTTGAAGCATGAATATCGAAATGTTGTTTTGCTTGCTTATATCATTTCGACCTAGGCTATATTGTATGATGTGGTATTGTTTCTAAATGTGTAAATGAGATTATAAATTATTAGGGACTTGCGTAAGATGTTGGAAGGCATGTTAGATTTTATCAATGTATTGTTGGTATATTATTAAGGTATTATTTGTTATTTCCTAATTCCATGTTACATGCTGAATTTTATTTTTAATATATGTGATTAGCAAGCATGAGTAAACTAAGGGTGATTTTGGTGCCATGATGACATTATTTTAATAAATATAATTTTTAAGAAAGTTTATGAATAATTTTGAATGCCTTGATTTTATGTGTTTACGTATTCAAGAAACATAACTAAATTATTAGTATTTTGATTTTAGTTTATAGAAATAGTTCTTCTTATTTTGTTGTTTGAATAGGAAGTATGTTAGGAGTTGATTCATGATAAAAGTGATGCATGAAAATGGTTAACATATTGATTATGACTTTGTTATCCCCAAAATTTCGTTCGATGACGTGGCAATCGGATGGGACAAGTGGCAATGCATGGTCAGTAAATGACACATTAATAGTCAATAAATGCGTTGAGAATTTACCTAAGGAGTTGAAATGTTACTGGTCAGGAGTAAGTTTAGCTGACCGGTGGTGTGCCATGCCCGACTAGTGGTGTGATTTGCCATACCAGACCGGTGGTGTGTCATGCCCGACCAGTGGTGTGATTTTCCATGCCCGACTGGTGGTGTGCCATGCTCGACCAGTGGTGTGATTTGCCATGCCCGGCTAGAGATGTGACATTCCCGACCAGAGGTGTGCCATGCCCGACTAGTGGTGTGCTTTGGCTGACCGGTGAGGTGTCTTAGCCAACCATTCACTTCGGGGAATGGATTTGGTCGATCAACAGATCAGAATCTCAGGAGTTAACCGTCTAGTGACTCTTCAGTAAAACCTCAGTAATAACTTCAACCCGAATCGCTCGTAACTACCACGGTAATCTCTCAAATATCCCGAAGTAATAGCTATATTGTTGTAATTTAAATTTGTTTATTATTTATTAATTAAAGTTGGTTGAAACAATCAAAGACCCCGTCAAAACGAGATATTTTTCATGTACGATCCATGAGCCTATAAATAAAGAGCTCATGGCATCATTTTGAAGGACCTGTTCTTTTTGAGACTTGGAGACTCTCTAATTTTGAGACTTTGGGACTATTACTTGGGGCATTTTCTGAGAGAGCTTAGAAAGAAAAAGCTTGTATTCTCTAGAGAGAGAAACTCTGTATTTTTCTACTTACACTTAAGAAACTCAGTTGGCTCATGTTCATCTGATCTTAAGTATAGGCTACATATATCACAACTCTAAGTGGATTAGGCTATTACCAAAAAATTGGGGCTAAACCACTATAAAAATTACTAGTGTTATTTACTTTCTATTCAAGGTTCATTGTTGTTTTTGCGTCTACTCGCAGTTGGCCAAAATCGTGGTCAACATTTTTGGTGCTTTCATTGAGAGCCTGAATAGAAGAAACACACTATTATCCTACCAATATGGAGCCCAGGAAGCCCAGTATGTCAACTGCAAAGGAAACTGTTAGACCAGAAGGTCCTGCACCTGAGAACTCTGACACTGAGCCTAGGGTCTTTCTCGAGGAGACGACTCCAGAGGTCGAACAAATCCAAGAAGCCATGGGGGCTTTCCAAGAGGAGATGATGCAATTTAACGTCCGACAGGAGTCTTTCGCTGAAGAGATGGCCAGGCAGAGAGCTGCGTTAGAACAGCAAAGGCGCGATATGGAGGCCAAAAGCGAAGAGATCAGACAATGACAGGAGGAAGTTGACCGGAGACATCGTGAAAGAGCACTTGCTCTAGAAGCGGCTACCCAATTGGCCCAAGCCAATGCTCAAGCTGCGACACGAGCAGCCGCCCAAGGAGCACGAAAGGACAACACTAGTCAGAAGTCCTCTACTGGAAGGACAGACTCTCGGGGACCTGACCGAAGTCAAAGCAATCAGACTAGTTGGGCAGATGACAGAATCTGCTCTAGAACTGCATCAACACAAATGGAGAACTCTAAAACCCCTTTCAAAAGTCACTGGTCGGAAACCTCTCGATTAGAGAGTTACTGGTCGGATAGTAAGCACACTCCACTTGGAAACAACCAAACCAAAGCTCCTCGAGATAAAAAACTCCTAGCTACAAAGATGGACATGGTCGAGATGAGGGTGACAGTCATCAAACCGACCGGTCAAAAGAAAAATAAAAAGAGGGAAACGACCAACAAGGAGGAAAAGACTACCCAGGACGTGCCAAAAAGCCATCACTACATCCCGGCCAGCAGCATAGAGGGAGAGAGCAGGTCCCGCGTAGTAATCCCTCTGAAAAATCGAAGAGTACGGTGTTCGATCGACTAGGAGAACATACTTCTCAGAAGGATCTAAGGGACGTTATCACCAACAAAAGGAGGACTGTTCTGGTCGAAGGGCAAGATCTGAACCGCCCAGCCAGTTAAATAGAAATACTTGACGACAATGCTCCAAATGGAAATGCCCAACCAGGAGGTCAAAACCTTGGAGCCTCGTCGGTTGCACCAGCCATCCAAGCCCAGCTTGACGCGCTAACAACTGTGGTGCAGGGTTTATCAAAATGACCTTTCAAAATGGATGTTGTAAACAACAGGAATGGCGGTCCATTTTGTACCCGGATTAGAGCAGCCCAGCCGCCGACAAAATATAAAGCACCGATGTTGCCGGTATATACAGAAAATACGGATCCCATCAGACATGTTGGGAAATTTGAGGACCAGATGAAACTGCTCAGGGTAAGTGATGATTATTGATGTAGATTTTTCCCGACTACATTGTCAGATACTACCCAGGAGTGGTGGAAGTTTAAGCCGAATTCAATTACCTCTTGGGAAGCATTCAGGAAGGAGTTTTGTAGACAATTCAGTGCTGCCTGGACTCCACCAGTTTATGCAAACCACTTGGCAGATATCAAACAAGGAAATTATGAGTCTCTATAGGATTATATACAGAGGTTCATTAGAGAAGCCAACCAAGCAACTGCTGTAGGAGATGAGGGGAAGATTGTTGCCATATCCTCTTAAATCACTTACCAGAGCCCTTTGTGGGATAGTATACATAGAATTCCAATTTCAACACTTCAACAATTTCTTGACCGAGTGGACAAGTATATGAAATTGGATGATGCAATCGATAAAGAGGAGAATGGCATAAACAATCCGGACGGATCGGCTGACCCTCCTAAGACTAGTGGAAATGGTCAGGATGGTGGAAAGAAACGTGGGAATAACGGGTCTAACCGCCATGAAGAAAAGAAGGCTAAGTCGAGTTCAAACGAAAAGCCAACCAAGTATGAGCCTCAGTTCACTAATTACACCACTCTTTCGACCAGCCGGGCGAAAATATATCTTGCTAGTCATGAAGAGGTTCCTTACAAGAAACCTCCACCCATCAGGAAAGAGATGAGTAAGAGAGACATGAATAAGTTTTGTCATTTCCATGGAGATTATGGTCATGACACGAATGAATGTAATCGACTCAAAGACGAGATAGAATTTCTTCTCCAGTCGGGCCAGTTGAAAAAGTATCGGGTAGAGAAATCCCAAGGAGAAGGAGGCAGCAACAATCCTAGGTTCAAACGACAAAGATCTCCACCCTTGCAACCCAAGCCTGTGGATTTTACCTTAGGCACTATATGTGGAGGTCCACACTTGGCTGGGGATAGTAACAAAGGAAGGGAGAGGTATGTCCAAACACTTCGACATGAGCTGGAGTGCTAGGATCAGTTGGGTGAATAGAGCCTGATCAGGAACGACTAGAATGGCGATCATCTGAGGATATATTATCACTAAATACCGCTTTTAGAATGGTAGCTTAATTTCAAGTTGTTTAACTTGTTATTTAAGTTTGGTTAATGAGTTGGTTATTTGTTGACCAGTCATCTATTTTTGAACAATTTTTGTTGTTTAAGACTTGTTATTAGACACGTTTTGTCCTTTTTTTTTTAATTTGCGAGTAATAAAAGAGACTACGAGCAGCGTGGTCGATTCTTGCTACAAATATGGATGTGTGTTGATTATCCGAATAGTGTTCAACTGGTCGGTAAAATCGGACATTATTCAACTGGTCGGTATGTTCAAGCAGTGTTCAATTGCTCGAATATTTTCCATATAGTTTATGTGTTTCACGAGTAATTAACTACTCGAACAGATTCGGTCAAGTAGCAAGTAACCAAGGATCTTTCAACCCCCGATCACTTGAGGGGCACATAGGGTATACTGGTATATAATTTAACACAGGCAATAAGAGCACGAGTTAAGATATTTGTTTTTAGGTTGACTTGTAAATTTTTGAAGTAAAAAAAGGCCATTAAGCTAACTTGTTTAATAAAATTTAACTAACTTGGAATTTTTAAAAATTTCAAGTTAGAAGCAGATATTCGTGTGACAATAAACATTATGCTCATAAAATGTTAGAGCAATAAGAGTGTGAGAAAGTATACTTAGTAGGGACTTATGAAATGTCTAGAATTTCTAAGTTAGAAAACTAAGTACTCATGCGAAAATTTAAGACATACATTAGAGTGACTTTACTATTCACAAAAAACTTATAATGTTTTAAGTCTAAAAAGACTTATCATGTTTCAAGTTAGCAAAGAAAAGTAAAGTATGAATGCCAACAGCTCGGCCTTACGAGAAAAATATCAAAGCTGCTAAGCAGCAGTTGTCTTCACAAAAGTATAAGAAAAAAGAGTAAACTACTAGCCAGATACACAGTTCAGCTGGTCAGGTACAAAGTTTTCCTGGTCGGGAGAGCAGATACAACTTCCCTGGTCGGCTGAGCATGTTTCACTGGTTGAGTAAGAAACTCTGATGATGGATAGGAAGCTCTCAGGTCGGCTAAGAGTGTCTACTGGCTTGGTAAACTAGTCCCTGACTGGTTAACACCATCGTCAACATCCAGGACCCTTCTGGTTGGAATGATAGAGTAGGAGAGGCAGGCACAGTGTCAGCTGGATTAGCTGCCTCCTCGGTGGCCTTTGCCTCGCATTTGGCAAGCTCTTCCGCCCTTGCCTCTTCTGAGAGAAAATCAAGGTTGAGGGGCTTGTTCAACTTCCATATTTGGTAGAAGCAATTGAAACAGGTCTCCTCATAACGAGCAAGATCAGCTTCTTTGTCTTGTTTCAGCTCCTCATTCTCACGAGTCTTTTTTTCTAGCTGGTCAGTCAACATCTTGTTGGTTTGGATTTGTTTCTTATTCTCATCAGCCAAATCCCTTAGAGATCCATCCCGCTCGACAATGGTCTACTCCGCCTGCTCGGCCTTGGATTGAAGATCTTCTTCAGATTTGGTTAGACTTTTAATGTTTGCCCGGGCTTCCACCAATTGATCATTCAAGACCTTGACCAGCTCCTTATAGTCTACTACTCGACGTTGAGCATGACTAATAGTGATGAGTCCTTGGAGTAAACCAAACACAAAATGAATGAAAAACAAAAAATATATACACTACTCTGCGAAAATAATTTCTTTGAGAAGAGAAATCAATTTTCCCCAAAGAAAGGCATTTAGGGAAGTAATAATACTTTCGAGAGATTCAAATCAAGTTGTTTTAAGTGCTGAATGGTGTTCGGAGGGATAAAGCTTAGGCATGTGTCTAAGGGGCTGTGCAATGCCCCTGAGTGGATATGTTGCGTGCTCGAGTGGCTATGCCGCGTGCCCGAGGGGCTAGAAGAGCCGCGTGTCCGAGCGGCTCAGGGGGCATGCCGAGGGGGGCGCACATATGAGGGGATGCGTGTCCAAGGAACTAGCTTATCCGAAGAGCTGCGCGCTTGCCAGGCTGGGTGTCTAAATAGCTGGCCATCAGAGGAGCTCTGTGTCCGAGCGGCGGGAGGAGGACATCGCGAGGCTGCTGTCCAAGGAGTCGCGTGTCGAGGAGCCGAGCAGGCCAAGGGGCTGCTATCCGAAGAGCTTGCATGCCCCGAGCAGATGGGAGCATTCCCGAGGAGCTGGGCACATCCGAAGCTGCGTGTCCGAGAGACTGGGCATATTTGAGGAGTGGTGTCCGAGGAGCAAGGCATGCCTCCGAGTAGCAGAAAACAAAGCACCCAAGGGCAGCAGTTAAGAAATTATTTGGGTCTCGAGGACCAAATAGGAATTTCCAATCGGCTAAGCAAGCACAAGTTTACTAAAAAATGTGGAGCACAAACATGTTTTCCTATTCATGGAGTACAACAACAAGATCAAAGAGGGAACTTCAAGGGTTTCAAAAAGTTTTAAGAAAACTTCAAAGTTCATATAAACCCATGAACCTGAAAGTGCAATGGAAGATGGGAAATTGATAACTACCTTTTTCATGGACTGAAAAGTTCAATCGTGAGTTTGCTTGAAAAAGCGGGAGAATATAAAAGGTCATTTTTGGAATTTTAAGACACAATAATTATTAAATTTACTGCGGATCCTTGCAAGGAGTTAGAAGAAAAGTTTATCATATGAGAAAATCATATAATAAACTTGGGGGGGGGGGGGGGGGGGAAATGTTATCCCCAAAATTTTGTTCAATGACGTGGCAATCAGATGGGACAATTGGAAATGCATGGTGAGTAAATGACACATTAATAGTCAATAAATGTGTTGAGAATTTACCTAAGGAGTTGTGATATTACTGGTCAGGAATAAGTTTAGCCGACCGGTGTTGTGCCATGCCTGACCAGTGGTGTGATTTTCCATACCCAACCGGTGGTGTGCCATGCCTGATCAGTGGTGTGATTTGCCATTCCCGACCGGTGGTGTGCCATGCCCGACCAGTGGTGTGATTTGCCATGCCCGGCTAGAGATGTGACATTCCCGACCAGAGGTGTGCCATGCCCGACTAGTGGTGTGCTTTGGCTGACCGGTGAGGTGTCTTAGCCAACCATTCACTTCGGGGAATGGATTTGGTCAATCGACGGATCAGAATCTCAGGAGTTAACCGTCTAGTGACTCTTCAGTAAAACCTCAGTAACAACTTCAACCCGAATCGCTCGTAACTACCACGGGAATCTCTCAAATATCCCGAAGTAATAGCTATATTGTTGTAATTTAAACTTGTTTATTATTTATTAATTAAAGTTGGTTGAAACAACCAAGGACCCCGTCAAAACGAGATATTTTTCATGTACAATCCATGAGCCTATAAATAAAGAGCTCATGGCGTCATTTTGAAGGGTCTGATCTTTTTGAGACTTGGAGACTCTCTAATTTTGAGACTTTGGGGCTATTACTTGGGGCATTCTTGGGGCATTTTCTGAGAGAGCTTAGAAAGAAAAAGCTTGTATTCTATAGAGAGAGAAAAACTCTGTATTTTTCTACTTACACTTAAGAAACTCAGTTGGCTCATGTTCATCTGATCTTAAGCGTAGGCTACATATATCACAACTCGAAGTAGATTAGGCTATTACTAAAAATTGGGGTTGAACAACTATAAAAATTACTGGCGTTATTTATTTTCTATTCAAGGTTCATTGTCATTTTTGCATCTACTCGCAGTTGGCCAAAATTGTGGTCAACAGACTTTATAGGTTCGGCACACACTATTTCTTGGTTGAAAGTTATTTAATTATTTTTAAGATAATATTGTTTCTAACATGATTATGATTATTAAACAAGTTGGTGAATAAATGTATTGTCATGTTTTGGAATAAGAGTTTGGTATCCTTTACCCACAGGGTTTCAACCGTACTAGTATTTTATGCATGAGTTGTTATTTTTGTGATTTTATGAAAATAATTTTAAGTGATATTCATGCCTATTGTTGATTACCACATAGTAGTTATGATATGTACTTAATGGGTTGTGTTTTTCTTGAGTTGATTACCACATAGTAGTTATGATATGTATTTAAAAAATCTTGGCATGATTTGAAAGATAATATGTTAGAATTATAATGGCTTATTTTTTTTGCTTATGTGTTTTGGCCTACATGCATTAGAGCTAGGGTTTTGGGATTTTATGACTTTGATGCATGAATTAAAACTCTCGAGGACTCTAAAGTTTTGGCTATAAGTTGATGATGTGTATTGGTATCATTTCTATGATTTTATGCGTGACATGTAAACATGATTATGTGTATGAGTTATGTTTGATTCTAGAAAGGTGGTGTAACTTGTTATGAGATAGATGCCACGTGTGCATGGTCCATGCACACATGGAATCTGTTTTGACGTGTTCATATGTGTTTTATAAGATATTAAGACAAGTATTTTAACTATTATTCTAGGCTTGCTGTGAAGTATTCATGCTCTTGTTTTGCTTGGACTTGAGGTAAGGAAGTTAGCTATACTTCTATGAAATAATATTTTGAATGTTTGAAAGTAAAACATGTACTTTATGTGGTAAGTTCATACAAGTATTATAATTGTTCTGTTTGTTTGAATGGTTGAATGAAAGAAAATAGTGTTGTTAGCATTATGTTTGCGATTGTAATATCTGGACACACATTTTTAGTTTAATTAAATGTTGTTTAATTTAATTATTTTATAGTGTTGTTCTTATTGTCTTGTTTACTTGTTTAATTAATTACTATCTTATTTACTATATTAGTTATTCCTTATTTATTTAATTAATTAATTAATTTAATTATTTTATTTATTTGTGTATGCTTTGATTTAATTATGTGTGTATGCTTGAAAGCCTTGGACATGTGGTGTGTATGAAAGAGAAGTGTTGTAAGATCATAGCGATTTGTGTGGATTAATGCTTAAAAGATTTGATAATATTATGGAGTATTAATGAGGATTTCTTGTTCACACTACAACTTGGATGTTTTGAAAATTTAAAGTGAAATACAAGCTGAAATTTTCGAAAATTCAAAGGAAAGAAGACGTAAATGTGAATGGCAAGAATTGTTTTTGATCGAGTGGAATCAAGAGTTGCCTTCGACAGCCATTTTCGAAAATCAAGCATGATTTTTTCTCTTGATTGATTTGATGACATAAATGGAAGGATTATCTCTTATTTTTAGCTTGGAAATTTAGGCATTCATGGGATTTGATGATGGAAAATCATTCATGTGTATAGTGCAAGGTTAAGGCTAGGTTCATAGAGGAATAAGAGGATTTAATGGTGACAGATTCTAGGAAATCATGAATGGTGATAGTGTTTGAAGAGCATGGATAGAATGAGGACTAGGTTCATGCCATTATGATTAGGATATGAACAAATCAATGGTGATTTGGATTTGTTGGTGGCAATGTTTTGGAGCCTATATAAAGAGAGAGCTTAGCTCTCATTTTTGCACAATACAAGAAGAGGAAGAAAGAGAGGTAGGCGTGAGAAAGAAAGTGATAACTCTACAAAATAGAGTTATTTTACCACATTTTATAAGTCAATAGTTGCTTAGTTCTTGAGTTTTTAATTAATTTATCAATTTTTTAAGTAATTTTGAATTTATTAGTTTTATTTTGATTTTATGTATTTTTATTTATTTTTTGTATTTATTTTGTTTAATTATGTTGTTACTAATTTATGTGTGTTTAATTTCTTTATGTAGGTGTATTTGTTGGGGCAAATGAAATGTTGATAAAATGTTGGTATAAAGAAATGAAGAAATCAAGCCCAAAATGAAAGGCCCAATCCAATTCTTGACAATGTCATGTCATCAATCCATGTGCTTCTTTCTCCACCATTGGATTTGTAACTATAGGAAAAGATGACAATTTTGAGCATGAATCCATGTGCTTTTTTTTTAGACCAATATGAGTGTTATCCTTTACCAAAGAATTTATCTATAAAGAGGAGTCTCATTTCACCATTTCAAGCACACCTTCTCTTACACCACTTCTTCCATCTCTCTATTCTCTCCATCTTTTTTTTTTCTTAGATTAGTTTTTATGTATTTTTAGAGGAATAATTTGGAGGTTCATCCTCCAAATTTTCCTATTTATGTTGTAATTTTTATTTTATTTTTTTTAGTTATGGGTTTCTAATCCACTTAAAATTATTAAGGTGGAGGATGAACCAAGATATAACTATATAGTGTTTATTTTATGTTGACCTCCCAAAATGAGCAATAAAGTTTATGATTTTTCTTCTTCTAAATGTTTCTTTCATCTATAATATCATGTATTTTAGATTGCTAGAACATATTTTACTTGGTTCTTAATTGTGCAAAAACATAGTATTCTTTGATTAAGATGTGTCATTAAATTGTTCACATCCAATGCTTAGAAAAAAAATACTATATTTTGCTTTAGAAATAACATTATTTGATTTTTTTGGTAATTTCATTAAATTGATTCACAACTAATGCTTTGAAGTTATACTATTGAAGTGAAGGAAAATCTATATTTTTGAATTAAAGAGAGCTTAAAGGAAGTATAATGTTTTGGAAAAGGTAATTAGATTAATTTCAATTATTACTAAAAATTGGGAAGTCAACATATTAATAAATATTATTATTTATATTTTGTGGATTCTAAAATATTAATAATTTTATAAATAACTATTAAAAACAAATCTTTTTAGTTTATTTATTTTAATTTTTTTTTTAGTATTTTCTTTCTTTATTTTAAAACAAAACACATCAATCTTTGGAACTAGGTTAGAAATTTATTTCATTTTGGTAAAAATAGTTTTCTCTTTTTGATTTTAGACAACTCCTTTGGGTTCGATCTCGTGCTTACACGAAAACTATTCTATAAATACGATTCGTGCGCTTGCGAGTATAAATATTTAAAACATACCCGTTTTGGGTACATCAGAAAGAGATAAAGAAAGAGAGAAAGAAAGAGAAGGTGAGGCTGAGAAGGTGGAGGTTGAGCTCGAGAGCTTAGGATTTTTCGTGAAGAAAGAGAACAAAAGGTTAAGGTAAGATCTCGATTGTTGGTTTGAATTTAGTTATGAGCTTCTTCTTTTCTTCTTGGTGGTTATTGGAGTGTGGTTGTGCGGTTTAGAGGTGTTCAAATTCCAAGAATTCAAGGAATGGTAGGATTCGACTTTCGATCTCCAAAGGTATCATTATTTTTATCATTTTTAAGTTTATGCTCACTTAATGTTTGTTTAGGTTTAAGTTTGATTATAAAAGTATGGATACTATGGATTTAATGCATGTTGTGCATGGTCCATGCAAAGAGAGAAGGACCTGTGCCTTAGATATTGGGCATGATGTTGTTCTTACAATAAGGCTCTTATTTTATGTTTAGGTTTTGATCGTTGAAGCGGAATCACTTTTTTCTTTTCAAAGAATCCTCACACGTGCCAAGGTAAGGAGGTTAAAGATGTTTTATTTATTTCTAATATTTATGGAATGCATATTGTAAGAAGATGATGTTATGTCTTGTTATGATATGAGATTATGATTTTCTATATGAGGTTTCCTTTTATGTTGATGTTTGGTTTGATTGTTCTTACTGGGCTTTAGCTCACCCCATTTTTCCTCTCCATAAGCAAGAATTGATCATGTAATGACATGGCGAGTAAGGACCGTTCCAAGAAGGTGTATATACTCTGTGAGGGGACTACATGGACGATGACGATTCTAAGAACACCATAGCTCATTTACTATTTTATGATGATATATTTTATGATATTTATGTTGGGTCATATTTTATTAAATTGAATACTTTAGCATTAGTTTTGGAAACTCGAATTTGAATTTTTTTTATAAAGATTACTTATCTTTAGCATTTGAAATATTTATTGAAATAATATGTCCTAATGAAATTAGGGTGTTATAAGTTGGTATCACAGATAGGTTGTTCATCAAAATCTCAAATTTCTCACAGAATACATGCACAAGATTGGAAGGAACCTAACTCATCATTTTGTTTGTAAGTTGTTTCATTGTATGATTTTCTTTGTAATATATTTGTTGATATGTGCAGTTACCATGCCTATTCTGAGAGCACCTAGGGAAGTCGTCCTTAGAGAAATCAGTGATATCCAGAAAATAAAAGAGGATAGGTGCAACCCTTGCCCACTTTGTAGGCTATGTAACCATATTGTGGAGATCAACAATTGAATCCAAGGCATCATGAATTGAAGGGAAGCAATGGTCTTGGGGTAAGAGAAATTTTTAGCACTTAAGGCAGCCATTAAAAACCCTAGAGCAAGGATCAAGCTCGACTCCTTATGGGGAGAAATATTGGAGGAAAAAATAGAAGACCTAGATAAATATCCAACCCTGGTCACCCGTTTTTCCCTGCAGTATGAGTTACTTATAGTAGAACATACTGTCATAGTAGAAGAAGATGGATCCATGTCGGAGGAAGTAGAGATGGTTTGGAATCGCCTTACCTCTGAACTCTTTAACCAAGTCATTTGTTCCATACCTATCATCATAGAAGAACAATTTTATAGGTGCCTTGACCTTGAGTATCCAGAGTTCCATGAGGATTTGTTTTCCTTTGAAACTGAAGAAGAATAGGGCCCAGTAATACGCTTTTGTTTTTGTCCTTCTTATTTGATGTATTTAACTTTGGTTTATTTTGATTGAATAAATGAATAATTTGATGTTTTTCTTTATTTTTGAGTTTTTTTAAAATTTTCTCGTTTTAAAATTAAGTTGTGTACCGTAGTATATTACAATGGCACCGAGAAGAGCAACTCAAGTCGCAGCTGTTAGAGGAAGAGGAAGGGGAATGGGAAGAAGAAAAGCTAATGCCCCTGGAAATCCAGTGGAGCCAGAAATCCAGGATCTTCAAGAAAAGATAGGTAGGCTGCGAGAACAACTGAAGCTAAGAGAAGAGGAAGTAGCTCGAGCTGGAAGAGGGCAACCTCTGGTACAAGCACCACCGCAACAAATGTTGTGATTGGTTAAATACATGGTGAAATTTTGTAGGCACGAAGATATGCTAAAATAACGATTTCACAAAAGTCAACATATGAAAGTTGACTTTCGGTATAGGCATTTATTAACCAACTTTTCAGGTCCAATGTGTTTATTTGGAGTATATAAGAGTACCCAAGAAGTTGGAGAGAATTTGAAGGTGTTTTGAGACACCTCATGGAGCGCTATTACAGCTCCGTTGGTGATGCGTCGCCTATGCTCAAAAGCCCTAGTGAGACGTAACTGGTGACATGTCGCCTGACATAGGGGGCGCATCGCCTGGGCTGTTACGAGGAGTCCGTACAGTTACGTGTTTTAGCTCCAAAACTTTAATTTAAATGCTATAATCTCATCGATTGAGTCTAATGAGGGTACTATACTATTTCAGGGGTCTAAATGAGTTAATTTGGTAGAATGATCACTCACCTCTCTCTCTCTCTCTCTAGTTCCAAGATTACTAGTTTTCTCCAAGATCTTCATCAAGAAAGATTGGCTTGCATGAAAATTCAAGGCTTGTGTATCCCAATCTCATTCCATTGTTGTAGCTTCAAGCATCTTTATAGAGAAGGCTAGTAATAGAGATTTTCGGACAACAAATCTTCAAGCCTTGCAACTTTTGTATTACACATAAAATCATAGCTTTGTGATTTTATATTCTAAGGGTTGTTCTTCAAGAAAGGTCCACTCTATACTCTGATCTTATTTATGTTATTTTTATTCTAAGTTCATGTTATATTCATTTAATCTTTAAGTTTCAAGATTTACATTCATAGTTGAATATGTTTATTTAAGTTTCAAGATTTGCATTCATACTATGAATATGGTTCTTGATTAGTCTATAGGGTTTGAAATAATGTATTAATTCCCATTGTTGATTGTTGAATCATAAAGTATATGCCTTATATCCCTAACAATAAAAAATCTCTATCTATAATCACTTTATTTTTGTGTTTTGCATAATCAACAATGAGGGAAATTTGTTCATCTTCTACATTCTTCAAATCCTTGGTTCAAGATTTGGTTTATGTTGAATACATAACCATGAAAGATCAAAGAAAGTTCTATTTGGAAATGCTCTACATGAATGTAGATATGGATTCAAAGTCTTCATCAACAAATGATGAGACAACTTAATGGGGTTACATGCTTAAGGAAATTGGTATCATCAAATTCCTTATTTCTAAATGTGTGGATTTCTAGGATTTGAATGAAAAGTGTTTGATGCCATATTTTTGTGAGTTTGAGATTATTGTTAATATTAAGAGTACAATGGAGAATGTTAATAAGCAATTCAAGGGTTATTGTTATACTTGTTTTGTTTGTTATGTTATTGATCATCATGTGAGATATGGTAATTGTAAAATTAACCATATTGAGATTAGGGTTAAGGCAATTGATGTTGAGATCATTTCACTTCTAAATGAATTTAATTTGGTCACTCTAATTAATGATGAGATATTTGTGGCTTTGATTGAATTTAATGCATTTAATGAGGAATGCATTGTAACTTTAATTGAGAATAATGCATTCAATGAAAAATCTATGATAACCCTAAAGAGAATTGACATGGTTAATGCATGTAGTGATGAGACTAATGCAACCTTAAGAGAAGATGAACATGTCAATGCAATTGATGATGAGATCATTGCAAAAGAAAGTGAAGATAATAAGGCCAATGCATTTGATGTTGAGATCATTGCAAACCTAAGTAAAGAGACCAAGGCCAATGCATTTGATGTAGAGATTATTGCAACCTTGAGTGAAGTTAATGAAATCCAAGGAAAGATGCAAGGATGGTGGTATGATACTTGTGCCACCATTCATGCAACCTATAATAAAACTCTTTTCAAAACCTTTGAAAGTGCAATGGTGGGACTTGAAGTCAAAAAGGAGAAATGAAAAGATATCCAAGGTACTTGGATGGGGTTGCATTGATGTGTTCTTCACTGTGAATGCCAAAAAGCTGGATACGCTTTAGAAGTTGTCCTAGGCATCTTTAGGAGAAAGAGTAGAGCGTTTGCTATTATCAATCTCGAGTGAATCGCTGCAAGGCCCTGCATACGCCAAATGTTTCGAGGGCGCCCCTCGCTAAGCCATCACCTAGCCTTGCGCCTGCGTCACCTCGATGCCCCACGTGAGACCATGTCTCGTGAGGCCACGCCTCCCCTCGCCCCATCATCATCTCACGAGGCCACGCCTCACCTCGCCCCAGCAGCGTCTCGCGAAGCCACTCCTCGCCTCGCCCCAGCAGCGTTTACAAGGCCACGCCTCACCTTGCCCCAACAACGTCTTGCAAGGTCATGCCTTGCCTCATCTTGCCCCAGTAGGGTCTCACGAGGCCACACCTTGCATCATGTTACCCCAGCAGTGTCTTGCGAGGTCATACCTCGCCTCACCCCGTCAGCGTCTCGCAAGGCCTCGCCTCGCCCCAGCAGCGTCTCACGAGGCCACGCCTCATCCCATCAGCGTCTCACGAGGCCACGCATTGCTTTGCACCCTCGTGCCTTAACCTTGATGGGTGCATGGGATCCCGCATCTCATCACATGCCCCTTGTGCCTTGTTGAAGAGGCCTTACCTCCCTCTTTTGGATAAGTGTCGCCAACGGGGCACATCTTTATTAGCAGGTCTCGTACGATGCGAAGTGGAGGGCATTGTACAAGAAGAAGTAGAAAAGATCCAGTAGTGATTTGGTACGAAGTTGAACATGGCGAAAATAACTAAGCATGCCGCCCATGATGACTAATGAGAATTTCAATGCTTGGAGCTTGTAGGAACAAGGAATGTTGGAAGGGTGAAAATGTCCATATGGCTCGAGGATGCTAGTACAGGTATGGAGTGCACCTACAAACCAAGGAGAGTCAGAGTATGAACACAATATCCACGCCAGACAAGTAGTGGCAGTACAAGGATAGTACATGGCAGGCCTCCTCTAGCATGCCTCTGACGATCGTACCAGACAAGCGATGGAGGTACAGAACGGTACAATGCCAGGAGTATTTTAGCAAGCCTCTGATGCATACGGGAGCCGACCACCACTATCACCTGCTCCACGATCACTTGCAGCCTGCATATGCAGCTCTTTGTCCCCTTGGGACCACAATGTACTAAGATGCAACAATGCTCCCCTATAAATATGGCATTCCTTCACCTGGTGAAGGGGGTCAAAAATTCAAGCATTGTAACCAAAAATCATTAAGAAACACATTCTCTCCATTTTTACTCTGAGACTTAAATCTAAGTTTATATAAATATTAGAAATTTCCTTCAAGTTTCTTTATAACTTCTCGTCTACTCTCAAACTCATAAGTTTTTCAATCTAACTTAGTTGACTAGTTCTTACTGTCAACAATTTGGCGCCGTCTATGGGAAGAGCAAGTATCAAGCCGCTGTTTTTCCATTAATTTCGACAAGGAAAAATGCCAAGGCTTTCTAGACGCATGTGGGAATCACAAGAGGTTGAGATCCACCTGGACGGAGACCAGTTGAAAGCTTCCATGAGAGACCTTCCACCGCCAGGGAACAAAGGTGTGCCGGAAGAGCGTAGGGAAGCTTCATCCCTAGCTGTCCAACCTAAGGGAGATTACCCAAGACCATCGACTGCCCCTGTACGTGGTATGGGTATGCATCCTCCCCCCCCAACCGCCAATAGCACTGAACTCTGGTCACCGGGACCCTGGTCCTTCTACACGCAAACCTGGAAAAAGCCCTCGTGTGCACTCCATAAGCTCCAGTTCAAAGACTCGCTTCTATGAAGATGAGATACGCGAGCTGCACAAGAAAAACCAAAGGTTGGAGACCACGCTTGAGAACATGCAAGAAGTATTGAATGGCCTACTGCAAGGGAAGTCAAGCATGCCCTTTCCCAAGCATAAAGGGAAGGAGCGCAGGAGGAAAAAGACCACTGTCCCCATGGATGACAAGAGAACCTATCTTTCCACTAGCAACACTCCTTGGACGAAACCCCATGAAGGCCCTAGGCCAGCAAAGTACCCTCAAGAGCAAGGGCGAAGGAACCACAGTGGTCAAGGAGGCGATGGAGAAGTCACTTTCAAAGAAGCACCTCCCGACCTAAGAGGGATGACCTGAATAGGAAAAGGTCCAACGTAAGGACAGCACCTCCCGTGGTTCCCCCCAGGAACGCAGGCAAGGGAAAGGCTAACCCTTCAGATCTTAGAGACTTTTGAATAAGAGAAGACAAGAGCTAGACTCAGAGAAGAGAAGCCTTCGAAGCAAGATAGCCACCATGTTAGGAGGACACATGGACGATGACGAATTTGATTACGAATCACCCTTCGTTAGGGAAATCCAAAGAGAGAGACTCCTAGGTAATTTCAAGGAGTCTCACATGACCCCATATAAGGGTACTACCGACCCTAAGTATCATCTGGACGCCTTCAATGACTTGATGAAACTAAGGGGAATCAATAGCCGGTCGAGATGTCATTGCTTCGCAGTCACCCTAAAAGGAGCCGCTTACAAGTGGTACAAAAGGTTAAGGCTAGGAACCATCAGGTCGTGGCAGCAATTTTCGGATGAGTTCCTGCAGCAACATCATGCTGTTCGCGACTACACTTTTCCAGGTACCAGTCTGGCGAATGTAAAACAGGGCGAATACGAGAGCCTAAAGAGCTACATCCACAGATTCAACATGGAAGCCGCTAAAGTAGGAAGTCTAACCAGAGGGGAACTCAAGATGACCGATAGAGAAAACACGAACAAGGAAGTGAGAGCGGAAAAATGCCATATACCTTCTATACCGACCTGACGGAAACCAAGGAGCATATATTCATCACGAACAAGAATCAAGTCCCTTTAAAAAGACCTCCGCCAATGAAAAATGACCGATCCAAATGAGATCTCAAAAAATATTGCCAATATCATAAAGATATAGGCCACAACATAGAAGAGTGTACCCATTTGAAAATAGAGATTGAGGAATTAATACGCAGGGGTTATCTTGGCAGGTACGTCCGAAGGGAGAATCAAAGATCTGAGGATAGGTCGACTTCACCACGAGCACAAGAGCAAGCTCCAGAAGTACAAGGAGAAGTAAGGATGGTTTTTGGAGGTCAAGGATTTGGAGGAGAATCAAGAAAGGGACGAGACAGGTACACCAAGGAAGCTAGGTGAAGTCCGCCCCTATGCACTATGAGCCTAGAACAGAGACCCCCAATGTAATGACCCAAAATCATTAATGTGGCTTAAGGGCCTTGATTAGTGTGCCGGGAGGGCATAATTGGTTTATGTGTGAATTTATTGATTTAATGCAAGATTATATGATAAGCATGCTTGTATGGTTATGTAAATGTTAATGTGATTAGATGTTATATTTGTGAGAACCACATTATTATGTGGGTGAATCTGCAACAAGCGACTTGAGGTGATCCTAGGAAGCTGGGTAGCGGGAAAGTCACAACGTGGCTAAATACTTGACTTTGGACAAGTCAAGGGGTATTTTAAGTATTGGATGGTTATTTAGGTTATCGGGTGAGGGAAATAAATAATTGGAGATATATTTGTGGTTAGGAAGTCTAGGTGGGAATACTGGAGAATTTTACAATTTTTCCCTCGGGGATGTTTCTGGCACCCCGAGCCTTGGGATTAACTTAATCACTTAAAGATAGACTAAGTAAAAGAATCAGAACATAATGGAACATAAGGAACCGACCTCCCTCTCTCTTCCTTTCTCTCTCAAAGGAAACCATTGGAATCTAAGGGAAACTCAGCTGGAAGCTCTGTGATTTGAGCTTGAGTTTTGAAGGATTAGCTCAGTTTTAGCAAAGGAATTCAACCAGGACTGAGGTAAGGATTGACTCACACTTTTTTTTGTTGAAATTCTGTGGTCTTGATTGAGTTCTAAGAGGTTTTTGGGTTTTGAAGTGTTTATGAACTTTGGTGTTGAAGGGCAGAATTGAGGCTTGAAAGCTTGGGTTATAGTTAAGAGATTGTTAAGGAAGTTGGTTCATCAAAGAAGGTAAGCTTCAATTCGTAATTTAGAGTTTAAATTCTGATTTTGCATGACTGGTTTTGATGTTTTTGAGCATGTGAGTTTTAGATATGGAAAACACGAATCGATGCACGGTCGCCTCGGGAACAAAGGTCCAGGCGATATATCGCCTATAGGGGGCGATATATCGCCTCCACCAGCATGTTTTCAAATACTTTTGAATTCTTTTCCTTTCAGCCATTCAAACTCCTTCAACAGTCCAGCATCTTCTGAACGAGTCTTCAGCCTCTGCTGAACGATTATTCAAATGATTTTCACCTAAAAAGCCATTATTTTTATTCAAGTAAAATCAAGATATTTTCATTCCCAAACTCTATAAATAGGACCTAGTACCCAGCCATTATTCATCATTTGCTCTAAGTTCAGAAGCAGCTAGTGTTAAGTGAGTGTGAGAGTGTAAACACTTGGTTTGGGGGAAAAACTATAAGCTTAAACATCATAAGCTTATCAAACACTTTGGGAAGTGAGTTCTATAGTATTTCGGTGAAGGTTAGATTGATCTTGCAATCTTTGAGGTAAACCCAAAACTCTAGTTCCTTTCTGTATTTTATGTTATTTTCCTTTCTCAAAACCTTCTACTCAGTCCCCTAACCTTATTCTTATTTTGGTTAGGGAATCCAAGCTCTTAAGCATATAAGTCGGTAAGTATGTTTTTTTTATGGTTTAGTCTTTCCATCTCTTTCATTTCATCTCCTTTCTTAGACTCACTCTTTCTTATGGTTTTAGGAGTGTTCCAAAAGTCCCAACTCAGTCCATAATCCCGGTAACTTTGGTAAGGAAAATAGGCTAGAATCAACATGTTATGTGCTTATGTTATCTATATGTTTTATGTTATTAAAAGTGTTATGATATGTATATGTGTATGTTTGTAGGCTTGGGCATATGACCCATATGACTAACAAGACCCCAAATGGGTTATGGGCATATGGCCTACTTAGCTAGTAGGACCCCACTAATCCCATGGGCATATGCTTGTTTAGTCTATGGGACCCCAAGTAATAATGGCCATTATAATAAGTGTATGTTATATGTATTATGTTAAGTCTTTATGTTTTTCTTATGAAATTATGTATATGACGTTGTGTTAGATTTTCCTTACTGGGCATTAGGCTCACTCCTTTCTGTTTATGTGCAGGAAAATAGCTTAGAGGCGGTAAGATTCGTGGTGCTTGGAGGATGTGTATCGATGATGAATGGAGTCAAGGGGCCGAGCATTAATCGATTCGAGGATGTAGTTTCGGTTTTATGTCTTTTTATATGTATTTTCCGCACTAATTATGTAATGTTTTATTATTTTAAATTATGTTTTTTTGTTTTAAAGACAATGGGATCCCATATCCGTTTTGGTATTTACCTTGTAAATAACTCTTATTTTGCAAGTTATTCAATAAATTATGGTATTTTCGCAAATGTAAGTTCTTTTAAGGATTTTTTGTATAGTTTCGTTAATGGTCCAAATAGTCTAGATTAGTGGGTCATTACATGCGGCCCGTGTTTAGTTCTGAGCCCAGGTGGGCTTTGTTTGGGGGCTATGCCGCAGCATGGGAGGCTTGAGCTGTGAACCTTAAGGGATTTTTGGATTTTAAGCAAGGGAATTTAACCTAGGGTGCTCAGGATTGAATCTATTACCATGTTTAGTGGAATTCAATGTTTCGGAGACTAGAACTTTGTCTAGGAGCCATTTTACGATTATTGATGGTATCCCTTATCTTGGTTGTGACTAGGTACTAAGCTAGGGCTCGGGGATCGGATCGTCCTCAAGAGGCATCGCTCATAGTCAGTACACTTGGGAACTAAAGGTAAGAAAACTGCACCCGGTTGTGGTTTCATAATGGGACTAAGGGTTCCCTGACTTGTGTGCTTTATAAATGATGGTATCATGCCATGTAAATAGTAAACAAAGGGCCTAAGTGTGCCAAAGTTTACATTAGCGCACAGGGCGCGGCTCGGCCACTAGTAGTTGAGGACAGCTTATTATGCACTGAGCTTGGTTTAAGCGGGCCGGAGTCAGTGGGGGTAAACAGAGGGTGCGGCCTAAGTTGTCGGCCCTAATTATCATGTGACTTGATTGTTATTAATGATTGGTAAATTTGTTATGCTGAATAGCTGAGTGTTGATTAGTTGAATCTTTGGTTCTGATTATATGCTATGTGATTAATGTGGAATGTCGTATTTGATCATGCTTAAAGGGTTATTCAACTGTTATCATTGTTTTTTATGTAATGTTATGTTTTCTTGCCGGGCCTTGGCTCACGGGTGCTACGTGGTGCAAGTAAAGGCAAGGGAAAACTTGATCAGGTCTGAATTGGAGAGCTCTGAGAGCAGAATGTACATGATCAGCTACTCAGTCATCGTGGTTAAGGAGAAGACAGGAACAGGAGAACCATAAACATTTGTTTTGCCCTTAGAGCGGCTAGTGGTTGTTTGTATTTTGGAAATTTTGTAAACTGACTTTTAAACGCTAATTCTTTTGGGATCCCACGTGTAATAATGTTTAATTATATGAAATGTACCTTTTGAGACCAAAACCTTTTAACCCTAGCACATTTATGGTTTTAGTGACACGTTTTTAACTAAATGGCTTGATTAGCAAGTCCTGCACCTTTACAATTACACAGTGTAGCGATCTTGGCTATCTAGGGCATTACAACTTGTTATCAGAGCGTCCTAGGTTTAAGGGCTCCTGAAGACCGGCTGGACATGTACATTCTCTGCTAGAGACATGCTCAATTAAGGGTTTGGTAATGTGTATATGTGCTTATATGCTTGGAATGAATTATGAATGTTATTATCTGTTAGATTAATAGGAAGCATGAGATATTGATAGTGCCTGGCTCTTGATTGCTGTGTGAGAATATTGAGGCGTGCTTATTAGCATCGCCGTGCATGTAAATGAATATTTGAATCATTAACTGCATATTGTGCATGGATGAATGCTTATATCATAGCTGTTGTGTGGAAAGGTTGAGGCATGCTTATTAGCAGCTGGTGCATGTGGATAAATGCCCATATTTTGATTGTTTGTGATTGGTTATGTTCCTTTGTTGGATTTTGGATAAGCTTTTACCCTGTCATCATGGTCTGATTGCAGATTGACTTGGATAGCTATGCGTCCAAGAAAATCTACACGACTAGCCGGCATTAGGTCTGGGACCGAGGGTGATGACCAGGGCCAGATTCCTCCGCCAGTCCCTGAGAACTGGCAGTAACTTATGGCAAATATGCAAGCGCGGTTACAAAGCCAAGATGAACAGATTCGTCTGCTGCAATAGCAAGCTACATCAGGGAGTGTTGCCCCTATCGTACCACTTGCAATGGTACTAGTTGTACAGCCAAGGGAGGTTGGGAACAGGTGGGAGCCGTTGTATGAGCGGTTCCGGAAGCAGCATCCCCTGACTTTTGAGGGAGGACCTGATCCACTGAAGGTTGAGCAATGGATGACTATGATTACTACTATCCTGGACTTCATGATGATAGAGGGACATGACAGAGTGGCCTGTGCCACTTATATGTTGAGAGAGGATGCCCGCATTTGGTGGGAAGTGGCTTCACAGACCAGGGATGTCACTGCTTTGAGTTGGGAAGGATTTAGGGACTTGTTCAGCCAGAAATACTATAATGTTTCATCAGGGCAGCAAAAGTTAATGAGTCCGTGGGTTTGGTGCAGGGCAACATGACAGTCACTGAATATGCCCTGAAGTTTGATAGACTTGCGAAGTTTGCACCAGATCTTGTGCTTACTGATGCTGCTAGGCAAGATAGATTCATTAGGGGGCTTAATTCTATGATAGCTCGGGATGTTAGGATCACAACAGTACCTGGGGGAACAATTTATGCCCAGGCCGTTGAGAAGGCTCTTACCGCTGAGGAAGCGGAGAACAAGGTTTGGAAGGAAAGTGCGGTGAGGCATGAGGATCGCAGAGTGGTGCCTCCTTATTCAGGGACAGGTAGGGGCGGAGGCCCCAGTGACTTCAAGAGAAAGACTTCTGACACTTTGACCGCTGCTGGTCCTGATAGGAGGGGTCGGGGTGGTCAGGGTGGCCATCAGGGTGGCGGGGAGGCGTGGCGGACCTATCCAGAGTGCCCGAGGTGTAGAAGACGCCACCAAGGCGAATGTCGGGCCAAGGCTTGTTTTGTGTGTGGAATAGCGGGGCATCTCATGAAAGACTGCCCAACAATGAAGAAAGGGGAAGCAAAGGTGGATAGCTTGACTCCAGCTCGAGTATTCACTTTGACTCAGGCAGAGGCCGAGGCTAGTCCCTCGGTGGTGACAGGTCAGCTTTCTAGTGCTGGCTCTCCTTTTACTGTATTGATTGATTCTGGTGCTACACATTCCTTTGTTTCTAGTAAAGTGATTGATAGACTGTGTAGACCTAGTGAGTATCGGACTGCAGGGTTTGGTACTTTATTGCCTACAGGTGAACTGGTAGTTTCTAGGAGATGGATTAGGGCTCTGCCAGTGATGGTTGATAGTATGGAACTT
Source organism: Humulus lupulus (assembly GCF_963169125.1). Lineage (NCBI taxonomy): Eukaryota > Viridiplantae > Streptophyta > Magnoliopsida > Rosales > Cannabaceae > Humulus > Humulus lupulus. Next base: position 58,026,710 of record NC_084794.1, on the reverse strand, counting down.
TTGGTAGATTTGATTGAGTTAGACATGGAGGATTTTGATATGATCTTAGGGATGGATTGGTTGGTCAGGTATGGAGCTATTATTAACTGCAGGAAGAAGATGGTGACTTTTGAGCCTGAGGGCAAAGATCCTTTTGTCTTCGTGGGTGCGGTGTGTGGACCCCGCGTACCTATGATATCAACATTGATAGCCAGAGACTTGTTACAGGGTGGATGTATAGGTTTTCTGGCTAGTGTGGTGGATAGTACTAGGGTTATGGCAGTAGGGTTGGGAGAGACCAAACTGGTGTGTGAGTTCTTGGATGTATTTCCTGAGGATTTATCAGGATTGCCGCCGCGTAGGGAGATTCAATTTGTGATTGAGTTAGCACCGGGGACAGAACCAGTATCAAGGGCACCATATAGGATGACACCAGCAGAGTTGAAGGAACTAAAGATACAGCTGCAAGAACTTTTGGATTTGGGATTCATCAGACCTAGCTACTCTCCATGGGGCGCTCCAGTGTTGTTTGTTAAGAAGAAAGATGGGACTCTGAGAATGTGTATAGATTACAGGGAATTGAACAAGTTGACCATTAAGAATAAGTACCCTCTACCAAGGATTGATGACTTGTTCAATCAGCTGCAGGGAAAGACGGTGTTCTCAAAGATTGATCTTCGATCTGGTTATCACCAGCTGAGGATCAAAGATGAGGACATACCAAAGACGGCCTTCTGAACGCGGTATGGGCACTATGAGTTCTTGGTCATGTCCTTTGGTTTGACCAATGCCCCAGAAACTTTCATGGATCTAATGAACAGGGTGTTCAAGGACTTTTTGGATCAGTTCATCATTGTCTTCATCGACGACATCTTAGTGTACTCCAGTTCAGAGGCAGAGCACTAGCGACATCTTCGATAGGTCTTACAGAGGTTGAGGGAGCATCAGTTACATGCCAAGTTTAAGAAATGTGAGTTTTTGTTGCCTGAAGTGACTTTTCTTGGGCATATAGTTGGCGCAGAAGGGATTAAGGTAGATCCGTCCAAGGTGGAAGCAGTGAGAAATTGGCCAAGGCCAAGGAACGCCTCAGAAGTGCGGAGTTTCCTCAGGTTAGCAGGTTATTACAGACGGTTTGTGGAGGGATTCTCAAAGATTGCTTCATCAATGAGAGAGTTGACAAGGAAGAATCAGAAGTTTGTTTGGTCAGAAAAGTGTGAGAACAGTTTCCAAGAGTTGAAGCGACGGCTTATTACTGCACCTGTGTTGAGCCTTCCTTCGGAGGAAGGAAAGTTTTTAGTATACTGTGATGCATCGAGGATGGGTTTAGGCTGTGTATTGATGCAGAATGAGAAAGTTATAGCTTATGCATCGCGACAGCTGAAGGTGTATGAGCAGCGGTATCCTACCCATGATTTGGAACTAGCAGCAGTGGTATTCGCATTGAAGGTGTGGCGACATTACCTGTATAGGGAGAAGTGCGAGATATACAATGACCATAAGAGTTTGAAGTATTTCTTCACCCAGAAGGATCTGAACATGAGGCAGAGGTGTTGGTTGGAGCTGGTTAAAGATTATGATTGTGATATTCTTTACCACCCAGGGAAAGCCAATGTAGTGGCGGATGCGTTGAGCCAGAGGGGCCCAGATCAGTTGTGTAGTTCCACCCAGATCTCGAGAGAGTTAGCTGATGATATGGCCAGGGAAAAGATAGAACTGGTGGTAGGCTAGTTAGCCAATATTACTTTACAGTCGACCCTGCTAGAGGGGATCAAGGAGGGTCAATTGGTGGACGCGCAGTTGCATGAGGTTGGACAGCATGTCTTAGCGGGGACAGCTAAGGATTATTCTGTTTTCGAGGTTGGTATGCTTCGATATCAAGGACGGATTTGTGTTCCGACAGATGAAGGGATCAGATGAGAGATACTGGATGAGTCTCACACTACGCCATACTCGCTTCATCCGGGTACCACGAATATGTATCAGGATCTACAGACATTATATTGGTGGCCCGGGATGAAAAAGGATGTGGTAGATTATGTGGCCAGGTGTTTGGCATGTCAACAGGTGAAGGCTGAGCATCAGTGACTAGCGGGATTACTTCAACCTTTGGGTATTCTGGAGTGGAAGTGGGAGGACATCACAATTGATTTTGTGGGAGGTCTACCTAGGACAGTGGGACTTTGTGACTTGATGTGGGTGATAGTAGACAGATACACCAAGTCAACTCATTTTCTGCCAGTGAAGTCGACTTACACAGTGGAACAGTATGCATAGTTGTATGTGAGGGAGATAGTTCGTCTTCATGGGGTTCTCAAAGTATATTGTATTAGATCGAGACCCTATCTTTACCTCCAAGTTTTGGGGAGCTCTGCAGAGAGCCATGGGGACTCAGTTAAAGTTTAGCACAACTTTTCATCCTCAGACTAATGGACAGTCTGAGAGGACGATTCAGGTGTTGGAGGACATGCTTAGGGCGTGTGTGATTGATTTCGAGGGATCTTGGAGTAAGTATCTTCCGTTGATCGAATTCTCATATAACAACAGTTATCAATCTACGATCGGAGTGGCTCCTTACGAGATGTTATGCGGAAGGAAGTGCAGGTCACCCATTCATTGGGATGAGATGGCTGAGAGGAAATATTTGGGGCCAGATATGGTACAGAAGACAAATGAAGCTATTGAAAAGATTCGAGCCAGAATGCTTGCTTCGCAGAGTAGACAGAAAAGCTACGCTAATCCCAAGCGTAGAGACGTGGAATTCTAGGTTAGGGACCACGTGTTTCTGCGAGTTTCACCACTGAGAGGGGTGAGGAGGTTTGGAGTAAAGGGAAAGTTGAGCCCTCGATTTGTTGGACCTTTCGAGATTCTAGAAAGGATTGGAGAGGTGGCTTACAGGTTGGCTTTGCCACCGTCGTTGTCGGGAGTTCATAATGTATTCCATGTCTCCATGTTGCGGAAGTATGTTTCAGATACGACACATGTGCTGAAATATGAGGACTTAGAGTTACACACAGATTTGTCCTATGAGGAGCGACCAGTTCAGATTTTGGATTAGAAGGAAAAATTTCTATGGAATAAGACGATTCCGTTAGTTAAAGTGTTGTGGAGAAATAGCAAGGTTGAAGAAGCGACCTAGGAGTTAGAGACAATGATCCAGGATCAGTATCCTGAGCTATTCAGGTATATTTTGAGGACGAAATTCTCAGTAGGAGTTGATAGTTGTAACGACCAAAAATCACTAATGTGGCTTAAGGACCTTGATTAGTGTGCCGGGAGGGAATAATTGGTTTATGTGTGAATTTATTGATTTAATGCATGATTATATGATAAGCATGCTTGTATGGTTATGTAAATGTTAATGTGATTAGATGTTATATTTGTGAGAACCACATTATTATGTGGGTGAATCTGCAACAAGCGACTTGAGGCGATCCTAGGAAGCTAGGTAGCGGGAAAGTCACAACGAGGCTTAATACTTGACTTTGGACAAGTCAAGGGGTATTTTAAGTATTGGATGGTTATTTAGGTTATCGGGTGATGGCAACAAATAATTGGAGATATATTTGTGGTTAGGAAGTCTAGGTGGGAATGCTGGAGAATTTTACAATTTTGCCCTCGGGGACGTTTCCGGCACCCCGAGCCTTGGGATTAACTTAATCACTTAAAGATAGACTAAGTAAAAGACTCAGAACATAATGGAACATAAGGAACCGACCTCCCTCTCTCTTCCTTTCTCTCTCAAAGGAAACCATTGAAATCTAAGGGAAACTCAGCTGGAAGCTCTGTGATTTGAGCTTGAGTTTTGAGGGATTAGCTCAGTTTTAGCAAAGGAATTCAACCAGGACTGAGGTAAGGATTGACTCACACTTTTTGTTGTTGAAATTCTGTGGTCTTGATTGAGTTCTAAGAGGTTTTTGGGTTTTGAAGTGTTTATGAACTTTGGTGTTGAAGGGCAGAATTGAGGCTTGAAAGCTTGGGTTATAGTTAAGAGATTGTTAAGGAAGTTGGTTCATCAAAGAAGGTAAGCTTCAATTAGTAATTTAGAGTTTAAATTCTGATTTTGCATGACTGGTTTTGATGTTTTTGAGCATTTGAGTTTTAGATATGGAAGTGAGTTTTTAATGAGTTTCTAGTCTAGGTTTCGGCTGGGTTGTGTTACTGGAATCATGTGAGAAGTTTTGGGATAATTGAGTTGTACAATTGGGATAGTTTTGGATGGGTTTGAGTGAGGTTTAAGAGTAAAAAATGGAGGTTTTTCTGGGTTCGAAGGGGTCGGGCCGCGGCATAGTTCTTGGTAAGCCGCGGCCCTCTGAAGCTGATGGATGCTGGAGGTGGAGGGTGGGCCGCAACATGGTCTGAGTAGGGCCGCGACCCGTGTCTAGTTCTGAGCCAAGGTGGGCTTTGTTTGGGGGCTATGCCGCAGCATGGGAGGCTTGAGTCACGTCCCTTAAGGGATTTTGCGATTTTGTGATTTTAAGCATGGGAATTTAACCTAGGGTGCTCGGGATTGAATCTATTACCATGTTTGGTGGAGTTCAATGTACCGGAGACTATAAATTTGTCTAGGAGCCATTTTACGATTATTGATGGTATCCCTTATCTTGGTTGTGACTAGGCACTAAGCTAGGGCTCGAGGATCGGATCGTGCTCAAGAGGCATCGCTCGTACTTAGTACACTTGGGAACTAAAGGTAAGAAAACTGCACCCGGTTATGGTTTCATAATGGGACTAAGGGTTCCTTGACTTGTATGCTTTATAAATGATGGTGTCATGCCATGTAAATAGTAAACAAAGGGCCTAAGTGTGCCAAAGTTTACATTAGTGCACAGGGCGCGGCTCGGCCACTAGTAGCTGAGGACAACTTATTATGCACTGAGCTTGGTTTAAGCGGGTCAGAGTCAATGGGGTAAATAGAGGGTGCGACCTAAGTTGTCGGCCCTAATTATCATGTGACTTGATTATTATTATTGATTGGTAAATTTGTTATGCTGAATAGCTGAGTGTTGATTAGTTGAATCTTTGGTTCTGATTACATGCTATGTGATTAATGTGGAATGTTAAGTATTTGATCATGCTTAAAGGGTTATTCAACTGTTATCATTGTTTGTTATGTAATGTTATGTTTTCTTGCTGGGCCTTGGCTCACAGGTGCTACGTGGTGTAGGTAAAGGCAAGAGAAAAATTGATCAGGCCTGAATTGGAGAGCTCTGAGAGCATAATGTACATGATCAGCTGCTCAGCCATCACGGTTGAGGGGAAGACAGGAATAGGAGAACCATAAACGTTTGTTTTGCCCTTAGAGCGGCTGGTGGTTGTTTGTATTTTGGAAATTTTGTAAACTGACTTTTAAATGCTAATTCTTTTGGGATCCCATGTGTAAAAGTGTTTAATTATATGAAATGTACCTTTTGAGACCAAAACCTTTTAACCCTAGCACATTTATGGTTTCAGTGACACATTTTTAACTAAATGACTTGATTAGCAAGTCTTGCACCTTTACAATTACACAGTGTAGCGGTCTTGGCTATCCAGGGCGTTACACCCAAAGCGCTTTAAGGGGGGAAATGACTCGATAACCTTCACAGAGGAAGATGCACGATGAGTGCATTTCCCCCATAATGAACCCCAGGTATTAACGATCCAACTGGCCAATATGAGGGTACATCGAGTTCTTGTGGACTGTGGAAGCTCCGTAGATATCTTATATCGCCCTGCCTTGGAGAAGATGGGCTTGGGTGTCAAGAACTTAAAACTCTGTTCGACCTCTTTATATGGATTTACTGTAGATTCAATACAACCCTTAGGGACAATCGAGTTAGCCCTCACCATGGGAGAACAACCCAGACAAACCACAGTCATGGAAAACTTCATCGAGGTAGATTATGCTTTGGCTTTCAATGCGGTATTAAGGAGACCCTCCCTAAGACAATTGAAAGCAATAACCTTGATATATCAATTAGCTATTAAGTTCCCCACTCCGGAGGTAATAGCAAGCTTGAGAGGGGAGCAGAAGGAAGCAAGGGAGTGTTATAACACTTCCCTCTGCGCCTATGCAAAACCACAAGAACCCATGGCAATGATGGTACATAGAGGCGCAAACCCACAAGAGCTAGACCCTCGGGTCACAGAGGAGCTAAGGGTCGAACCTGTAGAAGGGTGGGAAGAGATTGTTGTGATGGAGGAACTATTGAGAAAATTGAAGGTAGGAAAAAACCTTTAAGATGACATAAAAGAAAGTTAACAAAGTTTCTGAAGGACAACCTCGATGTATTCTCTTGGAGTCACGAAGAGATGGTGGGAATAGACCCTTCAGTCATGTACCATCACCTAAATATCGATCCCCAAGCAAGGCATGTGATGCAGAAAAGGCGGGCACTTGACCGAGAGAGATATGTAGCTCTGAAGGAGGAAGTTGACAAGTTAGAAAGAAATGGATTCATCCGCAAAGCGTTCTACCCAATATGGGTATCAAGCCCTATTTTAGTCCCAAAGCCTAACGGGAAGTGGAGGACATGTGTGGACTTCACTAATCTCGATAAGTCTTGTCCTAAGGATAACTTCCTGCTTCCAAGGATAGATTAATTGGTGGACGCGACAGCTGTACATGAGTTACTTTGCTTTATGGATGCTTATTTTGGGTATAACAAGATACCGATGAACCCGACCGATGAGGAGCATACTTCGTTCATAACAGACAAAGGGCTCTACTGCTATAAAGTAATGCCTTTTGGGTTGAAAAATGCAGGGGCCACCTACCAGAGGTTGGTGAATAGAATGCTTGCAAGTCAGATAGGAAGGAATATGGAAGTATATGTGGATGTTATGTTGGTGAAGACCAAAAAGGCAGAAGAACTCATGAAGGATCTTAGTGAAATGTTCAACACACTCCGAAAGTACAGGATGAAGTTGAACCTGCTCAAGTGCACCTTCAGAGTATCATTAGGAAAAAGGCTTCATGGTAAACTCTAGAGGCATTAAGACTAACCCCAAAAAAATTAGGGCCCTAGTGGAGATGAGCCACCAAGGAACAAGAAGGAGGTACAATGTTTAACGGGGAGAGTAGCAGCACTCAATAGGTTCATTTCGAGGTCCACAGAAAAATGCCTCACCTTCTTAAATATCCTAAAAGGGAGAAAAAAGTTTGCTTAGGATGAAGAATGTGATGAGGCCTTTGCAAAATTAATGGAACACCTCAGGAAACCACCCCTTCTGGCTAAACCCAAAAAATGAGAGAGGTTGTACCTATACTTAGAAGTGTCTGAGCATGCAATAAGTGATGCCTTAGTCAAAGGAGAGAAGAAGCACCAACAACCCATATACTATGTAAGAAAATGCTTGGTGGATGCAGATCCCGATATCTAGAGATATAGAAGTTGGCATATGCCTTGGTGATAGCCTCACAAAAATTAAGGCCCTACTTCCACGCCCATGCGATCAAAGTACTCACCAACAACCCTTTGAGGCAGGTCTTGCATAAACCAGAGACCCCGGGAAGACTGTTGAAATGGTCGATTCAGTTGAGTCAATTGGACATCACTTATACCCCAAGAATTTCCATCAACAGACAGGTACTCGCAGACTTCACAGTCGAGTTTACCTATCAGCCCAACGAGGAAAAGGAGATAGAAGAAAACATACTGGTTTGCAAGAAAGAAAGAAAGCTAGAGGAATGGAGCCTCCGTGTAGATGGGGCGTCCAACGAAGGAGGGGCCAGAGCTGTCATAGTAATGACTAGTCACTGGGGGGCACAAGATGTATTGCGCGATAAAGTTTGTGTTCGAGGCTTTAAACAACGAAGCGGAGTATGAAGCACTTCTAGCTGGCTTGCGATTAGACAAAGCGCTAAAGGTAACACACTTGCATATTTTTGGCGACTTGCAGCTGGTAGTGTTTCAGGTGAAAGGTGAATATCAAGTGAGGGGTCCTAAGATGGTTGCGTACCTGAAAAGGGTAAATGGCTATTTGGACCTGTTGGAGGAATATATTCAATCTCTCATTTTCATAAATATATTCAATCTCTCATTTTCTTGCTGTTGATCTATTTTTCTGTGTTGTGTTTGTATTAGATTGTATCTTCATTATTGTATTTATGATTTGTATTTGTTTTTGTTTGGATCTTTATTACTTGACATGGAAAAGTTTTGTTTGAGAATTTATTCAGGTTGATTGTATATAATCATATAATATTATGGTGTACATTAATCTTTGCATATGCGTGTAGTTGTCTCAACAATGTTTGCTTTGATTTTGTTTTCGTGTATTGTATTTATTCATTCAACTAATCATAGTAATATTTCTAAATTTTTGTATAATATATTTATTTGAAATATATACGTATATATTTATTATTCATTAGGCAATAGTGGGATTTAAAAAAAAAAGTGGGCATTTTACCTAAATATTGATTTATAAAATAAAATTATAATTAATTAAAAGGCACCCAACGAAATTTTTCAGGACACACATTGCGAGTCCTAAAAAGTATTTTTTTTGTAGAAGTGAGTGAGTCCTAAAAAACCTCAGTTTTTAAGGCTCTCAAATAGAGGACTCGCGTCCCGCGAGTCCTAAAAAGTATTTTTTGTAGTAGTGGTCTAAGGAAATAGTATGGTTGAGGAAGTTCTATACAGATCTCGGTGTTATTCCAAAAATGGATGAACCACTCATTTTATTTAGTGACTATAATGAGGCAATAGCGAATTCGAAAGACCTCGAACACACAAAAAAAGCCAAGCATTGGAGAGAAAGTACCACATTATCGGGGATGTGTGGCGAAGGCGTGATGTGAAGGTGATGAAGATAGCATTGGAGGGAAATCTTTCATATCCCTTTACAAAGATATAAGTAGAGAGCATAATTATGAAGCATGTAGATTGAATAGTTTTGAGAAACATGTCCCATTTTGTTTTAAAAGGGAAAGTGGGAGTTTATTGGGTTTTATGCCCTTATAAAACCATATTGGACATGTAACACGATTTTATTTTGTAAATAAAAGTTGCAGAAATCATTTAGTATGACAACCGTGTTGCTTGCTTATTTTAGTACATGATTATTGGAATAATACAAACATTTATAAAATCCCGAACATATGGTTAGTTACAATTATAGTGACTAGGTCACAGTGGATTAAAGTTGTAATTATATATTCAAAAGAACGAGTCCTAAGATTAGATCAGTGCATTAGATTTTCACTAATTAGGCAATCTACGATATGATCTACTTACACATTTGGGGTGTGATTTCTTGTCCAAGACATTGACCAAGTAGATAAGATCAATGTATTTGGTTACATCAGACTAGGACCAATATTGATTATTGATAGATAAATAAGTATCGTTGTTATCAAATCTAATCAATGTCACAACGTTGACCATAGGTCAGGTCGATCTTAATTCTGAGTGATAATATTCTGCTAATTATATTATTTAAATCTTTTGACTTGTTTGTTACCAGCTTACCCTACGATCTATCCCATACTTTTATCTTGGAGATTTAGTAGTGTAATTGAGTGGGAGTGTTATTCATAGATATGAAATCTATAACTTTTGTATGAGAAGTGAAAATATGATTTGCTTAATTTCTTTGTTCAAAAGGTTAAATGATTAAGATCTCATTTCAATGATTAAGTTCACGTAAATATCATTTATAAGGAACTTAGTGAGCGTTAATGATAAAATACTAATGATGGGTAAACCGATAATTTGCACATAGCTCGTTAGTGAATCATCAATAGAGGATTGACTGATTGTAATGGTTATAATAATGGATAACGTATTTGTGGTTTGGAAAATACGTTTTATGAATTCAAAAGTTCAATTACGAGTCTATAGTGGAGTCACGGAGAAATAATAAGGTAGTGAAATTATTCTTAAATAAATTCACGGTAACTTATTGGAGCTTGATTTCATAGAAGCATGGTCCCTGCATCACATTTGAGTAAATAATCTAGAATGTCTCAATTAATTGATTTAATTATCAATTAGGATTTTTAAAGTTGACTGGGTTAATTTTAGAAAATTTTATTGAGATATGAGATTTAAATAATATTGGGCATATTTATTAATAATGAAAAATTGGTGTTAATATTAATAAATAATATTAAATCACGTTTCAAATTATAAATAGTTAATTTTAATTACAATTTAATTAATTAATTATAAAATGTATAAATAAAATAGTCTTGAATTTGAGTCCATTTGGGCCTTAAATTTAAGACACATATCATAAGTCCAACCCATATGGTGTGGGCTATCCATGATACAGCTTTATTTATAATTTATTTTTTAATTAATTTAAATAAGAAAATAAGCACACGAATGTGTCTATAAATAGAGTGTTATAGCTAGGGTTTTCAGTTGACAGATGACAAAAGTAAGACGACATAAGTCAGATGACAACAAGAGTAAGTCACAGAAAACTCTAGAATCACACTCTTCTTGCCACTCTCTCTTCTTCTTCTCTTTTAGATTTCTATCTCATGTGTTGAGATCCAGCTCACACTAGTTCTAAGTTGATCAAAAATTTGGTGCGGAAGATTGTGTTGCTGATCTAGTTCAATCTCTTGATAATACTCTGCTACAGAAATGAATAAAATGTTAGAGAGATTAAAGGAATGAGTTGTTCTAGTTATGTTGCTTAATACAAGTTTCTTTACTTTACTCTGTTTTGTATCAATTTTATAGGAACATGTTTTAAGAATTTACATGTTTGTTTGATAATATGTAAATTACATGAAAATAACATAAAATCATGACCTACAGTGCGCACTACTGAATTATGTTGCGCACTACTGAATTATGTTGCATGCATTTGTTTCAAATGTATGCCCAGAGGCATATTTTGGAAATTACAATTCAAACCCTTCAGTTAAAATTTAAATATTCATAGCCGCATGAAATGACATATATACCCTCAATAGTAGCGAATTTTTTAAGTAATAAATAACCAATCGTTCACCAAAATTAAATATTCTTGGGTTGCTTGCTTTTAGTGGAGCCATTTGCTGTGAGGATGATGGTTCGTTGGCCTACCAGATTACTGATAAATTTCTGGCGTCTTCCCCCTTGGAAGTTGAAACAAAAGCTCTCCTCTCAGCTATCAATTCCTGTGCCAGCTTTGGGGGTGGACCAATGTTCAGCTCTTTTCGGATTGTAAACGTCTTGTGGATGTTATTGTCGTAAAGGAGATTCCGGATTGGACTCTTTCATCTGTTTTTGTTGAGTTATTTTCTGTTATAATTGTTTTACTAGTTTTGCTTTGTTTTGGATTCTTAGAATGGACAATGTTGCTGCTCATAGGTGTGCTAAACTTGCTGCTTACCATAATATAGTGGGCATTTTGATCTTTGGGGAAGTAGCCCCCCTATGTCTACCACTATTTCGGTTCCTTTTTCTTAGAAAAAAAAAAAACCAAAACCAGTTACTACAAGTTTTATTTAGATTTTTTTAAATAGGATGTGGCCCATACCCTATCAAAATTTTACATAACAGTTCATTTGGGTGTACCAAGTAGTCAGAGCTTTTACAATAAAATACATTATATATAGTTTAATTAATATAAAATTTGGGGCGTGACCCAATCCGTGGCCATACTAGGCGGGTTGAAATCAGACTCCATCCATATATAAATTATCAATATAGGTTGAACCACTCCACCCATATATAAACATAAGGTGATTCTACAAAAGGGGCTTCACGTTAAGCTTCACCGATGGAGTTCTTCTGTAATCTCGACCCGTGAACAGTTTTTGGTGCGATTTTTTTATGATATTGTATATTGTAGTTATTTAGAGCATTCTGTAAATTTTTAGAAAATTCTGAACAGTTTACATTATCGAAAACTAAGTTCAAACATGTTGTTGCATGCGTGACTAATTTTTTTATGCACATGGAAATTAATATTTTTGAACCAAATTTTTGATACTATACAAACTATTTGAAATGTTCTGAAATTTGCACTCTAAATAACTACAATATATATGTTCATAAAAAAAATTGCGTCAAAAACTATTCACGGGTCGAGAAAACAGAAGAGCATCATCGGTGGGGCTTAAAGTTTAAAGCCACCACATTAGATTTTTTTCTATAAACATATATACACATATATTTTTTATCAAAAGGTTGAATTATTTGTGTCATTCAGAAGGTGGATTAATTATTCATTGGCTAAATTATAAGCATGATCAATCAATTAATAGTAATAGCACAATATGCAGACTCACTCAATTGACCTCTTACGCTTTACTCTTTTGCTCTCATCACCCATTATAAGTAGTATGCATGGCGATAACTATAGGGGAGTTGCTAATAAATCACTATATAGTCCGCCGGTCAGGGGTATCAACTACTTAACAATGATGGTTGTTTATAAGAGGGAAGGAGTATCCTCATGTCATTTTCCTCCTCCAGAAATGTAAACGGCTACAACGGCGTAGTAGTAGTGCTGATGATGAACACACTTAACTGTGTTGTGAAGCAGCTGTACTTCTGAAGAGTAATAATGTCACTTATGATTGCTACTGCGTCAACGGTGGCGCCAATGACGAAAACGGCCTCATCGCAGAGGACTTGGAGTTGGAGTTTTTGATGGATTCTCACATCAGCCAAATTTTGGCAAATGAGCTGCCAAAACCGAAGACCAAAGGTACTGGCAATAAGAACGATCCTTCAAACCCCTGCGGTAAAACTGGTAAAGGTGGCCCATACTGTCATGAAGGAGCTAGAGGTATAAGAACCATCTAAAAAGTACAAACAAAGAGGTTGATCAAAACCATGATAATCGGCGTATATGGGCTTGTTATGCCATCTCTTCCCCTGTGTTAATTTCTTTCTTTCGTTTAAATATATCTAGCCCTAGCTTTCCGTGTAATCTTATTATATATATCCACTACTGTTAACAACCAGTTGTACGTGGGAACTGTATCGATCTATTATTTGGTTAAGTTCAATTGGACTGTTATTTTCTTTATTTGCTCACATTTCTTATTCAGTTTTTTCCAGCTTTTGCTACTTTGTTACAGATTTAGTTATTGATTATTATGTGATTTAATTATTGGTTACTTATATCTTATTCTATTTCTTTTATTTTTTTTAAGTGTTTTCTTAATTTCTTGTTTATTTTGAAATTGGTAACCAGTTACTAATATTGGTTGATGTTGATCCATAAATCAATCACTGAAAGAAAACAACGCAGAGTATATGAATAGAGAAAACTTATATATTCCTCTTAAGTAAACATGTTATTCGAACCCCTTTGCTGATGGGGTGAAGTGATATTTATAGATAAACTTTACTGGCTTATTACAATGTGGTCCTGAGTGACAATATAGTACTTTGGTATGTTGCAGGAGGTAGTGGTGCTAGAGTAGGGATGTAAATGGGGCGGGTCGGCCCCGCCCCGCCCCGGATCCGACCCGACCCGCTAAGCTTATGCCCCGCCCCGCCCTGTTAAGGCATTTGATGCGGGTCGGGTCAGACCCGCCCCGGATGTGATGGAGCGGGTCAGACCCGACCCGGTAAGATTTTTTTTTTTTTTTTTTTTTAATAAAATAAAGACTAATTTTTTAAAATATGTTACAATATAAAAATAAATGACAAAAAAATCTCTCATACTAGACATAAATGAGCTGCCTAAATTTTTTTATAAATGGTCTTGCATACTAAAATAAAAAAAAAAATTACTATACTTCAAAGCAAAACATCAATTTTCTCCTCTATCCCTCTTAAATATACTGTCTTATTTATATATATACAAACACACATATATATATTTGGATCATTGATCACCTTAAATAGTGGTAGTAATTAGTTTTTTTTTTTAAATTATTACAAAAAAAAAAAAAACAACAACAACAACCGGGTCGGGTCGTGATCCAACCCACTTCAATTGCTAGCGGGTCAGATCGGATCTCGTCCCGCCCCGTTATTGCCCCGGTTATATTCGGATCAGAGGAGCCCCGTCGGGTCGGGGCTCCGACCCGCCCCGATCCACCGGGTTTTTTTGCCATCCCTATGCTAGAGGAGTGGTAGTCAGCTCTATCATGTGTTAGGAGCGTAGTTGTAGTGCCACCACTATGTACGTACCGACTCGGTACTACCACTACTCTTTTGATGCAAGAGTTTCAAGCTCGTACTTTGACTTTCTCAGACTTGTATCTGGCAATGTATCTTATACCTAATGACCCCTTGTCCCTTAAAGGCATGCTTGACATTTAGCCTCTCCATGGGACTTAATGGGTATGGGTTAATTGTATATTCTCTGTCATGAAGAGCTAAGCCCAAAATCGAAGAAAAAATTGGTATGGAGGATTGTGCCCTCCTCACGTGTTGTGAGAAGGGGTACACTTTCACTATAAGCAGCGGTAGGGGGGGAGGGGTCTCCTATCGCTATATGTGAAGGGAGTCCCTCCTTGTGCATAGCAAGAGAGGGTATCATTTGTAATGCCCTACTACCCAGGGACCGTTATGGTGTGCATTTTAAACAGTGCTAAACTCGCTAATCTAGTCATTTTGCCATAATCGTGTAACTACGTATGATTAACGGTTTAGGTTTAAAATTTTTGGTTAACATACAACGTTTCACTAAAACGTTTACTTTATACATTGGGATCCCAAAAATATAATTTAAAGGTCAATTACAACAAAATATTTACAACCAGCCGACCTAAGCGGCAAGATAGGGTTTAACCCTAGTTCCTCTTTCAACCCTCGGCAGTGGCGATCGAGCAGCCGCATATGTACACATCGTCACCTAAGCTCTCCAACTCAAGGATGGTCCAAATTTCTTTTGCCTTTACCTGCACCACATAGCACTCGTGAGCCGAAGCTCAGCAAGAAAACTCAATATGCTCAGGAACAGTAATAACATGTTACCAAATCATAACAGGCATGCCTAGCAATAGTAGCCATATTCATGCATGCAAATAAGTCCAAATAATGATAGTTGTGGGCCATGCCCTCCTGTATGGATGACTATCAAGTCATTCCTAAACAGATGAGTGATTAACAATGGAGGTTCCGATAACCATGCTAGGGCTTATAGCCCTAATCAAATGAGTGATTTAACACTTGAGGTTCCAATAACCATGCTGGGGCATGTAGCCCTAATCAAATGAGTGACTGAGGAGTAAGTCACTAACATGGGTTCCGCACCCTTAGCCATGTGACAATGCAGTCACCTGGGCCTTCTCGCCCTGGCTCTAAGTGACTAGCCATTATCCTAGACAAGCACTTTTAG
This sequence comes from Humulus lupulus, assembly GCF_963169125.1. Lineage (NCBI taxonomy): Eukaryota > Viridiplantae > Streptophyta > Magnoliopsida > Rosales > Cannabaceae > Humulus > Humulus lupulus. The sequence continues at coordinate 58,011,500 of NC_084794.1, read as the reverse complement.
TTTTCATTGAACTTGAGGTCGGTCAAGCATTAATGTTCACGATGAATCATTCAATGCTTATGTCGATTAGATCTAATCTTTTCTTTTCGGCTTGCGTTAAACACGCTAAAACCGTTCTTGACTCTTAAGTCAATACCATACGACCAGTGCTCAGTACTATTGCCAAACTTGACTAGTAAGTCACAACTTCACAGTTAATACCGACACCATTCCCGATTCTGACTCATGGGTCAGTGCCATACACAAGTAAGCAATGCAACCAGGCATATATCATATGTCAAATATCCAAATGTAGGGCATTCAGCATGCTTACTTAATAGTCGCTAGCATAATTATGATCATGCACAAATGCAGAGACTCAAGCTCTGAACAATCTCATATTCAACATTCATGTCATGCCCTAATCACATGTTTCTCATGCATCACATACTGGGTGTAGTTTTCTTACCTTTGGTCAAAGCACAGGTTACCAATAAACGAGCCACAAGCACGATTCTAATTCCAAGCCTCTAGCAATAAGCTAGTCACAACCATAATATAAAATCTCATCAAAATGAGTAAATAAATACTTTCAGACCCAACCTAAGCCTCTGGGACATCGAATCCCACTCAACTGGGTAGTAGAATCGATTCCAGACCCTTAGAGTTAAGCTCCCATGACAAAAAACAAAATCTGGCAAAATTTTCCCTTAAGCGTCGCGACCCTCCAGACACCATGCCGCGACCTGCCTCCAGACAGATCTCGCCTCCTCCTTTTTCAAGCCTGGGCCGCGACGCCCTAGAATAGGGCCGCGGCCCAACCACGAACCAGCCTAAAACAAACCTCATTTTCTCCTTTTAAAAACCTACCCAAACATATCCAAATCCCAAAATCAAAGTTCCCAAACATCCCCATGATCCAAAACCAACAAAACCCAAGCTTTAATTCAATCAAAAACTCATCAAAACACAAAATCCAATCCAAGCTTAAAAACTTTAAAAACTTACAACTTAAAACTTGGATTACCTCCGAATGAGTTGTTTCCCAACTAAATCCTCCCGCTAATAAGCTTCTAATATTTCCTAGAATCGCTATGCCTCGATCCTTTCTTGAATCCGAGTCTTAGAACTCAAGTTTTCTTCGAAAATGTGATCGGGTGTCGAAATGGACCTTTAAGGAAGAGAGAACATTTTGAACGTTCTTTTATGATTCTAACAGGTTACTTCAAGCTTAAGTAGCCTCAAACAAATCCTAATGCTCGGGGTCCCAAAAACGCCCCCCGGGGGTAAAATAGTCAAAACTCCCAGAATTTCCCCCTGATCTTACTAAGTCCCAATTTATCATCAAATATTTATTCCCATTACCCAATCTCTCGATAATGTGCTCAATACCCATTGACTCACTCTGAGTCAAGTATAAATCCTATTGTGACTTTCCCACTAGCTTACCTCCTAGGATCGTCTCGTGCTGAGTAACCCTAGTACAACCAAATAATAATGATGCACCACCCACATACCACATATATGCCAAATATGCCCAAAATATGAAAATCACCCAATTAATTAGAAATGGGTTCACATGCATATTTAATAAACATGCATATTATCATTTAATGACATAATAAATCTATTATGGCTGTTCCGGTCTCCTAATCAAGGTCATAAACCTTATTAGGAAATTTGGGCATTACAACCTCTCTCTATCCCCTCACAGAAATTGCGTCCTCGAAATTTATATGACCAGCCCGGAATATAAATTCTGCACAACTGATTACAGTCTCCCAGGTTGTTCCCTCGACTTCACTGTTTCTGTAACATACCTTGACTCAAGGTACAATTTTATTCATCAGAACCTTATTCTTTTTGTTAAAATCTGAACTGGCTACTCCTCAAAGGATATCTTAGCCTCAATCTCCATATTCTTATAACTCAACTCATGAGTCTCTTCTAACTCATGTCCTCAACATGGAAATATAAAATACACTGTGTACAACTGACAGTGCCAAAATTTATGTCAACTCAAAGTAACCTCACTGATCTTTTCCAGGATTCAAACACTCTTAATAATCTAGGGCTCAACTTGCCCTTATCTTCTCATCCCTTTCCATGGTGATACTTTAAGGAAGATACAATCTTCTACTTGGAACTCCTGCATTTCAGATTACCATAACTTTTCCAATTATTTTGAGAAGTGAGCATCCAAGCTCTAACCTTTTCAATAAGATCATCGAGGCTATTTATACCAAGCTCAAGATCCAGATATACATCTCACCCATCTCATTCCAATGAACGAGTGATACACATTCCTTACTATACAACGTCCCATAAGGTGCCTTTCTCATACTGGATAACTCTCTCTGATTTATCATCAGTCTGAGGATAATGAACTGTACTAAATTCCATCTATATGCTCATCCCCCTCTTCAACCTTTCCAAGACCTGGAAGTAATAATACAGTCTTCATCTGATAAGATAGACCCTGAATTCCATGAAGGTGTACTATCTCTCACATAGAGATCTGAATACTTATCAGTTGTGTTACTTGTCCTTATTGATAGAAAGGAGCTGACTTAATATACTGGTCCATAATGACCCAAAACGCTGACCCACTATCCTGGGCAGTCCCACCGCGAAACCTATCGCGATGTTTCCTTATTTCCACTATAGAATACTCAAAGGCTGCAATAGCCTTACTGGTTTCTGATACTCTGTCCTGACCTGCTAACAGGTTAAAAACTTTGTCATGTATTCCATTATGTCCGTCTCCATCCCAAACGACCAATATAAAACTTCCAAACTTTGGTACCTTTTTCCTGATGCTTGTATGAAGAGAATGAGAGAGTAGTATGAGATTCATCAAGAATCTCCCATTTAATCCCAGTGTCCATCAGATTCCAAATCTGATCTCTATACCTCAATAAACTCACACCTGACACTGCATAATCCTTAGCTAAGACATTTCCCTCAATTCTTCCATCTGTAGTTCACTTAACTATCTTTCCTTTGATCCTTTCTGAAAAAATAATCTCAAGTATAAAACTGGCCAACTGGCCCACCATTAACTCTGCTCTAATTCTGGTCATACTCTTTTAACTAACATGACGCATAGGCAATTCCTTTCCCCTGTCATTGAGGTGTCATAGCAACCTATAAATTGATTCTGATCTGCAAGAAGACTCATAATTCTTTCCCAACGTACATATAATATCCTACCCGTCCAAGGAAACTCCTGCCTTCTAAGGCATTCCTCGACCTTGGCAATTCTCCAACTGAGAATATACTATAATACTGTCAATCAAGACGATCACAAATCCAATTCAGATAATCCTTGAATACTCAATTCATCTGATTCATAAAACAACTCGGCACTAACCAAATCCTCAAAACATAACTCAGCACTCCCAGTGCCCTTATCTAATATAAAACAGTCTTCTGCATATCATTTTCCCTGATCTCTGGTTGGTACTAACCAGATCAAAGATCCATCTTAGAGAATACCATTTTATTCAATAATTGAGCCTTTAAGTCTTACAACTTTGCTGAAGCCGTTCAAAACAATGCCCTAGACCCGATTCCGTCCCTGGCACCAATCCAATCACTATTCTATCCTTTTTATGTAAAGGTAACCCTGGAAAATCCCTTGGAAATCCCACCAGAAGCTCACAGACTAATCCAGTCTGTCCTGATCCCACTGGCACAACCTAAGTGGTATCCACCACATCAGCTAGGAGTTCTATGCATCCTCCTATAATAGATTTCTAGCTCTCAATACAGATTTCATAAGCGTACAAAATCCATGCACAATGCCAACTACCACAAGGGTTTCCCCCCTCTCAAACCCAAGAGTTACTATCCTTCCTTGCAATCCAGCATTGCCCCACACTTGGTTAACCAATCCATATCCAAGATCATACTGACGTCAGCCATAACCAACTTTATCAAAACAATTGATGAGTCATTCCCACCATAACCTAACTCATCACAACTTAATCATGAAATATGCATATCAAATCTATGCTTCTCTAGATGCAACAAGCAAAGAACAACCTGGCACCAAAATCAGTCAGCACAATACAAACATCAGAACTAGAAAGCTTACATGCAACCCCTAAGGAACCTACCTCAGTCTCAGTCTCTGAATCTGATTCCATCGGAGCGAACACTCGAGATAGAGTCAAGTTGTCCACCCCCTTTTTCTCATCCTTCCTCCGCCTTGGGAAACTCCTCTTACGGTGCCCAAACATTCTACATAAGAAACATGCCCTTGCTCGGCATTCTCCCAGATGACGCCTCTTACATCGAGCACATTCTGGGTAAGTTCTCCAGTTCTTATTCTTACTCGCTCCAATAAATGGAGGTATCAATGCTTGAGCTCCATCCTCTCCAGCACCCTCCTTCTCAATCTGATTTCCTGTGCTCTCAACAACAAGAGCCTTCCCTACCACCTGAGCGTAGGTAGAGATTTCATGCACTGGGGAAACTTTAATGCCCTGAGCTATTCTAAGATTCAATCCTCGGATAAACCTTTCCTTCCGAGATACATCTGTGGGTACCATATCAAAAGAAAACTTAGACAACCCATCAATTCTGTTAATATACTTTACTGTTGCATTGCCCTGAACCAAGTTCATAAACTCATTCAACTTAGCAGTCTTGGCTGCATCACAGTAATGCCTTTCATTAAACAGCTGCCTAAATTCTTTCCAGTCCATCACAGTTGTGTCTCGCGTCTGGGATACTACTTCCCACCATGTCCGGGCATCATCCCGCAATACATATGTAGCACAGATCACCCTATCGTGACCTACCAGCCCCATACTGTCAAGAATGGAACTGATCATGCCCATCCATTGCTCAGCTCTGAATGGATCTATGCCTCCCTCAAAGACTGGAGGGTGAAACTCCTGGAATCTTCCACAAAGAAATTCCCATCTATTCTCAACTCTAGGTTGAGCTAAAACTGGTACCACTCCTGGCATAACAATGGAAGAGGTGTTCCCCGACAGATTCCGTTGTTGCTTCAAACACCTAATCTCTTCCTCTTACCTCTGCAATCTTAATTGCACATCTGTAAACATTTGCTGAAAATTCTTAGGGGCAGATGGAGAACTCAAACCCTGGCTGTAACTTCCAGCCTCAGTATAACCACCACCAGGCCTCATTATCTGCCTTGGATACATACCTGCTGATTGAATCTGCAGTCAATAACTTGACCCATTAAACATGATGAACATATCAAGAACTTTCCCCACGGGAACAATTGTACCACACTACATTCACAAACCACTTTACATTCACAAACCCACTGCAGTGGTAAACACATGCCCATGACATTTATACATCAACCATAATCCCTGCTCTTCCAACATACATACCATGCCTCCAACTCCAGCATGCAAATAATCACATTTATATATATTCATGGAGTAGGTAATCATATGGTCAAGAGCCAGGCTCTATCAAAATCTCATGCTCCCTAATACAATGTGCAGGTAAAGCATTTACATTCTATTTAAGCAGTTAAGCACATAACTACAGAAATAGTTACCATTCCCTAAGTGAAGCTATCTTTAGTGACGAGTGTACATGCCCAGCTTATCTTCACGAACCCTTAACCTTGGCTTGCTCTGATACCAAGTTGTAATGGCCTACTACCCAGGGACCGTTACAGTGTGCATTTTAAACAATGTTAAACTCGCTAATTGAGTCATTTGGCCATAATCGTGTAACTAAGTATGATTAACGGTTTAGGATTAAAATTTTTGGTTAAGAAACAACGTTTCACTAAAACGTTTACTGTATACATTGGGATCCCAAAAATATAATTTAAATGTCAATTACAACAAAATATTTACAAATAGCCGACCTAAGCGGCAAAATAGGGTTTTACCCTAGTTCCTCTTTCAACCTTCGGCCATGGCAGTCGAGCAGCCACATATGTACACATCGTCACCTAAGCTCTCCAACTCAAGGATGGTTAAGCTTTCTTTTGCCTTTACCTGCACCACATAGCATCCGTGAGCCAAAGCTCGGCAAGAAAACTCAATATGCTCATGAATAGCAATAAAATGTTACCAAATCATAACAGGCATGCCTATCAATAGTAGCCCTATTCATGCATGCAAATAAGTCCAAATAATGATGGTTGTTGTAATGCCCTGGTTACCCCAGAACAGTTACGGTGAACAGTGAACCGGAAAGTTGATTCATTGCCTGAGTCCTTTGGTTAAAAACGTGTTCTAAGTGTTATTAACAGGCTAAGGTAAAAACCAACAAAAAGGAAAGGATATGTTTTATTTGATACATAAAACTGTTCATGGGCCCACAAGAACATTTACAAGTTATTTACAACTCAAAAAGGGTCATTACTGTTCCAAAATTACAAACCCGCCAACCTAAGCGGCAAAAATAAGGTAAACCCCCTAGTTCCTCTGAGAACTCCTTGGCCGTGGTGGTCAAGCGGCCGCATATGTACACATCACCACCTAAGCTCTCCACTCAAGGCTGGGTGAGCTTTTCTTTCCCTTTACCTGCACCACATAGCACCCATGAGCCAAATCCCAGCAAGAAAACACAGTATTGTATACAAACATTATCAAAGGATTATCATTATAATCACATGGAGCTCGTAGCTCTTAAACAAATGAGTGAATATCACTTGAGGTTCTGGTAAACCATACTGTGTGACTGACAAACAAGTCACTAATTTAAACAGAAGAGTGGCTGCTGGGTAAGCCACTAGCCTTAAACAAATGAGAGACTGATGGGTAAGTCTCTAACTCAATAGATGAGTGACTGATGGGTAAGCCACACAAGCGCTTATAATGTTCATTGAACTTAAGGTCGGTCTGGCATTAATGCTCTTTGAGTCATCCAATGCAAAAAGTCGATTAGATCTAATCTTTATTGGCTTGCGTGGAACACGCTAAGGCCGTCCTGACTAATGAGTCAGCACTATGTGACCAGTGCCTAGTACCACTGCCGAACCTGACTAATAAGTTACAGCTTCATAGTTGATACTAGCACTTTTGCCAAATCTGACTAATGAGTCAGTACCATACACAAGAGAGCAAGATTTGCTAAGCATTCGATAATCAATCCATGTCCACATTTACACAATCAACATGCCTCAAGAATCATCATGCATGTCACATATGGGGTGCAATTCTCTTACCTCTGGTTCAAGTGAGAACTAATAATAAGAATGACTCCTGAGAACGATCGACCTTTGCTTCCTTAGCAATCACCTAATCACAACCAATTATAACCTAAATTAATGAGAATCAACATGGATAGGGTTTTAACCTAAGCACCACTCTCGGGACCTTGAAACATGCCCACACGGTGAGTAGATTCGATCTCGGGCCTTAAGGATTGAAACCCCAAGTCAAAAACCCTTAAAAACACCCAAAACGGGACTTTGGAGGAACAGGGTAGCGCTACAGTGCTGAACCCCTAGCGCCCCAGCACTATAATCAGAACCCCCAACATGCCCATTTGCCTCCTGAGTAGCGTTGTAGCGCCCTAAGGTGGGCTTTATAGCGCTACCTCCAGCACTGAAATCCCTTGAAACGCCCTTCTTCATCTCCTTCGATTTCCACCTGATTCCAAAGCTTCCAAAACCCATTTTTGATGCCAAAGGAACCCAAAAACCATCCTAACATACCCCAAACATCCCAACCATAGGAACCCTAGCCAAAACTCCCAACAAAACCAAAGTCTCAACCTAGAAATCACAGCTGCAAAACAAAGCTAGAACAGAGCAAACTAGGGAATTCTATGGTTAGAAACTTACCCAAAGCTCAGCTTATGAAGTCCTTCAATGGAGGAACACACTCCCAAACTCCCAAGGCTTGCTTCCCAAGCTTGAATCCTCAAGAATGATTCAAAAATCACAAAGAAAACTGAAGGGAAGATGGTACGGGAAAACTCTTAAACGTACTCTGTTTTTCTACCTCTTCCTCAGCCAAAAGTGACTTATATCTATCCTAGGGGTGAGATGACCATTTTACCCCTAGGTCAACTTAAAGTTTCTAAAGGCTCCTAAAGGCATATTTGGTATTTTCCACCTATCTCGTTAATCATAATTAACGCTCTCCCGCTATTCTCGATAATCTCAAACACCAATAATTCACATCCCGTTATCCTTTAATACCCAGTAACGCTCAAATCATTAAAATCGCCCCGAGACTCAACCCGAGCCCCGATCTTAAACCTGTTGTGACCAGACAGCTAATCAATATTCCAAGATCGTCTCATGCCAAATGTCTCGAACAAACCCACATTATATTGTGGTCTCAACATATATCACCAACATGCATACAAATATACAATTTTACCCTCAACGGGCCAAATTACCATCATATTATAATATAATTCACATATACATGCATAATATCATTTCATGGCTTAATTAAACAAGTATGGCCCTCCCGGCCTACTAATCCCGCCATTAAACCACATCGAAGAATTCGGGGCATTACAGTTGTGGGCCATGCTCTCCTGTATGGATGACTATCAAGTCAATCCTAAACAGATGAGTGATTAACAATAGAGGTTCCAATAACCATGTTGGGGCTTATAGCACTAATCAGATGAGTGATTTAACACTTGAGGTTCCGATAACCATGCTGGGGCGTGTAACCTTAATCAAATGAGTGACTGAGGAGCAAGTCACTAACATGGGTTCCACACCCTTAGCCATGTGACAATGCAGTCACCTGGGCCTTCTCGCCCTGGCTCTAAGTGACTAGACATTAGACTAGACAAGCGCTTTTAGTTTTCATCGAACTTGAGGCCGGTCAAGCATTAATGTTCACAATGAATCATTCAATGCTTATGTCGATTAGATTAAATCTTTTTATTTTTGGCTTGCGTTAAACACGCTAAAACTGTTCTTGACTCTTAAGCCAATACCATATGACTAGTGCTCACTACTACTGCCGCACTTGACTAGTAAGTCATAGCTTCACAGTTAATACCGACACCATTGCCGATTCTGACTCATGGGTCAGTGCCATACACAAGTAAGCAATGCAACTAGACATATATCATATGCAGAGACTCAAGCTCTGAACAATCTCATATTCAACATTCATGTCATGCCCTAATCACATGTTTCTCATGCATAACATACTGGGTGGAGTTTTTTACCTTTGGTGCAAGCACATGTTACCAATAAATGAGCCACAAGCACGATCCTGATTCCAAGCCCCTAGCAATAACCTAGTCACAACCATAATATAAAATCTCATCAAAATGAGTAAATAAATACTTCTAGACCCAACCTAAGCCTCCAGGACGTCGAATCCCACTCAACTGGGTAGTAGAATCGATCCCACGCCCTTAGAGTTAAGTTCCCACGCACTACAAGAAAATGTGGTCTTTACCTACCAATTGTAAGTGTAGGTAAAACTAGCCTAATGGTGGGTAATATAGTTTACCTACCAATATTGAATTGGTAGGTAAAAGTTAGTGGGGAAAGAGTCTTTACCTACACTTATTAACACTGGTAGGTAAAAGAATCAATGGACCCCACTAAGTTATAAATCAATTGATGAGTCATCAGATGACGTGTTTGATGACATGGCATCCTACGTGTATGCTGACATGGTTTTTGTAGTTTTACGTGTCTGATGACGTGGAATCCTACGTGGCATCATATGTGGCATCCTACATGGCATTCTGTGTGGCATCATATGTGGCATCCTACGTGGTATCATTTTATTAGCCCACATAGCATTATTTTATTGGTTAGTTACACAATTTATATTTTGTTCAAATTTAATAGTTGTGTAGGAAAAAGATAATAACAGTTATTTGTAAATATTCTATATTAGAAATAAACTAGAAAAAACCATTCAATAATAAAATGTTTAATGCTAAAATTCTTTATAATATTCAATACTAAAATAAGTCATTAAGTTATCATTTTAAGGTTACCCCTACCAAAATAAAAAAAAAATTCATAAAGTACATTCCTTAGTAAATTAATGTAAATAAACTAAGAATCATCTTGTGACTCCCGAACTGAAATAGATGGCGACTCTCTTAAATTTGCATCTGAAGCTTGGTCTGTTGGAGGTGGTGGAGGCGGTGGTGAAGCTTAAATTTGCCATCAACTGGAGTCGTTTTTCTTTCTTTTCTTTTTTTGCGTTCCCTTACTGTCCAAAAGGAAAAACTCATAAATATGGAGAACTAAGGCCTTTACAGAGATAAGTTATGTATGGCGTAATTAAGCCCTCTACTTAGTAACTTACAGATCAAAAGAGTGAGTCACAGGAGAGAAGAAGACAAAGCCGATTTGGTTCTGAGAATCGGAAAGGCGTAGAAGACAATTTGATTTCAAAATGAACAAAGCAAAAAAAGTTAAGAATGAAAAAACAGAAATCAAAAGAGAAATCAGAAGAAAATTTACTTATTATGAACGAAACTAGAATATGTCTTTACTTACAAATTTAGAAAAAGAGATATTGTGTGTCCCACATACATAATTAGAGGAATCGATAGAGAAATAAACAGCTACCGCAAATGTTTATGCAAAATTATTGATTTATTTCTGGGCAAATTAAGTGGTCCTCCTCCTAGAGAAGGTAAAACGGATTGGGGGTCGAACATCATACTATATCATGGAATCAAAGCACTATACATAGTATGATTTACAACAAACAACATTTTCAAGTAACAAAATAGCTATTTTAAAATATATATAATTTAATAATTAAAAAATCAATTAGCAAAAGTGCAGGTTTACTAGCTTGATATTTAAAAAAGAACTGAATGAAAATTCAGCAAAGATATTAATTTCATGAGTGGGACAAAGATAATAGAGAAAAGAAAATGTAAAAATATCTACAATTGAAATACAGTAATAGCAATAATAATGATGATTCAATTTTGTTTCTAGAATATCATTGAAAACATAAACCACTTATTAAAGAAACTAACCGAAAGCACAGATGAAAAGAAAATACTTTTAGGAGGTCACACAAGCAGAAAAAAACATGAAATATTTTGAATCTTTGATTGGCAAAAACTATCTAACTGAGCTATTGAGCATTGTAATATTAATAACCTAGAAAGAATGGCAGCTGAACAGAAATATCAATATATTTTATCCTACAATTGGCAGCTGAACAGAAAAGAATGCTATCAACACGATGATTTATCTTCAATTCGTTTTTTTTCTTCACATAACATAAATAAGTAATAAAATCCCATGTGTTATTTGGACTATACTGTTAAAAAAGATTAAAAAAAAAATACTCACTGCAATATACAAATTGGTTGAGATCAAGAGTCACCCGGCCCTGCTTAGCAGTATCAAATGAATCAAACATATTACTGCAACGAGCAAAACAACAGCAGAAAATGAGTAAGCCTCTGTTATGAGCTTATGACCATTTTGAACTGGTGTAGATGATAAATTATACATGTTCAAGAGTTTCACTTGAAGCCAAACGCCTTTATATGATTAAGAGTGTGGAACAAAATATGTATACAATGCTGAGAGACATATCGATTGTGTGTATAAAATTCATTCTAAGCACAGAAAACTTTTGTTCTTTATTCCGAGAAAAAACATATATTTCTGTCGAGAGAAACTTACCGAGCTGACTGCAAAAATATACAAAGAGATATGAAATCATCTAATCTGAATCTTCCATTCTTCTTTTGATCAAAACTCTGCACAAATTATAAAATAATGAGCTATGACAGCCATAAACTTATTATGTATAAACATCATTAGAAAAACCCAAGTAAATCTATAGCATCTACTAATCTCTTTAAGAAAATCCGCACTAAAAAATCATCCAAATTCTTGCACATGTGTCAACTTTTTGCCATGTACCACAAGTGAAAAATAGATCATTTCAACTGCTTCTTAAGAAAATTTAGAATCCATCCATGAAGTGCAAGTAAATGATTTACCTCACAGACAGTGTAAAAAGCAGGAGAGTCCAGCGAGAATCCAATTTTTACCAATGCCTGCGACCAATATTTAGCAGCAATTGAGAATAGGAAATTAACAACATGAAAATCGAGAGAGAAAGAGAGAGTGAGAGAGAGAACACGAGCTAATAATAACTCTCATACCAGTAGCTACAAGTACTGGACAAATAAGTGCCACCACCAATCACTAGTCAACATACAATTACAACTTGGCTTTCATCGAAAGTAACTAAGTGATTGTATGTTGTAATTTTTAACTTAGTTACTTTCGATGAAAGCCAAGTTGTAATTGTATGTTGACTAGTGATTGGTGGTGGCACTTATTTGTCCAGTACTTGTAGCTACTGGTATGAGAGTTATTATTAGCTCGTGTTCTCTCTCTCACTCTCTCTTTCTCTCTCGATTTTCGTGTTGTTAATTTCCTATTCTCAATTGCTGCTAAATATTGGTAGATTATGCCATCTGCAAGTTCACTAGGACGCCCCAGTGTGAAGTGAAAAAACAACCTCCCAACAACAGTATACCTACAGTTAAAGATATACATACACTCAAGCCATCAACTAAAAAAAACTCAGCACTTTTAACAACATACAGAGTACATTATTATCAAGTTACATAACATATACAAACCAAAATAAACTACCAGGCACTGAATTTTCAGATGAAAAAAAATAGTAAAGCAGTAAGAAAATTTTATAAAGAATAGCATTTTGTTCTAAAGCCTGAAGGCAGTATTGAAATACTTATCCGATGGATCTCCTCTGAGAGCAACATCCAGTGCTTGAATTGTCTCTTGAGGAGCATCAAGTTGCCTGCTCTATAAAAACTGTCGCAGATGATGTAATTCTGGCTTCGAAGCAAACTTGATGGTCACCTTAAATTCACGTTCCCTACGGCTAATTAAGGGAAAAAAATATCAAATCAAACAGAGTACATAAAAATGAAAATAGTATTTTAATTAGCCACAAGGTCTGAAAATTTACCCCATCCAACTGGATAACCCTTAATTGATCAATAAACCTAAATTTACAACCTTAAAATCCAAAACCCAAATGGAATTGAAGGAAACAGGAAATGAATCATTGAAAACAAAATTAATAAAGCAAATATGAACAAGTAGATTATATTATACATTTCCTATGCAATTATTTTTTCTTTTATAAAACAATTTTAAGAAGAAGAAAGAAGATAAGCTCCTTACAAGTAAAGAATTAAAAGAAGAAAACTTGGTCCAGTGCCTTATATCATCCTCTGGTCTGTTAAGAGATTACAAACAGATAAGCATCGGAAAATAGGTTTATAGTTCTAAAAAATCATCTTGTAAAGGATACCGTACTATATAGTATTGAATAAAAGGTTACAAGGAAAAACAAAAGAAACATACGTTGCTTCCCATTTGCCAGTGAAGAAAGTATAATTCTTGGTGTCAACAATTTCTCCTTCCCAAAAGGTTACTACCTGATATGAGTTAAAGGAGCAAAGTACAAGCTTAATGAGGGACTTAAAAATAATTAAATTGCTGGAGATACCAGCATTATACTTATCAGAAAATGATGTTCAAAAGTGATATCCTCACCTAACGTTAGATTTAGGTCCCCCACCGATTGGATCTTCTTCTCCTCTGAAAACTATCAGCCCCAAAATTCTTTCTTTTTATTTCTCTTAACCTCACCTTGGTTGTTCCTGGTTGAAGGTTCCCAGCGAAACTCAGATCTGAGAAAGAAGAGTCTTCGGCAGCCATCGACTCGCTGTGAAGATGTAGAAGAACATATCAGAAGAAATGGAGGTGCTCGGATCCTCATTCACACTGTCACTCAGATCGGCGCCCCCAATCGATACCCATCTCTTCTTCTCTAGCAACGATAACCTCAGAGGTAAACACAGGAGACGACACTGGGCAAGCAGAGGCGCTTGGCTTTTGGCAGCGTAAGAGAGCAATCGATCAGAGCAGTGCCTGGTGCGAATCTGCGTGAGCGACCCATCGCTCCAGACGATGACAGATCGTAGCATGGAATCGATCTTCCTCTCGAACTCAGCGGACCACCATCGAGGCGAGTCGAGCACCGAGTCGAACCGAGTCTCGAGATCGAACAACTTATTTTTCTTATTTGATTGGACTTTTCTCCGTAGATTTTCATTTTATCAACGTTTGAAAAGTAATGTTTATTTGGTTTTAAGATTTGTACATTTGTTAAAAATAATATGACATGTTAAAAATAAGTGAGATGATAAGTAGGATATTTTTAACACATCATCACACAACTCAGCATCATTTTTATTAAAAATTAAAATAATAAGAAGGAAACATTGGCGCCGAATGCAAAAAAAATTCCCTCGAGTATATGTGTAGGGTAACACTCTTTACTTACCCATATTATTAGTAGATAATCATCCTTCTAAAACATTATAATATTGGCAATATTTACCTACCAATAAATCTTACGAATAAATATTGGTGGGTAAAGGTTCCCTTTACCTACCAATATATATTGGTAGGTAAAATATTGGTAGGTAAATATCAAATTTCTTGTAGTGACGACCAAGAACCAAATCTGGCAAAATTTTCCCTTAAGCACCACGACCCTCCAGACACCATGCTGCGGCCCGCCTCCAGACAAAGCCCGCCTCCTCCTTCTTCAAGCCTGGGCCGCGTTGCCCTAGAACAGGGCCGCGACCCAACCACGAACCAGCCTTAAAAAACCTCGTTTTCTTCTTTTAAAAACCTTCCAAAATCCTACCCAAACATATCCAAATCTCAAAATCAAAGTTTCCAAACATCCCCATGATCCAAAACCAACAAAACCCAACCTTTAATTCAATAAAAAAACTCACCAAAACACAAAATCCAATCCAAGCTTAAAAACTTTAAAAACTTAGAACTTAAAACTTGGATTACCTCCAAATGAGTTGTTTCCCAAATAAATCCTCCCCCTAATAAGCTTCTGATCTTTCCTAGAATTGTTATGCCTCGACCTTGCTTGAATCCGAGTCCTAGAACTCAAGTTTCCTTCGAAAATGTGATCGGGTGTCGAAATGGAACTTTAAGGAAGAGAGAACGTTCTGAATGTTCTTTTATGATTCTAACAGGTTACTTCAAGCTTAAGTAGCCTCAAACAAATCCTAATGCTCGGGGTCCCGAAAACGCCCCTGGGGGTAAAATAGTCAAAACTCCCAGAATTTCCCCTTGATCTTACTAAGTCTCAATTTATCATCAAATATTTATTACCATTACCCAATATCCCGGTAATGTGCTAAATACCCCTTGACTCACTCCGAGTCAAGTATAAATCCCGTTGTGACTTTCCCACTAACTTACCTCCTACGATCGTCTCTTGCTGAGTAACCCTAGCATCAGCAAATAATAATGAAGCACCACCCACATACCACATACATGCCAAATATGCCAAAAATTTCCAAAATATGAAAATCACTCAATTAATCAGAAATGGGTTCACATGCATATTTAATACACCTAAACATGCATATTATCATTTAATGACATAATAAATCAATTATGGCCCTCCCGGCCTCCTAATCAAGGTCCTAAACCTTATTAGGAAACTTATGTCATTACATCCTTTCTCTATACGAAAGGGGAGTCCCTCCCTATTCATAGGAAGAGGAGGTATAAACCCTCATCTCGCTATATGTAGGGGTCCCTAGCTTGTGCATAGCGAGAGGGTACCCCTTACCCTATCGCTATATGCAAGGTTGAACTCACATCATGTAAGGGGTGTCTCACATGATGGGTGCGCTTCGTGTGAGGTGACATTTCACGTAAGGGGTGTGACCCCCGCAAGGCAGTATCTAGGATGCGACACTTCCTCACAAATGAATGGCCTTGCAAGGCTAACTTTCGCAGGGCTAGTGCTTCTAGCGAGGGGCCTCCTACACAATTCGCTCTTAAAAGCCCTTCTTATTGAGTTATCCTCGGGAAACACTCACCTCAACTTGGATTTCTACCTTTAGGCTGCTTTCGCTCTAGTATTTTCCATATCAGCAACCAGTGTTTTAAAAGTAAATTTATTGTGTTACGATCTGGCATAGAAAATGGGGTTCTTCCTTCAACATTTCCTATACTTTTTTCTTTGCTAACTCTGATAATCATGATGAAGATATCCCCAACTAAACTATTTTTTTCTTACAATATTAGTTCTAACTAGATTAATATACTTGATGATTTACTTACTATTATTATCATAAAAAACTCTTTTGGTGTCATTAAAAAAAATATCACTAATTTTTTTTTTGTGTTGATTGTTAAACTGATGATGCTATTGGTAGTGGCACCTTAGGGACTACCTATTACATTGACTAATAACCGAATTCATATAGTTTGGGAGTCGGTTAGTAACTGATCGAATCCAATGATATATTTAAAATTCTCAAATAAATTCATCGAACCCTTCCACTATAATAGAAGATCCAAAATTTCAGTAAAGCAAATATCAAAAGTTAGAGATAAACATAAATCTCGAATGTAGGTTGCTAGTACCTAAGAAATAAGACACACCAGTTCAAGTAACTTATAATCAAAGAGAGAGAGAGAGAGAGAGAGAGAGAGAGAAACATCATACGTTGTCTTCAAGGTTGGTTGGCTTAGAACTGATGCTCAAGATCGGCCTTGTGCTTAGGCGATCCAGACCTATGTCTAGGGCCCTCAAGTTAAAAAAATAAATAGGTGCCTCCTCAAATTTTGAAAATATTTTTTTAAAAATATCACATTTTGCATTGGTCCTCACAAGTTTAGGGCTGGCCCTGCTGATACTAAATCGAAAAATGCAAAAACTTTTATCTTTTTTATGTCCAGAAAAAAATATCTTTGTATTTGTATAGCGCTGATCAACATCTTTAATAAACAAAAATGCAATGTTGTTTTACCCAAAAACCAGCGTGATGATGTGGTAGAGACATGAGACAGGTAGCGATCATTTAATGGTAGCGCATGACAGGCTTCTAGTCGATACTCGACCAGGCCACATAGAGAATATCTCTAAGATTGAGCATATACCAGGTCAGTCCCTTCATCAATCGATACTACTCGATGGTGCAAACAATTGCTACACAAGGCTGGTCGATGGTTCTGAATAGAGTTCCAGAATGCGATAATATAGGGATATATATATATATGTGTAACCGTATTGATTATTCATTCATTATTTTGTTGTAGTTTGTTATGCAAATTAAGGAAGGCCCACGACCCATGATGTAAGTCCCTAAGCCTATAAATACGAGGCTTAGTGAATCATAAATTTCTAGGCACAAATTTATTTAGAGAGAGATTATTAAGCTTTTATACACTGATTTATATTACCCCAGGGGACCGAAACTTAGTTGATTCTAGATCATCTAATCGAAAGTTTGGGAACTTCAATATTAATAAAAGCTCAAGTGGTCATAGGTTATTACCGACTATCGGGGCCGAACCACTATAAACATTTGAGTGTCGTTTATTTTTCTTGAGTTTAATTCTGATTAACGTCGTTTATCTGACTTCGTGTCATTGCTAAATCTGTAGTCAATAAATGTAAAAATAGATATTTGTAGTACTGAAGCTTATTTGAATGTTATATATATATATATATTTGAGAAATTTGTGGCTAAAATACCAAAACTTTCATCTTTTTGTACTTAAATACAAAACTTTGTTTTTTTGTGGTGAAAATACCAAAATCTTACTTTTTCTTATATTTTGTAGGCACCAACTATTAAGCCTAACTTTTTTTGTGGTAATAGTACCTAAACTTTGTGTTTAGTTACGGTTAAATACAAAAAAATAAGATATTTTTACTGCCAAATAAGTTAAACTTAACCATTGGTATCTATGAAATGCAAGAAAAATTACGTTTTGGAACCTTTACCAACAAAAAAAAATTATGGTATATAATGTAAAAAATGTGAAAATTTTAGCACTTGCAAATTTCATTTTTTTTTTAATTTTTATTTATTTTGATGATTTCACTTTTGAGGTAACTGAGATTTCTTTAATCTCCGGTCTTTATATAAGTGTTTTTGAGTTAGTTTTTTCTTTATTTGAAAAACAGTATTTATATTAGTATGTTCCCGGTTGTTAATTAAGTTTCCCTATAAACTTCGCACGTTTGTTCTTGTTTTTAATAAAACCACTTTACTTACAGATAAGCTTCCTTTCACTTTCATGCTGACATCTTGCATTGGCTTGCCTTATATTGCTTTTTACGAAAGCGTGGAGTGGAAAATATTCAAATCAAGGAAATCAATAAAAGAAGGAATATATATAAATTTACAAGAAATCAGATCCTATTTCACAGAGATGATCAATCAATTTAATTAGATGCTTTTTATAGTAATCAGAAGTTAACTTACCCAATTCAATCCATATTTCATTTATACATATAAATGAATTTTTATAAATATGTTAACTAATATTTTCAATATTTAATACAAAATGAAACAAAAATACTTTTATTAATTATTTTGACAATGAAGAGTGATATTTGAATTAGGGACATCCTTTTGTGAGAAAAAGCATAATATTATTATATTATGACTATGATCACAAGATGCTTCTATCTACACCTCTATATTTTTAGGGAATTTGACAGCTGAAGTCCATGTGTTCTTTCGCTATTGTAGTATTTAAGTTGCTAATTCTTTTTTTGTGACAATAGTCCGAATCCCCCTCCACTAATTTCTTAATAAAACCTCTCATAAAAATTTTAAAGCTACCTTTTCGCCCACTTTTTGAATGAAAAAGCCAAAGTAGTGCAAAATTGTCCATTAATAATAAATTCAAAAATCCACCTCTATAAAATTATTTATTATTTAAAAAATATCAAAACAACTTTGGAACTCTCAATTAAAAAAAATACAAATAAAAAACTAATCTCGAAAAATAAGAATAATAATTTTAAAGTTTTTTTACAACTCAATATATTTAAGAAAAAAAGTGTAAATATAAATAATAAAAAATTATAATTTTTAATCTAATTAGAATAAAAATTATTATTACAATTACAATATTATATTTTAGCAAGTTTTAATATTTAAACATGGGTTTATTCCACTGCCTAGATCTAAATTTTGTGTGGTGTTTGAACTGTTATAGTTGTTTATTGTAAGCTTTTTCAATTGAATGTCCTGAATTATTATTTTGAATTTTTTTTGTTGGAATTGTTGTTTTGATTTTAAAGGGTTCATTGATTCGTAAGGAAAAAGGGTTGTGTTGTTAGTTTGGAGACCCATTTGTGATTTTAGTTGAGTTTTAGTCTTGATATTTTGATTTGAGATGAAATGTTGAACATTGATTTTGATTTTAGTATTCAAATATGAGATGATCGGTTGAAAATTGATTTTGGTTTTGGTATTTATATCTGACATGAGATATTGATCTATTGATGATGAAGATGAATTTAAGAATACATGTTTCTAATTTGTTTTTTTAGATCGGAATGATATTTCTATAGCGTTGTCTTAATCAAATTAGGTTTTAATGATATATTTAGTTTTTTTAATATTTAATTTAATACTTATTATTTAAAATAATTTTAATTAAATATTTTATTATAAAATCAATTATATTATTTTATTTATTTGTAAATATATTTTTAATCATTTAATTAATTATTATAACAAGGGTATTTTTGTCATATTCAAAATATATTTTGACCAAAATTAGATTTATGAGCCTATTTTTAATTTTTTTTTAATAAAACACGATGTCCAAAAATCAATTTGGCAACACACGGGGTCCAAACGAGTAATGGGGCAAAACATATGGTCCAAAATGGTATAAATGTTGGTATTACATGTGTAAATCTGAGTGTGCAACGAAAGTTGTATTGAAAAAAATTTCTTTTTAATACCTAGCCAAGATAAGTATATGTATGTATATATTAAATCGAACATAATAAAAAAATATAGATCCAGACCTATTACCTATTGTCACCTATCAAGAGTCATCACTAATTTTTAATATATAATAAGAATATCCAATGCACAAGATTGCACCAAGATTCACACCACTATTTTCCAAGTCAATTCTCAACACACTAAGACGAGTATGGGCATGTAAGATGATATGGACAATATAGATTCTCTTGATGTACTCAACATATAAAATCAACAAAGGTTGGAGAAGGAGAAAGGCTAAGAAAGTGCATCATTCTTTTTCAGGATTTCACTAAAAACAAAATAATGAGTCTGTCTCGAAAATTACAACACATTAGATTTTTATAAACTTAAAATATCTATCAATATAGACTTAGCCAATAATTGATTAATTTTAGATTTAATTATTTGATCAATATTTTAATCAAATCAAAATATCAATTTTAAATGATAATTTCAAATAAAATAATTAAAATGATACCAGTTAAAATTTGAATGAATTAAATTTAGGTCTGACCCTAGGTTACATGTTAGTCATCGTGCAAGGACAATGGCTGGCGTATAGCACTGTAGTGTTTCCCAAATTTTTCTCATTTTTTTTTATTTATTTAATTAAAAAGATAAAATATCTATGCAATAAAATAATTAATGTATTATTTCATAAATTTATAAATGTCATTTAATTTAAAATTAACTTTATCTTATAAAATCTAAATAATTTATTAATATCATACTATCTTAATATTAATTAATCAAAAGTCAATTAATGTTATTCTTAATTAATATATAGTTTTCAAACAAAACATATTAATAAATAAATTAATTAATTACATATAATTATCAAATAAATATATCTTTCTCGAATACCACCCACACCCTAGATAAACAGTATAGTGTAGTATAGATGTCACTTGGGAACCATGGACCTATAATACTAAGCTCAAATAAACCATACTATTAGTTACATTGTTACTCCACTATAAATATGGAATTGAACTCTTAGTTTTTATAGAATTATATTTACAGAATTATTGAGTGCAGACCATTGATATAATCACTCCATGTAGTTCTGTCTTTCAATTAGACTTGGTCAAAATTATAATTTTACCCTTCTAATTACCTCTTATTCCTTAAGTACTATTAATTCACTAGTGAATAGTTAATTTATAATCATATAAATTTAAGCTCCATAATTACTCAATTTCATAATTAACCCTTAGGGGAACCAATATTCGATCCTTTTAGGAAAGCTTAGATTTCAAATATTGTAAGATCATGTTCCCAACCATTCATGTTATTGAATCTCTAAAACAAAAGTCACTAGCGTCATTATTCTAAGAGAACTTAACGAGTGAATCGAAAGACCCAACAAACATGAATAGGAGTTCATGACTATTTAGGATTTAAACTGATCATCATGTTGTTATGAATGAAATCTTTATGCAAACAATATATTTATAACACTACTACAAAATCTGGCTTTTAGGACACTCACCTAAATGCGAGTCCTAAAAACAGGTCTTAGACTTTTTTAGGACACTCAGTGAGAATCCTTAAAAAATCTTTTTTAGGACACACAGTGCAAGTCCTAATTACTGATGTGAGTCCTAAAAGAATATGAAGAAATTTGAGTCAGTTTTGACTTTTAAGGGCACACTTTGAGTGTCCTAAAAGAGTATTGAGGACACTCAAAGTGGGGCCTAAAAAAATAATAAATAAATATATTATATAAATATATTCTTAAGAAAATTATTAATTAATAATTAAAAATTAGTTTTTATTTATTAATTAAATAAGAAAATTTTAATTAAAAAAAACAGACCTAAAAATCAGATTGGGGCTTTAGGGATTAGGGTTCATTTGTTTCTCATTCTTCCTCTCAGCCGCACCTCTCAATCTCCCTCACATCTAACCTCTCAGCTCCTTCTCTCTCCCTCTCTCTTTGTCTCACTCTTTTCTCTTGCAGGTGCCTAGCGCGGGAGGCTCGATGGAGACTGTGACGAGGCTCTACACGAACCAGACCCCAAAACTTCGGGCGAGCCTTCTCCCTGACATGAACCAGACCCCAAAAGCTTTAGGCTACCATTCTCCCTATGCGAACCAGGCCCCAAAAGCTTCAAGCCACCCTTCTCCTTGCGCGAACCAAGCTCGTTCAGGCCACCCTTTAACAACAAAACTGTCCGTGAACACAACTGTCGACGCCGAACCTTGGGCGACCGAGAGAGATTCTAGGTTTGTGGTATCACTGAAACTTGCTACTTGTTTTTGGTGTTCTATTATTTGTTTTTTCCTTTTCGGCAACTAATAGCAGTTGATTTCTATTATGCAATTGGGTTTGTTATGTTTGTCTTGTTCTGTTCATTGTTTGTGTTTCAAGTTTTAGATTTGAATTTAGGGGAATTGAAATGGATATCTTTTTTTACTCATTTTTGGATTTGATTGATTTGAGTTAACGTAATTGATTGAAATAGATTTATTTGTGTTTGATAAATTTTGGATTTAATTTTGTTTTCATTCCTATTTGGTGTTTGAGTGAATTAAGAAATAGGATTGGGAAATGATTTGTGTGTAGTGGTTTCTCAAACTTTCAAATAAATTTGGCCGAGTGTTTATATATGTCTGCATATGTGCATGTGTGTGTATATATATGCGATCAAAGAAAGAGATATTCATTGTTTTGAACCATTGTGTTTGTTTACATAGTGTATATAACTCATTGTGTTAGAAAATCTTGAAAAACAAATTGATGTTGGTTTCATCTTCATTATTTCTTCTATTGGCAGTGTGTTCAATATGGTTTTGTTTATCAGCTCTTTTAGGATAAATTATTTCTTCATTTTACAGAGCACCAATTTTCCCTTTCTGTTCTTGGAATTGATAAGGAAAATACACACACACTTATATAGCTATATATGTTGGCTCAAGATAAAGATTTCTTTATTCCTAGTTTTTTTTTTTTTTTTTCATTTTAGGCTACCTAATATAAGACTGGAATAATTGTGTTTACGTCATTGTCACACTTGACTGAATTTGAGGACAACTTGGAAATTCTAATGAGTAGAAAGAGAGTTTAGAGTCTCACTTTGTTATTAGTTATATATAAGGGAATTAGTTATATATATGCACATAGTCTTCTTAATTATACAAGGGAATACTAAATGTAGTTTGTATTTTACCCAATCACTTTCTAATGAAGACTTAATGTCCTATTATATACATGTAGTTTGTTAATTGATTATGATCTACTGCTATGTCATAGACCAAATAGCGCTATTATTTATTTATTTTATTTTAATTGTTAACCTTATGTGATTTTCATATAATTTTGACTTGGAAAACATAACAGAAAAAATTATCTAATGTTATTTGAGTACATATGGGTATAGATATAAACATATTTATTTTGAATACTAGAAACTAAAACTGAAGCAGTACCCTGTCAAGTTTGAACCTTATAATTGCATTTATATAGTTTGTATGATTTTTGGAATTTTTTAAGTTTTGTAGTCGTGACTGACTTAATTAATAAGTATTGTTAGTAATTTTTTGTATCATCATAGCTGTGTCAGTTTTGTGATATATGATTTCTTTTTTTATTTGATTTGGCTCTTTACATGTGCTTGTAAGTTCTATTTCTTATCCTTTTTTTCCCTAACTTTTTACCAATGTTTGCAATCGATAAAAATATTTTTTTGGTATGGTGTTACTGCTCTTTAATAAGCCATGATAATCTCAGAGAGTGTCCATGATGATGCCAAAGTATTTGTATTAAGAGCTATCGTTAATACGTGTCAACAAGTTTGCTTGCTTAAGTATGGGTCAATGAATTAGTACTTAATTTTGGATAAGCTTTTGTATGCTTAGTCTTCATTAGTCGTTAGTGTCCTATCTTTTAGAGAAAAGACCTAAGAATTAAAAATAATAGTTAATATTCCTACTGTATTTTAAAGTCTCCGAATTGTCAGTGATAAAACAAGCTTATTCCAATCAAAATTGTTTGTGGTTTATTCTCGCCCCAAGTAGAACACTGTTTGTATATAATCTATATTGATATATATTATACTTATAATTACAAAGGAGTTTGGAGTGGGATTTATCTATCACACTTTGAGATTATTTTTTGTTTACAGAAAACTAGGCTTATATATGGAAATATATATATATAGATAATACAAAACTAAGGACTACTAGACAAATGACATTTGGCAACATTTTTTTTTAACATAAGAAAATTAAAAGGCAACACTTGTAAAAGTGTTGCCTCCTAGACTGTTGCAAAAGATAAGTATATAAGACAACATTTGTATAAGTGTTGCCTTATGATAATGTTTAATATTTTAAAAATAATATATTGTAACACTTTTAAAAGTGTTGCTATATCTAATTTTCTTAAGATCAAAATTAACAACACTTTTGCCAAAAATGTTGCCATATATAAATTTTTAAATATGACATACAACAACACTTTTATTTGAAATGTTGCTTTATAATTTATTCTAATTTGATTTCTAGCGACACTACGCATTTCTTTTTAATCAACAAATGGCCTAATAATCAAATACCATAATAAAAAAAAAACCACAAAATTAATTATAGGCAATCTGCATTAAATTTAAAATTTATAACACAATAATAATGTTAGTTAGTACAAATAATAACTACAAAGATTTGCAAATAATTTAATTACAACAATGTAGCGCAAAATGTGCATAAATTCAAATTAAAAATAATTGTTTAGCACCTTAATTTTCTAGAAAAAAAAGTTGTTTAAATGTGTCGTCCATTCACTTCGAACTACGTTCAGTTGATCTATCGAGTATGTTTGCTGATTATAACACTGCAAAAAAAAAATGAATACTAAGAGATTTAACATACTTAAATCATGCAATTTTTAATATCATGAAAAAAGTGCCAAACATACCTTTGATTTTATATAATTACTTGGTTGAGGTTCAAATACAAGATCTCTCATCATAGCACACACGTAAAAACCACATGTTTTAAAATCTAGTTGTCGAGGACACTAGAAAAATATCAAAGCAATGAAGATAGATCGTTAAATAAATTTTTTTATGAATAATAACTTGTGATAAAAAAATAGATAAATATTATGTAAACTTACTTTAACATTAGACCATTGTAAAGAATCTTGTTTCATTCTTCTGCCCTTCGTTAAATTATGCAACTGAAATGCACTATATCAAATAATAAATTTAATTTAATATTTCATAATAGTTATGTCAACAATGAAAAATTAATAAAAAAAAAATTTTATA
This sequence comes from Humulus lupulus, assembly GCF_963169125.1. Lineage (NCBI taxonomy): Eukaryota > Viridiplantae > Streptophyta > Magnoliopsida > Rosales > Cannabaceae > Humulus > Humulus lupulus. Next base: position 57,986,424 of record NC_084794.1, on the reverse strand, counting down.
TACTTACATTCCTACAACATTCTTACAATCTCACGAATGTCACCTCCAAGGGGATCAAAAAAGTATACTATCTCCTTAGATACGTCAATCAACAATAACATCCAATGACCCCTAAATATAATATATTTAGTGTTCAAAATAATAAAATGAAAATAAAATAATTGTTATGTTAAGTTTAATGTATATATATATATATTCTTACCCTCCATTGAATGGTGTCATGAGTAGTTGTCCTGGTATAATTTCTCCAAGTCTTTTTGCAAGTTCTCTAGCTCTATCATCTGGTGATCTCCCTTGTATTGCAGCTATAAATTGAGGCTCCATGAATGTAAATAAATGCATTCTTTCATTCTCCACAAGTATTGTACCTAATAACCTACATGTATGTAATTAAAAATTATTAAAATGTTTTAAACAATGTGAAATAAGAAATTAAATTACTGTGATATTACAAAGTACATACCTGATATATAGCGATAGGCAAGCAGCTGTGATGTTGTTAAAATGTACCATAAACTTAATATCTTCTTTAGCCACTATTATGTTATGCCCTTCAATACCAAATACTTGAGTGTTCACAGGCACAATAATCACATATGAATTAGGCTTTTGCACAATATCCTTCCACATTGCACTTAAATTTGAGGGAATATCATTTGTGGGGGCTACTTTTTGTGATTGTTGTGGTGACATAGCACTAGATCTTGAAGAAGCTAAGCTATTCTCTTGCTCTTGTGGTATTGGTTGCGTTTTAGATGAAATTGGTCGAGATTGTTTTCTATTGGTGTTTTTTTTCTTTGGTACATATTTTTTAATTCGTTCACCCTCTAAAACAACAAGATATTTAGGCCATGCCACATAAGATTTAAAAACATGTTTAACCAAGTAAATCTCATCAGGGTCAATTGGGTTAGGAAGTAAAGCATCAGGAATCAATACTCCAGTAACTTCTATTCGGTAATTATCTTCTCCTACCTTTTTTCCATGAACTTCAGCACCTTGTGTAATAGTACCTTTGGCAACTCTACGATGTGTAGAATCCAAAAGAACACATCTTGTGGCCTGCATTTAAATTTTGACATAACATATGTATGTAAGAAAAATATTAAGATTTATTTAAATAAAATTTACAAAATAATAGGACTTAATACCTGGTTATCAATAGAATTCATCATATCTAACTCACTCCATGTACCTTCATTTGGTGTCACAACCACATCAATGAATGACTCATCTTGTACCGTATTAGGATGATTACGATCATCTTCTACACCTTGTTCCATATTCGTTTCATCATTTTCTTGTACTACATTTACATCATCATTGGTTATATCTTCATCTTCTTTTTCTTGTACCATGTTTGGTGAAAAGAAAGCTTGATTATCTGTTGATAAACCTTGATGACCATATAATTTGTCTTCAAGAGCCTTCATCATTTTCTCAAAATGTTTTTCAATGTCATTTGTGCGCTTCTTCAAACTTTCAATTTCTATTTCATATTTGCGCCGTGTCTCTTTTTCATAAACAATTTGTCTCTCATGAAGTGATCTTACACCACCTTTTGACTTTGGAAAAAAATCTCTTAATCCAACATTATGTCCTCTAGCCCGAACACGCCCATAGGATTCAGGAGTCCCTAAAGCTTGGCTAAGTATATCATTTGTACCAATTTCAACAACTTCCCCTTGATTTCGTTTTTCAAATAGCGAGTCCTGCAATCATTAAAAATTAACAAATTATATTATTGTAATTAGTTGTAATCATTCATCAAGTAAAATAACTGTAACAAACTTACTATTGTTTTAGCTACTTCTTTATCAAAATCTTTTGTATACTCTCCTTTTTTATCCTTGTGAGCTTCTTTCCATAATATAGCTCTTTCAATTTCCTCCTCCGTGCCAAGTTGTTGTTGCTAATTACACATTAATATATATTAGTGCTAACCATTATTTTAAGAAAAATATTATTTTAATACAATTCATAGTAAACTCACCATTTCATATTCTAAACTAGGGTAACCTTTACGCCCAAGTCGATGAAGGTTATCATTTGCAGCACGCCTAGCTTGTTGTAACTTTCTCAGTTCCTGAAAATAGTTGATTAGTAAATATGTTAATTGTTCTTTTTTCAAATTTGAAAAAAATAATAATATGTATATCTAGCACAATATGTTTTATTACATGGATATTCTCACCCGAAATTCTGGTGTAGTTCGACTCGCCACAAAACTATGCCACACCGGTTGGGTAATGCCGGGATATATGGTGGGTGGGTACAACAATGTGTGAGGATTCCTTGCCCTATAAATGGGATCCTCCATGTACTTCAGTATGTAGTTTCTTGTTAATCTAGACTTAAACCCACGCCAATCCCTACCAACAATTGATAGTGTTTGTGGTCGCACATCATCATCCAAGTCAAATGCAGTCTTCAAAAAGAATTGTGAAATAGGTATTATTTTAATATAGTAAAAAAGAAACAAAAGTAATTTTTAAAAAAATAAATAAATATTACGTACTTTAATTTCTTTCCATATCATGTCCAGCTTAACTTCATCTGCATGATGCCAATCTGGAAGATTAATAGGAATCCATCCATTGCGTGCTAAAGCTCCTAAATAAGTAGAGTATCGTGTTGCTTCTTTGCCTATAGGTTGTGATCTTCTATTGTATTTCACCTTTTCTTGAACCCCTTTAGATTTCATTTTCAATGTATATTTTCCTTGGGTGCTCCCTCGTTTTCTCTTTATTTTTTTTTATTTAGGATCATTATTGTACGCTTGCTCGGGATCCTCTTCGTGATTAGACATTTAACCTGAAATTGACAAATTAATTATTTGTTAATTTTCAAGAAATATTAAAAAATCAATAAAACACTAAAGAAATATTGAGGTGTATGTATGTTAAGATGTGAAACCTCATACTATTTGGTCAACCCATACTCCTTCAACATCTTGACGTGCATATGAACCTGCTGATACTTCCGCATCATCAAAATTTACGATGTCTGCTAGTTCATTTGTAAAATTATTAAGTTCTTCTAGTACATGATTGTCACTTTGATCTTCTTGACTAAAGTTTCTCGGTTGGGTCGATAAAACTATAGACCATCTAGAATCAAGCGAATCTTCAACATAAAATACTTGTTTCGCTTGAGTTCCCAAAATAAATGGTTCACTCTTATAGCCCAATCTCTTTAGATCAACTAGTGTGAAGCTTAATTCATCAACTTTAACTCCATTGTTACTTTCAACCCAATTACATTTAAACACAGGAATTTTAAATGAATGATAATTAAGCTCCCATATTTCATCAATAATGCCATAAAATGTCATGTCTGAATAGACCGGATTTTTATCCTTGGCACTAGAAAATTGTGCAATACTAGCTATGATACTTACACCACTATTTTGGGTTACTCTCTTATCATCAAGCGCTTTAGTATTGAAGCGTTGGCCATTGATTATATACCCATCGTGCTTAACAACCATGTGTGAAGGCCCCTCTGAAATCCATATTAAGTTCATTGACACATTTTTTGAAGGATCTTTTATGTCTAGATGAACTTTTTCTTGAAACCAACTCTTGAATGTTTTGTGGTGTTCATCGCGAATCCATTTTTCTCTTCTTGAAGGATATTGTTGAGTCAACCATGATAAATGATCACTTCATTGAAAGACATGAAAAAATGAGCATATATAATTAAGTACATAAAAATATTAATAAAAAATATTAGTAAAATATTAGATAACTCACTCGATATATGGTTGTACCCCAGTTGTATTTTCTAGAACATTTCGATGTGCTAGTTCTAAGTCTTTTTCATTAGCATTCTCAAGACGACCGCTAGATATACCTTTACTTTCACCTTTTGGATTTTGGCGAGGTTTTGGAATTCCAATGGTTTCTGCATTTGCAATATATTCTGAGCAAAACTCAACAGATTCTTCAGCTATATAGCTCTCCACAATGCTTGCCTCTGGACGATAACGATTTCTAACGTATCCCTTCAATATCTTCATATATCTTTCAAAAGGATACATCCAACGCAAGTAAACTGGTCCACAAAGTTTCACTTCTTGCACAAGGTGCACTGTTAAATGGATCATGATATCAAAAAATGTTGGAGGAAAATATCTCTCAAACATGCATAATGTTTTCCCTATTTCATCTTGCAATTTGTCCAACTTTGATGGATCCACAGTTTTAGCACAAATAGCATTAAAGAAAAAACACATCCTTGTTACTGCATATCTTACATGCTTTTGCGAAACTGATCTTATGGCAATTGGTAATAATTGTTGCATTAAAGCATGGCAATCATGGGATTTCAAGCCAATCAATCTCAAGTCTTTCATTGAAACTAAATTGCGTATGTTAGAAGAATACCCATCTGGAACTTTGATATTGGCCAATGTTTCACAAAAGTGACGTTTCTCATCCTTACTTAATGTAAAACATGCAGGTGGTAAATAAGTACGCTTATTATCACCAACTTTAGGATGTAATTCAGATTTCACTCCCATTTCTTTTAAGTCTAAACGACCAGCAAGAGTATCTTTTGTTTTTCCTGGAATATTGAGAAGTGTCCCAACTATACTATCACAAACATTCTTCTCAATATGCATTACATCAAGATTATGTCGGACAAGTAAAGTCTTCCAATACTCTAAGTCAAAAAAGATGGACTTTTTTTTTCCAAGATGATGAATTCAAGTCATCGTTTATCACTTTGCCTTTCTCCGTGTTTTTCTCTTTCGTTTTGCGCTTGCGTTTTCCTCTCTCTTTGTCATTTTGTTGTCCTCTACCCTTGCCAACTTTAGTGATTTCCTTTTTTTCTCTATCTGGTTTTCCAAATTGAATATTGATGTCTTGAACTTTTTCAAATATGAGCTCTCCACTCAATGGTTCAGGAGGCAAGTCAAGCACTTCTCGACCATCAAAAGAGTTTTTGTATTTGCGATAAGGATGATTAAGTTTGAGATATCGTCTGTGCCCCATATAACATGCTTTCTTAGATTTGTACAACCATCTCGAATAGGTATGGTCACCGCATACTACACACCCTTTATAGCCTTTGCCAGTGCATCCAGCCAAATTACATAGAGCCGGATAGTCATTGATAGTAAATAATAGGACCGCTCTTAATGTAAAATACTCGTCCTTGTACCTATCATAACAACCTTCTACTCCATTCCACAATATTTTTAAATCATCAATTAATGGAGCCAAGAATACGTCTATATCATTTCCAGGTTGTGTAGGTCCTGATATCAATAGAGTGAGCATTGTATATCTTCTTTTCATAACCAATAATGGAGGAAGATTATAAACAACGAGAACGATTGGCCAACAACTATATGAACTACTAAGAGAACTATGTGGGTTTATGCCATCGGCAGAAAGGCCTAGCCGAAGGTTTCTAGGATCCTTTTTTATTTTCTCCCATTTATCATCAACATTTCTCCATGCCGGTGAATCAGCCACATGTCGTAGTTTACCATCTTTTATCCTGCCTTCCTCATGCCAAATCAAATTTTTAGCGTGATTATAGTTTCTAAACAAACGCTTAAATCGCGGGATAGGAGGAATATACCATAACACCTTAGCTGGAATACCACTTCGCACCTCGTTAGAATTGTTTTTCAATTTCCATCTTGAACGCTTACACACCGGACAATTATTTGCTTCAGCAAATTCCTTACGATATAAAATACAGTCATTTGAACATGCATGTATTTTTTCATACTCCATTCCCAATGTTGATAAGGTTTTCTTTGCCTCGTACAAAGATATTGGAATTTCATTTTCTTCCGGCATGACTTCTTTGAAAAAAGCAATCAAATCAGAAAAACCAACATCACTCCATCCATGTCGTGCCTTCATATTATACAACTTTACTAATGTAGAAAGTTTTGAGAATTTTGAACCAGGATAGATTGGTTTCTCTGCATCCTCTAAAATTTTGGCAAATTCATCAGGACGTTCTAGAAAATCATTATCAAATGCATCTTCCACCATTTCTAAAGGGTAATCATCAATTTCATTCTCATTTGAATATCGAACATTCTTACGAGAATGTGGAGTCTGACTAGGTACATATTCCCCATGCCAACTCCATTCTTTATAGTTTGGATTTATCCCATTAAAAAATAAATGTCCTCTTACATCAGCAAGAGACATTTTCTTAAAGTTAACACACTTCTTGCATGGACATGAGATTAAGCCGTCACTATCCGGAGGAGCATTTTCGATTGCAAAATTTAAAAAAGTTTCAACTCCATTTACATAGTCTTCAGCAGTTCTATCTCGAATTGACATCCAACTTCTATCCATATTCTTTAAAATTTTCTACTAAAAAAAATAATATACAACATCAATGACATATTCAATTCTAATATAAAATAATTAAAATCTATAACTCAAACATATGTAACCCACGATATAGTTATTTAAACTATTAAAATAATTCAACAAATGATTTTAATGATATGGTTTTCAACTAGTATAATTGATCTAAATTAATTCATAATCCTTTCATATCATAACATAATCTATTTTCATTAGTTTAATTTAGATATTAAACTATTATTACTGCTACAACTTGTTTTCAATAGTTCATAAAGTTTGATGCACTCTTATAAACTACATGTTATTTATGTTCTAGCAAAGATTATTTGAATACCCCACACACGCAGGTATATATATATATATATTAAGATATTTCTACTGATATATATATATATATTTATATATAGAATTTTGTCTATATACATATATTGGATCATTATTTAATTAGTTTCAAAGAAAACACTTGATACTACCTGACGATATAATTATTGATCAAAATTCACACAAAGAACCCAGAATTTAAAACAAACGTGTTTGTGATAAATAAATGAATATATATATATATTATACTAACAAAGTTTGTCCGGGACTACATCAAAGGCAGTAGCCACCTCTAGGAAGATAAGCATCAAAGCCAAAACATATATAAATATTACCATGGTTTTCATATCTAAATTAATTGATCTAAAAAAACTTGATATTACTAGGAGAGACTTGTGGTGAAGGAATAAGATATCAGATAAGCATTAATTTAATGTATATGGCATGATAATTAAATTGAACTATTACTGATATTTAAAATAAAAATTAAGTCTAAACTAACATTTATTCTTTTGCTTCGATACATGCATACCTTAGTGAAGATATTGTGAACTATAAATGCAAGAAGTTCACGACCACAACTCAATCCTTCTTATGACAACCTCCGTGCTAGATAAGAAAATTAAATTGTAAAACACAATTAGAATATGATTTGATTATAAATATATATTTTGAAACATTTATTAAATTTGACAATCATATAAAATCGAATAAAATTACCTGCCAAAATGTGATTTTTGAATAAATGGAAGATTGTTAATGACCCAAATCTTTATCACGCAAGAGTTTAGAGAATAAAAGTAGAGTAATTTTTGTTGAAATTGATGATATAGTAACTTTTGAAACCATTCAATTTCAACAATCAGCAAGAAACCTAAAATTAAACTTTAAACATAAATAAAATATGAAATGAAGAAATTGATTGCTTTTTCAAATATATGTAGATTTTTTATGTTAGAAAAATATAGATTAGTTTGTAGAGTTTACCTGAGTTTAGCAAGTTAGAGCTTCTATAGCAGAGAAGAAAACAGTTACAGAGCATTCATTGTATATAATAAAGAAGATGAAGATATGGCTATAATAATGGAACAATAAATACGTGCCTTTTTTTTAATCTTTTGAATAGCTAAATGGCAACACTTTTTTTTAAAAAAAAAAAACTATAACGTTCATTTAGAGGAAAAATCGTAACATTAGTTTATTATTGTAATTAAAAAAATAAATAAATCTAATTCTAACTAAACTAAATCTATTTACATATATATAGTGTTACAAAGATCTTAATGATTATTTTAAAGGTAATCATGTAACAAAAAATTATATTTCTCTAAAAAAATATCTATTTGTATTTTAAATTTAAGTCTAGAAACATTAAATATATAATATAATTTTTGTTGGAATAAAAATACCAACATATATTTTCTCTCCATATTTGCAACTATATTTGAGGGATTAGGTAATGTTTGTTATTTAGATATTTATGAATCTCTCAACTATTTAAAAATTAAACTTTCTCAACTATTTAAAAATTGTTTAATTTTAAGATACATATAACTTAAATATATAACAGACTTATTAAGTTAGACGTTCATCAAGAAAAATTGTGATCAGAAAATTATTAATATATTTATGTTAGATATTTAAAAAAAGACCAGTTTCACACCATAAATGTGAATCGATTAATTATCAACTTAAAAGAATTATAATATAGCATATATAAGTCATTGATACACCGTCAGTGGCTTCTTGGTTTTGAAGGTCATCTAATTATATTATTTAGCAACATTTTAAAAAAAATTGTTATTATTTTTAATGTTCAATTATAAATAGCAACACTTACTCTAAACGTGTTGTTTATGGATATTTTATTAATTTATCAAAATAAAAAATATCAAATAATAGAGAGATTTTGCAACACTTAATTTATAAGTGTTTTTAATTCAAAATTTAAATAATTTAGCAACACTTCTATTTAAAGCGTTGTTGAACAAGTGTTGCCAAATTATATTTTTGTAGTAGTTTTTCCTTGCTATATTCCTTATTCTTATATTTATTTTTTGATATGTCCTTGCTATGTATATGTATGTGCATATATATATATTGAGCATTTTGGAAGCAATAACATGACTTGGGGTAATAACATGATATGGAACATACATCTAACTTTTTTTATATTTTATAATGTTAATAATAATATTTAGGTTAATATTTTGATTGGTCTTAAAGCATTGGATCGATAGCTAATTCCAAGAGGTATGTTGTATTTGATTTTTTTAATTTTCAATATTTTAAAATTTTGAATGATAATTGTATTACTTTAGTGGAGTTTGAATACCTTAGATATTCATCCGTAGTGAAGTAGGTTCTGAGAAATCTGTGTGCTGCGGTGATAATGGAAGATTGAGAACTCGCATCTCGTAGTGAAGTAGGTTCTGAGAATTTTGTGTGCTGTGGTGATATATGGATGAAAACCTGTGTGCTATTTGATTTGTTTGACATGTTGGTGTTGAATGTGACAGATGGCTAGGCTAGTAAAATAGGGAATATGCTGTCCGATTTTCTATAGATGATGACATGTTGGCTTTTCTCTTTTTCTTCTATTTTCAGTGCAAGATATGCATTTTACTATGTTTTAATTTTCATGTAATATGTTATTTTTTGTAACCTATTTTTTTGTTAAATTTGCAAGTAGTATATTTCTGTTAGTTGATGTTGTGCTTTGCTCAATCAGATTATGTTGTATGATTATATCATTATAGCAATTTATGCATGTTCTACAATTTTCTTGTAGCACATGTTTGATGAAAGTCCCAAGTTTTATCCTATAATCTAAATATTAGGCTCCAAAATCTAAAGGTTTGAGACACCTTTAAGCATGTTTTATATAGTCTATCGAAATGTTATATATTACATATAATTAAGGCCACCTCTTTACTTGGCAGACATTTATATAAACATTACTTGAATATAAAATAGACTATGTACCACCATCATTTGTGTGGGGTCAAATGTTGTAGAAACTGATATTCTAACACGTTTGCCCATCTTTTTCTTCCTTTTGTGTTTAAGATGTTTCGTCCAAATTACTTGAAAGTTATTTTTGCATTATGCAATTTAAATTTCTCTCCAAACTCCAATACTTAATCTAGACATTATGCATATTGACATCTATTTTTAACGTTTTGCACTTAAATTTCTTTTATATTGGATACATGTAATTGATCTTTTGATTAGTACATTATATCTCACTACAAGAAAGAAGACTTTTGCCAACACAATTCGGAATTGCGTCAACAATTTTTTTTTTACCGACGCATTAAGTGAAACGCGCTAGCAAAAACAGGGACTTTTGCAGGCGCAACCCCGAATTGCGTCGACAAAGATCTATCGAATATTTTTAAAAAAATGATACACTTTTGCCAGCGCATTTCACCTAACGCGCCGACAAAAGTCAAACGTGTATTTTAACAAAATGCACGTTTTAAAGAAGGTTGGTGGGGGGACTTTTGCCGACGTGTTTCGTTGTGCCGGGAAAAGTCTAATTTTGCGTCGGCAAAAGTTGGACTTATCAAAACAGTGTCGTTTTGACCTAGGGTTTTAATATTGACTTTTGCCGGCGCAACGAAACGTGCCAACAAAAGTCATAGCGATATCAGCAGCCACCCGAGTCCTTCTTCCCCATTTTTTTCTTCCTTTTCTTTTTTCTCTCTTATTCTCTTCTCTCTTTCTTCAATCCTCCACCACCCGCCCAACCACACCACCCACCACCCCCACCAGCCGCACCCCGAGCCCACCTACCTTGAAGGCACCCCACCCCGACAGCCATCCCACCCAACCTGAGCCCACCCACCCCGACGATCACCCCAACCGAGCCCCCACCTCACCCCACCCGAGCCCCACCCCGATGCCACCGCGAGCCACCACTGCCGCCCCCCTCCTCCTCCAAGTTGCCCACTATAAGTTTTATAATATAGTTTTGTATTTTATTTTATTTTATTTATGTATTGAATTAAAAAAAAAAAATTGTTTCTATGGAGTTCCCGAGCCACGGCCGGAGCAGTCAGAGCGGAACCACTGCCGGAGCAAAGCCACTTCACACACTGTAATATTTTTATTTTTGCTTGTTAATATTTATTATATTGTATTTTGTGATATATGTATTTTAGTTAAAGTATGAACTTAAGAAAAACAGATTAATAATGTAAATATGTATTTAATAATTTTTTTTTGTATTAATAAAAAAATCAGTTTTGGTATATATTTTGTTGTAGTTAAATATTTGTATATATATATAAATTGATGTATTTGTTAATGTATATATATGTTTTGTATGATCTGGGAATATTCTGGTTATATATGTGTTTAATTTGTAGGTTTTTAAATTTTTGGGATAGTTTGAAATACAATTGTTATGCTGCCCAAATTTTGTTAGAGTTAGTAAAATTAATAAATGTTTAATAATTAATTAAATAAAAGTTTAAGTATAATTAAAAAATACATAAAAAAAATATTTTTTAACTATAATTTAAATAAAATAAAATTACCAATCATAATAATTAATAATTAATTTTAACATTAATATTAGATGTTTTGTAATTGAAAAAAGTTAAAAATATAAATGATTTAATAAAATATAATTAAGTAAAATATAAATATAATAAAATTGTTATTAATTAAGTAAATAATAAAATACAAATTGAAGAATTTAATAAAAAATTACAAAATGAAATTAATGTATAATTAAATTAATTTTAAAATAAAAGTAATAAATAAGTAAATGATTTAAAAAAAATTGTAATAATTAATAATTAGCTACATTTTCTTTGGTAAATATAAATAATTATTTTTGCCAGAGAAAGGATATTATTATCACTTAGTGATAATTAGGGAGACAAAGAATCATGAAATATTTTGACTATCATTTCCCTCATTTTAAGACCATTATTAATATTTTCTTAATTATTTCGCTTAAAGATGGCGAGCGACAGAAGTTGGATGAGTGCGAGGAATCGTTGGTCTCTGGAGTATAGAAATAGTATTAAGGAGTTCTTCGAGATTGCTAAAAATCAAGTGAACGATCAGGGTTTGGTTCGTTGTCCGTGCAAGAAATGTGGGAATGTTAAGTTCTAACCTATAAATGCAATTTCGATGCATTTATTCAACAATGACATCATACAGTCCTACAAAGTGTGGCATTACCATGGAGAGGCGCTGCCATCGCCACCAGATGTGGTACGAGATCAGGATAGAGATGAGACAGCGGATATCCTAGAGGATGTTTACGCTGAAGATGACGTTCCTGCTGGAAACTATAATGACCCTCCCCAAGATGATGTTCAACATCGTGACAAGTATGACAATTTATTTAAGGAGATGTCAAGTGAACTGTACCCGGGTTGCCGAAAGTATTCCGCCTTGAACTTCTTGGTGAAGCTAATGCATCTGAAAGTTATTAACAAGCGTAGCAATCATTACTTTGATGGTTTGCTGGAATTGTTAGTCGACACTATGCCTGACGGAACAATTTTACCTAAGTCTAACTATGAGGCGAAGGCAAAGTTGTGGAGTATTGGATTGGGATATGAGTCCATCGATGCTTGCAAGCATGACTGTGCACTGTTTTGGAAGGAAAATGCGAATTTGGAATTCTGTCCAGTTTGTGGTGAGTGTCGCTGGCAAGATAATCGTGGGAACGGGAAGAAAGTGGCTCATAAGGTCATGCGATACTTTTCGTTGACGCCGAGATTGAAAAGGCTGTATAGTTCGAGATATACTGCAGAGGATATGAGATGGAACTATTCTAAAAGGCCAAAGGAAGATGGTGTGATGAGGCACCCCGCTGACAGTAAGGCATGGAAGCACCTTGATGAATTGTACCCATCTTTCGCAGCCGAACCTCGAAATGTTAGGCTTGGGTTAGCTACAGATGGTTTCAATCCTTTTGGGAACATGAGCAACAATTACAACATGTGGCCTATGATACTTGTCCCATACAACTTGCCACCGTGGAAGTGCATGAAACCACAGTCATTAATGTTGTCTATTCTAATTTCAGGTCCTTCTTCACCTGGAAAAGATATCGATGTCTATATGAGACCTTTGCTTGACGAGTTGAAGGAGTTATGGGTGAATGGTGTCGAGACAAGAGATGCATACAATAGTACCTTATTCAATATGCGTGCAGCAATCTTGTGGACCATTAACGACTACCCAGCTTATGCTATGATGTCTGGGTGTTGCACAAAAGGGTACAAGGCGTGCCCCAAATGCAATGAAGAAACTCCCTCTGTAGGGATTAGAAGTAAAATTGCATAAATTGGCCATATAAGGTTTCTTGATATGGATCATGAATGGAGGAGTAAACGAGACTATTTGACGGTATCAAGGAACTCAGGCCACAACTGAAAGATTACTCTGGTGATGATGTGTTGAAGAAATTGGAGAATTTGTAGATTAGACATCCTGGGAAACACAAAGAATTTGGTGGTGTGAAACGCAAAAAGGCTCTGATTGAACTTAATTGGTCAAAGAATATCATATTTTTCGAGCTTGATTATTGGAAGGAATTATTGCTGAGGCATAACTTGGACGTAATGCACATTGAGAAGAATGTTTGCGACAGTGTCTTGGGAACTTTGTTGAACTTAGAGGGAAAATATAAAGATACTGACAAGGCAAGACTTGATCTAGCAGACATGAAAATTAGGGAAAAACTCCACCTTCGCAAAGAGGGAAACAAGTGGAAGAAACCGCACGCCAGTTACACCCTCAGTGTCCCGGAGCGTCAAGTTTTCTGTGAATTCATGAAGTCAGTTGATTTCCCAGACAATTTTGCTGCAAACCTTTCAAAGAATGTCAATGTCAATGATGGCAAGATAACTAGGCTAAAACCACACGATTGCCATGTGTTGTTTCAGCAGTTGCTGCCCGCCGCAATTAGATCGTTTTTGGTTCCTGAAGTTCGGAAGCCAATTATTGAGTTGTGCGATTTTTTCAAGAAACTTTGTTCACGGAATTTGAATGTGAAAGACCTTGAGAAGATGGAGACAGACATTATCACCATCTTATGCAAGTTGGAAATGATATTTCCTCCAACATTTTTTGACATTATGGTGCATTTGGTTTTGCATCTTCCAAAAGAGGCAATTCTTGGCGGTCTCATGCACTTTAGGTGGGTGTATCCCATTGAACATTTAATGGCATTTTATAAACAGTATGTAAGAAATCGTGCACGCCCGGAAGGTTCAATCGCAGAAGCTTACGTGGTCAACGAGGCCTTAACCTTTTGCTCAACGTACCTCCGAGGGGTTGAGACTCGATTCAATCGACCTGAGAGGAATGACGATCACGTTGAATCCCAACCAAATTAGGAATATTCTATTTATAAGGCTGTCGGTCATCCATTTGGTAAGAAATCAAGTATGATCCTCAATCCGCAATTAAAGCAAAAGGCTGAGTGGTGTATCTTGAACAATTGTGCCGCAATTAAGGAGTACCTTAGGTGTGTTTTATAGTATCTTTCAATAAATTTGTTTGGTTTATATACCAAGTAAAGGTAAAAATCATAACATTGTTTCCTGTTTGTAGTGAGCATATGGATGAAGTAAAGGGGGGGGGGGGGGGGGGGGTGGACTCAAATCTTGAAGTTCAACAAGAAGCTGATTTTCCTCAGTGGTTCAAAGAAAAAGTATGTATATTAGTCAATTCTTTTCCAAAAATCCCACTTAATCAATCCAAAACTAACTTTCAATGTTAATGTTGATAGGTGAACGGTTTGCATGAGTCAACACCTATTGAAGTGAATAATGAATTGTATGCTCTCGCAAACAAATCAAGCGGCACATTGTTCTCATATCCAGGGATGATAGTGAATGGTGTGAAATTTGTGATTCAGGGTCGTGATATGAAGCTTAAAACACAAAATTGCGGCGTAATGGTGCCAAGTGAGGAAGGAGTGAACTACCATGGAGTTCTGGAAGAAGTAATTGAATTGTCCTACTTGATGGGTTACAATGTTCTCCTATTCAAGTGTAGATGGTTCAATACAAGTAGAATTAAAGTGGAATCCAATTTTACGAGCATATATGTGAAGGAAGAATGTTATAAAGATGATCCTTTCGTTCTTGCATCTCAAGCGAAGTTGGTGTATTATCTTTGAGATGTGAAAAATGGGGATGATTGGAGGCTCATTAATGAAAACATTCTGAGGAATGTATGAGATTTCTCAAATTCCGATGTTGATGATATTGAGACCACAAATGATACCAATATTGCAAGAAGTTAATTCTTCTTCATTTCAGTTGTGGGTAGAACTTCCAATTTTTGATAATCTTCAGTATGATCGGGCTGATGTCAATCCCACTGAAGTGTACAAAGTTGATGATTTGGTTGGCGAAGGTTCAAATGAATTTTTTGTCGATGATGAAGTTGAATTTGAAGATGACATGTTGGCCGAGTATGAAGACGACGAGGATGACGACAATGTTCTAGTCGATAGTGATAGTGATAGTGATAGTGGTGTTCGTAATGATGTTGTAGTTAGTGATGACGAGGACAGTGATATGTAATTTAAACAAGTAAATGTAACTTTTTATTTAATTCAATGAAAACTTTATTTATTATTATTAATTAATGATAGTATTAGATATAGGTACACATGCACCTAGTGGATGCCTTGGGGATAATCAATGTATTAATGTACTGGTTCTCATTTTTTCAAGATATTTGATGAAATATCTTGAAGAAATGAGAATTAGTACATGATTGCTTACTATCTCCAAGGGATTCACTATGTCAGAATATGGTAGGTTGGGAAATACCATAAGTAATAAAATGTTAATTTTATATATATATATAAAGTAATAGACATGCACCTAGTGGATGCCTTGGGGATAAACATCTTGAAAAAATGGGGAAAAGTACATGACTGCTTACTATCTCCAAGGGATCCACTAGGTCGGAATAGGGTAGGTTGGGAAAGACCATAAGTAATAAAATGTTAATTTTATAACAAAAAACAACAGACATACATAATTTGAATTAGTTAATTAATGAATATTTTAATGTAGAATAGCCGAACCAAGTAATGACACCGGTGGTGGCTCCAAGAGGGGCAGGGGAGCTTATTACGGTGCCAATGTCTAGAAGGAGCTGGCCACCAAAAAAGTTAGCCATCTAACAGTAAAGTTTGATGCACAAACTGGAAAAGCTATTCAAATGTACATGAAGTGGTTCAACAATTCCATGGCTCGTTATTTGCATGGCACCGTACCTCCAACTACCCTAGCTTGGGAACAAGTAAAACCATCTGATATCCAAGTTATTCGGCAGAGGCTATCTATAAGCATTTTTTAAATCTTTAATATCTCACTATTAAAGATTTTGTCTATCTTCATAATATTTTAACAAATTCCAAATTTAATTGTGATTTTAGGAAAAATTCATTTATCCACAAGACAATCTAGTAATCAACGATGCCATGGTAAGACAAATGCAAAAGCATCTGACTGATTGGTGCCACACAATGAAGAAACACTGGGTAGAGGTTGGAGGAGAGGTGGACAACGAGAGAGCGAAGTCAAAACCTTTTGGGTCGATTACTTCTTCTGATTGGGCAATTCTATGCGATTTTTGGGCTTCTGATTCTCAGCAGGTATGCCATAGATTTTACATTAATGTTTAATTATAAAATTACAATCTAGATTAATGAGTACTATTTTCTGTTTGAAGCGTATATCGAAGAGAAATAAATAAGCTCGAGCAAAAATGACCATACCAAGAGGACACGGTCCCAAATCCATCGTGCCCATGTTTATGATCACGTAAATTATAATAACCTATATCTTTACATTTACAAAAATATTATAAAGGTAACAATGTTTAAATAATTTTCTTTTTTAGATGGACTCGTCTACTGGCCAGCTTCCGAGCATGATCGACACATTCGAGCACCTCCACAAGAAGAATGATAAGTGGATTAGTGATGTAGCGGCGACAAAACATGTAAGTTGCATAACCTTAATTAATTTATGATCATTTAACTTTAAAAAAAATTAGTAAATAATTATTAATTATTAATTAAATTTTTAACAATTAAATCTTTATAATCTATGTGCCAATATTTTTATGATTAATGATTGTGGACTAAGATAAAAAAAAGGAATGTAACTAATGTCGTCCCCGTATAAGAGAACTTGTGGGCTAAGTTAGTTTGTTCATGAAAATCCATATCTAAATCACAAACATGCAAATATAGTTGATGTATATGCTTAGAGACGTAAATTCCCTATTAATGGAATTAACTGCTCTTACTATATATATCAACAATAACTTCACGTTTTTTATTTAGATATGGATTTTCGTGACCAAATTAACTTTAGCCCACTTGCTCCCTTATACAGGAACAAAATTAATTACATTAATTCTTTTTCAATCACTGGTCTGCAGTCATTAATGATAGGATATTGGCAGATAGATAATAAAGTTATATTTTATATGTTGTTATATTAAAAATTTATAAGTTAGGTTTTCAAATAATGTTACATTGGAATTTGAGATACGTGCTTTTTATTGTGCAAACTGAGATAATCGAGCGTCGAGCATCGCAGAGTACGACCCCTGTATCATCGGTTGCATCTTGTGTCGGCGATAATGTCAACGGTCAGTTCCCGCCTAATATGGATATTGTCACGGATGTTCTTGGACCCCGCTCGCGTTACAAGAAAGGGTTTGGGGGGTTGCCTAGGTTGAAGGCAATTGGCACAAAGAGGGCAGCATCTTCGTCAACTTCTTAAATGTCTGGGCAATTGCCACCTGAAGTAGACACCATTTTGCAGCAAACTCAGGACATTATGCTCTAAAATCATAACCTAAAGAAGTGTACGACTAAACTTGAGAGTCGTCAACAACGTCAAGATGTCCTGCTCAGTGCTTTGTTCAAGCAGGTTGGTGTATTAGCTCCTGGTTTTACTGTCGACTTACCAGAATAGGATCCGGACGAGGATGATGATGCTGACGGGAGCGAGGATGATGAGACATGCAATACACATTTGTAGAACTTTTTTATTTATTTATTAGAGATTTTATTTACTAAACTATTTTTACATTTTCATGTTTGGTGGAGACAATAAATATTAATCGTTATAGTTTTTTTATTTATTTATAGAATTTTAATTTTAATTTTTTTCTAATTAAATAATATTACTAAAAAATTAAATAATTATTAATATATTAAAATCAAAATTTATTAATTAATATTAATATATTGAAAATAAAATTAATAATATTATCAAAAAATTTATTTAAAAAATACTTCTACCGGCGCAAAATTACGTCGGCAAAAATGCATCACTACATATATCCACCTTTCCTGGTGCAAAAACGTGCCACTAAAAGACACATCTTTTGCCGGCACAAGTTTGCGCCACTAAAAGAATCATCTTTTGCCGGCGCATTTTTGCGCCGCTAAAAGTGTTTTCCACAATAACGCGACAAAATTTTTTTCCCGGTGCATCCTTATTTTTCCCGGCGCATTTTTTCATCGCCAAAAGATACAATTGCCAGCGCATTATGTTTTGCGTCGGCAAAAGTGCCATTATCAACGGGGGTACGTCGTGGCTTTTTGCCGACGCAAAATTGCGTCGGTAAAACCCAGAGGGCTTTTGCCGGCGCAATTCCTGAATTTTGCCGGCGCAAATTTGCGCAGGCAAAAGTAAGGTTTTTTTTAGTGTCTTAAGTTTAAAACAATCATTTTTCAGTCTTAATTCAAATGAATTTGTATTTCTCTTAAAAATTTATATCTAGTTGCATGAGGATTAAAATTTAATCATTAAAAAATGTTGAAATTTGTAAACAAATACAAGTGTGGCTAGCTCTCTTGAAACATATTTCTTATTCCAAATTTCCTTGATCTTTTGAACGTGCTTATTTTCTAAAGGTATTTTTTTTATACAAATACAATATTCTAATATTAATTTTCAGCTTGCAATGGATTGATTATTTCTAAGAAAACTTTTGAAAAGTTTGATGAACCTAATAATTAAAGAATTTTTTTATAATGTGCAAGTCTATATTGAGATGCATTTTTTTGGCGCAATACTAGACAACATTGGTAGGTGAAGTTTTTAGAATCAAAAATATATTTCACTAACTTTGTGTACATTTCTTGTGTTAATATTTGGTGATGATAGAATTTGACTGTAATATAAACTATCATGTAATATGATTTTGTACGCTGAGTAGACTAAATATTGAAATTATATTTTTGAGTAATTAATAAAAAAATATTTTGTTGTATTTTCTTTTGAAAATTTTATAAATCTAACATATATAATATATTTAGGACTCTCAAAGGGATATATATTTGTTTTAAATCAAAATAAAAATTGTAGCTGCATTTTTTTTTAAAAAATTACTTTTAAGGGCATGCAAAGGGAGTCCTAAAATCTTAATTTAAAGGCCCTTAGCTCGATTTTTTGCGAGTCATAAAAACATTATTTTAGGACTCACAACACGAGTCCTAAAAACTTAAAGGCACTCAACAAGAGTTTTTAGGACTCTGAACGTGAGTCCTAAAAAACCTCAGCTTTTAAGGCTCTCAAATAGAGGACTCGCGCCCCACGAGTCCTAAAAACTTTTTTAGGACTCGCAATGCTAGTCCTAAAAAGTCTTTTTTGTAGTAGTGTAAAGAAATTAATTCACATCAGTCCAGTCATATATAATCTAATTATATAAAGTACATTTACTAAGATGTCTATCTACATCAATGATCCGGATCTAGATCACATGTATTACAAAATTACTTAGTGAATCGTACTAGCAACCATTTATTAAATATTTCATACTTTAATATATTTTTTTTAGTCATTATATATGCTCTTAGTCCTCTTGTACTCATACAAGATCATACTCTCATTAATGAATACATAATTTATGATATATATAAGAATTATTCACTAATAATTCAAACATTCAATTATAAATTTTTTTACTTTTATTTTATTTCAAAATAAAATGTCTTTACATCAACCCTGTTGACCACAATTTTGGCCAACGACGAGTAGACGTCAAAACACAATAAACCTTTAAGAGAAAATACGATACTGATAATTTTATAGTGGTTCAGCCCCAATATGTTGGTAATAGCCTAATCCACTTGGAGTTGTGATATATTTAGCCTACACTTAAGATCAGATGAACTTGATCCAACTGAGTTTCTTAAGTGTAAGTAGAATAATACAGAGTTTCTCTCTCTAAACTCTCTCGGAAAATGCCCCAAGAATAGTCCCAAGTTCTCCAAACCAGAGAGCTCTTTTTTCTTTCAAAAGACCAGAGCCCCCTTAAAATGATGCCATGAGCCATTTATCTATAGGCTCATGGATCGTACATCAGATATATCCCTTTGACCGGGTCCTTCGTTCTTCCAACAGACTTTAATTAATAAAGTATAAATGAATTTAAATTACAATAATATAGCTATTATTCCGGGATATCTGAGAGAAACCCGCGGCAGTTGAGAATGGTTTGGGTTGAAGCTGTTACTGAAGCTTTCTACTGAAGAGTTATTGGACAGTAACTTCTGAGATTCTGTTTGGTGGACCGACCGAATCCATCCCCGAAGTGACTGGTCGGCCAAGACAACTCACCGGTCGGCATAGGCAAAACACTCCTCTAGCACTCCTCTTGTCTAACATTACACATCTCTGGTCTAGCATGACACATTTCTGGTCTAGCAAAATACCTTATCGGTCTGGCAAAATACTTTGCTGGTCTAGCAAAACACTTTACTAGTCTAGCAAAACAAATGACTGGTTAGGCAATACAAATGACTGGTCAGCCAAAATACTCTATTGGTCGGTCAAAAATATTTACTTGTCGGACAAAAATTCTACCTGGTCGGTCAAATCACTTCCAAACCAGATAAATAATTTTCATCACCAGTAATATCACAACTCTGAAAAGTCAATACATTTATTGACTATTAATGTGTTATTTACTGACCATGTATTGTCACTTGTCACTTCTGATTGCTATGTCATCGAACTGAAATTTTGGGATAACAAACCCTAACAATAAACCCTTTAAATAATTTAAAATAAAAATTTCTTAAAGTTATAAACTAATTGATATATTTTATGTTTTAGAGGTAGGCTAAAAATGATTTTTAATTGTCAATATTTAATTAGGATATTTATGTCAATTTATCTAAATAATATATTACATAATAATTAATTTATTAAAAGTAGCGAGTAGAGGAAAATGAGGGTGCCTATCCTAATTAAATTATATTCTAATCAAATTTTACGAACAAAATTAAATCTTAATTAATGTACAACGAACCAAATACACAAAATTAAAATGAAATATACTATTTTAGTACCTTGTTATTTGTCTTTATAGGCCACTTCCCATCTATACTTTATTTTAAAGAAGCTTTAACTTCATTATATCATATTTGTCTACATGAAATTACTATTTCATCTCCAATTTATTACTTCAAAATAAAATATTCATCTTTTTATTCTTTTTAATCATTAATAATTAATTTATCTAATAAACATAATTAAGTAACAATTATTTTATATCGAGTACAAAAAAGACAAAAAATAATTAATTTGTGCTTAATTTTAATTGTTATATGATGAAAATTAAGCATTGCATTTAATATTTAACTTTTTAATATTATTTTATTTATTTCTATTCATAATTCATATGTTTTTTTTATTTGTTTATAAATTTTTGGTATAATATTTAAAAAATGAAAATTAATAAAAGAAGATTTAAAATAAAAGTGGACAAATGATATATGTGTCTATATGAATAATTTTAAGGGTATATTGTCATTTTAACTCTTACGTCAAACCAACAGTGCCAATATCAATATTAATGCTGCATAATATGATATCATCAAAATACAGTTAAAGTTAACGTTGGATTGGAGAACAATTTTCAGACTTTTTGAAGTAAAATTGGTTTTGATGCTCTAGGTGGAGATGCCCTTATAAACAACTTAGTACCCCATTAATTGATTAATATCGTTCTCATACCTTGTATATAGTATAATGATTCAAAATTGTACATTTCCACTAGTTTTGGTAAATACTTTTTTTTATATATAAAAAAATTCATAAATAAGTTTTAAGTTATTTCAATTATTTTTTTAGAATTAAAAAAAATACAAATTTTTTATCAAAAAAAAAATCATGAAATTGGTGGATAGGTAGGATTTTTTAATTTAATATCAATTATGGTGACATTTCCAAATAATGTTGCCCCAATTTTCGCTCAGATATCATGAGTTGAAAAATCTTTTGTGACGATTTGGAGATCAATTGTGGAGACAATGCAAAAATACCCTAGAAGCTGTTGCAATATTTTGGGGTATCACAACGACAAATCTCGCTACAAGATATGTATTTTGTAGTGTTTGATAGTTTTTAATATTTTGATATTTGATTTCTTTAGGTATCATTATATTACTTTGGTTCTTTTTAGACCTGATTATTGGTTTGGTTGTTTATTTTTACTAAATGATATTGCTTCTCTGGTTTGCATACATTATGATTTATAGTGCACCAAATTTTTTATTTTATTATTTGTTATTTTCATTTTTTTATTAATTGTTTTAGTGTTTGAATTTTTTTATTATTTAAATGTTAAGTGTTAATTGTGTAATTGATTTGGTTTGTTTTATTTATTTAAATTATTTTGTGAATTTTGTGCATGAGTTTTGATTGTTTGCAAGAGGGTGCATGCTTAGTAGTGATAGACTTGTGTACTTGTGTGCGTGCATGTACATGGTATGCATGGTGAGCATGCAATAGACTACCATGTACTTATTTTTAGTTTCTTTTATTTAATTAAAAGAAATAGATATTTTAAAGCACTTGTAGTGTTATTTAATTTAATTTTTATAGAAAATTTAAAAGAGAACTATGTGAATAAAGAGGTAAGAATTTATTTAGTTCACTTGAGCTAATTTTGGAAGGTGGAAAAATGAGAGTGGTAGTGTGAATAGGCCACACTTGGCCGAGTAGAGAGAGAGAGAGAGAGTGAGGGTAGGGGTTGACCAAGGGAGAGAGGGAATCAAGGGTGGGTTTCCATTTTTGGGTTAGCAAGGAATCCCTTGAGTTGTCATCCTTATCTCTTTGCTATCAAGGCAAAAGATTAGGAAAAATCCTAGAAATTACCTTTTCTTTTCCCATTGCTTTGTGAGTAGTCTCTAGGGTTTTACAAGGAAAAGAGTGGGATTTCATAGCCCCATTTGGAGCTGGCCGGCTGCAGCAAGAGAGAGAAAGAGAGTGTGTGAAAGAAAGAAATAGAGAGAGAGAACTCGTGGGAGAGGAGAAGAAGATGGAAAAGAAGAGAAAATGGGACTTCAAGTCTAGGTTTGTGTTCTTGATTCTTTAGTAGTTGAAATCCTCTAAACTAATTCCTCATCTTATTGATGCTAAGACCTTTTTTTCTTCTTCTTTTTTGTGTGGATTTCGAAAACCCTAGGTGTTGTCCAAAGAAGGTGGCTATAGTTTTGAGTCTTTGATTTCTAGCAAGGAGGTAACAATTATATTTTTAACAATTGAAGTTTGATATATATTTAAATAAAAAAATTACTTAGATAATTAATTATTATTATCATATCTTGTAAAAAAAATAATTATATTTATCAAATAGAAATTCATATACATACAACATTTATTCATACAATTGAAATGTAAATAATACATCAAATCCCCATGAGACTAAATAATTCTCAATAAAAATTCATTATAATATTATAAATCCATAAACTTCAAAATAAATAATACAACAAATCTCAACAAGACAACATAATTCTCTTCTCCAAATCACTGCAAACGCAATCATGTTTCTTTTCTCAATATTCTTCCTAATAAATCTAGGCATCCGGCTTAAAAGTCAGTCCTATGATATTCCTTGCACCAATGAATTAAAGACTTGAAATTATAATTAAATAGTATATCTTACCATAATATATTAACGAATGACTGAGAGAACCAATAATAAAAATATGTAAAATTAGTTTATTAATCCCTCTTAGAGATTATTAAACAAAAACCGACCTTGTAAGAATGCTGACAAGGTTTGAGACAGTTGGGAGACCAATGATGTTGTGAATTACAGTATAACAAAATTCTCAATTTAATAATAGAATATCCCCAATTTAATCATCATAAGGATTTCAGAAAGAAAAAATATATACTTATTATAGGTATTTATGACACTTTGTATGCCTTAAAAATATAAGAGCACAATAAGTCCTATAATCACCAACATAATAAGCATACTAGTTATCTTAAGAGCATTTTTGTCTGTAAGGAGGTTTTACGTGCGGGAACTTAACCTAGGGTGCTCGGGATCGATTCCACTACCGTCTTTGGTGGAATTCGATGTTCCGAAGGCTAGAACTTTGTCCGGAAACCTTTATTTACTTATAATTGATGGAATCCCTTGTTAGGGTTTTATGCCTTAATTAAAACCCAAATTCTTTGTAATCTCATTTATTATCAATAAAAGAATAGAAATAATTTTTTGACTTGGTCAATCACTTTTCTCACATGTTTCATTTTCACGATTATTTGTTTAATATAAACTTCTATTAAATCTTGAGCATATAGCTAATCGTATTTATAATGACGTAATCATAGTGGAATATAAATATAATTATATGTTCAAAATAAGTTAGTCCTAAGATTAGTTAGTGAACAGGATTTATACTGACTTGCCAATCTACGATATGATCAACTTACACATTTTAGTGTTATGTTCTTTCCAGAACATTAGCAAAGTAGATAAGATTGGATGTATTTGTTACATTGGACATGACCGATATTGACAGTTGATAAGATAAGTAAATATATCGTTATTATCTATTCTAGTCATATCATATAGTTGACCATAGGTCAATTCAATCTCAATTTCGAGTGGTTAGTATTCTAACTGATTGTATTATTTGAGTTCTTTGACTTGTTCGTTACCAGCTTACCCTACGGACTAGCTCATACTTATATATTGGGAACTCAGTAGTATAATTGAGTGGGAGTGTTAATCATAGATATGAACATCTATAGCTTCTGATGAAGAAGTGAAACGATGGTTTCCTTATAGTTTGGTTCAATGTGTTAAATGATAGAGATCTCATTTCAATAATTAAATTTGTTTACTGAAATATCATTTACAGTGAACTAAATGTTTTAAGGATAAAATACAATGAGGGGTAAAACGGTATTTTAGTCCCATCTCATTGTAGACCGTCTATAGAGGATTGAGTGACAATTATGGTTGTAACAATGGATAACTAATAGCGTATCTATATTTGTTATAGAGCATTCTATGAATTCAAGAGTGCAATTCCGAGTCTATAGTGGAGTCACGAGGAATTAATAAGTTAGTAAATTTATTTGTTAGATTTATGATAACTTATTGGAGCTTGATTTCATAGGCTCATGGTCCCAATTGTACCTTGAATAAAATCATCTAGATAGTCTCAATTAATTGATTTAATTATCAATTAGAATTATCAAAGTTGACCAGGTCAATTTTGGATAGTTTCACAGAGTTATGTAATTTAGAGAAGAAAAGAGAAATTATGGTAGATTTATTAATTAAGATAAATTGTTATCTAAATTAATAAATAAGTTTAAATCAAGGTTCAGATTATAAATAATTAATTTGATGAAAGATTTAAATAATTATTTAATTAAATAATACAAGCCTTGATTTTAAGTCCAATTGGCTTATAATCAAATGGGAAATTTCACAGGCCTAAACCCCATGATAATTTCGACCTAGGGCTTCAAATTGGATATTATTTTATTGATTTTTTTAATTAAATTAAATGGTCTAATTGAGTCTGTAAAATGAGTGCTTAGAGAGAAGTCAAAACACAAGTTTTGAGAAGTTCAGAAGTCAGATTTTCTGATAGGTTTTAGATTTTCTCTAAACACAAGTCTTTTCTCTTCTTCTCTCTGTATCTATCTCATGTGTTGAGAATTTCTCACTCTAGTCTAGGTGATTCTAAAGATACTTTGGAAGACTATGAAGATAATAGAAGATCGGTTTAGTTTCTTGATAATACTTTGCGACAAAAAGGATACAAGGGTTAGAGAAACTGAAGGAATGACTCACTAATTCCGCTGCGTATACTGTAAGTATTCTTATCATTGTTTCTCTTTGAATTCAATTTTAGAAATATGTTCTAGGTTATCTCATATTAATTTGTTTAATATTAGATCTAGATGAAAATAAATAAAGATCTTGTATAAGTTTTCCCAACAGCTGGTATCAGAGCTTTTGGTAATCTTTATTTTCATGCATGAACATATTAAAAATTAGATTATTTGATGTGTTTGAATATAATTGGATGGTTTTTCATGTTTTTATGAAGCATATTGATTTTATGTGATTATTAGCAATTTTTAGGTTATTTTGTTGTGTTTTCTGTGCTATTAATTTTTATATATGCTATATTTTGTGTAAAACATGTTAATAATTGATTAGAAAATGGTTTTGGTTTGAAAAATTGCTCAAATATTTTTTTGAAAAAGTTTTCTTCTGGCTGCCACACGCGCGCGCACACCAGTGCGCGCACGCACGCGCACCAACCACGCGATGAACAATACCACGAGTATTGTTCATCCAAATTATTATTTTTTTAAAATTAAAGAAAATTAAAAAATGTGAAAGTAAATTATTTATAATCAAAAACAAAAAATATCGGATTTGTTTTTGTATTAATTTTTTTTTTTAAAATAAGATATTTTTGTTAGTTGAGATTTAAATAATTAAATATTTTCTACAAAGATTCAAATTTAAAAATAGACTAACAACTTAATTTTAAATCTTTTAATATATTAAAATATTAGAATTAAGATATCAGATATTTAAGATATTTTCTTTTAAATGCTTGATATTTTTATTAAATCTTTATTTGAAAATATAAATATCTTTTTATTCTATAGTTTTTAATATTTAAATTATTTGAAATTTGAATATTGTGAGTTAGATATTTTTATGAATATTTGAATTTAATTAACTGTTTTGAGATATTTTGTGATTGTTATAACTATTAATATATTTTTTTAAATGGTTAAAATATTTACTTATAGTTGTAACAACACAAGATATTTTTGAAAAACAGTTAAGATATTGATTTTAAAATTTAAAATTGGTTAAATTTTGAAAAATATCATTTTTTTCAACCAATTAATAAAATATATATTTTTTAATAAATGGGATTTAAATTAACTTTGGTTAATTTTTGATAAATCCTAGTTAAATTAAATTAATATTTTTTTTCAAATTAACCTAAAACCAAGTTGATTGTTGATAAATGAAATTTAAATTAACTTTTGTTAATTTTTGAT
Source organism: Humulus lupulus (assembly GCF_963169125.1). NCBI lineage: Eukaryota > Viridiplantae > Streptophyta > Magnoliopsida > Rosales > Cannabaceae > Humulus > Humulus lupulus. Next base: position 57,959,375 of record NC_084794.1, on the reverse strand, counting down.
AAATTTCATTTAAATTGACTTTTTTTTTTTTTTGTAAAAATTTAATTAATTTGAATTTTTTGATAAATTCTAGATAATTAATTGTGGTATTTTTGCAAAAGAAATAAATTGTTATATTTTTGCATAAATTCATAGACTTGCTCATATAGTAACATGATTAGGCCCGTCCAATTACAACATGTCTCTTTGCACTTGATGTGATACTTTTGCAATTGGGCTTAGATGCATATAGTGGCTCGTATGTTTGTTAGATATATGGTTTTTGCCAAATAAAATATTCATAAAATGATAGGTTTTATTTGGGCCAATTAGAAAATGAAAAGTTTAAATTCCTCTCTTGTGGGTGATTCCACTTGTGAATGCCCATTTGCTTTGCATGACTATAGTGGGCCTAATCAATTAATAAAACAAAGGTTTAAATTCCTGTCATTTGGATCTTGTATGGAGGATTGTGGGCATTTGTAGTGGGAATGACATACTGGACCCAGCCCTCCTCCATACAAGGTCAATTGTTAAGGCACATTTACCTAAGTTGGACTTAATTGTATAGGTTCATTATATTAGTTAAACCTAAATATTGATTAGCAAAAAATTAATTCTAAAATAATTGAATTTGTTTCTGTTGACCCTCAAATTAGCCAACGACGCGGAGTCAAATAAACGACAGGAAAATAGCACGATGCTTGGAAATACAATCTAATGGAAAGTAAAGAACACCGAGAATTATAGTGGTTTGGCCCCAGTGATTGGTAATGACCTACGTCCACTTGATACTATTATTAATGTTGAGCTTCAAAGGTGTGATCAAAGAACTAGGGTTCTTGAGTTTCACAAACCTTAGAAGGAGAAACAATACAGACGATGGATAATAGCAATACAATTCTCTTCCTCTCAGATCAAAAAAGAGGATTCGGAAAAAATATCAAAAGATCAAAAGAAAAAAGATCCCCCCTTGAGCTATTTCTTGTATATTTATAGGCTCAAGGAGGGTTACATGAGTCAATTAATCATATCCTTCCTTAATAAACGAATATTCAGGTTATAATGAAGAGATATTCTCGGATATCATTACAACTATACAAATTTATACATAAATAAATGGAGTATACGACCAGGCTGGTCGTATATAAAACTTGAACCCCGCATATGGAAGTATCTCTGGTCGATAGTGTAATGCCCCAAATTTCCTAAAAAGGTTTAGGACCTTGGTTAGGAGGCCGGGAGGGCCATAATTGATTTATAATAGTATTTAATGATTATATGCATGTTTACGTGAATTATATTATTATATGATGGTGAATGCATGCATATGGGCTCATATGTTAACTATGAGGGTAATTTGGTAATTTGGCCACTGTGGGCGTAATTGTATATTTTGGGTGCGTGATTGTGATTAATTAATATAGTCACATTATAAGGTGGATTGGTTCGAGCTAATCGACATGAGACGATCATGAGATGTAAGTGTTCAGTCTAGTTATAACGGGCTTAAGTTCGGGGCTCGGGGTGAGTCTCGGGGTGAATTTTATGATTAGAGCATTACCAGGAATTAAAGGGTAATGGGATATGATTTATTGGTATTTGGGAATATTGAGGATAGCGGGAATTGGAGAGCGTTAATTATAATTAACAAGATAGGCGGGAAAGGACGATTTTACCCTTGGAAGCCTTTAAAGGAGTTTATTTGGCTTAGGGGCATTATGGTCTTTTGACCCTAAGGATTTATATCAGCTTTTAAGTGTTGGAAAGCTGTGGAATACAGGGGAAAAATAGAGCTTCTTTTCCTTCTCTCCCGATAGATTTTCTTCCTCTTTTCTCTTTGGATTTTCAAGCTCAGTTTGAGGGATTAAACCAAGGAACCAAGCTTAGCCAAGCTAGGTCTGTGCTCCACCATTGAAGAGGGTGTGTTGCCAAGGTTAAGGTGAGTTTCTAGCCAGTAGAACTCTTGGTTTTACTCTGTTTTCTAAGTTAAGTTTCAGCTGGTTTTTGGGTTGGAAACTTGGGAGTTGGTTGGAGTTTTGGCTAGGGTTCTTGGGGTTGTGGTCCCTAGGACATGTGGAGATGGTATTTGGGTTCATTTGGGAGTTAATTTGATGTTTGAAAGCTTTTTGTATTGGGTTAGAAATGGTGGAGTCGAAAGAAGGAAAATCTGGGAATTGGCTGGCTGAAGGTAGCGCTACAGCGCCCAGCGTAGGGCGCTATAGCGCTACCTGCAGGGAGGTTGGGAGGTTGGGCGGTTTGTATTTCTGCCTTGAGCGCTGGGGCGCTAGAAGGGCAGCGCTGTAGCGCTACCCTGTTCCTTCTAAGTCCTGTTTTGAGTGTTTTTAAGGGTTTTTGACTTGGGGTTTCAATCCTTAATGCCCGGGATCGAATCTACTCACTGTATGGGCATGTTTCGAGGTCCCGAGAGTGGGGTTTAGGTTTGTAGTGCACCAAATTTTTTTTTTTTTAGATTATTTAAATTTTGTGCTTTATTTGATTTAAATGTTAAGTGTGATGAATTGTTTTATTTAAGTGTTGTTATTTTATTTAAATTGTTAATTTGTTCTATTTGATTGTTTGTTATTTTATTTAATTGTTAGAAATTTTTTGGTTAATTAATTTAATAAGTGAATAATTGTGTAACATGTTATTTTACTATTAGTGTTACATTTTATTTAAGTGTGACAAATGAGGTAATTATGTGAGCTATGGTGGAATGCACTAAGGTGCATGATAGATAGTAATGCACCCTAGTGATTTAGTGTGTGCTAGTGCATGGTAGCATGGTGCACATGTGTAGATTTTCTACACATTTTATGTTTCCTTATTTTAGATTTATTTGGGTAATTTATTTATAAAAAAAGGGGGGGGGGGGAAAGAAGAGGGAAATAGGAAGTGGGCGTGTGACCTAGTGGGAAATGAATACTTTCCTTAAGATGGTAAAAATAAAAAATTGAAGACCATGATCATTTGGGGATAGGCATGATCACATTTTATTCCCTTGTATCTTTTTGAAATAAAGAGAAATTAAGAAAAATAAAAGAGAAATGGAAACTTACCTTATTATTGTTTGGGGAGACTTTATGGGAGGATTTGTGATAAAGGGGCTATGAAAGGAGAGAAGAGCCATTGCTCTTGTGTGTGTGTGTGGCTGCCGTGACCTAGAGAGAGAGAGAGAGAGAGAGTGGCGTGTAGAGAGAGAGAGAGAGAGGAAGAAAGAAAGAAAGGAAGAAGGAAGGAGAAAGTGAAGAGGAACCCCCTAGAGTATGTCTTCTTGTTTTTCTCTTTGCATAATCTTTTTTTTGATAATATGATTTTGATTTGTGTTATTTTCTTGTGTGTGTTTGGGTTCTTCCTCCTCCTCATGGTGGCTTTCCCATAAAAACCCTAGGCTTGAACAAGGGTGTGGAGTTTGGGGTATTGATATTTTGTGTTCTTGATTTTTACAATCAAGAGAGGTAATGGTCTTTTCCTTAGCCTTATATTGTTTTTGGTGGGTTGTATATGAGGTTTTGCTAATGGTGCTAATGGTTGATTTTGGTAGGATTGATGTATAGGATTTGGATTTTGTGAGAGTATGATTTGTGTTTAAGGGTTGTGATGTTGATTTTGCTATGCATAAAAAAATTGTAATAATCTATGAATACTTGTATGGTGATTTCGGCCTAGGTACACCCAAGGGTGTTCTTGATATGTTGTGTGATTTTACAATATATTTGATCCATGTTTTAGGACCTATGATATATGGGTAAGAGAATAAGTGGTAATCTTGATATGTTGATCATGAAATTTTGTTAGATGCATGTTACATTTTGAATGATTAAATTATAAGATGCATGAAAATAATGATAGAAACATGTTAGGTTAATATAAGGCATATGTGAATATGGTGCTTATAAATTACTATATGTTATTTCATTGATAGTGTTTTGTTGGTTTTCATGGAATTGCAACAAATGGTTTTTAAAAGGATTCATGTGAATATGTTAGTGATATTAGAATCATGCATATTATAAGAGCATAATGAGATTTTAGGCATGAATGATTTTATGTAATTTTTAAGACAAAAGTTGAGTTTTACAAAGAATTAAGCTTGCTGTTTTTTTTTCTTCAAAATAATTGGGTAAAAGTTGATAAAAAGATGAGTTGCATGCATAAATAATGTTCTTGATGAATGTGTTAATTTTTATGAAATTAAAAGAGGATTTTAAGTCTCATGTTATGATATTTTACCCAATTAATTTCCTACAGAATTTTTATTGAATTTTGAGAAAAAATGAGTTTATAAAATTGAATATGGTGATTTTAATGATAAAAAAATGGTTGCTGGAATTTTGTAATAAAATATGAAGTAAGTTTCACTAAAAATGAATTTGATTAATTTTTGGAATAAATTATTTTTCCTAAGTTATGGTAATATTGAAAAATGATATTTTAATGGTATGAATGCATATTTTGATAAATAATGATTTTTCTTTATTTTGATTGAGAAAAATATTTAGACTCTATTTATTTGTGATTTTTGAATAAAATAAATAGTGGCTGAAAGTTTGTTTTAAAAAGGTTAACAATTGTTATTAAATTGCCACATATGGGTTTTTACTACTTAAAAACTAAGTCTTAAATAAATTAAATCAAAATGTATTTTTCCACACTTAAAATATATTTTTCACATCATTTTTGTAACACAATAATAAAATATATTTTTCTAAAGAAACATGTTAAAATAGGTATTTTAATTAAATCCAAGCTTGTTGGTTAATTCTTGATAAATTAATATTTATTTAATGAAAATGTCACATATTTTATTTTGAGCTAAAATAAAATAAATTTTTGAGAAATTTAATCAACTTAGAAATTTTAAAGAAAAATAAAGCATGTAATATGGCTATTGATTTTCAAACAATAAAAGCAAGAAATGTAGAATTATCGTTTTTGAAAACGTCCTTATTATGCAATATTCCCACGTATGCATGTTACATGCAAATCAACTTTTACGTCCAAAATCATGATTATTATTCAACTATGTAATTTTTATAAAGCAATCATGTTAGTAAATGGGTAGAACGAGCATTATTCTTTCTGGCGATAATTGCATGTTTTAGTGTAACTGTTATCATGAGTGCATGGCCCATGCACACATGAGTTGTATGGAAGGGCAAAATAGTAATTTTATGAACCTAAGAAACGTTATTTTGATTATGATATAGGCTCATTGAAAAGATTGTGAAATTCTTAGCTTGGACCTGAGGTAAGGAAGTTAGATAGATTTTTATGATTTTATGCTATGAATGGTAAGGCTGTTATATGAATGAACTGTTATGAAATTATGAATGCCTTAATATGATGATCTGTTGAATGTGATATGTGTATGGATGTTAGATACATCAAACAGAATGCGATGTTAGATACATCAAACAGATTTCGATGTCAGATACATCGAACGAGTTACTAAGGACACTGAGACGTGACTCCTAGGGCGGACGCGCCGAGGTTATTCAAGGACCAGTGATCTCCTGTTTACCTCATAGGGTGACATGGACAACTAGCGTTCCATGCTCATCATGTATGCTGTATGATTGTGATATGATGATATGTCGCATTTATATTATGATATGTTGATATGTCACATTTATGTTATGATATGTTGATATGTCACATTTATGTTACGATATGATGATATGTCACATTTATGTTATGATATGTTGATATGTCACATTTATGTTATGATATGTTGATATGCCACATTTATGTTATGATATGATGAAATGTTACGATTATGTTATGATGTACCATGATGTTTTTAGATGAACGTTAGTGTTTGGTTGTTTGTTGTTTTTCTTACGTGCTTATTTGCTTGTACTTCCTTACTGGGCTTTTAGCTCACCCCCTTACTTTCCTTCCAGGTAGCAAATAGGATTTCTCTATGGCACGCGTGGTGACGTGAGGAGTTCTTTCATCATGGAGTGTATGGCGTGGGGCAATCCTATGGACGATAAAACGATCAACGTAGAACGCCATTTAAATTATGTTTTGTTTTAAGGGACTTTTTCCTAAATTATCAGTGGGACTCTGTTATTTAACTTAATTGGTTTTCTTTGAACTTTGCATAAAAACCTATGTTTTATTTTAAACTTATGGCGCCAACTTGCATGATTTTAAATAAGTCCCCCTGAGACTTTAATAATGGATGGTATTCTTTTATAAATTACGTTATGCGAATGTTTTGTAAGTATTAGTCTAGGGCGTTCTTTACAAGGTTAAGACCCTATCTTTGGTAATTTTCATTAATTGGAGATTGTTTTGGTTATGACTAGGTGACCGCTAAAGGACTAAAAGTTGATCGTTCTCAAGGGTCGCTCTTTTAATCGTTCTAGCTCGACTTTGAGGTAAGAAAACTGCACCCTGTGTATATGTGACATGCATGGCTATTATGATGCATGTTGGTTGACTATTGAGTATAACATGCGTGGTTATTATTGATGCATGTCGGTTGATTGTTATGTATGACATGCATGGCTGTTCTTGATGCATGTTGGTTGACTATTAAATGTGACATGCATGGCGGTTGTTGGTGCATGTTGGATTGTTGGATATATTGCATATGATGCATAAGGAACATGTGATTAGGACATGCTTTGTATACTGGGTGTGATATCTTTCAGAGCTTGGGCCTCTGTGTTAATGCATAGTCCTAATTGTACTAATATCTGTTGAGTAAGCATGCTGAATACCTTGTTTATAAATATTGGACATGTAATGTATGTTTGGTGGCATGGCTTACCTGTGTATGGCGCTGACTTATTAGTCAGAATCGACAATGGTGTCAGGTTCGTCTGTGAAGCTGTAACTTATTAGTTAAGTTCACCACGCGCTGAGCACTGGTCGTGTTTTACCAACCCAAGGGTCAGAAGTGGCAGTGCGTTGTGAACGCCGGGCTAAATAAAGATTGGATCCAATCGAGGTCGGCATTGAATGACTCATATGGGGTATTAATGCTGGACCAACCAGAAGGTCAATGAGAATTATAAGCGCTTGCCTGGTCTATGACCAGATGTTTATGGCCAAGGTATATGACCTCGGTGACTGTTTGTCACACGGCCAAGGGACGCTGTCCATGGTACGACTCTAGAGTCGGGAGGAAGGTTATGTTGGTGATCATTCACCATGCACCTGTCCTAATCAAACTTATGAAAGGATCACTTATCAGTTAAGCCCTGGTGACCCTATCGTCACAAGGCTAGAAGGAGCGATGCTCATTATTGTGACTTTTGGCTATTGTCACCTATTTGCTTGGACTGATAGTCCTGGATGGTTATTATGATCGTTGTTGATATTATATCATGCTTTATTGTGTTTTCTTGATGGGCTTTGGCTCACGGGTGCTACGTGGTGCAGGTAAAGGCAAGAGGAAGCTGGACCATCCTTGAGTTGGAGAGTTTAGGTGATGATGTGTACATATGCAGCTGCTCGTCCGCCACGGCCGAGGTTTAAAGTGGAATTAGGGCTGAACCCTGTTTTGCCGCTTAGAACAGCATGTTGTAAATATTTTCTGTAATAAACTCTGAAGCTTTACATTCGGGATCCCAATGTATATATTAAACGCTCTAGTGAAACGTTACATCTTAACCAAAATGTTTAATCCCTAAACCGCTAATCATACTTAGTTCACAATTTTGGCCAAACGACTCGATTAGCGAGTTTAGCACTGTTTACAAGGCACACCGTAACGGTCCCTGGAGTTGGGACGTTACAGATAGCGAGCAGCATCTCTGCCACATGTCGGCCACGTCATCCACAGCTGTTTTTTGGATAAACAGTTTCAATGTGACTCTTTAGAATTGATAGGAAATTATGAGACTTTGGTTTTAAAAATTCTAATGTTACAATTTTTTGGATAACTAGTCATTAATTTTTGAAAAATAATAAAAATAATTTTGTTTTAATTTTATAATGAGCGTATTTTAAGATTTATATATGATCTCCACCGTTGGTAAACAACGTCAATAGCTTAATGGGGCCTCGAGGTGCTTTGATTCATCCCCCTACGGAAGGTGTTCATTAGTTATTTTGATGAGGTTAGATCTCGAAAGATAGATAATTATAGGTTAAATTCTACTAGACTCACCCCTACGGTGACTACTAGGACTAAATCTATGATTATCGAAACCGTGGGTCTAGCTCAGAAAATAAGAGATTTTGTTTTCTTATTTTGATCGAATAGTAGGTTGTTAATAGTGGTGTCCATTATTAAATGAGTTTACAACTCTATTTAACTAGTGGTATTTTTTACTCTCGCCAACCGGGACAAGAATATCATAGATTAGTTACAAACCTAAAGAAATAGAGATATGATTATTTTGGTATTTTTTTCTCATATCTTACAAATTTTTTGTATATGTTGTGCTATTTCTTGAAATTTGTGTTAATATGAGTTTTATTGAGCAAATGTGATTGATTTCTATTTTATTGATAATTTGTAGTTTTAAGTTAAGTAGTGTCTGTGTCTACTCCCATCCTTCTCAACTTTCAATGGAGAAATCCACTGGAGAAAACTTCCTTAATTGGAAGAAGAATATCAACATAGAGTTCATTGGTGACAACTCCGAGTTCGTCATGATTGAGGAATCCTCAGAACGAGCACTGTGTCCGCACGTTAGTGGTGGCACCATCAATGCTCGTGATGGCACCGTAAATGCTTGGATAGCACCGTCTCTGCACATACGTGATGACACCATAAATGCTCGCATGACACCATATCCTCACGTTCGTGATCAACTCAACTATGGTCTGAGACAGCAGGCTCCGTCAGGGAGTGCTGCATCTATTGTGCCACCTGTTGTGGCACCAGTTGTACAGCCAGTGGAGGTTGGGAATAGGTGGGAGTCGTTGTATGAGTGGTTCAGGAGACAGGATCCTCCAACCTTTGAGGGAAGACCTGATCCACTGAAGGTTAAACAGTGGATGAGTATGATTACCGCTATCCTAGACTTCATGAGGGTAGAGGGTCATGACAGGGTGGCCTATGTCGCATATATGCTGAGAGAGGATGCCTGCATTTGGTGGGAATTGGCATCCCAGACTAGAGATATTACTACTTTGAGTTGGGATGGATTCAAAGACTTGTTCAGTCAGAAGTATTACAATGTTGCCATCAGGGCAACAAAGGTTAATGCATTTGTGGGGTTGGTTCAGGGCACCATGACAGTTACAGAGTATGCCCTGAAGTTTGATAGACTTGCAAAATTTGCACCAGATCTTATGCCCACAGATACAGGTAGGCAGGATAGATTTATCAGAGGGCTTAATGCTATGATAGTGCAAGATCTGAGAATTACAACAGTGCCTGGGTGAAAGACCTATACCCAGGCTATTGAGAAGGCTCTTACTGCTGAGGAAGTGGAGAACAAGATCTGGAGGGAGAATGCTGCAAGATGGGAGGGTCGCAGAGCGGTATCTCCATATTCTGGGTCTGGTAGGGGCGGAGGACTCAGTGATTTGAAGCGAAAGACTCCTGACACTTTGACCACTGCTAGTCTTGAAAGGAGGGGTCAGGGTGTTCAGGGTGGCCGTCAGGGAGGCGGTGACACATGGAGGAGTTACCCAGAGTGCATAGGTGCAGAAGACGCCATCCGGGCGAATGTCGGGCCAAGGCATGTTTTGTGTGCGGGACAGTGGGTTACCTCAAGAAGGATTGCCCAACAATGAAGAAAGGGGAAGCTGGGAAGGTTGACAGCTTGACTCCAGCTCGAGTGTTCACCCTGACAAAGGTAGAGGCCGAGGCTAGTCCTTCGGTGGTAACAGGTCAGCTTTCTAACACTGGCTTTTTTTTTTTTTTTGTATTGATTGGCTTTGGTGCTACACATTCATTTGTTTATAGTAAGGTGATTGATAGATTGTGTAGACCTAGTGAGTACCGTACTATGGGGTTTGGGACTATATTGCCTACAGGGGAACTGGTAGTTTCTAGGAGGTGGATTAGAGCACTGCCAGTGATGGTTGATGGTAGAGAGCTTTCAGTAGTTTGATTGAGCTAGATATGGAGGACTTTGACATGATTCTAGCGATGGATTGGCTGGTCAGATATGGGACTACTATTGATTGCAGGAAGAAGATGGTGACTTTTAAGCCTAAGGGAGAGGATCCCTTTGTGTTCATGGATACAGTATGTGGACCCCGTATACCCATGATATCAGCGTTGAGAGCCACAGACTTATTACAGTGAGGATGTATAGGCTTCCTGGTTAGTGTGGTGGATACCACTAGAGTTTTGCCAGCAGGGTCGGGAGAGACTAAATTGGTTTGTGAGTTATTGGATGTGTAACGCCCTGGATAGCCAAGACCGTTATACTGTGTGTTTATAAAGTGCCAGACTTGCTAATCAAGTCATTAAAGTGAAAGCGTGTTACTGAAACAGTAGAGGAACTAGGGTTAAAAGTGTTTTGGTCTCAAAAGTTACGTTTTCATTACTAAACATTGCTTATTTAAATGGGATCCCAAAAATGATAGTTTAAAAGCCATTTACAAAAGTTACAAAGTTTAAATACATTGACTGGCCATACTAAGGTAAAAACGAGCAGTTAGGTAATCTCTGTCCTGACACACTTCTCGACCATGGTGATCGAACAGCCGGCTATGTACATTTCACCTCGGAGCTCTCCACCTCAGGCTTGGTCCAGTTTGCTCTTGCCTTTACCTGCACCACGAAGCACCCGTGAGCCAAGGCCCAGCAAGAAAGCACAGCAATAACAGAGAATGAACATCTAGCAAACAAGTCAATTACACATATAGCATCTCATAAACTCAAGTATATCACCAGTCAAGTATTTCTTATACTAAGCATCTCAGCTCATAATACATAATGCACAGACGATAACCAGGGCTAGCGCTCACAGGCTGCTCCCTCTGTTATCCTATTGTTTCTGGCTCCCAGTGGCCAATTCGCGCCCCGTGCGCTAAAATCATGTACGATACTCTTAGACCGCTTTTACGTGTCCCTTGGCATAATACCAACATTGACACAATACAACTCTCGGGAGCACTTAGTCCCATTACAACCATACATTCGGGTGCAGTATTCTTACCTTTCAATTCACTGGTTTTCGATGCCATGTAGCCGCAAGCACGGTCCTCTACCCCGAGCCTCTCCAAAGTCCTAATCACAAAACAAATAAAACATTCTTTGTCACTAACCAATCCAAAACTACCTTCCCGGAACCTAACCCACACTCTCGGAACCCCCAAAACCTTAATACTATACCCCGGAGACATCCCCCGAACCCCCGGAGCAAAGGGCCAAAATTGCCAAAATTGATGTCCTGAAATTGGCCTTGTGCCGCGGCACCCAGCAAGTCAGGGGCCTCGTGCCGCGGCACGCTAAAACTGTGCCACGGCGCGCCTTCGCAGGCCCAGAATTCTGGGTTCTCCTTCGCGTTTTTCCCGAGCCTAACTCACTCCAAATCACCCCAAACTCCATCCTAAGTCCCAAAACCAACTCTAGATCCTTAATAAACCCCACAGCAACCTAGAAACATCATACTCAATCCCATTCACACAACTATTCCCAAGATTCACTCTTGAGTTTCATGCTTTGTAACTCAAACCAGAGAATTAAAAACAACTTAAACCCAAACACGAACCACACTCCAAACTCCCTAAACCTTAACAGAAGTAAGCCTAATAATTACACAGAAACCTTACCTTGAGTGGTGAGTCCAACCTCTAGCTTTAAACCTCCTTCCCCTTTGATTACCCAATTCTGAGTTCATACAAAACCAGCCACCAATTTGTTTCAATTCACACTTATCAACCAAAAATCAGACTTGAAACTTAGATATACCATAACCAAAATCTTACCTCTGAATATTCTTGGTCTAAGCTTGCTTGACAACTTCAATCACTCTTTAATTCTCCTTCCAAAAGCTAAATTCAGCTTCTCCCTTCCATCTTAGTTTTGCTCTTCCTCTAGGTCTCCAATATTCAGCATAAAACCCATTTCTCCAAGTGTTATACGTATTGTATTTTCCTTCAGCTCTTACTCATCTATTCCCTGCCAAAAGACTAATTTAACCCTCCATTTATATCCTTTACTAACTAGACCTCAAGGGCATACTTGTCCTTTTCCTAACTTTACAATTCTACCACTTTCCCAATAAAACCTGTTACTCTCTATGGTTACTAACAGTCACGCAGGTTACCAAATCACCAGTTACCATTATCTAGTTTTCTAGGACCGTCTCGGCACGTGCATCACATTGGTATCACAGCACCCACGTGGTACAATTCACACATAATAATTATCACATAACATAATTCACATAGTCATATAACATGCTGAAAATCATAATCATGCATCTTAATCACAAAAATCATACATAATTCTCATCATGCCCTCCCGGCACACTAATCAAGGCCCTTAAGCCTTATTAGTGAATTTGGGTCGTTACAACTATCCCCTCCTAATGAGAATTTCGTCCTCGAAATTTACCTGAACAACTCCGGATACTGATCCCGCATAGTTGTCTCAAGCTCCCAGGTCGCCTCCTCGACCTTACTGTTTCTCCACAGCACTTTAACCAAAGGAATCGTCTTATTTCGCAACACCTTATCTTTCCGATCTAAGATCTGAACTGGTCGCTCATCATAAGCCAAATCTGCCTGTAACTCCAGATCTTCATGCCTCAATACATGAGTCACATCTGAGACATACTTCCGAAGCATGGAGACATGGAACACGTCATGAACTCCAGACAACGATGGTGGCAAGGCTAACCTGTAAGCCACCTGACCAATTCTTTCTAGAATCTCGAATGGTCCAATGAATCTAGGGCTTAGCTTGCCCTTCTTACCAAACCTCCTCACCCCTCGCAGAAGTGAAACTCGAAGAAAGACATGATCACCAACCTGAAACTCCACGTCTCTATGCTTAGGATCAGCGTAGCTTTTCTGCCTACTCTGAGATGCGAGCATCCTAGCCCGGATCTTCTCTATGGCCTCACCTGTCTTCTGGACCATATTTGGCCCCAAGTATCTCCTCTCACCCATCTCATCCCAATGGATAGGAAATCTACACTTCCTCCCATACAACATCTCATAGGGAGCCACTCCAATCGTTGACTGATAACTATTGTTGTACGAGAATTCAATCAACGGAAGGTACCTACTCCACGAACCCTCAAAGTCAATCACACAAGCTCTGAGGATATCCTCCAGCACCTGGATCGTCCTTTCAGACTGTCCATTAGTCTGAGGATGAAAGGCTGTACTGAACTTCAACTGAGTTCCTAAAGCTTTCTGCAAACCTCCCCAAAATTTGGAAGTGAAAATAGGATCCCGGTCTGACACAATCGACTTAGGAACCCCGTGGAGATGTACGATCTCTTTCACGTACAACTCAGCGTACTGATCCACAGTATAAGTTGACCTCACTGGAAGGAAATGGGCTGACTTGGTGTATCTATCCACTATAACCCATGCTGAGTCATGAAGTCCCACTGTCCTGGGTAAACCTCCCACAAAGTCCATAGTAATATCCTCCCATTTCCACTCAGGAATACCCAAAGGTTGAAGCAACCCTGCTGGTCACTGATGCTCAGCTTTCACCTGTTGACAGGTTAAGCATCTGGCAACGTACTCTACCACATCCCTCTTCATCCCGGGCCACCAATACAAAGTCCGTAAATCCTGGTACATTTTTGTGGTACTCGGATGAAGCGAGTACGGCGTCGTATGAGATTCATCTAGTATCTCCCGTCTGATCCCCTCATCAGCTGGAACACAAATTCGCCCCTGGTACCGAAGTAAACCAACCTCTGAAACAGAATAGCCCTTATCTATTCCTACTAAGACACCCTCTTTAACCCTCTGTAACTGAGCATCTGTCAACTGCCCCTCCCTGATCCGCTCTAGCAGGGTCGACTGTAGAGTAATATTAGCCAATCGTCCCACAACCAATTCTATCCCTGCTCTAATCATCTCGTTAGCCAACTCTCTCGAGATCTGAACAGCACTATATAACTGACCTGGACCTCTGCGGCTCAACGCATCAGCCACCACATTGGCTTTCCCTGGATGGTAAAGAATATCACAATCATAATCTTTCACCAACTCCAGCCAACGCCTCTGTCTCATATTCAGGTCCTTCTGTGTAAAGAAATATTTCAGGCTCTTATGGTCAGTGTACACCTCGCACTTCTCCCCATAAAGATAATGCTGCCAGATCTTTAAGGCAAAAACCACTGCTGCCAGCTCTAGGTCATGAGTAGGATATCGCTGCTCATACTCCTTCAGCTGTTGTGACGCATAAGCTATCACCTTCTCATTCTGCATTAACACACAGCCTAAGCCCAACCTCGACGCATCACAATAGACAACATACTTCCCCTCTCCTGAAGGCAAACTCAACACTGGTGCAGTAATAAGTCGTCGCTTCAATTCTTGGAAACTGCCCTCACACTTGTCTGACCAAATAAACTTTAGATTCTTTCTTGTCAATTCTGTCTTCGGTGCCGCTATCTTCGAGAAGCCCTCTACAAACCGCCTGTAGTAGCCTGCCAAACCTAGAAAACTCTGCACTTCTGAGGCGTTCCTTGGCCTCGGCCAATCTTTAACTGCTTCTATCTTAGACGGATCCACCTTAATCCCATCTGCCCCTACAATGTGTCCAAGGAATGTCACTTCAGGTAACCAGAACTCACACTTCTTAAACTTAGCATATAACTGATGCTCCCTCAACCTCTGAAGAACCAGTCGAAGATGAAACTCGTGTTCTGCCTCTGAACTGGAATACACCAGGATGTCATCGATGAAGACTATAACAAACTGATCTAGAAAATCTTTGAATACTCTGTTCATTAAGTCCATAAAGGCTGCTAGGGCATTGGTCAAACCAAAAGACATGACCAAGAACTCATAATGCCCATACCGCATCCGGAAAGCTGTCTTGGGTATGTCCTCATCCTTGATCCTCAGCTGGTGATAACCAGATCGAAGATCAATCTTTGAGAACACCATCTTACCCTGCAACTGATCGAACAAGTCGTCAATCCTCGGTAGGGGATACTTATTCTTAGTAGTTAACTTGTTCAATTCCCGATAGTCGATACACATTCTCAGAGTCCCATCCTTTTTCTTAACAAATAAAACTGGAGCACTCCATGGCGAATAGCTAGGTCTGATGAACCCTAAATCTAGAAGTTCCTGCAGTTGTATCTTTAACTCTTTCAGTTCTGCCGGTGCCATCCTGTATGGTGCCCTCGATACTGGCTCTGTCCCTGGTGCCAACTCAATAACAAACTCAATCTCCCTACGCGGCGACAACCCAGGCAAATCCTCAGGGAACACTTCTAAGAACTCACAAACCAGTCTGGTCTCCCCCGGTCCAACTGGTGAAACTTTGGTGGTATCCACCACACTAGCCAAGAAGCCTATACATCCACCCTGTAGCAAATCTCTGACTCTCAACGCAGATATCCTGGGTACGCGGGGTCCACGCACCGCTCCCACAAAAACGAAGGGATCTTCGCCCTCTGGCTCAAAAGTCACCATTTTCTTTCTACAGTCAATGGTAGCTCCATATCTAACCAGCCAATCCATACCTAGAATCATATCAAAGTCCTCCATACTCAACTCAATCAAGTCCACTGACAACTCTCTACCATCAACTAACACTGGCAGTGCCCTAACCCATCTCCTAGACACTACCAGCTCTCCTGTAGGCAATATAGTCCCAAACCCTGAAGCACTAAACTCACTAGGTCTACACAATCTATCAATCACCCAATCAGATACAAATGAATGCGTAGCACCAGAATCAATCAAAACAGTAAAGGAAGTGCCAGCACTAGAAAGCTGACCTGTCACTACCGAGGGACTAGCCTCGGCCTCTGCCTGCGTCAAAGTAAACACTCGAGCTGGAGTCAAGCTGTCCACCTTCCTTGTCTCCCACTTCTTCGTGGTCGGGCAATCTTTCCTGAGGTGTCCCACCACCCCGCATACATAACAGGCCTTAGCCTGACACTCGCCTAGATGGTGTCTCCTGCACCTCGTGCATTCTGGGTAAGTCCTCCACGAATCACCACCTCCCCGACTGCCACCCTGTGTACCCCGACCTCCTCTATCAAACCTAGGAGCGATTGGGGCATCAGGAGTCTTCCTCTTCAAATCACTGATACCTCCACCTCTACTAGACCCAGAATATGGAGGCACCGGCCTACGGCCCTCCCTTCTTTCTGCACTATCCCTCCATATCCTATTCTCTGCTTCCTCAGCAGTCAGAGCCCTCTCCACAGCCTGGGCATAAGTAGTCACCCCAGGAACTATGGTAATCCTCACATCTCGAGCTACCATAGCATTCAGCCCTCTAACAATCTGTCCAGCCTAGCCGCATCAGTAGGCATAAGATCTGGTGCAAATTTTGCAAGTCTGTCAAACTTCAAGGCATATTCTGTAACGGTCATACTGCCCTGAACCAGCCCCACAAATTCATTCACCTTCGCTGCCCTGATAGCAACGTTATAGTACTTCTGATTGAACAAATCCTTAAACTCTTCCCAAGTCAACGCGGCAACATTTCTAGTCTGTGATGCCACCTCCCACCAGATTAAGGCATCCTCTCTCAGCATATAAGTGGCACAGGCCACCCTATCATGTCCTTCTACTTTCATAAAATCAAGTATGGTGGTGATCAGGGTCATCCACTACTCAACTTTTAGTGGATCTGGTCCACCCTCAAAGATCGGGGGCAGCTGCTTTCTGAACCGCTCATACAACGGTTCCACTTTATTGCCAACATCAACGGGCTGTACCACAGGTACCAGTGCCGGTGGTCCAGCAGGGGCAACACTCCCAGATGGAGCCTGCTGCAGAATTCTGATCAATTCATCTTGGCTTTGAAGCCTAGCTTGCATTTCTGCCATTAACTGTTGCCAGTTCTCAGGGACTGGCGGAGGGGTTGGGCCCTGGTCATCCTCTCTAGCCCCAGACCTGCCGGCTTGTCGTGTGGATTTCCTTGAACGCATAACTATTCAAGTCAATCTGCAAACAACGACTCGGCAATTAGGCTATGATGACAGGGTAATAATCTCTCCATAATCCACCACCGAAACTCCAATCATTCACAAGCAAACAAGTATAGCAATTCATTCAGATATTCATCCACATGCACAACAATGCTAATAAGCATGCCTCAATAGCATCATGCAATAGTCAAGGGCCAGGCCCTATCAGAATCTCATGCTCCCTATTCATCAGACAGATATCAACATTCATATCTCACTCAAATCATTTAAGCACATAATCATGCATATACAATTACCAAACCCTGAGTTGAGCTTGTCTCCCGCAGCGAATCTACATACCCAGCCAGTCTTCAGGACCCATAAACCTAGGACGCTCTGATACCAAGTTGTAACGCCCTGGATAGCCAAGACCGTTACACTGTGTGTTTATAAAGTGCCAGACTTACTTATCAAGTCATTAAAGTAAAAGCGTGTTACTGAAACAGTAGAGGAACTAGGGTAAAAAGTGTTTTGGTCTCAAAAGTTACGTTTTCATTACTAAACATTGCTTATTTACATGGGATCCCAAAAATGACAGTTTAAAAGCCATTTACAAAAGTTACAAAGTTTAAATACATTGACTGGCCATACTAAGGAAAAAACGAGCAGTTAGGTAATCTCTGTCCTGACACACTTCTCGACCATGGTGATCGAACAGCCGGCTATGTACATTTCACCTCGGAGCTCTCCACCTCAGGCTTGGTCCAGTTTGCTCTTTCCTTTACCTGCACCACGAAGCACCCGTGAGCCAAGGCCCAGCAAGAAAGCACAGCAATAACAGAGAATGAACATCTAGCAAACAAGTCAATTACACATATAGCATCTCATAAACTCAAGTATATCACCAGTCAAGTATTTCTTATACTAAGCATCTCAGCTCATAATACATAATGCACAGACGATAACCAGGGCTAGCGCTCACAGGCTGCTCCCTCTGTTATCCTATTGTTTCTGGCTCCCAGTGGCCAATTCACGCCCCGTGCGCTAAAATCATGTACGATACTCTTAGACCGCTTTTACGTGTCCCTTGGCATAATACCAACATTGACACAATACAACTCTCGGGAGCACTTAGTCCCATTACAACCATACATTCGGGTGCAGTATTCTTACCTTTCAATTCACTGGTTTTCGATGCCATGTAGCCGCAAGCACGGTCCTCTACCCCGAGCCTCTCCAAAGTCCTAATCACAACACAAATAAAACATTCTTTGTAACTAACCAATCCAAAACTACCTTCCCGGAACCTAACCCACACTCTCGGAACCCCCAAAACCTTAAAACTATACCCCGGAGACATCCCCCGAACCCCTGGAGCAAAGGGCCAAAATTGCCAAAATTGATGTCCTGAAATTGGCCTTGTGCCGTGGCACAGCTTTATTGTGCCGCGGCACCCAGCAAGTCACGCTAAAACTGTGCCGCGGTGCGCCTTCGCAGGCCCAGAATTATGGGTTTTCTTTCGCGTTTTTCCCGAGCCTAACTCACTCCAAATCACCCCAAACTCCGTCCTAAGTCCCAAAACCAACTCTAGATCCTTAATAAACCCCACAGCAACCTAGAAACATCATACTCAAGCCCATTAACACAACTATTCCCAAGATTCTCTCTTGAGTTTCATGCTTTGTAACTCAAACCAGAGAATTAAAAACAACTTAAACCCAAACACGAACCACACTCCAAACTCCCTAAACCTTAATAGAAATAAGCCTAATAATTACACAGAAACCTTACCTTGAGTGGTGAGTCCAACCTCTAGCTTTAAACCTCCTTCCCCTTTGATTACCCAATTCTGAGTTCATACAAAACCAGCCACCAATTTGTTTCAATTCATACTTATCAACCAAAAATTAGACTTGAAACTTAGATATACCATAACCAAAATCTTACCTCTGAATATTCTTGGTCTAAGCTTGCTTGACAACTTCAATCACTCTTTAATTCTCCTTCCAAAAGCTAAATTCAGCCTCTCCCTTCCATCTTAGTTTTGCTCTTCCTCTAGGTCTCCAATATTCAGCATAAAACCCATTTCTCCAAGTGTTATACGTATTGTATTTTCCTTCAGCTCTTACTCATCTATTCCCTGCCAAAAGACTAATTTAACCCTCCCTTTATATCCTTTACTAACTAGACCTCAAGGGCATACTTGTCCTTTTCCTAACTTTACAATTCTACCACTTTCCCAATAAAACCTGTTACTCTCTATGGTTACTAACAGTCACGCAAGTTACCAAATCACCAGTTACCATTATCTAGTTTTCTAGGACCGTCTCGGCACGTGCATCACATTGGTATCACAGCACCCACGTGGTACAATTCACACATAATAATTATCACATAACATAATTCACAGTCATATAACATGCTTAAAATCATAATCATGCATCTTAATCACAAAAATCATACATAATTCCCATCATGCCCTCCTGGCACACTAATCAAGGCCCTTAAGCCTTATTAGTGAATTTGGGTCATTACAGGATGTGTTTCCTGAGGATTTACCAGGGCCGCCGCCGCATAGGGATATTCAGTTTGTTACTGAGTTAGCACCGAGGATAGAACCAGTGTTGAGAGCACCATATAGGATGGCACCAGCAGAATTAGTTGAATTGAAGATACAGTTACAAGGGATTCTGGATTTGGGGTTCATCAGGCCTAGTTACTTGCCATGGGGTGCTCTGGTTTTGTTTGTGAAGAAGAAGGATGGGACTCTGAGAATGTGTATAGATTACAGAGAATTGAACATGTTGACTATTAAGAATAAGTACCATTTACCAAGGATTGATGACTTGTTTGATCAGCTGCAGGGTAAGACGGTATTCTTGAAGATTGATCTTCGATCTGGTTATTACCAGCTGAGGATCAAAGATGAGGATATACTGAAGATGGCCTTTTGAATGAGGTATGGGCACTATGAGTTTCTAGTCCTGTCGTTTGGTTTGACCAATGCTCCAACAACCTTCATGGACTTAATGAACAGGGTATTCAAGGAGTTTTTGGATCAGTTTGTCATTTTCTTCATCAACGACATCTTAGTGTACTCCAGTTCAGAAGCAGAGCATGAGTTACATCTTTGACAGGCCTTGCAGAGGTTAAGAGAACATCGGTTATATGCCAAGTTTAAGAAGTGTGAGTTTTGGCTACCAGAAGTGACCTTTCTTGGACACATAGTTGGCGCTGATGGGATTAAGGTGGACCCATCTAAGGTTGAAGAAGTGAGAGATAGGCCGAGGCCAAGGAATGCCTCAGAGGTTCAGAGTTTCCTTGGGTTAGCAGGTTACTACCGACAATTTGTGGAAGGATTCTCAAAAATCGCTTCACCGATGACAGAATTGACATGGAAGAATTTGAAGTTCGTCTGGTCAGACAAGTGTGAGAACAATTTTCAAGAGTTGAAGTGACGACTTATTATTGTACCTGTGTTGAGTCTTCCTTCGAATGATGGAAATATATGGTATATTGTGATGTATGAAGGTTAGGTTTGGGCTGTGTGTTGATGCAGAACGGGAAGGTCATAGCTTATGCATCACGACAGCTGAAGGAGTATGAACAGCGGTACCCTACCCATGATTTGGAGTTAGCAGCGGTGGTATTTGTACAGAAGGTTTGGCGGCACTATCTGTGTGGAGAGAAGTGCGAGATATACACCGATCATAAGAGTTTGAAGTATTTCTTCATCCAGAAGGTTCTGACCATGAGACCGAGATGTTGGTTGGAGTTGGTAAAGGATTATGACTGTGACATTCTTTACCACCCAGGGAAGGCCAATGTGGTGGCAGATGCATTGAGTCAGAGTGGCTCGGGGCAGTTATTTAGTTCTACTCAGATTTCCAGAGAGTTGGTTGATGAGTTGACCAGAGCGAGGATAGAACTGGTGGTGGGACGATTGGCCAACATTACCTTTCAGTCGACCTTATTAAAGCGGATCAGGGAGGGTCAATTGGTTGATGCACAGTTACAGGAGATTAGAGAGAATGTTCTAGCGAGGATAGCTAAGGACCATTCTATTTCTAAGGTTAGTATGCTACGGTATCAGGGTCGGATTTGTGATCCAGCTAATGTAGGGACCAGATGAGAGATATTAGATGAGTTCCATACTATTCCGTACTCACTTCATCTGGGTACCAAAAAAATGTATCAGGATCTACGAACATTGTATTGGTGGCCTGGGATGAAGAAGGATGTAGTGGAGTACGTGGCCAGGTGAAAGTTGAGCATCAGTGACCAGCGGGGTTGCTTCAGCCTTTGGGTATCCCTGAGTGGAAATGGGAGTATGTTACAATGGACTTTGTGGGAGGTTTACCCAGGACAGTGGGGCTTCATGACTCGGTGTGGATGATAGTGGACAGATACACTAAGTCATCTCTGTAACGACCCAATTTACTAATAAGGCTTAGGGGCCTTGATTAGTGTGCTGGGAGGAAATAATTGGATTATATGTGATTTAATGATTTAAAAACATGTTATATGACTATTTGAATATCTGTGATGCATGACTATGTGTATTAGTATGCATGTAGGCCCTGATTAGGCTAGAAGGGCATAATCGTAATTTTGGCCTGTTGAGGGCATAATTGTATATATATGTGATAAACTGTCGAGACCACATTATTATGTGGATATATTTGTAATCTGTGACTTGGGACGATCCCAGTGAGTGGTTTAGCGAAAAAGTCACGACAGGGATTTATACCCGGCTCGGGGCGAGCCTGGGGGTATTTATGGGAATTTAGAGAATATATTGGGGTCAATTTAGACATTGAGGAATATAATTGGTGATTAGTTAGGTGTCAGAAAGTAGGTGGTAGATATTTGAGACACTCGAGGAATTAGCGGGAATTGGGTGAAATGACCAAAATGCCCCTAGGTGGATTAAAATGCATAGGAATTATGGGAGGGTATTGTGGTCATTTGGTTTATAAGAGATAAATATTATTAGGCTTTATACTTAGTGGATTGTGTAGAAAGGGCTGGAATTCTGAAGGAAGAAAAGGAAAGAAAAGAAAGAAGAGAAGGAAAAAAAGAGAGAATTCGAAGTTTATTTCTCTCTCTCGGTTGAAGCTCTTCTTCACCATTTCTTGAGGTCTTTTGGGGCAGAAACTCAGGAAGAGTTTGGGCAAGAGCTTGAGGCTAGGATCCCTGTTCTGGTTTGAGGAATTGGCAGAGCAATCCATCCATTTGAGGTAAGGTTCAGGGTAGTTTTTTCAGTTTCTAGTTCTTGGTATTGTTGTGGAATTTGAGCTGAGTTTTGGTGGGAAATTTTAGGGAAATTGAAGCTGAGCTTTGAGAAGGTGAAGGCCAAGCTAGTGAGGAGGATAACCTAGGCTAAGCTCATCCATCAAAGGTAAGGAATTCTAGTTCAAGTTCTGTGGTTTCAGCTGTTGTTTTGCTAAGTTTATGAGTTTTAGGTCCAGCTATGGTGAATTCTTTGATTAGGGGTGCATGTGACTGAGTTATGTGTGGTTGGGATGCTTGGGATGAGTGGAGGATGTTGGTAGGCTTGTTTTTGTGTTTGGTTGAAGTTTGGAAGAGTTTTGGTAAGGTTTGGCTCGGGGAAAATCGAAGGAGGAAAAGGCAAGATTTGTTGTGCTGTGACTAGCGCTAGCCATTGGGCGCTGTAGTTCTAGGCTGAGTGGTCTGGGGCGCCTTAGGCTCTGTTTGTAGAGCTGTAGTGCTCTCCTTAGAGCGTTGTAGCACTACCCTGTTTCCAGAAAGGGGTTTTTGGGTTATTTTCAAGGGCTTTTTCCCGGGGGTTCGGTGTTCGATTCCATCACCCCGTTTGGTGGAATTGGAGCTTCCCGAGGGCTCGAGATTGGTCTCGAGGTTAGGTTTTGGACTTGAGTTTTGGTGATTATTCTAATCTATGGTTGTGGCTAAGTGTGCGCTAGGGCTGAAGAGGGATCGTGCTTGAGGATCAATTGAACAAAGCTAGCAAATCTAAAGGTAAGAAAACTGCACCCGGTTATGTGTTTGCGATGGGACTAAGAGCTCCCTAAATCTGTATGGTGTCATAGATGGTATTATGCCATGGGACGTGTGATAAACGGCCTACGGGTGCCGTAAATTATACTTGCGCACAGGGTGCGGCTCGACCACTGGTAGCCAAGGACATCTTAATATTCACTGAGCTCGGTTTAAGTGGGCCAGAGTCAGTGGGATAAATAGAGGGTGTGGCCTAAGGGAGTTAACCCTAGTTATCATATGTGGATTGATTATTGATATGAAATGATATACTTGGTATGCTGAATACTTGATTAACATGAATGCTTAAACTGATGAGTACATGCTTATGCAGTATGAGTTATCTGATTGTCTGTTGAATGATTGTGCTTTGTTATTGTGTTTTCTTGCTGGGCCTTGGCTCATGGGTGCTATGTGGTGCAGGTAAAGGCAAAGGCAAGTTGGACCAATCCTAAGATGGAGAGCTGCGGGGCTGAATGTACATAGTCAGCTGATCGGTCGCCACGGCCAAGGAGTGGAACATGACGAGAATCGCTTAACTATTTGTTTGCCTTAGAGTGGCTAATCACTGTATTTAAATCTTGAATCTTTTGTAATCAATCTTTAACTTACTACTTTTGGGATCCCATGTAAAAAGAAAAATGTTTATGTATAAGAAATGCAAATTTTGAGACCAAAATCTTTTAACCCTAGTTCAACTATAGTTCAGTAACACATTTTGAATTAAATGACTTGATTAGCAAGTCTTGCACCTTTATAAACACAGAGTGTAACGGTCTTGGCTATTCAGGGTGTTACAAGCTCAATTTCTTCCGGTGAAGTCGACTTATATAGTGGATCAGTATGCAGAGTTGTATGTGAGGGAGATCATTCGTCTCCATGGGGTTCCTAAGTCTATTGTGTTAAACCAGGATCCTATCTTTACCTCCAAGTTTTGGGGTAGTTTGCAGAAAGCCATGGGGACTCAAGTGAATTTTATCACAACCTTTCATCCTCAGATTGATGGACAGTCTGAGAGGACGATTCAAGTGTTGGAGGATATTCTTAGGGCATGTGTGATTGACTTTGAGGGATCTTGGAGTAAGTATCTCCCGTTGATTGAGTTTTCATATAACGACAGTTATCAGTCAATGATTGGGATGGCTCCATATGAGAAGTTATATGGGAGGAGATGTAGATCACCCAATTATTGGAATGAGATGGGTGAGAGGAAGTATTTGGGGCCGGACATGGTTCATAAGACTAATGAAGCTATTGAGAAGATCCGAGCTAGAATGTTTGCTTCACAGAGTAGACAGAAAAGCTATGTTGATCCTAAGCGTAGGGATGTGGAGTTCCAGATTGGGGACCACGTGTTTCTGTGAGTTTCACCATTGCGAGGGGTGAGGAGATTTGGTTAGAAGGGCAAGCTGATCCCTCGATTCATTGGACCTTTTGAAATCCTGGAAAGGATCGGACAGGTGGCTTACAGATTAGCTTTGCCACCATCGCTGTCGGGAGTTCATAACGTATTCCATGTTTCTATGCTTCGGAAGTATGTTTCAGATACAACACATGTGTTGAAGTATGAAGATTTGGAGTTGCAGATGGATTTGTACTATGAGGAGCGACCGATTCAGGTCTTGGACTGGAAAGATAAAGTTCTATGAAACAAGACAATTCCTTTGGTTAAGGTGTTATGGAGGAATAGCAGGGTCGAGGAGGCGACTTAGGAGCTTGAGTCAGCAATACGAGATCAGTATCCTGAGTTATTCAGGTAAAATTTCGAGGATGAAATTCTTAGTTGGAGGGGATAGTTGTAATGACCCAAAAATCACTAATAAGGCTTAAGGGCCTTGATTAGTGTGCCGGAAAGGCGTAATTGGTTTATATGTGATTTTAATGATTTAATGCGTGATTTTGTGATAAGCATGCTTATATGATTATGTGGATATATGAAATGCATGTTTACGGGTATTAGTATGCATGTGGGCCTTGTTTAGATTAAAGGGGGCATGTTTGTAATTTTGGCCCGTTGAGGGCATAAGTGTGATTATATGTTATAATTGTGAAGGCTACATTATTATGTGGATATATTCGCAGCATGTGGCTTGAGGCGATCCTAGGGAGCCAGTTAGCGGGAAAGTCACAACGGGACCCAATACCTGACTCGGGACGAGTCAAGGGGTACTTTGGGTATTAGATATTTATTTGGGTTATCGGGTTGTGAAAATAAATAATTGGAGATATATTTGAAGTTAGAGAGTTTAGGAGGAAATATTGGGGAAATTTACCATTTCGCCATCAGGGACGTTTTTGGTACCCCGTGCTTTGGGACTAACTTAAGTAACCTAAGTTAGATAAAACAAGAACTATGGAAATAAGTAGAAACTCTTAAACTGACCCTTCTCTTTCTCTCAGCTCACTCATCTCTTTCTCAAACACTCTTTCTTTCTCAAGCTAACCTTTAAAGCTAAGGAGGGATTTTGGGCTAGGAATTTCTTGAATTGAGGCTAAGGACTTGGGAATTAGCTCAGCAACTTCTTGGTGTATTTGTTCTTCAGTAAAGGTAAGTTTTTAATTATGGTTTAACATTTGAATTCTGGGAACTGCTAGCTGTTTTAAGAAGGTTATGAGCTTTTGGGTTTCAAGGATTGAAGTGTGATTTTGATGAGTTTTTAAGCTAATTTTCTTATGGGTTTTGTTGTTGGGAGTATATTAGAACTATTGTGATAATTAAATTATGTAATTGGGATGGTTTTGGGTTGATTTGAGTGAGGTTTGGTTGCTGGAAATGGTGAGTTTTCTGGGCTCGAAGGGGTCAGGCTGCGTCTCTGTTCTTGGTGTGCCGCTACCCTCTAGAATAGATGGGAGCTGAAATGAAGGGCGGGCCGCGGCATGGAGAGTGTAGGGCCGTGACCCATGTGTGCTGTTTGGGGAGGCTGGGCCTCTGGTAGGAGGCGGGCCACAACATGGGGGGGCTTAGGGCTGCAGCTCTTAAGAGCATTTTTGGATTTAAGTTGGTTTTAGGTGTTGGAACTTAACCTAGGGTGCTCGGGATCGATTCCACTACCGTGTTTGGTGGAATTCGATGTTCCGAAGGCTAGAACTTTGTCCGGAAACCTTTATTTACTTATTATTGATGGAATCCCTTATATTTGTTGTCACTAGGTGTACACTAGGGCTTGGGAAAGGGATCGTGCTCAAGGGTCATTTCTCGTAATCAGAGTACTTGGAATTAGAGGTAAGAAAACTGCACCAATTTATGTGGATAAGTTGGGACTAAGAGTTCCCTATATTTGTATGTAATATTGTATGATGGTATTATGCCATGAGAGTATAATATAAATGGCCTAAGAGTGCCTGAATTATTATTGGCGCACAAGGACACGACTTGACCCCTAGTTGCTGAGGTTAATTATATAATCACTAAGCTCGGCCTAAGAGAGTCAAAGTTAGTAGGATAAATAGAGGGTGCGGCCTAAGGGCGTCGACCTTAGATATTATGTGATATGTTTATTGTTTTTAATCTGATGATTATGGCATGTTTGTTACTTGGATGATTGATTATTGGTTTGCAGATTGATATCACTGGTTATATGAACAATGGAGTCTGCTGAGTATATGATTGATAAATTGTGAATTGTTTGACTATTGCTTATTGATTATGCTCTGTTTTATGGTTTTCTTGCTGGGCCTTGGCTCACGGTGCTACGTGGTACAGGTAAAGGCAATGGTAAGCTGGATCAACCCTGATTTGGAGAGCTCTAGAGGCGGAATGTACATAGTCAGCTGCTCGGCCGCCATGGTCGAGGGATGGGCAGGGACAGAAGAACCTTAAATGTCTATTTTGCCCTTAGAGTGGCTTGTAGTTGTATACAACCCTGAAATTTTGTAAACTGTACTTTAAACTCTATTTCTTTTGGGATCCCATGTATGAACTATTTGTTTAGATGAAATGTATATTTTATGACCAAAATCTTTTAACCCTAGTTCAATAATGGTTCTAGTGACACATTTTCAACTAAACGACTTGATTAGCAAGTCTTTCACCTTTATAAACACATAGTGTAACGGTCTTGGCTGTAACGCCCTGGTTACCCCAGAACAGTTATGGTGAACGGTGAACCAGAAATTTAACTCGCTACCCAAGTTCTTTGGTTAAAAACGTGCTTCTAAGTGTTATTAACAGGCTAAGGTGGAAAACCAATCAAAAGGAAATGATATATTTTATTTAATACATAAAACTGTTCATGGGCCCATAAAATCTTTTACAAGTTATTTACAACTCAAAATGGTCATTACTGTTTCAAATTTACAAACCTGCTGACCTAAACGGCAAAAATAGGGTAAACTCCCTAGTTCCTCTGAGAACTCCTTGGCTGTGGTGGTCAAGCGGCCGCATATGTACACATCACCACCTAAGCTCTCCACTCAAGGCTAGGTGAGCTTTTCTTTACCTTTACCTGCACCACATAGCACCCATGAGCCAAAGCCCAGCAAGAAAACTCAGTATTGCATATAAACATTATCAAATGATTATCATTATAATCACACAGAGCTTATAGCTCTTAAACATATGAGTGAATATTACTTGAGGTTCTAGTAAACCATAATGAGTGACTGACAAGAAAGTCACTAATTTAAACAGATGAGTGACTGCTAGGTAAGTCACTAAGCTAAACAGATGCGTGACTGCTGGGTAAGTCACTAGCTTAAATAGATGAGTGATTGATGGGTAAGTCTCTAACTTAACAGATAAGTGACTGATGGGTAATTCACACAAGCGCTTTCAGTTTTCATCGAACTTGAGGTCAGTCCGGCATTAATGCTCTTCTGAGTCATTTAATGCAGATATCGATTAGATCTAATCTTTATTAGCTTGCGTTGAACATGCTAAGGCCATCCTGACTTATAAGTCAGCACTGTGTGACCAGTGCCCACACTACTACAAAATACCCTTTACGGGACACTTTTTTAGGACACGCACATAAATGCAAGTCCTTAAAAATATTTATGAAGTTTTTAGGACACTCATTGAGAGTCCTGAAAAAACGTAATTTAAGACTCGCAATGAGTGTCCTAAAAGAAAATGCGAGTCCTATAAAAATCTGGGCTATAAAAATAAGTGTTTTACTTAATATTTTTAAGGACTTGCTTTGGGAGTCTTTAATACTCTTTTAGGACTCGCAATGAGTGTCCTAAAAGAATCTGCGAGTCCTAAAAAATCTGAGCTAAAAATAAGTATTTCACTTAAAAAATTTAAGGACTTGCTTTAAGAGTCTTAATATTTTTTTAGAAGCAAGTCCTAAAAAAAGTATTAAGGACTCTCATTTTTAGTATTAAGGACTCTCCAAACAAGTCCTTAATTATTTTGAAGTAAAAAGCATAAAAAAACTATCACTTTTTCGAAATTATAAAAGGTTAAAATACACAAAATAGAAAACTCATCATCCATTTGGGGATTTATTCATCACACGATCTAGGGCTGTTGGGTGGTGAACGGCGGCTGCTGGGCGAACAACTGCTCGGCGGCAGCTGGGTGAACGGAGACGGTGATGGTGGTGAACGCCTCCAGCAAGCGTGGGTTCTCGGCTCCAGCACTCTCGGCGTCGTTGACAGGAACGGTGACAGGAAAATCTTCTCCGGCGTTGGTTCTCGGCTCCAACACTCTCGGCGGCGGTGCGGGTTCTCGGCTCCATCACTCTCGGCGGCGGCGTGCTTCTCAGCGTGGGTCTCTGCTGGTTGCTGGTTGCTGGTTCACGATTCCAGCAGGTTATCTTTTGCACCTTTTGTTTAATCTATCCACCATTATGTTTAAAATTTTATTTCTTATTTTGTCTCTCTCTTCCAGACCTCATCTCTCTCAAAATCCCTAGAATTCCTCTACACATCTAGCTCTCACTGCCTTTGAAATCCCTCATTTCAGTACAAAGGGACCAAAGCCCAAATGAATCCTCATCATATCATCTCACTGTTTCTATGTGCATCATCTTCCCCCTTCTTTCTCTACGGAGCTGTCTAGGTTTCATTTCATTTACAACCAAGTGTGGTAAGTTTCGATTCTTATATTTGGTGACCTTATTTGTTTTTTGTTTCCTCTGACTGTAAAATCTATCTTTTGTTAATAGATTTATATATTTCTTTATGGAAAGACTTTTGGTAAATGGTTAAGAATGACTTTGTGAGCATCCCATGAGCATAAGACATATGGAAGTGTTTAAAGACTGAATATATTTGATCTTTAAAATAATTCCTTAAGGTTCTTTGTTCTTCTCAATTTTTTTTTCATGTTAATTTCTATTCATGTTGATTTGGGGATATCTTTAGGTGAGTCTTGCTCCTGTATATTTTTTAAGAAAGTAGTAGCAACGTTGGTAATATTTTTTCTCCCCTGTCTCCTTTTCATTTTAATTTTATACCCATCATGATTTTGGTATACTACCCATTGTGATTTCTGGAATCACTTGAATGTTCAAAACGTAAGAATAAAATATAAGAAAAGAGCACTTTGAAGTAGTTAGTTTACTATTCTCACGGGGAGATATTATATATATATATATATAAATCATTTATAGGTGATGTCTCTTCAATTAATTATATATGATGTTGTTAAATTTTTAATCTTCTGTTTTTTTATATTTTAATTTGTAATAGAAAGATGATATTTCCTACAATAGAACTTTAATAATAATAGTTATTTAAAAATTTGTAGGACCATGTTTGATGTGTTTCTTGTGGACTTCTTGAATGTCATGTTTACAAGTTGCCACTTATGATAACTTTAAAAGCTTGGCTCTGTTTATGTAATGTAGTTTAGAATTATAGATGTTTTCTATACGAAAGCCTAAAAGATTGAAGAGTATTCTAGTATTTCTTGAGACTATATATATATAGATAGAGGTATCCAAATAAGTCTGATTCATGTCTTTTAATCTCAAAGCTGTTGCAGCCCCAAATTAGTAGAAATTAAATGATGGCTTCTACTAAAGATCAAGTTCTACAAGCTAGCAAATACTGTCGGAAATTGCACTAAATGATCAGGTATTGAGTTTATATTTCAAATGAATTTCCTTTTGTTTCCACACTTTATTTAATAGTATTGAAACTTGAAAGAGCTTGGTTATATATATATAGTAATTGGAATAGTAATTCATAGTTATACCATTAAGACAAAATAGAAAAACACAGATTTTGGTGGAGCATGAACCTATACATATAATATAATCTAATTCAAACAAATGAGGTGCACACCAACCGTTTGTTAAATGGCCTCTCGAAACTCTGTTATTGTTATTTGTATTAGTTCTATTTTGGATGGAGTAAGTTAAAATGGTTGGTCTTGCCATTGCTTTCATTTTATTTAGCAGCTATTGCTGTCACATAAAACTTAAATTAGTTATCAGTTGTGTTAGTGCGGAATTTATTCTTCGATGTATTTATGAGCTTATATGCCTGTGGTTGTGCATTATGCAGGTTGATCATTCTCAACTTCTTTTGGTCTATGTGTATTATTAATTTTCATCATGTCCTAATGCAATTTATGCTATTTGCTAAATGCCTTGTTCTAATTACAATTCATTTATCAACAAATTTATACTTGCGGTTCAAGACTAGACTATTTAATTGTTGAAAAGATTATCTGGTCTAAACTTGCTGGACTAAAATAATTTTTTTAGTTTCATTTGGTTGATATTGTCTTAAGGACAACTTTTTTAGTAATGATTTATCATTGTATTTATGTGAATGAACATTTATTATAGATTTGTTCTCTGTTTTTGTTATGCCTTTGACTTTAACTCTGTTTTTTGTTGAGTTGAAGTGTTTTGATCATAATAATGAATATATCATTATTTTTACCTAAACCAATATTTACTTATTAATGAATTTTATATCTTGCTAATTGCTGAGATGATATATGGGTGCCGAGAAATAATTTTTTAAACTATTTGACTCTTGTTTGTAGGCCAGATTTGATTTTTATATATATAGAAAGGAAGAAATAAAACTATCTCTTTTTTAACAGCAAGTATTCGTTTTTTTTTAAATTAGTGGGGCTGAAAAATTACATGAAAATTTGCACATGAAAATTTTTATATGTATATATATGCTATTTATCTCAGACCAAATGATAGTTTGCCACGTTCAGTATATATTTGAAATCTACTGTGAAGTTGTTATCTATAAATATACATATTATATATATAAGCTTATGCAATGGTGACAAGTTTTCTTTCACCAATAAAATTATGGTGAAAGAAATCATACCATATTGAAAGGAAGTTTATGACTAGTCAAGTTCATAAGCTTAGGTGTGAATAGATACATGGTGACCTCTATAGTCTCTTATTTATGTGCATTTATTTATCGAAGTTTTAATAAGAACATATTAATAGACGGAGTTAACACTTGTGGTGCCATTTACTTGGTTAAATAGATACATGCTTGCGTTGTTTCAGGTTCGTCGCCTGAAAGAATTTGGGGTTACCAAGGGAGAATTGACTCGCTATTTGGATGTACTTTTGAAAGATAGTGAACATCTGGCAGCTATGATTGATAATGTGTCATCTGTAGATAATTTGGATTTCATTATGGAGAGTGACGCATTGGGCCATACAGTAATGGACCAGAGGCAAGGACATGAGAGTTTGGTCACTGTTGCTGGAACAATTAAACTTGAGGAGGTAACAACTTTACTATACAAGACTAGTTCTGTCTTTAGAATCTGTACTGTGTTGAGCTTGATGATCTTCTGTAAGAACTTAGCTCTTCATTCAAATAATAATATTAAATTAAATG
Source organism: Humulus lupulus (assembly GCF_963169125.1). NCBI lineage: Eukaryota > Viridiplantae > Streptophyta > Magnoliopsida > Rosales > Cannabaceae > Humulus > Humulus lupulus. The sequence continues at coordinate 57,927,600 of NC_084794.1, read as the reverse complement.
GCAGTCTTGTTGAGGTAGTGTGGTTATATAGCTTTATGGTGAAGTTTTATTCATCTTTGGGTGTGTTGTGCTTTTGTGCAAAAAATTAAGCAGTTATCTTAGTTTTGGTCATTTGGTTAACTGGTGAACTAAAGTGTTTTTTTTTACCGTCTGTGCAGCCTCCTAGTATATATTTATTGATCTTTTATTCTCAGTTACCTCATTTTTCACTGGCATGTTATCTTTAATTATTTTCTTGTATAGGTAAATTTCTTTTGGGGCTAAAGTATTGGGACAACTCAAAACACATTTTTTTTTCAGTGATTTACAATAAATAAAAACATGTACTGGTGAACTATGTTTTAATTTTCATGTAATATGTTTTTTTTTTGTAACTTATTTTTTTGTTAAATTTTCATGTAGTATATTTCTGTTAATTGATGTTGAGCTTTGCTTAGTCAGATTATACATTTTTTTTTGAAAAGTTTGATGAAGCTAATAATTAAAGAACTTTTTTACAATGTGCAGGTCTATATTGAGATGCATTTCTTTAGCGCAATACTAGAAAACAATGATAGTTGAAGCTTTTAGAATCAAAATTATATTTCACTGACTTTGTATACATTTCTTGTTTAATATTTGGTAATGATAGAATTTGACTATAGTTATAAACTATCATGTAATATGATTTTGTAAGTCGAGAAGACTAAATACTGGAATGATATTTTTGAGTAATTAATAAATTATTTTGTTGTATTTTCTTTTGAAATTTTAGAAATCTAACATATATAATACATTTTGGACACTCAAATGGATATATTTTTTCTAATTCAAAATGAAAATTGTAGCTGTATTTTTAAAAAAAAAAAAATACTTTTAAGGGCATGCAAAGTGAGTCCTAAAAAATTACTTAAAGCACTCAACTAGATTTTTTAGGACTCGCAAAAACATTCTTTTAGGACTCGCAATGAGAGTCCTAAAAACTTAATTAAAGACACTCAACCAGATTATTTAGGACTCACACCAGATTTTTTTAGGACTTGCACTAGATTTTTTAGGACTCGCAATAGGAGTCCTAAAAACATTCTTTTAGGACTCACAATGGGAGTCCTAAAAACCTAATTAAAGACACTCAACTAGATTTGTTAGGACTTGCACTAGATTTTTTAGGACTCGCAAAATGTTCTTTTAGGACTCGCAATGCGAGTCCAAAAAACTTAATTAAAGGCATTCAACCAGATTTTTTAGGACTCGCATTGCGAGTCCTAAAAATCCTTAGTTTTTAAGGCTCTCAAATAGAGGACTCGCGCCTCGCGAGTCCTAAAAACTTTTTTAGGACTCGCAATGCTAGTCCTAAAAATCCTTTTTTGTAGTAGTGCCAGTACCACTGCCGAACTTGACTAATAAGTCCCAGCTTCGCAGTTGATACTGACACCTTTGCCAATTCTGACTAATTAGTCAGTGCCATGCACAAGTGAGCAAGATTTGCTAAGCATTCAATAATGAATCCATGTCCACATTTACACATTCAACATGCCTCGTGAATAACCATGCATGTCACATATGGGGTGCATTTTTCTTACCTCTGATTTGAGTGAGAATGAATAAAAGAACGACCCTTGAGAACGATCTGACTTTTAGTCCTTTAGCGGTCACCTAGTCATAACCAAATATGGGATTCCATCAATAAAATGAATAATAAAAGGTTCTCAGACCAAGACCTAGCCTCCGGGACATCGAATCCTATTAAACCAAGTAGTAGGAACGATCCCAAGGCCTAAGGTTTGAATTCCCATAATTAAAACACAATTTTGGCCAAAAATGCCCTTAAGCACTGCGACCCTACACCAGCCTTGTGTCGTGGCCTGCCCCCAAACAGAAGCCAAACCCACCTCTACCTGTGCCTAGCGCCGCAACGCTCCTCCTTGCGCCACGACCCTAACTGCTCAGACAACAAGCCACCTCCTTCATCGAGCCTAGGCCGCGAGAACAGAGTTGCGGCCCCACCACGAGCCCAGCCAAAAACCCCATTTTCCTTCATCCCAAACTCTCCAAAAACATACCTAAACACTTCCAAATCATCAAATCAAAGCTCCCAAGCTTCCCAACGACCCAAAACCATCAAATCCCAAGGCTCAAACGAACCAAAAACTCAACGATTCACAAAAGCCAATTCTACGCTTAGAAACTCTAAAAACTCAAAACTTAAAACTTAGATTACTTTTGATTGGGTTGTTTCTCGTCAAATCCTTCGGTCAAGAAGCTTTTATTCTTTCCTAGGATCGCTATGCCTCGATCCTCGCTTGATTCCGACTCCTAGAACTCAAGATTTCTTCGAAAATGCTCCGAATGGTAAAATGAACTAACGGGAAAGAACGAGAGGTTTTCTAACGTACGATTCTATCTGACAAGCTACTTCAAGCTTAAGTAACCTCAAATAAAACCTAATGCTCGGGGTCCCGAAAACACCCCGGGGGCATTATAGTCAAAACTCCCAGAATTTCCTCCTGATCTCAATAATTCCAAATTTATCATCAAATAACATTCTCATTATTCAATATCCCAATAAAAGACTTCGTTATGACAAAACCGCTAATTCTCAAAATAAGATTGTCTCATGCCGAATAGCTCGAATATATCTCCATAATAATGGGATCTCATTCACAATTCACAATATGCACCCAAATATACAAATATGCCCTCAACGGGCCAAATTACCAAAATATCATAATAGTCAAATGTGGACCCACATGCATGCATATAACATCATATTATAATATAATTCACATAACACATGCACATAATCATTTAATGACATAATTAAACAGTTATGGCCCTCACGGCCTACTAATCCAGCCATTAAACCGCATTAGGGATTTCGAGGCATTACATTGGCTACCTAGGGCATTACAATATATGTGTACGTAATCTGCAGAAACAAGGAAATCAAGTAATATGCCTACTGTTAAAGATCATAGGTTATATAATGTGTTAGACCATGGACACAAGTGAACCCTTCTTTCAGAATGTCTCAGAGAGAGTGAGAGAGCAACATTTCCAACTAATTAACACACATTTCATTTTCAAAGATCAAATAGTCTTCTGTACTATCCAGCAACTCAAAATACTTTTTTTATTGGCTAAACGGGTGTGCATATAATAATATATTACAAACACTAGCAGCACTAACACAGTTCATTACTTTATTTATCAACTATTAAATTGACAAGCATATTTAGTATATATGTATGCTCCCTCAGATGTGCCTGTAATGTTCATAGTTCTAGTTTCTCACTCGAAGCTCACCAAGGACCAGATAGTAGGTAGAAAAAAATTAGCTTTCAAAAGATTTAAAAAAAAAAAAACATGTATGAATTCCTAATTTGTTGACATGAATCTTCATTTCCCCGTTGACAAATATAACCACATTAAAAAATATAATTAATTTATAAAATAATCTTACTTCTGGAAATTTTGCATCTTTCAACGTGGATTTCAGATCAGGTACATATATCACAGTTTAATTGAGTATAGTAATTAATGCTTAACATACTAGGAACATACATATTTTAATTTAATTTTCTAAATTGCAACAAATTTAAAATCCCAAAACAATTAAAATTTGAGTTAGGAATTTATACCATAGCAGTTGGGAGCTCGAGACGAGCCTCTGTCACCTCACATCGTTGCTAGCCGAAGCCCACGCCAGAGCTCTAACAACAATGACGAAGTGGCGGTTGGGTAACAAAATTGGTTGGGCTTGAAAGCCCTGACCACGAGGAGACTAAAGAAGGTGGCAGTGTGACCCACGGCGGCTCAGGGTAGCCGGAGCTAAGCCAAAACCGTTCAAAATTCCATGGATTTCGGCTAACACCCACGGTGGTTTTTGGGCCCCATCCTTAAGTGGGTGTTTCTCCCTATGGTCTACTGAGTACGATGGTGGTGGTTGTAACGCCCTGGTTACTCCAAGACCATTACTGTGAACTTTGAACCATGATTAACTAGCTAATTGAATTCTTTGGTTATAAACGTGCATCTAGATGTTATTAATAGGTTAAGGTAAAAAAACCAATAAAAAAGGAAATGATATATTTTATTTAAAACATAAAACTATTCATGGGCCCATAAAAATGTTTACCAGTTAATTACAATACAAAATGGTCATTATAGTGTAAAAGTTACAACCAGCCGATCGAAGCATCAAAAATAGGGTTAACCCCCTAGTTCCTCTGAGAAACTCCTTGGCTGTGGTGGTCAAAGCGACTGCATATGTACACATCACCACCTAAGCTCTCCACTCAAGGCTTGGTGAGCTTTTCTTTCCCTTTACCTGCACCACATAGCACCCATGAGCCAAAGCCCAGCAAGAAAACTCATTACCGCATTCATATATTATTAAATGATGATCATGATAATCATCCAGATCTTACAGCCCCAAAAAAAATGAGTGACTGATGTTGTAAGTCACTAATGTGGGTTCCACACCCTTTACAAATGAGTGCCTGAGTCACTAGCTGAAACCGTATGAGTGACTGATGAGCAAGTCATTAATGTAAATCAGATGAGTGACCATGGAGTCACTAGTGTGGGTTCCGTACCCTTATCCATGTGACGGTGTAGTCACCTAAGTCTTCTGGCCCCGGCCCTGAGTGACTAGTCATGGAACTAGGCAAGCGCTTTTAGTTTTCATCAAACTTGGGGTCGGTCTAACATTAATGCACATGTTGAGTCATTCAATGCTGATATCGATTAGATCTAATCTTTTCGACTCTGTGTTCATGACGCTTATGCCGCTCTTGACTCATTGGTCAATAACATACGACCAGTGTTCAGTACTACTATCGAACTTGACTAGTAAGTCATAGCTTTACAGTCAGTTCTGGCACCATTGCCGATTCTGACTAATAAGTCAGTGCCATTCACAAGTAAGCAATATTTCCTAAGAATTTGATACAAAATCAATGTCCACATTTAAACACTCAACATGCCTCAATAATAACCATGCATGTCACATATGGGGTGTAGTTTTCTTACCTCCGGTTCGAGCGAGAAATAGTAAAAGAATGACCCTTGAGAATGATCGACCTTTTGATTCCTTAGCGGTTACGTAGTCATAACCAATTATAACTCCATTAATGAAAATCAATCAATAAAAGGGTCTTAACCTAAACCTCACTTCTGGGACCCCGAATTGTACCCAAACAGTGAGTAGATTTGATCCCGAGCCTTAGGAATTGAAACCTCAAGCCAAAAACCCTTAAAAATGCCCAAAATAGGATTCTAAAAGAGCAGGGTAGCCTGTAGCGCTACCCCCCTAGCACCCTAAGCAGAGAAGGATGCCCCCTGAGTAGCGTTGTAGCGCCCAATGATGGGATGGGCGCTGTAGCGCTACTACCAGACAGATTTGCCCTGAATCTTTCCCCTTCGGCACCACCATTTCCAACCTGAACCAAAAGCTTCCAAACCTCATTTTAAGTCCCAAATGAACCCAAAATCCTTCTACATATGTCCTAGGCATCATAACCCAAGTAACCCTAGCCAAAACCTCCCATTAATTCCCGTTATTTCCAAAATTCTCAAATAGCATTAATTCATATCCCGTTACCCTTTAATTCCCGGCAACGTTCTAATCACCAGTTTACCCTAAGACTCACCTCGAGCCCCGAACTTAATCCTGTTATGACAAAACCGCTAACTTGCACTCAAAGATCGTCTCATGCCGAATGGCTCGAACAAATCCACATTATAATGTTGCCTTATCAATAATTCACCAACATGCATACAAATATACAATTATGCCCTCAACGGGCAAAATTACCAAAATGCCCCTAAAATAAAATGTGGACCCACATGCATGCATTTAACATCATATCATAATACAACCCACATAAACCTGTGTGTAATCATTTAATGGCATAATAAATCAATTATGGCCCTCCCGGCCTACGAATCCAACCACTAAACCTCATTAGGGATTTTGGGCATTACAGTGGTGGCTCAGCTCATAGAGGCTTGAAGTAGTCGGATTTTTCTCGAAAACGTCAGGTTGGTAGTGACTTTGGGTGACCCGTTGATTGGGATGGGTGGCGCGTACGGTTGCAAGGCTAAAGGATTGGGGGTTTCGGGGGCTTGCGAGGCTGCTGGTGCCATGCACGTCGATGGCCTGGGTCGACTGGGATGCGAGGAAGGAGGCATCTCTGTATCGGGAGAGAGGGAAGAGAGAGAATACAAGAGGGGGAGAGAGAGGACCATTTGAAACTAGGGTTCAGATTTTGTTTTTCAATATATTAACATTTTATTTTCTTATTTCTTTCTTAATTAAGTTATTAGCAAAGCTCTATTTAAATAATCAATTTCTTATTTTATTTATTAACTAAAAGTTTATTTCATTTTATCAAAATTTAATTCAAATTTCATTTCACATATTTAATTATATATGTAGTCTTACAAATTTATATTTGGTCCAAAATTATAAATTAACTTTTAAGTCATAATTATTTTAAATTCTCAAAACTTCTTTTTATTTTAAATCCCAAAATTTAAAATGTATATCTACAAATCTTGATAAATCTCATTTATACAAAAATAAAAATATGATAATCTTAATAAATAATATTATTATAAAAATATTAATAAATTATTTAAAAAAAAATATTTCAATAATTTATTTTCAACTAACACTTGTATTTAGTGTTAAAAGTTATAAATTAACATTATTTTATTTTATAAATATATTTACATAATTTAGTTTATTTTTTAAATTATATTTCGTTAGCTATATTTTTAGATTTTTATATTTATAAAAAATATATTTCAATATGATAAATAATTTATTAATATATAATATTAAATATGATTAAAAAGTTATATAAATTATTTAAATAATTTATTTTTAACTAAAAGAAATTTAGTATTACAAATTATTAATTACTACTTTCACAAGTTTTATTTCAATATTAATTAACTTTTTTTTAAATAACTGTTATTAGTTTTAAAAGAAAAAAATAAAATAAACAAGTATTATTAATGAATTTTTGTTTAATTTTTTTTTATTAAATATATAATAACTAATTGAATTAATAATTAATCCAATAGTATGTAAGCATTGCCTTATAAATAAATTAATATTATTTTAAACATACATATTAAAAAAATTATAACTAATAAATTTATAGAAATTTTAAAATTATTTTATAAATGTGTTAAAGAATAATATAGTTAATTTTATAAATATGTTAAAGAGTAATAAATTTAAATTTTGATTTAAAAATTATTATAAATACAAAAGTTAATAATATGAAAAATTTAGAAAAAAAAATCTAGTTTAAAAAGTTTTTAATAAATACATACTTTTTATAAATATATATTTACATAATTTAGTTTATTTTTAAAATTACACTATTCATTAATTTTTTTACAATATTTTTCCAATTAATAAAACAACTCTTTTTTAACTAATACAAATTTTATAAATGTGTTAAAGAATAATATAGTTAATAATATAGTTAATTTTATAATTATGTTAAAGAATAATAAATTTAAATTTTGCTATAAAAATTATTATAAATACAAAAGTTAATAATATGAAAAATTTAGAAACAAAAAAATCTAGTTTTAAAAGTTTTAATAAATACATAATTTTTATCAATATATATTTACATAATTTAGTTTATTTTTAAAATTATACTATTCATTAATTTTTTACAATATTTTTCCAATTAATAAAATTACTCTTTTTTAACTAATACATATTTTATAAATGTGTTAAAGAATAATATAGTTAATTTTATAATTATGTTAAAGAATAATAAATTTAAATTTTGATATAAAAATGATTATAAATACAAAAGTTAATAATATGAAAAATTTAGAAACAAAAAAAAATATATAGTTTTAAAAGTTTTTAATAAATACATAATTTTTATAAATATATATTTACATAATTTAATTTATTTTTATAATTATACTATTTATTAATTATAATTTTTTATTTGAATTTTGGCGACATTTTATGACTGTCGGCATTGGACTTTTATTAATTGTCGGCGTTAGGGTCAATAGCGATGAATTAACTATCGGCGTTGGGGTCAATAGCGACACATTTTAACTGTCGATATTTGTCTCGAATTAACTATCGGCGTTGGGATCAATAGCAACACATTTTAACTGTCGACATTGGTCTCGAATTAACTGTCGACATTGGTGTCAATAGCGACACATTTTAACTGTCGGTGTTGGGGTCAATAGCGACAGTCAAAAACAACGGTGACAGTTATTATCTGTCGGCGTTGGTCTCTATGCCTACAATTTTTAACTGTCGGTATAGAGTCCCGCTATACAATTACGACAGTCAATAGAGTTGATTGTCGTTGTTGGGTGTTGAGAAAACTCAGTTTTGTAGTAGTGACAAAAAGAGTTTTGGCAATACCTTTCATTTGGTGAGGGAATTCTTATTTTATTTTTTATTTTTTAAAAAGATTATTCTAGTGTTGAAAATAGGTAAGATGCAAATAAGAATAATAAACAGACACATAAACATAAAACATTTAACATTTAACATTATTTTTTCGCCGTTACTAATTTTTAATATTATGATTAAAAAAATTTCTTTTCTTATGTGACAATACGACATATAGCATTAGTACACCTAGACGACATATTTTTCAGGGTAAAGAAAGTTCGATCTAGACTCATGAGTAATAATAACCGAAGGGGGCATTAATTACTGTAGTTACTGCCTAGTCGATGATGATCACCATGCACTATAATATTTGTTCATTTATTTGGCCTTTGCTCGGCAACGTAAGACATTGATTCATTTATCTCCCATTTGGATAATCAGTTATCTCGGAGAACACAGTCCCAGACATTCCTTTCCTAGAGTCGTCTGTAGTAGAACCCTGCTCGCTACTACTGATAATTTTAGTCACGGTGTTGCTTTTTGACTCAGTCGTGTCTGCCCAGCTACTAGTAAATGCCCCATCGCTGTCATTGCTATAATTTTTCAAGAGAGCCACCTCTTCCACAGACATCGTTTTCATGATTTTCCCACCAACACTGTCATTGCCCTCCGCATTATTCTGCAACTGCATTGCAAACTCCAGACCCCACACGATGTCCTTCATTGACGGTCTTTCCGTCCCGTTATCCAGCATACATTGAACGGTTAACTCACCGTATTTCTTCAGGCACTCTGGTGCAATCTTACCCGTCAGATACGGGTCAATAATCTCATTAAGTCTTCCGTTGTGATAGCAACTCTGTACCCATTCGGCAAGGCTCACTTGTCCCTTCTCTGCGGTCCTTACTATAGGTGGCCTACCACATAGAGCCTCACACAAAACGACACCAAATGAGTAAACGTCGGACTTCTCTGTCAGCTGTTGACGCCTGTAGTATTCCGGGTCCAAATACCCAACACTACCCTTGACAACTGTGGTGAGATGGCCTTTGGACATGCTAGTGGGGCCAGTTTTTGATAAACCAAAGTCCGAAACCTTGGCCACCCATTTTTCATCCAGCAAGATATTTGTAGTTTTAACGTCACGATGGATGATCGTATACTCTGTCCCAGTATGGAGATAGTGCAATCCATTAGCTGCTCCAATACAAATTTCGAGCCGTTGTTTCCACGTCAGAGGTGGGTTTTCAGTTTTGTAGAGATGGTCACGGAGGGTTCCATGGGCCATGTAATCGTACACGAGGATCATCTCACGGTCATCGTTGCAGTAACCAATGAGAGAGACAAGATGGCGGTGGCGGAGATGGGAGAGCAGCTCGATCTCAGTCTTGAACTCTTGGATCCCTTGCGATGACTCAGACTTCAGACGTTTGATGGCAACCGGCGTGGTCCCATTGTCTATGTATCCTTTGTACACGTTACCGAATCCTCCGACCCCAATAATGAAAATATCTTCGAAATTATTTGTGGCATCTATGACCTCAACCAGTGAAAAGTAACGACAACGATCAGACGGCAATGATGATGACCCTCCAGTCTTGCTTGACTTAGTAGCGGTTAGAGAAATGTGGCCGGATGCTTTGACTTTTCTTCCTCTCCGGAGAACCAAGAAGCCAATGAAGGATAGTGTAACTGCTGCACCGGATACTACACCGGAAATTATTCCAATAATTGATGTTCGGTTTGTTTTATTCTTTATCTCATTCTTCATGCTGGGTAGATGAGGAAGGTCAGGATTAGGTCCGGCTAAGTTGCCTTCAGTATCGTTCAATTTGAATATTTCTACCCCATTTAAAATTGCATCAGAATATGTCGTTTCCCCATCGTCTGGGTTTGCCTGCAGAGCTATAGAGAGATTTTTCTTCTTCTCGCCTACTCCTTTATCAACCCATACGATGTAGTCCTTAAAATATGGAGAATATTGACCGCCACTCCATGCTATCACATCCGCGTATCTTTCCACTGTCTGATTCAGCATGAATATAATAAATCTCCGATCACCCTCTGACTTAACTCGAGGATCAATCTCGCAAAAGTGCAACCTTACCATGTAATAAAACCCTACATCTAAAGGGAATTCCCATGTAAGATTGTAGCCCTTGTTTATGGCAGCCGTTCGACCCATAGACCTGGCGGTTTGATAGAGCCGTTGAGGTGCGATGTAGTGTGCGATTCTCTTTGACATTACCAGACTAGCATTAGGCAGCATAGGTGGTAAAGCACTTAATAAATAAGACTGCATCGTCAGATAAAGAGATTGTTCGCAGTTCAAGTCCTCCCAACTACGGAAGAAATCGGCTTCAGCTGGAGAGATAAACTGTCCACCAATATTAACTCGATACACATTCTCCATAGCAGTGTTGTTATTCAAGACATACCTATACACCTGCCCTACATAATTAAGGTATCCTTCGTGCTCTGAGTAATATAGATCCGCGGGCATGGACACAATTTCGATTCCATTGACGAAAGCAATAGCGTCAGAAATTGAAGAGGTGGGACTAAATTTTAAGGTTAGGTTAGAAGTCTCTACAGCCACGCAGAATTCTTTCACTAATTTGTCTCCGCTGCAAAGACCCTTAGAATTAAGAATAACGCTGAAGTTTCTTAGAAAGTTGTATTGACCCGCTTCGACGGAGAAGAAGGCTTTGGAGTTATCAAAGTCCTTGTATTTGGCTGAGGAGAAATGCAACCGGATGAACTTTATGCCAGAGATTACTGGTATCGTGTAGGTGAATTCCGAGTGGGAGAATCGTGCTGTTCTATATGGTACTTCGTCGACTTTGTTAACAGCCTCCGTGTTTCTAGAGGCGCTATTATTTTGACTCGTTGAGACAAACAGTTTTGAGCTGACGTCTCCATCCCAGCTCCGTCCCTCACCTTGTCGTGTGCTGTTTACTGACGATGAGCCACAGTCGAGGGCTATGTCGTCCCCGTAGGAGTTGAGTAGTGGTTTCCCGTCAGTGACTGAATTGGTAATCGCATTAAAGACGAAGAGGAGGTATAACATAAGGAAAATCATTTGTAGTGTATGGAAAGGTAAGAAATTGCTACAGGTGTCGCTTTTAGCCATTGGGAGTTGTCAGAATTAAACAGGAAATATTGAAGCTGTTTTCTTCAATGGAATCCTTGTCTGAAGCAAGAGTTGTAATTCTATATATACTAATTACGTTACTACAATAGAAGTTATTATTAGGTCATGTTTTAATAAAGAGGATTATTAATTGCGTTGATGATAAGATGACTTTTTCGCATTGACTAGGTCAGTGATGTGCATTGACTAGGGCATCCGCAGCGCTGGTGCAAATATTGATGCCATCTGTTTTTGTGGTCCCCAAGTCAATAGATCATTACATTTTCAACTTTTTTTTGGCAATGTTGCCGTGTCTCTTTTTTTTTTTTTTTGGCCAGCCCTGGAGGTGGCCTAATGATATTTTTTATTCTGTTTACTTCTTTTTTAATTGATAAACTCGGTAGAATGATATGCTCCATATCACCCTGCATATTTCTACATTCATGCACTGCATACCATTCACATAACATACCCACTACTGCCATTTTCGACCTCACATTTTTAGAGGAATTATGGTGGTTTTGGAGCTCAAACTACTACAAATAGTACTTCTCACTTTCTTAAAGTGTGCGACCTCTGCAATTAGGCCAAATCTGAACATAACACTGTACTTGTATGTATGCTAAATATATATTTAGCATACATACAAGTACTATTGCAATACATTTATACTTTGTGTATTGCTTTTCAAAATATATATATATATTGGAAAATTCTTCTATAGGGGCTTCACTTTAAGTCCTATCGTTGGGGCTCTCAGTGATCTCGACATTTGAACAGTTTTCGATGCGATTTTTTTATTACCATATATATTGGAGCTATTTAGAGCATCAACGCGATTTTTAGAAAATTCTGAATAGTTTACAGTATCAAAAACTAGGTTCAAACATGTTCTTGCACGCGTGACTTATTTTTTTTATGCGCGTGGAAAGCAACATGTTTGAACCTAGTTTTCGGTACTGCAAAAAATTCAGAATTTTTTTAAAATTTGCAGGATGCTCTAAGCAACAACAATATACACGGTCATAAAAAAAAATTGCGCAAAAAATTATTCACGAGTCGAGAACAATGAAGAGTTCCACTGGTAGGGCTTAAAGTGAAGCTCCTATAAGAGAATTGTCCATATATATATATGAATGTTTGTATATATTTTTTGTTTTAAACCCATAAAGATTCATATATGTTCACTCTTTTAGATAATAATTTAATCATTTATTACCTTTTTCAAAATCTTGTACTAGTCCACAATTTTTTTAATTCATGTGGATCGTGCTCTACTTGTTTGTAGGGACTCTGTTGAAGATTAAGAAGAATTTGGGAGAAATCTTTGTTGAAAGCTCAGGTTAATATGAGAGATAATATTATGAGGGAAGATGTTTTTTTTAAAGAACTCAACTTGTGTTTTTGGCTTGATTTCAAATGGTGGGACTGCATCTCTATTTATAAGACTTTATGGACCTTTCTAGAAGCACAATTAAATTATTAACTAGTATATTTTTCTAGATAATTCTCATATACTAACTAAGAAATGAGAGTTCTAGAATACTAAATACTCAACAACCTCTAGTAAATACATTAACATTTTAGAAACTCTAGTAACTAGAAACTCTAATAAATACATGAAAACTCTAAATTCATGAAAATTCTAGAAACTAACCATAATAAATCAAGTTTAATATTTCGACACCCTTCCTAAAACTTCATTTTTGACTCCAAGAATGCTTCATAACTTGAGACTTCACATACTCCAACCTCACTTCTTTTCTTCCAATGCAATCTCTTAAGGAATGATAACGTGTGTGGATGTGCTTGCTTCTTTAGTGAAAGATAGGATTCTCTGCTAGTGCAAGTCTTGATTTGTTGTCAACACAAATCTCGATATGCTCCTCTTGTGGCACATTCAAATCTTTCAGGAAGTTTCTTAGCCAAATAGAATGGCAAACATAAAGTTGCAGCAACATAGTCATCTTCACAAGTTAATGGTGGGACGATTGGTTGCTTCTTTGACATCCAAGTAAAAGCAGTGCTTCCCATTGAAAAAACAAATCCGGTGGTGCTCTTTCTATCATCCAAGTCTCCACTCCAATCGCTATTGCTATATCCAACTATCTCATAATTGTTAGAAGATGAATAAAACAAGCCATAATTGGTTGTAGCTTTTATGTACCGAAGTATTCTCTTTGCAGTCTTGAAATGAGTTGTTGTTTGAGCTTCCTTATAACGACTAATGATTCCAACAACATAGAGAATATCCAGCCTCGTACAAGTTAGGTAGCGTAAACTTCCAACAAGGATTTTGTAGAGAGTTGGATCGTCTTTTTCTCCTTCGTCATGCTTTGAAAACTTGATTCCACATTCCATCAGTGTATCAACTGGATTAGAGTTATCCATCTTGAACTTCTTAAGCACTTTTGTAGCATAGCCTTCTTGAGTGATGAAAATTCCTTTGTCTTCTTGCTTCACTTCAATGCTGAGGTAAGAAGACATTAGCCCAATGTCTGTCATCCCAAACTCTTTCGCCATGTCTTTCTTCAACTCCTCAAACATACTCGGGTTGCTACCTGTAAAGATCAAGTCATCTACATACAAGCATACAATCAAAATATCGACGCTTTGATATAGAGTACATGCTCAAATGGACACTTTGAGAAATTCTTGTCTTGAAAGTACTTGTCAATTTGTGTATTCCAGGCTCTCGACGCTTGCTTTAGGCCATACAAAGCCTTCTTTAACTTCTATACTTTATCTTCATGTCCTTTTACTTCATAGCCCAATGGTTGGTCGATGTAGACTTCTTCTTTGAGGAAACCATTCAAGAAGGCAGACTTTACATCCATTTGATAGATCTTCCATCTAATTTAGGCTGCCAAGGAAATTATTAATCTAACAGTTTTAAGACAAGCAACACACTAAAAAAAAAGGCTTTTACTACAGTTTTTATGCTGGATTCACTTCGGTTTTCGCTTAAATTCGCAACCGCAGTAGTTTGGGGCGAAGAAAAAAGTAGATAAAAAGCGAAGTGAAATATAGGCTTTCTACTTTGGTTATTATGTAAAAATTGAATTAGAAAGTGATGATTGTACTTCGGTTTTTACATAAAAAACTTAGTAGTAAGGATTTAAGAGTAGTGGAGCACGTGTGGCTAGACACTTTCTACTGCGATTTTATGTAAAAATCGAAGTAGAAAGCCTACTTTCCACTTTGGTTTTTACATAAATACCGCACTAGAAAGTGCCCAAAAACTAATAAGGCGCGCATTTGGCTTGGCCCTTTTTTTACATCCTTATTCTTTCTAAACCGAAGTCATGGGCCTGTGCAACAAAATGTGGTCCTCTTTCCATTGAATTTTTAACTTCATTTTTCAAGAAAGTGAAGTAGTGTCCAATTTTTTTTAGGACCAAATCCAAAAGCGAAATAAAAGATTTTATTAAGGCTTTTACTTCAACTTTTTCGTATGCTGAGTATAATTGCTGAAGTGAAAGCCTATATTTATAGTAGTATATTTATAATAGCTGCAACTTTCTTTTAGTTAAATATGTATATATTAAATTTTTTGTTTTCTTTAAGTTGTATTTTATTATTGATTTAGTTAGGATATTTATAGACGACTTTTCCTTATGTGATTTGTTAACTTTTTAAAAAATATATATATTTTATTTCGTGTTCAAGTATTTAAATGAGTACATATAACAAATTATTTATTTTATTTAAGTACTTTATTGTTTATTTAGTTACAATATAGCTTTAATATATTTTTCTTTATATTTTGTCAACTTTTTTATAATATTTTTGTTTATTGTTATATTTGAGTAGGTATTTTGTTGACAACTTTGTTGGTGAGATCAAGCTTTGGAGGATTTTATATTAGAGGTAATATTTTAAACCTTAATGTATAATTAAGATATTGAATTTAATGGAATGTTTGAATTATAAAATAGTGGAGATAGGTTCTGGGACTGTGTGCTGCGGTGATATAAAGCTGTAATTAGGCATGTTTGATTGATTAATTTGTTTATTGTGTTTATGTGATGAATATAGGTTTATTTAAAATTTGGGAAATATGATAGAAATAGGGGAAATGCTGCCAATTTTTTTTTAAGATTTAGTAATATGAGAATAATGCATGTTTGATTGATTTGTTGATTATTTTTGTGTATATCATGTGTTGTATACATGGACGTTTTAAATTTGGGAAATGTGATAGAAATAGGGGAAATGCTCCCCAATTGTTTTTGGACATATTGTTTCCTTTATTTACTTGTCAATTAGGTAATCCACCAACCTAATTGTTCATGTTTGTTGCTTCGTTTTTTTTTTTTGTGTGTGAAGTTTGACAATGGATAGAGATAGGATGTCAGCGCGGATATGTTATCCGTGAAATATATGAATGGAGTTGAGTTTTTTTTTGCAATTTTGTGCAAGAAATACTCAATCTCCTAATAGTATTCCTTGTCCTTGTGTTAAGTGTGGTAATGTTGTTAGGATGCCAATTTTTAAAATAAAAGATCACTTATTTAGGAATGGAATAGACAAAAGTTATAAAGTATGGTTTTTGCACGGAGAAATAACGAAAGTCACTGATGGGGGGCCATTTAAGAATAATAAATATTTTGATGTGGATTACGAAGTTGATGATATTGCAAAAATGATTGATGATGCACAATGTGAATCACATGTAGATCAAATTAAATTTCAGTCAATCTTAAAAGATGCTGAGAAACCTATTTTCCCTAATTGTAAAAGGTTCACTAAATTATCAGCACTGATTAGGTTGTATAACTTAAAAGTCAAACATGGGTGGAGTGATAAGGGAATGATAGAGTTGTTAACATATTTAGGAGAATTATTACCCGAAGGTAATGAAATGTCATCTTCATTTTATGAAGCAAAGAAGACATTGCGTTCGTTAGGCATGTAACATAAAAAAATACATGCTTGTCCTAATGATTGCATTTTATATCGAAAGAGTTTGTTGATGCAATTGCATGTCCGACATGTGGCGAGTCTAGATGGAAAAAGAAAAAAAATTCAGATGTAGTTAGAAAAGGTGTCCCTGAAAAGGTTTTATGGTATCTACCACTGATACCTCGTTTGGTTCGGTTGTACCGAAATGATGATCATGGTAAAAATTTAATTTGGCATGCCGAAGATAGAGTAAAGGATGGTAAGCTAAGACATCCAGCTGACTCGCCAGCTTGGAAAACAGTAGATGTTAAATGGCCTGAATTTGGCAATGAACCGAGGAATATTCATTTGGGTCTTTGTGCTGACGGAATTAATCCACACACTTCCCTTAGTAGTAAATATAGTTGTTGGCCTGTAATGCTAGTCATCTATAATCTTACCCCATGGTTGTGTATGAAGATGAAGTTTACCATGTTGACCTTGTTGATATTTGGCCCTAAACAACCTAGAAATGATATTGATGTATACCTAGCTCCTTTAATCTATGATTTGAGCACATTGTGGTATGAGGGAGTTAATGCTTACGATGCTTATAAGAAAGAAAATTTTAATCTTAAAGTAGTGTTGTTGTGGACTATTAATGACTTTGCAGCCTTAGGTAATCTTTCTCGATTTAGTGTGAAATGGTACAAGGCATGTCCCATTTGTGAAGAATGGACTCATTCTGAATATTTAAAACATTCTAGAAAGATTTGTTATATGGGACACTGAAAGTTCTTATCCGAAGAACATAAATTTTGAAGTTGGACAGATGTCATCAATGGTAAATCTAAATTTGGAAAGGCTCCACAACCTTTAGTTCGAGGACAATTGTTAACAAAGTTGAACAAAGTCCAATGCAAGTTTGGTAAGTCTAGAAATTATACAAATAAGAGAAAAAATGTTAGATGTGAAAAAACAAAGGAGGTTCTAGATGGTGCGACAGGTTGTTGGAAGAAGCAATCTATTTTTTTTTTAGCTTGAATACTGGGACCATTTTGTTTTGCGGCAAAACTTGGATGTGATGCACATTGAGAAAAACGTGTCGGATAGCTTAATTAGTACATTGCTGAATATTCTTGGTCTGAGAAAGGATGGAATTAAACCTCGGATGGATTTAAAAGTAATGGGTATACGCAGTAAGTTAAAACCAGAGGTTGGTGAGAGACGAACCTATTTACCACCTGCGTGTTATACCCTGTCTAAAGAAGAAAAATAAATTGTATGTCATTCTTTGTCGAATGTGAAGCACCGAAAGGTTATTCTTCAAATATTTCTTCTCTGGTAGATATGAAAATTTTGAATTTAGTTGGAATGAAGTCTCATGACCATCATACACTACTTGAACATCTTCTACCGGTAGCTATCCGTTCTGTGTTAACCAAAAAAGTTCTATATGCAATTGCCAAACTATGCTTCTTTAAATATATTTGTTGTAACGTGGTAGATGTGTCAGAGTTGGACAATCTTCAAACAAATCTCGTGATAACATGATTTTATTTTTATGATTTCTAACTTATTATTTTAAATATTTTCTAATTAGTTTACGAATACGGCACCATATTCGGCTCACGAAATCAACGAGACATGGGATGAATGGACTGAATCAGTTATGACATGTCTCACTTAGCAAATGAGCAAGTTAGCGAAGAAATTTTACTTTAAGTAGGTTTAATACTTAGAAATTTAGAACAAAAGAGTACCTATATACATAGATTAAGATTGAAATCTAATTTACTTTTGTAGATTTGATCATAAATGTTAAGTTTAGATAAATGTTTAAAAAATTTATAATGTTGTTTTTCTGTTTTTGCTGCTGTTTTTTTTTTTTTATCAAAATAGGCCAGGGAAATCGGCATAAACATTTGCAATTTCCTTGGTTAATACTTTATGTTACAGTTCCCAACAGATGTAAAAAATAATTGTTTTTAACATTTATGGCAGTGCTCCACTGACTTAAACACCAGGTGTTTGCGTCAGTGGGGCACTTCCACAAATGCTAGATTTGTGACAGTGCCCCACTAACGCAAATGCCTAGTATTTGCGTTAGTGGGACACTGCCACAAATGCCAAATTTGTGAGAGTGCCCCACTGACTCAAACGCCAGCCTGGTTTGCGTCATGGGATTCCGCATCACATATAAAACTAATGCAAAAACTCAATTGTGGCAGTTAGAAACTGACGCAAATGACATTTTCTGTTGACTCAAACTCAAAATATTGTTCTTCATGTTGGGCACAAAGTAAACGTTCTTCAAGCATATGAGAATTTTACCTTGGCCATCCACGAGTATTTTTGACTCATCTCCAAAAGAGACATTTCCTTTTACCGCTTTATTAAGCTCCACGAACATTCTTCTTTGTCCACACATGTGATTGCTAGCTCCAGTATCAAGATACCATCTATTTTCTTGGCCTTCATCTTTGTCTTTGCAAGCTAGTAGCAATGTTCCTTCTTCTAAACCTTTGTCTTCGACAAAATTGACTTTTTCTTCAACCTTCCTTGATCTACACTTGGAGGCGCCGAACTTATTACAATTGTAGCATTTAATGTGGAATTTGTCATTCCTTGATGATGAGTTGCCTCTTCTGCGTCCTTTTGTTGCTTGTGGATTTCGACTTCTTTCTCCATTATTGAAGTTATCGAAGCCACCCCTTCCTTCTCTTCCTTTTCCATGACCACGTCCACGTCTGCTTCCTTTGTCACGTCCTTTTCCTCTTTCTTCTCTATTATTACTGAAATTTTCTTCCTTCAAGTTGAATTGTAGTAATTGCTCCACTGTCTCCTTTTGCTTATTTTTTCTATTTTGTTTCTCCTCATAGGATTGTAAAGAACCCATGAGTTGCTCAACAGTCGTAGTTTCTAAATCTTTATTTTCTTCAATGTTTGTAGCAATGTATTCAAACGCTGGAGTTACAGTGCAAATAATTTTCTCTATAACCTTCACTTCACTAACATCGTCATCATTTCTTCTTAATTGATTAACAATTGCCGATACTCTATCAAATTAATCAGAAATTGATTCAGATTCTTCCATGAACAAAAGTTCAAACTCACCTCTAAGATTTTGAAGATGAATCTTTTTAACTTGCTCCACTCCTTTTCTGCAAGTTTGAAGTTTATTCCACGCTTCTTCGGTCATAGTTGCATTTGAGATCTACTTTTCGAATGCATCTTCATCCACTGCTTGATAGAAGAGGTAGAGAGCTTTCTTGTCTCTCTTTCTTGAATCCATCAAGGCTTTCTGTTGAGCTTGAGAAAGAGAAACATCTTCTTACTCCTTATGGCCTTTCTCAACAATCTTGCAAACATCTTGAGCTCCTAGTAGTGCCTTCATCTTGATACTCCAATTGTCATAGTTGCTCTTGGTGAGCATTGGAACTTGGAAGGGGACCATTCCTCCACTTGCCATTTTTCTTCAAGAACCTTTCTTTGGTACCAATTTGTTGAAAATTAAGATGAATTTGGGAGAGAACTTGAAGACTTTTATGAAAACTAAGGTTAACATGAGAGATAATATTATGACGGAAGAGGATTTTTTATATACCTCAACTTGTGTTTTTGGCTTGACACAAAATTGTGAGACTACATCTCTATTTATAGGGTTTTATGAACCTTTCTAGATACATAATTAAATTATTCACTAGTAGATTATTCTAGATCATTCTCATCTACTAACTAAGAAATGAGAGTTTTAGAATACTAAAGACTCAACAACCTCTAGTAAATACATGAAAATTCTAGTAAATAAATGAAGACACTAGAAACTCTAGTAAATACATGGAAACTCTAGAAACTCTAAATTCATGAAAATTCTAGAAACTAACCATAATAAATCAAGTTTAATGTTTCAACAGACTATTTCTAGAAATGGTTGCCTTCGAATCTACCTATATTGTCGTCGACCATGGTAGAAGTTGATGCTCGTTTATCTTGTGGACCACGCGCAACCTGGAGCTTAGATAAAGCTGATGGTTCCGTTAGTGTCGCAGGCACACTGCTTCCCGGTGAGTTGTCGGTGCCGTTTGTGTTAAATAAACTATTACATTCTATAGCTTTTGAAACGCCCCACGCCACTATGGATGCTTCCTGGAATGGCCATGGTTGTTTATAACTTTTGGAATTCTTTTGTAAACATGTCTTTTAAACCCTGTTTTGGGATCCCATGCACTAAATAATTATTTTAATGAAAAATTATCTGTTTATGACCAAAATCTTTTAAACTTAACCTGTTTATGATTATAGGTCACATTTTCAACTATATGACTTGGTTAGCAAGTCCTGCACTATTTAAAATACATAGTGTAACGACTTTGGTAATCCAGGGCGTTACAATTATTTTCTCTGAGTAGTAAAAATATTTTACTGCCCAGATAAAAATGTATGAGAGCAACAATAATAATTAGAAATTTTTGGTGTCTAAAATGCATGAACCATTTCTACAAGCCCGAGGACTTAAGAGCATACAAAACCAAGCGGTTAGACTCTGGTGTCGGAGTGGATAGGCTTGCGTCCAAGCAGCCAGGCACGCGACCGAGTGGCTGGGCGCTGATCTGAGTGGCTGAGGTACGTGCGTCCAAGCGGATAGGCGTGCATCCGAGCAGATGGTGGAGTGCATCCGAGCGGATGGGGACATGTCCGAGCAGATGGGGCGTGTCCTAGCAGATGGTGACGTGCGTTTGAGCAGCTTGGGGCGTGTCTGAACAGATGGTGGCGTACATCCGAGCGGATGGTGGCGTGCGTCCGAGTGGGTGGGGGCGTGTCCGAGTGGTTAGAAGAAAATGATCGATTGGCCATACACATGTTTTCCTATAAACTATTTTCGAGGAGATAATAAATCTCAAGAGCATGGGGCACATACATGTTTTCCTACTCATGGGGCACTACAACATGATCAAAAAGTGGAATTTGAAGAGTTGAAGAGGTTCTAAGAAAAGACAAATGTTCATCAAATACCCATAAACCCAAATATGGAATGTGGAATGGAAAATTATTTTTTTTTCAAATTTTCATAAAATTGGAGACCAAATTGATTTACCCATAGCCTAGCCTAAACTACATCAAAACAGCCACAAATTGCATCATTCATCAATGATTCATACACAAATTCAAGAGTGCATTCCAAAAGAAACTTTCGGCACATACAAGTTCTAACAAGCTTTTGTGTAGAATTTCAAAGCTTAAGAAGCTACAAATGAAGATGACAAAGGAAAAACTTACCCAAATATCTTGAAGAGGTCTTGATTTCTTGAAGAATCCTTAGATTTGCTTGAAGAAATTGGAGCACTTTTGGAGCCCAATGGGTGTTTCTGCCAAGAGGAAATAATGAGTTATTTGTAAATGAATTTTTTTTTTTTGTTTATGAGTGGTAAGCACCCATGGGCCTATTTAAAGGGAAGGGAGAGGAAATTTTCACTTACCCTTAAACTCTTGAAATTCTCTTGGTATTATCTCCCCCATGATTGGGGATGGGTAACTGCCATGTTCGAGGTCTAGAGAGTTTAGTCGTGGTTTGTTTGAAAAGGCGGGAGAATGCGGAAAGTTAGTTTTTTTTATGCCCTCAACAACTAAGAAAAAGTTTATTATGTGAGTAAATCATATAATAAACTTGCGGGGGAAAATGTTATCCCCAAAATTTGAATACGATGTCGTGGCAATCAAAAGTGACAAGTGGCAATGCATGGTAGTGAATGACACATTAATAGTCAATAAATGTGTTATTCAAGAAGGGCAAAGGTTTGAAATTAATCTTCGGAGTTGTGATATTGCTGGTTAAAAAATTGATTTATCTGGTCAGGAAGTAATTTGACCGACCAGGTGAGGTTTCTGTCAGACCAGTAAGGTTTTTGACCGACCAGTAAAATATTATGTCCGACTAGTCACTTCAGAAAATAGTATTATCCGACCAGTAAAGTGTTTTGGCCGACCAGTCACTTTAGGAATCAAGTTTATCCGACTGGTCAGCTTATGAAGACTTTTGTCTAACCAGAAGGGTGATATAGCCGACCAATCTCACTTCAGGGAGTGGAGTTGACCGACTGGATAGATCAGAAACTCAACCCAGTGACTCTTCAACAAAGTTTTAGTAACGAATTCAGTTAGAATCACCTGTAACTACAGAGAGAATCTCTCAGATATCCTGACGTAATCGCTTATTGTTGTATTTTAAATTTGATTGTTAGTTAGAGTTGGTGAGAATAACCAAATGATCCCAACTGTTGGGGGACTTTAATTGTACGATCCATGAGCCTATAAATAAAGAGCTCATAGCATCATTGAAGGGATTTTGATTCTGATTTTTCTGGCTAAGCTTTTGGGAACTAGGGTATTCTTGGGGTATTTTCCTGAAAGAAAGTTTGTATTCTTGAGATAGAAATTCTGTACTTTTTTCACTTATATTTGAGAAACTCATTTGGCACAGGTTCATCTGATCTTAAGTGTATGTTCTATATATCACAATTCCAAGTGGATTAGGCTATTACCAGTAAATTGGGGCTGAACCACTATAAAATTATTGGTGTTATATTTTCTCTTGAAGGCTTATTGTAGTTTTGACGTCTATTCGTCGTTGGCCAAAATCGTAGTCAACAAATATATATTATCAAATTTTATGAATATATATTATCAAATTTTAAGAATATATATTATTGTTATTTATGAATGTATTATAAAGTTTCATTATATAATAAAATATTTAATTATAATTATTATTATGTTATTTAATAATTAACAAATTCTTAATATAATTTTCACATTTTATTTTTTAAAAAACAACAATAAAATTTAATTATTTTAACCTT
The DNA here is from genome assembly GCF_963169125.1 of Humulus lupulus. Classification (NCBI taxonomy): domain Eukaryota; kingdom Viridiplantae; phylum Streptophyta; class Magnoliopsida; order Rosales; family Cannabaceae; genus Humulus; species Humulus lupulus. The sequence goes on along the minus strand of NC_084794.1, from coordinate 57,904,343 downwards.
AACTTAATTTTAAGAATAAAGTTAACTTAATTACCTATTTTATCTACATATGTTATCAAATTTTATGAATATATTATATAAGTAATTACATAATTAAATATTTAATTACAAATTTATTAATTTACCATTAAATATTATTATTTTAATTTTTACTTATTTTATAAAAAAAACATTGATAATGTTTTATAATTGTAATATTATTATTTTAATTTACACTTTATAATCTTTTAATTAAGTTTTATTAATTGATTTAAAATTTATTAATTAAAAAATTTAATCACACTAACTTTAAAACTATGGTGTAATGTTTAATTTTTCTTAATCAACAAAAATTTCGTCAGCATAAAAGCTGTAATCTAACATATTTCAAAATTTAAAATCTGCATAAAAACATATAAACTTGTCCGGGAGCATACATAAATATTAATACAATCATTTAAATTGAAAAATAAACAAAAAAAATTATAAACATATTCCCAAATCAACATATTATTTATCTAACCTAACATATATCTAAGTAAAAAAAAAAACATAATATAAACATCTAACATAGATTTATCTAACCTATGGCATAGAATACCCAATACAATGAAATATCACCTAAATTAATAATTTTTTATAACCTAATATTTAATTTTATTATTATAAAATATTAAGCAACTATGAAACTTCTTTATGTCAAATTAACTTTTTTATTATCAAAATTAAACTAAATTAGCATATACATTAATCTATGAAAAAAATCATCAACATAAACAATCAACATTTCCTTATAAAAAACATATACATATAAATGCATACACATTAATTTATATACACATACATATATATAAAAATAAACATATAGATATATAACCCAAAAAAATAATAAAGTAAAGATAAATAAATGAACAATACCAAATGAACAATCTGAGCAATACCCAATGACAAATTCATCTGTTATCTGAAGAAAGAAATGAACAAAACAAACATAAAAAACTCAAAAACTTATTTTCACCAAAAACTAAATAACCACAAAAACATACACACATATACTAACAAAAAATACATTTTAAACCATAAAATACAAAGAAAATAGGATTAGATTACCAAAACAAGACAAAAAAGGCAGCAAAAAGGCTCGGATGGACGAAGAACTCTAAGATTTTCTCTAGTTTTTCCAGAATTTTTTGCAGAAAATGAAGAAGAAGGCTCTGCTTGGGGGGATTATCTCGTTGTGAAGGAAATAAGAATGTCGTCGCTGATATCAAACGCATTGTTTCACTCAAACGATAAAACCATACAGCGACGACATGTCGTTGCTGTAGGATAGTGAATAGTACACGAATCCCTTCGTGTACTACGCGTCTAATCTACAGCGACGACATGTCGTCGCTGTAGCTTACTTTTTAAAATAAATTAAGAAAAAATAAATTTTCGTGTATTTTGCCTACATAAGCAATGACTTTGGAGTCGTCGCAATAAATATCATCGCTGTGGAATCTTTTTCTTGTAGTTTGTACGACTTGGTATGCTTGTGTTGATTTTTCTCTATGATCATTCTCTTCTTGTAATGAACTATGTCCAATTGACCTACTCAGCGTTTTTTTTTTCTTTTACCTTTTAAAATAAAATACAAAATGTCTACTGATGATATTTTTTTTCTACTTATGGTAACTGATGGTTAAGAGAAGAATTATGCTAGAGTAAAAATTGTTAACTCATTTATTGATTTGGTCAGTTGGTTAGATGGGATATAGGACAGATAAGAGGATCCACAGTCCGATTAAATTGTTTATCCTAAGAATGTAAAACCTGAGACTTTTCTTAGGTTGAAAAAGTCAAATATGGGAGGAAAAAAAAAGATAATAATAATAAATTAATTTAAGTTATATACTTTGATTTTTTTTCCTTTTCTTCTCCCTCTTGACCCTTTCTCTTTCTTTTTCTTCTTCTTCTTCTTCTTCTATGCTTTCCTTTTGGCAAGCCACGGTAAGGCACCAGACCCAACCACCACCGGCCACCATTTTTGACGTGCGGCAGCTCATCGGTTTCGCCTTGCTCCGGCGACCTCAACTGCCAAGCGGCACCGCCCAACTCGTCGTCAATCGTCTAGAATCGCCAGTCAAAGTTTTGGTCCGTCAACTTTGACTGTTTCTCGGCCAACTCCGACCACCTATGGACGAGTGGTTGATACCCTTGGAACCAACGTGGAGAGAGGAACAAAACCCACTAGGTCATTCTGGTCAACTCGCTGTTTTTCTCCGGCAAGATTTTGGGTATCTTCGCCCTTTGGAAGCGTTTTCCGGTGACATTGGAGGTCATTTGGGAAAAGGAGCTGTACTTTCGTGATGTACTCATCGAGAGGATCGTTTTGATATATGTCATGCATATATTCGTTGACGTTTCCGGTACCACCACCAACCGCTATTGTGCACCGCTTGGGTGAGATTCGGAACTTGAAATTTTAAATATGGTCATATTATATGTCATTGGATACGATTTTGAATAAGGAATGCTATGATGATAATTGTTTGTTCATTTGGTGCATGTAGGAAAAATGCGATATTAAAATCGGACTAAATCACTCTAAGATCATCGTTAAGCTTAGGAGCGTCGCTTTGGGCTCAGATTAAATTCTAAGGAGGTATCTAAAGAGGTAGGGACTCAACTAGACTATTGGACATATTTTACTGGTATTAAATTGCATTCAACATATTCCAAATTTTGATATTTATAAAATGTTTGAAAAATTGAAAACTTAACCTGCATGTTTTCTGATCTGTTCTGAGGGCACTGAGTGCCAAATATATATTTTTGTTCACTTATTTATGCAGGTTATGATTTTTGGGTTATTCAATTGTAGTTGTTATGCTGCCCAATTTTCTAAAATATAAAGGGCAATTGTTTCTTTCTTTTCATGTTTACCTGCATTTGGTTATACCGATGAGAGCCATAGTGATCATGATTGGTTCATGTTGTTGTTTCACGACCTAGTCTCTGTGTCATCATAGGTAGATCAGGTGTCCACTCACCTGTAGGTGTAAAGACCTAGCATCTGTATACAGGAAGTGTTCTGAGCCTCCCCCTTGTGGTGGTTATCAGGTCTGGCTACCTGGTTTAGGATGTCAGATTTTCTATGGTGGGTAATGGGAACTAGGGATCTAGTGGACGGTGTGATGTACACTTGTAGCTATGCTCTTATGATTATTTGTGGTTTCTCTACTTTGGTTTATACATGATGATGTATGTTTTGTTTTCAAAGCTAACCATGCAGGGGTTGTATTAAACTTTTGGGTCCTATGTTATTAGTTGCTTTCCTACTGGGCTTTATGAGCTCACCCCTATCTCTCCCATTCCAGGAGCCTAGGGACGCGAACATGGAAAAGATGAATTATCAATGGAGCCAATGTGCTTAGCCTATTTCTATTTCGTGTCATTGTCTTATCTTTTGAGCATTATGTATGTATTCGACTTCAAATCTAATGATCGGTATATCTGAATGAGCTATGAAACAGTTAGGGATGAGGAATGGTAGATGCTAGGTATTATTTTGGGTGTTTATGACTTATTAAATTTAACTATTTGGTGATTACATAACTGTGGGAATATTATTGTTTTATGTATAATGATAAGTGATCATACTTTTATTACTAATATTTTTATATATAATTATAGGAGTTATTTCATTATTTTAACTTATAATTATAGTACGATTTAATATAAATTAAATGATCATTTATAAAGACTATTTTTCAACGAGGGTCAAAGTTTGACCTTTGACCACCCAAGTTATGGATATTACAAATCTGCCACGACCTAGGGCTCGGGTCGTGACAAAGAAAGTCTTCAAATTTTTTCACTTTAACATTAATTAATAAATGTAAAATAAGATCATGTGCAAAATAAAATTTTACAATACAAAATAAAGCTATTATATTATATTTTTTTATAGGATGTACAAGAAATAGACCTTTTAAGGAGTTTAATTAAATAAAGTATATTTAAAATGTGACCTCAGATAAATTTAATAAATAAACATTTTCGAAGTAAATAAAATATTTCCTAAGCATTACACGTATGTTGGAGAACAATGTTCAATTGTTTGAAAAACAATAAGAGTTTTGACAATGCCTCTCATTTGGTGAGGGAATTCTTATTTTATTTTTTATTCTAGTGTTGAAAATAGGTAAGATGCAAATAATATTAATAAACAGACACAGAAACATAAACATAAAAATTTAACATTATTTTTTCGCCATTACTAATTTTTAATATTATCATTTTAAAATTTGCTTTTCTTATGTGACAATACGACATATAGCCATAGTATAACTAGACGACTTATTTTTCAGGGTAAAAAAAGTTCGATCTAGGTAATAATAACCGTAGGGGACATTATTTACTGTAGTTAAAATCAAACTGATAAAACTGCATTATCAATTTAGCTGACTTCGTGGTCGATGATGATTACCGTGCACTATAATCTTTGTTCATTTATTTGGCCTTTGCTCGGACAACGTAAGAGATTGATTCATTTATCTCCCATTTGGATAATCAGTTATCTCGGAGAACCAGACATTCCTTTCCTAGAGTCGTCTGTAGTAGAACCCTGCTCGCTACTACTGATACTTTTAGTCACGGTTCTGCTTTTTGACTCAGTCGTGTTTGCCCAGCTACTGGTAAATGCCCCATCGCTGTCATTGCTATAATTTTTCAAGAGAGTCACCTCTTCCACAGACATCGTTTTCATGATTTTCCCACCAACAATGTCATTGCCCTCCGCGTTATTCTGCAACTGCATTGCAAACTCCAGGCCCCACACGATGTTCTTCATTGACGGTCTTTCCGTCCCGTTATCCAGCATGCATTGAACCGTTAACTCACCGTATTTCTTCAGGCACTCTGGTGCAATCTTACCCGTCAGATACGGGTCAATAATCTCATTAAGTCTTCCGTTGTGATAGCAACTCTGTACCCATTCGGCTAGGCTCACTTGTCCCTTCCCTGCGGTCCTTACTATAGGTGGCCTACCACAAAGAACCTCACACAAAACGACACCAAATGAGTAAACGTCGGACTTCTCTGTCAGCTGTTGACGCCTGTAGTATTCCGGGTCCAAATACCCAACACTACCCTTCACAACTGTGGTGAGGTGGCCTTTGGACATGCTAGTGGGGCTAGTTTTTGATAAACCAAAGTCCGAAACCTTGGCCACCCATTTTTCATCTAGCAAGATATTTGTAGTTTTAACGTCACGGTGGATGATCGTATACTCTGTCCCTGTATGGAGATAGTGCAATCCATTAGCTGCTCCAATACAAATTTCTAGCTGTTGTTTCCACGGCAGAGGTGGGTTTTCTGTTTTGTAGAGATGGTCACGGAGGGTTCCATGGGCCATGTAATCGTACACGAGGATCATCTCACGGTCTTCGTTGCAGTAACCAATGAGAGAGACAAGATGGCGGTGGCGGAGATGGGAGAGCAACTCGATCTCAGTCTTGAACTCTTGGATCCCTTGCGATGACTCAGACTTCAGACGTTTGATGGCAACTGGCGTGGTCCCATTGTCTATGTATCCTTTGTACACGTTACCGAATCCTCCGACCCCAATAATGAAAATATCTTCGAAATTATTTGTGACATCTATGACCTCAACCAGTGAAAAGTAACGAAAACGATCAGACGGCAATGATGATGACCCTCCAGTCTTGCTTGACTTAGTAGCGGTTAGAGAAATGTGGCCGGATGCTTTGACTTTTCTTCCTCTCCGGAGAACCAAGAAGCCAATGAAGGATAGTGAAACTGATGCACCGGATACTACACCGGATACTACACCGGAAATTATTTCAATACTTGATGTTCGGTTTGTTTTATTCTTTATCTCATTCTTCATGCTGGGTAGATGAGGAAGGTCAGGATTAGGTCCGGCTAAGTTGCCTTCTGTGTCGTTCAATTTGAATATTTCTAACCCATTTAAAATTGCATCAGAATATGTCGTTTCCCGGTACTGTAAAATATTCACAATTTTCTGAAAATTTACAGATGCTCTAAACAACTACAATATAAACGGTCATAAAAAAAATCGTGCCGAAAATTATTTACGAGTCGAGAACAGTGAAGAGCTCCACCGGTAGGGCTTAAAGTGAAGCCCCTAAAGGAAAATTTTCCTTATGTATATATATATATGAATGTTTGTATATATTTTTTGTTTTAAACCCATAAAGATTCATATATTTTCACTCTTTTAGATAATAATTTACTCATTTATTACCTTTCTCAAAATCTAGTACTACTCTACAATTTTTTTAATTCCCGTGGATCGTGCTCTACTTGTTTGCAGGGACTCTGTTGAAAATTAAGAAGAATTTGGGAGAAAACTTTGTTGAAAGCTAAGGTTAATATGAGAGATAATATTATGGGGGAAGAGGATATTTTTTTTTTTTTTTTTTATAGAACTCAACTTGTGTTTTTGGCTTGATTTCAAATGGTGGGACTACATCTCTATTTATAAGACTTTATGGACCTTTTTAGAAGCATAATTAAATTATTAACTAGTATATTATTCTAGATAATTCTCATATACTAAGTAAGAAATGAGAGTTCTAGAATACTAAATACTCAACAATCTCTAGTAAATACATAAACATTTTAGAAACTCTAATAAATACATGAAAACTCTAAATTAATGAAAATTCTAGAAATTAACCATAATAAATCAAGTTTAATATTTCGACACCCTTCCTGAAACTTGATTTGTGACTCCAAGAATGCTTCGTAACATGAAACTTCACATACTCCAACCTCACTTCTTTTCATCCAATGCATTCTCGTAAGGAATGATAACGTGTGTGGATGTGCTTGCTTCTTTAGTGAAAGGTGGGATTCTTTGCTAGTGCAAGTCTTGATTTGTTGTCAACACGAATCTCGATATGCTCCTCTTGTGGCACATTCAAATCTTTCAGAAAGTTTCTTAGCCAAATAGCATGGCAAACATAAAGTTGCAGCAACATATTCATCTTCACAAGTTAATGGTGTGACGATTGGTTGCTTCTTTGACATCCAAGTAAAAGCAGTGCTTCCCATTAAAAAAACAAATCCGGTGGTGCTCTTTCTATCATCCAAGTCTCCACTCCAATCGATATTGCTATATCCGACTATCTCATAATTGTTAGAAGATGAATAAAACAAGACATAATTGGCTGTAGCTTTTATGTACCGAAGTATTCTCTTTGCAGTCTTGAAATGAGTTGTTGTTTGAGCTTCCATATAACGACTAATGATTCCAACAACATAGAGAATATCCAGCCTCGTACAAGTTAGGTAGCGTAAACTTCCAACAAGGATTTTGTAGAGAGTTGGATCGTCTTTTTCTCCTTCGTCATGCTTTGAAAACTTGATTCCACATTCCATCGGTGTACCAACTGGATTAGAGTCATCCATCTTGAACTTCTTAAGCACTTTTGTAGCATAGCCTTCTTGAGTGATGAAAATTCCTTTGTCTTCTTGCTTCACTTCAATGCTGAGGTAAGAAGACATTAGCCCAATGTCTGTCATCCCAAACTCTTTCGCCATGTCTTTCTTCAACTCCTCAAACATACTCGGGTTGCTACCTGTAAAGATCAAGTCATCTACATACAAGCATCAATCAAAATATCGACGCTTTGATATAGAGTACATGCTCAAATGGACACTTTGAGAAATTCTTGTCTTGAAAGTACTTGTCAATTTGTGTATTCCAGGCTCTCGACGCTTGCTTTAGGCCATACAAAGCCTTCTTTAACTTCAATACTTTATCTTCATGTCCTATTACTTCATAGTCCAATGGTTGGTCGATCTTCTTCTTTGAGGAAACCATTCAAGAAGGCAGACTTTACATCCATTTGGTAGATCTTCCATCTATTTTAGGCTGCCAAGGAAATTATTAATCTAACAGTTTTAAGACAAGCAACACACTAAAAGAAAAAAAAAGAAGGCTTTTACTACAATTTTTATGCTGGATTCACTTCGGTTTTCGCTTAAATTCGCAACCGCAGTAGTTTGGGGCGAAGAAAAAGGTAGATAAAAACCGAAGTGAAATATAGTCTTTCTACTTTGGTTATTATGTAAAAATCGAAGTATAAAGTGAGGATTCTACTTCGGTTTTTACATAAAAACCTTAGTAGTAAGGATTTAAGAGTAGTGGAGCACGTGTGGCTAGGCACTTTCTACTGCGATTTTATGTAAAATTTGAAGTAGAAAGCCTACTTTCCACTTTGTTTTTTACATAAATACCACAGTAGAAAGTGCCCAAAAACTAATAAGGGGAGCATTTGGCTTGACCCTTTTTTTACATCCTTATTCTCTCTAAACAGAAGTCATGGGCCTGTGCAACAAAATGTGGTCCTCTTTCCATTGAATTTTTAACTTCATTTTTTAGGATATTGAATTAGTGTCCAATTTTTTTAGCACCAAATCCAAAAGCAAAATAAAAGATTTTAATAAGGCTTTTACTTCAATTTTTTCATATGCTGAGTATAATAGCTGAAGTGAAAGCCTATATTTATAGTAGTGACAGGAGAAAATACCTCGTCATAGTCAATGTTTTCTCTTTGACTATAGTCTTTTGCAACCAATCTTGCTTTGTATCTTTCCACGTCTCCATTGGCATTCCTTTTTGTCTTGTACACCCATTTTACTCCAGTCGACTTGTGTCCTTGTGGAAGCGTAACTAGCTCCCATGCGTTGTTGTTCATGATTGAATTGATTTCTTTATCCATAGCGTCTCTCCACTTCTTTCTTTCTTCCACTTCTTGGTAGCTTAGAGGTTCACAATCACCAAATAGACACATAAGAGAGATGTCATTTTTGTTTTCAATTACCTCATAAAGATATTGTAGGCTTCTGAAGTGTGGCGTCTTCTCATTCGAACTTTCTCTTGATGAATCTTCATGTAAGTTTTCGGTTGGTGAGATCACTGGAGTAGTAGGCTCTTGAGGTTCTTCTTCCATCCTTGGTTGTTCCACTTCTTCTTCTTCCTTAAAGTAAGGAAGAAAATCATACTCGTCCTCTTGTGTGTTCCAATCCCATAAATCTTCTTCATCGAACTCTACATCACAACTAATGAGAATCTTGCCGGTAATTGGGTTGTACAACTTGTAGCCTTTGGATCTTGAGTCATAGCCGATGAATACATACTTCTCACTTTTGTCATCAAGCTTGGTTCTCTTCTTATTAGGCACATGAACATAAGCAATACTGCCAAAGAATTTGAGGTGAGAAATTCCGAGCTTTCTTCCACACCATGCTTCTTGAGGTATCTTCACATACACAGTTCTTGTTGGAGAGCGATTTGCCAAGTAGACCGCACAAGCCATTGCTTCAGCCCAAAACTCCTTGGGCATTCTTTTGCTTTTGAGGATGCTACGAGCCATGTTGAATATGGTTCAATTCTTCCTCTCTGCCACTCCATTTTGTTGGGGGGATCTTGGCACCATTAAGGGGCGACGAATTCCATGCTCTTCACAATAATTTTGGAACTCGTTTGATGTGAATTCTCCTCCTCGATCAGATCTCATGGCCTTAATAGAAAGACCATTTTCTTTCTCAACAAGAGCTTTGAACTTCTTGAAATTCTCGAACACTTGTGACTTCTACTTTAAGAAATAAGCCCATGTTTTCCTTGAAAAGTCATCAATGAAAAGGAGAAAGTATTTACTCTTACCAAAAGAGTTTGGTTTTATCGGTCCACAGACATCAGTATGTACGAGCTCTAGCGGCTTGGTGGCTCTTGAAGATGACTTCTTCGGGAAGCTTCTCTGAGATTACTTTCCAACCAAATATCCTTAGCAAAGTTGATCTGGTTGGTTGATGCACGGAAGGCCTGTCACCATATCTTTCTTCTCCAAAAGTTTGAGCCCGCAAAAATTAAGGTGTCCAAAGCGTAGATGCCAAAGCCATGATGAGTCGTTATGGCAGGCCTTTAAGCATTTTGGAACATCATATTGAATATTCAAGAGCAACATTCTATTCTCTAACATGGGTGCCTTGGCAATCAAATTACTTTTATCATCTCTTAAGAAAATGTTATTTTCTAAAAGTCACTACTACAAAAAAGGGCAATTGTGTTAGTCAAACGCGTCAGTCAACGCAGTTGAGTGACGCTGTTGACCAAGAATTATCATTTGTGGCAATTGGGTACTGCCACAAATGCGGGGCAATTGCGTCATAACGTACACTAACAACATTGAGCGAGACTATTTGCGTTAGTGGGCCATTGATGCTATTAATGGGATCATTTGCGTCAGTGGCCCAATGGCGGTAATGGCCCGTTAAGTAAATAAGCCCCCTTCGTCCCCAACAGAGCCACATTAGACCTAAAATTTTAGGAAAAAAAAACGGAAGAAACCAGCGGCACCCCCTTCGGTTTTCTCTCATTTTGGTACGTTTTTATAAAAAAAAAATTCAATTTTAATTTATAAATAATGATGTATATATGTTTATGAAACTTAGACATAGTTTTTTTTTAAAATTTTTATATAGATTTTGTATTTTTGAAGATTATTGTTTGAAAACCCATAAACTTAGTTTTTTGGGGTTTTCTACTTCAAGAACCCACATTGCTCAATTACCACTAGTGAAATTTTATTAATTTTTATGATTTAAATTTAATTTTTGTGTTTTTTTTTTATAAATTGACTATATTTCGGATTTTTAAAACTTTGGATAGTTTTATATTAGTGATTTAATTATTTTAGTTTTAAACTTTGCATTTTAATATTTTACTTTTTTAGAATTTTTTCTATTATAATTTCTTTATTTTTTGTTAACTTTTTCAATTTTTTCAAATTTAATTTATTTTCGGATTTACTTATGTAAATGAGTATATATAAATTTTTATTTATATTTTGTTAACTTTTTAATATATATTTTTTTAAATTTTGGGTTTAATTTGTTAAATATGTATATATTAAATTGTATGTTTTCTTTAAGTTATATTTTATTATTGATTTACTTAGGATATTTATAGTCGATTTTTCCTTATGTGATTTGTTAACTTTTTAAAAAATATATATTTTATTTCGGGTTCAAGTATTTAAATGAATACATATAACAAATTATTTATTTTATTTAAGTACTTTATTGTTTATTTAGTTACAATATAGCTTTAATATATTTTTCTTTATATTTTGTCAACTTTTTTTATTATATTTTTGTTTATTGTTATATTTGAGTAGGTATTTTGTTGACAACTTTGTTGGTGAGATCAAGCTTTGGAGGATTTTTTATTAGAGGAAATATTTTAAACCTTAATGTATAATTAAGATATTGAATTTAATGGAATGTTTGAATTATAAAATAGTGAAGATAGGTTCTGGGACTGTGTGCTGTGATATAAAGCTGTAATTAGGCATGTTTGATTGATTAATTGGTTCATTGTGTTTATGTGATGAATATAGGTTTATTTAAAATTTGGGAAATATGATAGAAATAGGAGAAATGCTGCCCATTTTTTTTTTTTTAAGATTTAGCAATATGAAAATAATGCATGTTTGATTGATTTGTTGAATATTTTTGTGTATATCATGTGTTGTATACATAGACGTTTTAAATTTGGGAAATGTGATAGAAATAGGGGAAATGCTGTCCAATTTTTTTGGACATATTGTTTCCTTTATTTACTTGTCAATTAGGTAATCCACAACCTAATTGTTAATGTTTGCTGCTTTGTTTTTTTTTTGTGTGAAGTTTGACAATGGATAGAGATAGGATGTCAGCGGATAGGTTATCCGTGAAATATATGAATGGAGTTGAGTTTTCCCTGCAATTTTGGGAAAGAAATACTCAATCTCCTAATAGTATTCCTTGTTCTTGTGTTAAGTGTGGTAACGTTGTTAGGATGCCAATTTTTAAAATAAAAGATCACTTATTTAGGAACGGAATAGACAAAAGTTATAAAGTAAGGTTTTTGCACGAAGAAATAACGAAAGTTACTGATGGGGGGCCATCTAAGAATAATAAATATTTTGATGTGGATTACGAAGTTGATAATATTGCAAAAATGATTGATGATGCACAATATGAATCACATGTAGATCAAATTAAATTTCAGTCAATCTTAGAAGATGCTGAGAAACCTATTTTCCCTAATCGTAAAAGATTCACTAAATTATAAGCACTGATTAGGTTGTATAACTTAAACGCCAAACATGGGTGGAGTGATAAGGGAATAATAGAGTTGTTAACATATTTAGGAGAATTATTACCCGAAGGTAATGAAATGTCATCTTCATTTTATGAAGCAAAGAAGACATTGCGTTTGTTAGGCATGTAACATGAAAAAATACATGCTTGTCCTAACGATTGCATTTTATATCGAAGGAGATTTGTTGATGCAATTGCATGTCCGACATGTGGCAATGTAGTTAGAAAAGGTGTCCCTGAAAAGGTTTTATGGTATCTACCACCGATACCTCGTTTGGTTCGGTTGTACTGAAATGATGATCATGGTAAAAATTTAATTTGGCATGCCGAAGACAGAGTAAAGGATTGTAAGCTGAGACATCCAGCTGACTCGCTAGCTTGGAAAACAGTAGATGTTAAATGGTCTGAATTTGGCAATGAACCGAGGAATATTCTGTAATGACCCACTAATCTAGACTATTTGGACCATTAACGAAACTATACATAAAACTTACATTTTTACGAAAATACCATAATTTCACTGAGTAACTTGTAAAATAAGAGTTACTTACAAATAAATAGAATACTAAGAAGGATTTGGGATCCCATTGTCTTTAAAAACAAAACATGATTTAAATGAAAAGAATTACATAAGAAAATGTGGAAAATACATATAAAACCATAAAAATTAAAATGCGACTACATCCTCGAATCGAATAATGCTCGGCCCCTTGACTCCATTCATCATCGATACACATCCTCTAAGCGTCACGAATCTTTTCGCCTCTAAAGCTTATTTCCTGCACATAAACAGAAAGGAATGAGCCTAATGCCCAGCAAGGAAAAATCTAACACATAGTCATACACATCAATTTCATAATAACGTAAAGACATATCATAACACATAATACACTTATTAAAATGGCCATTATTACTTGGGGTCCCATAGACTAAACAAGCTTATGCCCATGAGATTAGTGGGGTCCTACCAGCTAAATAGGCTTATGCCCACAATCTTTTTGGGGTCTTGTTAGTCAAATAGGGCATAAGCCCAAGCCTACAAACATACACATGCATAACATATTCATAACATATCATAACATAACACATAAGATAACATAAACATAAACATATAGATTCTAGCCTATTTTCCTTACCAAAGTTACCGGGATATAATGGACTGAGTTAGGACTTTTGGAACACTCCTAAAACCATATGAGAAAGAGTGAGTTTTAAGAAGAAGAAGAGATGAAAATGAATAGGAAGACTAAACCATTAAAAGAAAATATTCTCACCACAACTTATGTGCTTAAGAACTTTGATTCCCTAACCAAAATAAGAATGAGGTTAGGAAACTGAGTAGAAGACTAAGAGAAGGGAAACATAACATAAATGAACAAGAGTATCGGGTTTACCTCAAAGACTTGCAAGATCAATCTAACCACAACCGAAATACTAACGAATCTCACTTCCCAAAGTGTTTGATAAGCTTATGATGTTTAAGCTTATGATTTTTTTTCCCAAACCAGGTGTTTACACTCTCACACTTACTTAGCACTAGCAGCTTCTGAACTTAGAGTAAAAGGTGAAGAAATGGCTGGGTACTAGGTCCTATTTATAGAGTTTGGGAATGAAAATATCTTGATTTTACTTGAATAAAAATAATGGCTTTTTAGGTGAAAATCATTTGAATAATCGTTCAGCAGAGGCTGAAGACTCGTTCAAAAGATGCTGGACTGTTGAAGGAGTTTGAATGGCTGAAAGGAAATGAATTCAAAAGAGTTTGAATTTATGCTGGAGGAGGCGATATATCGCCCCCTGTAGGCGATATATCGCCTGGGCCAGTATGCCCGAGGCGACCGTGCATCGTCTCGTGTTTTCTGTATCTACGTGCTGCGATATATCGCCCCCTATAGCTGCGATATATCGGCACATGCTGAATATTTAAACACGAAATTACACATTTTTAGCTAAGTTTGAATGGAGTAAACAGCCTTGACTAAGCCTTTAACGTATTCAAAGCTGCTGACTGACCCTATATCATTCAAACTTTACCCTTATTTAATTTAATCCTCAAAAATACTTAATCCTTAATTACCATTCATAACATGTGCTTAAAATCCTATTGGTTGATATCTAAACCTTATAATATAACAAATACTATCCTTAATATCAGTCATATAATCAAACCTTAGGTTATACTTAATATTCTTAAACTATAGGTTAAACTTAGAAAATCTATAAGTACTACTATGAGTGTCCAAATAATTCCCGGTCTGAACCAAAAATCCACAGTTACAAAGATAATACTAAACATACTATAATACTACTAAATAACTAGCTAAGTAAAGTTCTTGGACTCTACAATTCTCCCCTACTAAAAAGAATTTCGTCCTCGAAATTTACTTACCAAATAACTCCGGATACCGGCTCTGCATGTCCTCCTCCAACTCCCACGTTGCCTCGCGTTCAGAACTATTGCTCCATAGGACTTTGACTATAGGAAAGCTCTTGGACCGCAACTGCTTCATCCCTCTATCTAGGATGCTAACCGGTCGTTCCTCGTAACTTAAGTCTTTCTGGAGCGCTATGGTATCGTACTTGAGGACGTGAGATGGGTCTGACACATACTTGCGTAGCATCGAGATGTGGAAGACGTTGTGACTATCAGCTAGTGTTGGCGGTAGGGCTAATCTATACGCAACTGGTCCCACTTTGTCCAATATCTCAAAAGGACCTATGAATCGGGGACTGAGCTTGCCTTTCTTCCCGAACCGCTTGACACCCTTCATAGGAGATATCTTTAGGAAGACTTGATCTCCAACTTGGAACTCCACATCGCGGCGCTTGGTATCCGCATAGCTTTTCTGACGGCTTTGAGCAGCAAGCATACGCTGTCTAATAAGCGTTACTGCTTCTTGAGCTTGTCTAATAGCTTCAGGCCCTAGAAGCTGTCTTTCTCCTACTTCATCCCAGTGCAACTGTGATCGACACCTTCTTCCATATAGCAACTCATAAGGTGCCATTCCGATTGTCGACTGGTAGCTGTTGTTGTATGAGAACTCAATTAGTGGTAAGTACTTGTTCCATGATCCACCGAAATCAAGTACACATGCACGTAGCATATCCTCTAAGATCTGAATCGTACGCTCAGACTGCCCATCTTTCTGAGGATGGAAAGCTGTACTAAGGCTTAACTTAGTACCCATAGCTTGCTGTAAGCTTCTCCAAAATCTTGACGTAAATATTGATCCTCTATCTGACACTATCGTCTTGGGGATTCCATGCAATCGTACAATCTCCTGGATGTAGATGTCTGCATGTTGGTCTGCCGTATATGAAGTCTTAACAGGCAGAAAATGAGCCGACTTGGTTAGTCTATCTATGACTATCCAAGCGGAATCATGCTGCTTATTCGTCTTTGGCAGACCCGTTACGAAGTCCATGGCTATATCGTCCCACTTCCATTCCGGTATGCTAAGCAGTTGCAATAATCCTGCAGGCCGCTGATGCTCCACCTTCACTTGCTGGCATACCAGACACTTAGATACATACTCCGCTATGTCCTTCTTCATCCCTGGCCACCAATAGACTGCCTTGATGTCATGAGTCATCTTGGTAGACCCTGGATGAACCGAGTATGGGGTGCTGCGCGCTTCTTCTAGGATCGTCTTCTTAATACTCTGATCGTCTGGCACGCATACCCGATCCTTATATCTCAATAAACCTTGACTAGATATTGAGAAATCTGTAGTCTTGCCTTCTCTGACTGCATCCGTGTGTGCTGCTAGCGAGTCATCATGTCTCTGACCATTTCGTATGTCTTCTAGCAGATTTGATTGGATAGACAAGTTTGCCAGCTTGCCTACAACCACTTCGATTCCGGCACTGATCAGCTCCCGCTGTAGCGGCTTTTCTACTCTGGATAAGGCTGCTAAGTTCCCATAGCTTTTCCGGCTGAGTGCATCGACAACTACATTCGCCTTTCCTAGGTGGTATAGGATTTCGCAGTCGTAATCCTTGACTAATTCTAACCACCTGCGCTGCCTCATGTTGAGCTCCTTCTGCGTAAAGAAGTATTTTAAACTCTTGTGGTCCGTATAAATCTCGCACTGTTCTCCGTAAAGATAATGGCGCTAGATTTTTAACGCAAAGACCACCGCTGCCAACTCCATATCGTGAGTTGGATAGCGTTGTTCATACTCCTTTAACTGACGTGAGGCGTAGGCTATCACCTTGTCATTTTGCATCAGTACGCATCCCAATCCTAACTTTGATGCATCACAGTAGACAACGAACTTGTTGTTGGGTGTTGGGACACTAAGTACTGGTGTTGAGCAAAGCTTATCCTTAAGCAACTGGAAGCTTTCCTCACACTTATCATTCCAGTTATACTTTTGTTGCTTCCGGGTCAGGTGGGTGAGTGGAGTGGCTATCTTAGAAAAGCCCTCTACAAACTTTCTATAATAACCTGCTAGCCCTAAGAAGCTTCTTACTTCTGACGCGTTCTTTGGCCTAGGCCAGTCCTTCACGGCCTCTACCTTCGATGGATCTACTGCAACTCCATCTTTCGATATGATGTGCCCGAGGAACGCCACTTGTGAAAGCCAAAACTCGCATTTCTTGAACTTCGCGTAGAGTTGGTGCTCCTTCAATCATGTCAAAATCATCCTCAAGTGTTCCTCGTGCTCCTCTTCATCCTTGGAGTAAATTAAAATGTCGTCGATGAACACAACGACAAATTTATCCAAGTAGTATTTGAAGACCCTATTCATTAATTCCATAAACGCGTCTGGCGCGTTAGTAAGACCAAAAGACATAACCAAGTACTCGTAGTGTCCATAACGAGTCCTAAAGGTTGTCTTAGGAATATCTTCTCCCTTTACCTTGAGCTGATGATACCTGGACCGTAAATCGATTTTAGAAAATACAGTCGCGCCTCGGAGTTGATCAAACAAATCATCAATCCGAGGTAACGGGTATTTGTTCTTAATTGTTACTTTATTCAGCTCACGGTAGTCTATGCACATGTGCATACTTCCGTCCTTCTTCTTCACGAATAGTACCAGAGCTCCCCATGGTGAATGGCTTGGCCTAATGAAACCCAAGTCTAGGAGTTCTTGTAGCTGCGTCTTTAACTCCTTGAGTTCCGTAGGTGCCATCCGGTATGGTGCCTTAGAGATAGGCTCGGTGCCCGGTACTAATTCTACCGTGAAGTCTATTTCTCTAGTTGGCGGCAATCCTGGCAAGTCATCGGGAAATACTTCTGGAAATTCTTGTATGACTCGAACATCTCCAACCTTAAGTGATGTCTCCTTCTCCACATTCGTGATGCTGGCTAAGAATGCTTGACATCCTTTCTCCATCATTCTTTGAGCTTTGAGAGATGATACTAACGGGGTGCGTAGTCCTGAAGCTTGTCCCATGAAGCACATTTTCTGGCCGTCAGGAGTCTCGAACACCACTTTCTTGCGTTTGCAGTCGATCGTTGCGCCATACCGTGCTAGCCAATCCATGCCTAGGATTACGTCGAAGTCTTTGATCACCAGCTCTATCAGGTCTCCTTCTAGTTCCTTGTCCTCAATCTTGATTGGTACGCCTCGTACAATTCGTGATGATTGAACTACTTTGCCCGAAGGCAACTCGGTTACAAACCTAGTTCTAAATCTTTCACTAGGTTTGTCTAGTTTATCTATCATTCCTAACGAAATATACGAATGAGTGGCACCCGAATCAAATAATACATGACATAAATTATTGAGGATGGAAACCTGACCTGTGACCACCTTGTTGCTAGCATCCGCCTCTCCTTGGGTTAAAGCAAAAACCCGAGCAGGAACCATCTTTTCATCCTTCTTTCCGTCTGGCTTTTGCTGAGGACAATCTTTCTTGCGATGCCCCTCTTGACCACAATTGAAACACTCCTTGGTGTTGGCACGGCATTCTCCAGGGTGCTTCTTCTGACATTTGGCACATGGCGGGTATTCCACGTAGCCCGACCTATTTCCCCCATTATTTGGTCGTGCCCTTTTATTACTGTCAGCTTGCTTGTTGTCAGGATGCCTTCTCTTCTGTCCGTTACCGTTGTTGTTGGACTGATTGTTGCCGCTATTGCTAGACTGATTGTTGTTCCGACTGGCCTGAGGTTGGCTCTGCTGTTTAGGTTCAGGCTTGCTAGCTTCTTCTTTGCTTACGTTGGCCTGCAACCTTTCTACTTCAATTGACGTCTCGAGAACGTCGGCATATGAAGTGTTTCCCGGGTTTGCTAGCTTCACTCCCATCTCGATCTTTGGTCGGAGTCCTCTCACGAATTTGTTCACCCTCAGATAATCGGTTGAAACTAACTCTGCCGCGAACTTTTCTAAGCGGTTGAACTAACGAGCATATTCCGCCACTGTTAAAGTTCCCTACTTCAGATTGGTGAACTCCTCAACCCTCGTAGCAAGTACAGCCGAATTGTAGTACTTTTTGTGGAACAGCTCCACAAATCGGGTCCACGTCATGGTGGCAGCATCATGAGATTGCTGGACCAAGTCCCACCATATCCTGGCATCTTTCTTGAGTAAAGATGAGACGCAGGATATACGGTCCGCATTACTGAGGTTCATGTGGGCTAGGATCGGCTCCACATTCCTTAGCCATTCTTCTGCTTCAAAGGGGTCCGTAGTCCCTTCGAAGTTCGGAGCGTGCTGCTTGCGGAACCTCTCGTACACTGGCTCCATGTGCTGTACAGGATATGGAGCGTAATTCGTCATAGGCCATCCCCCATATGGACCAACTTGTTGGGGTGCTGGGGCCATTTGCTGTGGTTGCGGCTGTGGCGGAGGCTGAGGCTGAGATTGAGCCTGTTGGCGTTGTTACTACAGAAGTTCCTCGACTTGCTGTCGCAGTCTGGCAATCTCTGCAGTGTTGTCAGCTGGCTGTGCCAGCGCGTTGCGGCGAGCAGTAGCACGCATTCCCCTTCGGCGAACTGTTGGAACCGCATTGGTCGCTGGAACATCGTTGGAGGCGTTTCCGTTGGTGCGTGCGGATCTTCGGAGAGACATCGTAGCAGAGTTCTAACAGTTGAAAGAAACATGTTAGAACTTTTCCTAATAGGCTCTAAGGCAAAAACTTATTCTAAAACAAACATATCTCGGGCCTATTTATTATGACTTCTTATGAAAATTATATAGGTCTTTATTTATTATTAGAGTGGGTTTCTATACTTAGAAAAACAAGTCATCTTTATTTTCTAAGTGTGTTTCTAATCATCCTATATGACTTCAATTCTCAGGCTCGAAACTTATCTTTGTTCCAAAGTTAACCATATTGAGGGAGGGCTGGGATCAGTAAAATCATTCCCACTACTAAGGCCCCCTAACTCTCAATAAGGAAACCAGGTTCATTGATTTGTATCCACCCTCACCGAACTTAGTCATTATTCATTTTATTTAGTATTTATTATTATTGCGAAAATAGAATCAAACTCACACATGATATTCAAATAGCATGTTATTCATTTGGAAAAACAATATCACTTATTACAATCAAAAGTAAATAAAACAAATAAAAACTACTAATCTAAAAATCGGGATCTTCTACATCCGATCCATCATCTAATATATCATCATCTATTTGTTCATAATTATCATTGTCATGAGCATCAAAACGTCCTATAGGAAGGTTGGTGAGAATCCTATTCTTTTGCTCATTGGTGAACTGAAACTCAATTTTTGAGGTGAACCTAACTAAGAGGAAATAGTATCTCATTGCTAAGGGTAGTTCATCCTCCTCATGCATCTTTTCCCATATCTCTTCTAATGCTGCTATTACAGAATGAAAAATCTTTAAACAACCTAATTACTAATACATATTGTTCCGTTGATCTTAACATTATTTGTTTAGCCTCTTGAAGGCCACCTATCTCTTGATGAAACAAAAGCAACCTTCGAGTAATCATTTCTAGGGCTCCTACGGTGTTTCTTGGCTCCCTTATTCTTTTTAAGGCCTTAATGGCTCGGATATCTTGGTAGGTTAAAGCTCCGTTCATTCTTAACTGAAACATAAACACTAAAGTTGTTAGCTATACACATAAGTAAAGTAACTTGTAACTTAAACACTTACTTGGCGGTCCGATTCGGAGCTTTGAGCATGTGTATCGAGGAGAACTTCATGCGAAGGAGCCGTTGCTCTGATACCAACTATAATGACCCACTAATCTAGACTATTTGGACCATTAACGAAACTATACATAAAACTTACATTTTTACGAAAATACCATAATTTCACTGAGTAACTTGTAAAATAAGAATTACTTACAAATAAATAGAATACTAAGAAGGATTTGGGATCCCATTGTCTTTAAAAACAAAACATGATTTAAATGAAAAGAATTACATAAGAAAATGCGGAAAATACATATAAAACCATAAAAATTAAAATGAGACTACATCCTCGAATCGAATAACGCTCGGCCCCTTGACTCCATTCAGCATCGATACACATCCTCTAAGCATCACGAATCTTTCCGCCTCTAAAGCTTATTTCCTGCACATAAACAGAAAGGAATGAGCCTAATGCCCAGCAAGGAAAAATCTAACACATAGTCATACACATCAATTTCATAATAACGTAAAGACATATCATAACACATAATACACTTATTATAATGGCCATTATTACTTGGGGTCCCATAGACTAAACAAGCTTATGCCCATGAGATTAGTGGGGTCCTACCAGCTAAATAGGCTTATGCCCACAATCTTTTTGGGGTCTTGTTAGTCAAATAGGGCATAAGCCCAAGCCTACAAACATACACATGCATAACATATTCATAACATATCATAACATAACACATAAGATAACATAAACATAAACATATAGATTCTAGCCTATTTTCCTTACCAAAGTTATCGGGATATAATGGACTGAGTTAGGACTTTTGGAACACTCCTAAAACCATATGAGAAAGAGTGAGTTTTAAGAAGAAGAAGAGATGAAAATGAATAGGAAGACTAAACCATTAAAAGAAAATATGCTTACCACAACTTATGTTCTTAAGAACTTTGATTCCCTAACCAAAATAAGAATGAGGTTAGGAAACTGAGTAGAAGACTAAGAGAAGGGAAACATAACATAAATGAACTAGAGTTTCGGGTTTACCTCAAAGACTTGCAAGATCAATCTAACCACAACCGAAATACTAACGAATCTCACTTCCCAAAGTGTTTGATAAGCTTATGATGTTTAAGCTTATGATTTTTTTTTCCCAAACCAGGTGTTTACACTCTCACACTTACTTTGCACTAGCAGCTTCTGAACTTAGAGTAAAAGGTGAAGAAATGGCTGGGTACTAGGTCCTATTTATAGAGTTTGGGAATGAAAATATCTTGATTTTACTTGAATAAAAATAATGGCTTTTTAGGTGAAAATCATTTGAATAATCGTTCAGCAGAGGCTGAAGACTCGTTCAAAAGATGCTGGACTGTTGAAGGAGTTTGAATGGCTGAAAGGAAATGAACTCAAAAGAGTTTGAATTTATGCTGGAGGAGGCGATATATCGCCCCCTGTAGGCGATATATCGCCTGGGCCAGTATGCCCGAGGCGACCGTGCATCGTCTCGTGTTTTCTGTATCTACGTGATGCGATATATCGCCCCCTATAGCTGCGATATATCGGCACACGCTGAATATTTAAACACGAAATTACATATTTTTAGCTAAGTTTGAATGGAGTAAACAGCCTTGACTAAGCCTTTAACGTATTCAAAGCTGCTGACTGACCCTATATCATTCAAACTTTACCCTTATTTAATTTAATCCTCAAAAATACTTAATCCTTAATTACCATTCATAACATGTGCTTAAAATCCTATTGGTTGATATCTAAACCTTATAATATAACAAATACTATCCTTAATATCAGTCATATAATCAAACCTTAGGTTATACTTAATATTCTTAAACTATAGGTTAAACTTAGAAAATCTATAAGTACTACTATGAGTGTCCAAATAATTCCCGGTCTGAACCAAAAATCCACAGTTACAAAGATAATACTAAACATACTATAATACTACTAAATAACTAGCTAAGTAAAGTTCTTGGACTCTACATATTCATTTGGGTCTTTGTGCTGACGGAATTAATCCACATATTTCCCTTAGTAGTACATATACTTGATGGCCTATAATGCTAGTCATCTATAATCTACCCCCATGGTTGTGTAAGAAGATGAAGTTTACCATGTTAACTTTGTTGATATCTGGTCCTAAACAACCTAGAAATGATATTGATGTATACGTAGCTCCTTTAATTTATGATTTGAGACATTGTGGTATGAGGGAGTTAATGCTTACGATGCTTATAAGAAAGAAAATTTTAATCTTAAAGTAGTGTTGTTGTGGACTATTAATGACTTTGCAACCTTAGGTAATCTTTCTGGATTTAGTGTGAAATGGTACAAGGCATGTCCCATTTGTGAAGAATGGGCTCATTCTGAATATTTAAAACATTCTAGAAAGATTTGTTATATGGGACACTGAAAGTTCTTATCTGAAGAACATAAATTTCGAAGTTGGACAAATGTCGTCAATGGTAAATCTGAATTTGGAAAGGCTCCACAACCTTTAGTTGGAGGACAATTGTTAACAAAGTTGAAGAAAGTCCAATGCAAGTTCAGTAAGTCTAGAAATTATACAAATAAGAGAAAAATGTTAGATGTGAAAAAACAATGGAGGTTATAGATGGTGCGACAGGTTGTTGGAAGAAGCAATCTATTTTTTTTTAGCTTGAATACTGGGAGCATTTAGTTTTGCGGCATAACTTGGATGTGATGCACATTGAGAAAAACGTGTCAAATAGCTTAATTAGTACATTGCTGAATGTTCTTGGTCGGAGTAAGGATGGAATTAAACCTCTGATGGATTTAAAAGTAATGGATATACGCAGTAAGTTACAGCCAGAGGTTGGTGAGATACAAACCTATTTACCACCTGCGTATTATACCCTGTCTAAAGAAGAAAAATAAATTGTATGTGATTCTTTGTCGAATGTGAAAGTACCGGAAGGTTATTCTTCAAATATTTCTTCTCTGGTTGATGTGAAAATTTTGAATTTAGTTGGAATGAAGTCTCATGACCATCATACACTTCTTGAACATCTTCTACCGGTAGCTATCCGTTTTGTGTTACCCAAAAAAGTTCTATATGCAATTGCCAAACTATGCTTCTTCTTTATATATATTTGTTGTAACGTGGTAGATGTGTCAGAGTTGGACAATCTTCAAACAAATCTCGTGATAACATGGTTTTATTTTGATGATTTCTAACTTATTATTTTAAGTATTTTCTAAGTTTACGAATACGGCACCATATTCGGCTCACGAAATCAACAAGATACGGGATGAGTGGACTGAATCAGTTATGACGTATCTCACTTAGCAAATGAGCAAGTTAGTGAGGAAATTTTACTTTAAGTAGGTTTAATACTTAGAAATTTAGAACAAAAGAGTACATATATACATAGATTAACATTGAAATCTAAATTACTTTTGTAGATTTGATCATAAATGTTAGCTTTAGATAAATGTTTAAAAAACTTATAATGTTGTTTTTCTGCTGCTGTTTTTTTTTTTTAATCAAAATAGGCCAGGGAAATTGGCATAAACATTTGCAATTTCTCTGGTTAATACTTTATGTTACTGTTCCCAACTGACACAAAAAATACTCGTTTTTAACATTTATGGCAGTGCCCCACTGACGCAAACACCAGGCGTTTGAGTCAGTGGAGCACTGCCACAAATGCCAGATTTGTGACAGTGCCCCACTAACGCAAATGCTTAGTGTTTGCGTCAGTGGGACACTCGCACAAATGCCAAATTTGTAACACTGCCCCACTAACTCAAACGGCAGCCTGGTTTGCGTCATGGGATTCCGCATCACATATAAAACTAACGCTAAAACTCAATTGTGGCAGTTAGAAACTGACGCAAATGACATTTTCTGTTGACTCAAACTCAAAATATTGTTCTTCATGTTGAGCACAAAGTAAACGTTCTTCAAGCATATTAGAATTTTACCTTGGTCATCCACAGGTATTTTTGACTCATCTCCAAAAGAGACATTTCCTTTTACTGCTTCATTGAGCACCACGAACATTCTTCTTTGTCCACACATGTGATTGCTAGCGCCAGTATCAAGATACCATCTATTTTCTTGGCCTTCATCTTTGTCTTTGCAAGCTAGTAGCAATGTTCTTTCTTCTAAACCTTTGCCTTCGACAAAATTGAATTCTTCTTCAACCTTCCTTGATCTACACTTGTAGGCATAGTGGCCAAACTTATTACAATTGTAGCATTTCATGTGGGATTTGTCATTCCTTGACGATGAGTTGCCCTTCCGCATCCTTTTGTTTCTTGTGGATTTCAACTTTTTTCTCCATTATTGAAGTTGTTGAAGCCACCCCTCCCTTCTCTTCCTTTTCCATGACCACGTCCACGTCTGCTTCCTTTGTCACGTCCTTTTCCTCTTTCTTCTCTATTATTGCTGAAATTTTCTTCCTTCAAGTTGAATTGTAGTAATTTCTCCACTGTCTCCTTTTGCTTATTCTTTCTATTTTGTTTCTCCTCATAGGGTTGTAAAGAACCCATGAGTTGCTCAATAGTCATAGTTTCTAAATCTTTAATTTCTTCAATGTTTGTAGCAATGTATTTAAACGCTGGAGTTATAGTGCGAAGAATTTTCTCTATGACCTTCACTTCACTAACATCGTCGCCATTTTTTCTTAATTGATTGACAATTGCCGATACTCTATCAAATTAATCAGAAATTGATTCAGATTCTTCCATGAACAAAATTTCAAACTCACCTCTAAGATTTTGAAGATGAATCTTTTTAACATGCTCCACTCCTTTGCTGCAAGTTTGAAGTTTCTCCCACGCTTCTTTGGTCGTAGTTGCATTTGAGATCTACTTCTCGAATGCATCTTCATCCACTGCTTGATAGAAGAGGTAGAGAGCTTTCTTGAATCCCTCAAGGCTTCCTGTTGAGCTTGAGAAAGAGAAACATCTTCTTGCTCCTTATGGCCTTTCTCAACAATCTTGCAAACATCTTGAGCTCCTAGTAGTGCCTTCATCTAGGTACTCAATTGTCATAGTTGCTCTTGGTGAGCATTGGAACTTGGAAGGGGACCATTCCTCCACTTGCCATTTTTCTTCAAGAACCTTTCTTTGGTACCAATTTGTTGAAAATTAAGATGAATTTGGGAGAGAACTTGATGACTTTGTTGAAAACTAAGGTTAACATGAGAGATAATATTATGATGGAAGAGGATTTTTTATAGACCTCAACTTGTGTTTTTGGCTTGACACAAAATTGTGAGACTACATCTCTATTTATAGGGTTTTATGAACCTTTCTAGATACATAATTAAATTATTCACTAGTAGATTATTCTAGATAATTCTCATCTACTAACTAAGAAATGAGAGTTCTAGAATACTAAAGACTCAACAACCTCTAGTAAATACAACAAAATTATAGAAATTCTAGTAAATAAATGAAGACACTAGAAACTTTAGTAAATATATGAAAACTCTAGAAACTCTAAATTCATGAAAATTTTAGAAACTAACCATAATAAATCAAGTTTAATGTTTCAACAGACTATTTCTAGAAATGGTTGCCTTCGAATCTACCTATATTGTTATCGACCATGGTAGAAGTTGATGGTTGTTTATCTTGTGGACCACGCGCAACCTGGAGCTTAGATAAAGGTGCTGGTTCCGTTAGTGTCGCAGGCACACTACTTCCCAATGAGTTGTCGGTGCCGTTTGTGCTAAATAAACTATTACATTCTATAGCTTTTGGAACGCCCCATTCCATTATGGCTGCTTCCTGGAATGGCGATTGGCCCTACAAACCAACACGAGTCTTTCTAGTGTGTTTTTGTCCTCACTCGCACGCTTCCTGCGAAAACTTCCCAGGAGGTCACCCATCTTGAGATTACTCCAGGTCAAGCACTCTTAACTTTGGAGTTCCCAAGTGATGGGCTACTGAAAAGAACATGCGTCTTGTTGATATAGGTAGTAGCCTTCAATCCATTTAAGCCTTCTTTAACTGTGCAGTCCCATACCTACACAGTCTTAGAATCATCAATTAACCTTCCCCAGGCGATGTGGGATTGCACAACTTTTACCGGATCTTTCCTCCTACGGATCACATGATTCTGACTGTCACAATCACCTACCCTTAGCGGTCTGATGTCCCTCTCGGCCACACTTCTTGCTAGGTCAAGGCACTAATACCATTTGTAAGAACGCCCTAATCTAATACTTTAAAAAATGTTTACATACTCATGAGTTTATAAAGAATAGGCACTTATTATAGAAATCCCAGTGGGGTCTTGCTAAAACATGCAAGTTGGGCCCAACAGTTCAAAACAAAATAATAGTTTTCATGCATCGTCATAAAATCAATGATTAAAATTTAAGTCCCACTGTTTAGTTTTGAAAATTTAAAAATTACGTGACATTATAAAAATAAGGCGTTCATTCTGATCGTTTCTCGTCCATAGGTTCCCCCACGCCATACACAGCCTGACGATAGAACTTCCCACATCACCACACGTGCCAAAGAGAAATCATATTTGCTACCTGGAAGGGAAAGTAAGGGGTTTAGCTAAAAGCCTAGTAAGGAAGTACAAACAACACACAAGTAAATACAACAAACATATTCATGTTCATACATCGTTATTCATCGTACTTAACTTTATCATCATACATCAAACATCATCATCATAAACATTATCATAATAACATCACCATCATAAACATTATCATAATAACATCATCATCATAAACATAATCATCACATCTTTGTGCACATGGCCTGCTAACTTGTCCATGTCACCTTATGAGGTAAATGGGATCTCTGGTCCTTGAATAACCTCGGCGCGTCCGCCCTATGAGTTATGTCTTTATATCCTTATTAACTCGGGTTATGTCTTCATATCCTTAGTAACCCCTTTGTTGTGTCGCGTTCATCACGCTAACAACCATTCATAGCATACAACATCACAATGACAAACAGTCCAACAACATTTCATAGTTCATCAACGTCATCACAACATATCATTTCATAATCCTTATCACAAAAACACTATCATTCATAATATACTTAATCATGCTAGTCAATCTTACCATTCACAAAATAAGCAAACAAAATTCTATCTAACTTCCTTACCTCAGGTCCAAGTAAGGTAAAATGACAACTTCACAATGAGCCTATACCATAATCAAAATAACCTTCCTTAGCATCACATAAACTCTATTTTGCCCACTCATATGACTCATGTGTGCATGGGCCATGCACACATGTTGAAATTTATTCACAACATCCCAACAAGACATATTCACATAAGGTCATAAAAGAATAATGCACATTCTACATATATTACATGCATGGTCCTTTTATAAAAACTATATGGTTGCATAAAAGACACATTTTTTAACTTAAAAGTGGAATTGCATGTGACATGCATACGTGGGAACGTTGTTTAAAAGCGATGTTAAAAACGATAATTCCTACATGCTTATTTCTATAGCTTTTGAAAATAATGAAATTGTAACATGCTTGATTACCATTGTTTGTCCTCTTAAAATTACTAGGTTGATTAAATCTCTCAAGACTTTATTTTAGTTCATAAAATAATTTATTTAACCAATTAAAATATAATAATCCCATTTTTACTTTTAAATTCCATAAAATAACAAAGACCAAAATCTATGTGAAATACTTATAGTTTAACATGTTTACATAGAAAATAACATTATAATTCAATTATCAAATTTATAAATTTAATGTGAGAAAAATCTAATTTAGATGTGGAAAAATATATTTTTACTTGTGTTATTTTTAAGATCAAATTTTTAAAATAAAAAAAATTCATATGTGAAAATCAAATTATTATTTTTTTTATAAATACTTAACTAAACTTTCAGCCATGATTTAATTTATTTAACAATCACAAGTAAAATAATTTCACCATTTTTTTTAATAAAAAATAAAGAAAATCATACTATTAATATCAACACTCATATTCATAATAAAAATACCATTTTTAATATTTTCATGGGTTAGGGTATTAATTTATTTCAACATATACACAAAATTCCCTTTTATTTAAAAACACAACTTCACATTTTATTAAAATTCCAGCAACTAATTTTTAACCTCAAAATCACCATCTTTATTTTTAAAAACTCATATTTTCTCAAGAATATAAAAAAAAATCTGTAGGCATTTATTTATGCAAAAATATCATTTTAAGTGTGAAATAAAACACCATTTTATTCTCATAAATACAACATATCATAAAAGATATTTTTTTATGCATGCATATCATTATTTCATCAAACTTTTCACCAATTATTCAAAAAATCAGCAAGCATTACTCATCATGAAATTCATCTTTAGTTGATGTTTCTCAATTCCCAATCCATAACTTTCATGAAATCATTAATATATCAATTTATAGGAATTTAAAACAATCATTTCTTTTTATCCAAATTAACCTAGTATGTTCCTAACATGTATATATAAATGACACAAAATAAAAACAAACATCACAATATGCTCCACACCCTATAGGCCGAAACACACCTAGGTTTCACAACACTATATCACAAAATTTCTCATGATAGCATATTCATCAACCTTCATGGACTCAAACAAGAAATCAAAATGATTTATCATACCAATATTTACATAGGATCCTAGAACATGGATCTGACCTAAATCACAATAAAATAACAAAATATAGAGGGGAACCTTAGACATGCATAGGCTGAAATCTTCATACACACAATCATCAAATATCAACAATCCTCATATTCTAATAGATCAAAACAAAACCCTTGACAAACCTAATCATACTCCCCTCAATTAACAAAAACCACAATCATACATCATCATGTATCATATTCATGTATCTCATAGAAAATCAAACCAACACATGGCAAGGATTTCAACAGACAACAAAACTAAAAAAAAATCCTTTCAATAAGAAATAACAAAATAAAGCATAAGGTTTATGGATCAACTACTTCCTTGATAGAACCAACACCCAAATGGCAATCACCCTTGAATACCCTAGGGTTTTTTGAAACCCATAAAAAAGAAGAACACAAAACCTTAGGATGGTGGGGAAAAGAAACCCTAGACTTAGAAATAAACAAAATATCAACAATATGAATAACATACTTATGACCTTCTTCTTCTTCTTCCTCTTTTCTTTTCTTTCTTTCTCTCATTCTCTCTCTAGAACACGCCCTCTCTCTCTCTCTCCTTCTCTCTAGGCCAACGACTCCAAGGCTTCAAAATGGCCTCATCTTTTCTCTCCTCTCTCTTTATTCTAACTTAGCCAAATTAACCTATTGAACAAAATGGGTAAGTTTCCTAATGGTGCCTATTTTCTTTTTAATTCTAATTTGTTTGATTTACCAAAATAAATGGAAGACCAAATCCCCCATGTTCCAACCTATGCCATCCACACCTTGTTACCATTTCTTATCACACGGCCATAAGTAGCATTTTCACACTAGAATAATCAATTTCCAACTTTCGCATTTTGCTACAAATTATTGTCATTTTTCCTTTCTTATTTACCCTTTTAATAAATTAAATAAATAAAAGAAAATAAAACACATTCACACACACACACACACACACATTTCGGCACACACTTAATAATGAATAAAATAATCTATTTTAATCACATAATTTGTCACACTTAATAAAATGTAACACTACTAGTAAAACAAACAAGTTACACAATTATTAACACATTGAAATAAATAATCAAATAAACAATTAACAAATTTAAATTCACCAAAAATTCTACCAAACAATTCTAACAATTTAATTTAAAACAAACAATTAAATAAAATAATTCACAACACTTATCAATTAAATAAAATAAAACACAAAAATTTAAATAATTTTTTTTTGGTGCGCTACATACATTTTGTAATGCCCCACACCACTATGGCTACTTCTTGGAATGCCGATTGGCCCTAAAAACCAACACGAGTCTTTCCAGCATGTTTTTGTCCTCACTCGCATGCTTCCTGGGCAAACTTCACAGGAGGTCACCTATCTTAAGATTACTCCAGGTCAAGCACTCTTAACTTTGGAGTTCTCAAGTAATGGGCTACCAAAAAGAAGATGCATCTTGTTGATATAGGTAGTAGCCATCAATCCATGTAAGCCTTCTTCAACTGTGTAGTCCCATACCTACATAGTCTTAAAATCATCACTTAACCTTCCCCAGGCGATGTGGGATTGCACAGCTTTTACCCGTCATTCCTCCTATGGATCACGAGATTCTGACTTTCACAGCTTTAGCCTTTATATATTACTTATTAATTTTAAAAAAAAAGCAAAAATGATCAATTTTTTCTACCTGTTTGCTATTCTGCTACCCATCAATATACACCGTATATCACAATGACTAAATTAACAAAAGTATATCAATTTATAAAAAATAAATATTAATGAAATCTTACTTGTCGAATATATGACCACTACAACAATTTTGACTATATGTTACAGTAAAAAATTACATAAATGAAGAAGTGTTATTAATGGGCAAATGAAAAAAAAACACGGAGAGTCCTATATGTTTAGGCGCCAAATGAAAAAGAAAAGAGGCGCCATATGAAAATTTTCTCTAATCCCTCATTTGCTCTCATTGAATCCCTAAACCCTAAACTACCCAAACCAGCTCCCTAAATCAGTGTCGCCTCCCTCTTCCTCTCTCTCTCTCACTTAGTTTCCTCAGCCCTCTCTCTCTCATGCGAGTCGCTGAAACACACAATGACCATGCCAGCTTCCCCGTCATTTTTTCTCACTGAAACATACCATGACCGTGCCACCTCTCTCTCCCTGTCATGCAACTCGGACCTCTGTTTTTCTGTGAGGTATTTTGTTTTTTTTTTTTATCATTTAGATTTCAATTAATATCATATAATCAATGTATATATATTCAAGTCACAAATGTCTTCTTCTTCTCCATTCCCATCAATGCGGGTTAGATGTACTTCATCACCCTTTTATCTCTTGATGTTGGGAGAAGTATTATTTTTGGAAAGATTGGGTTATGCTTTGTGATCCGTATTTTTTTGCAGATGATTCTCATAGCACTGCCGATTTTTGATCTGCTCTTAGTTTTTCTCTTTTTAGGTGATCCGAGAGAGAATGGCTCAAGGTTTTTTGTGTTGTTGGATTGTGGAGAGGGGTGAAAAATGATTCTTTGAATTCTTATTTTCTTCTAGGCGCTTTCTTATATGTTGTCTATCTTTGCATATGTATTTTGTTCATTTTCAGGTTTTCAACTTTGTAAGGCGTCAATCTTCTCTTCCCGTGTCTATTTAGACAAGAACTTAAACTTGAAAGGGAGTTGAATTGGGCTAGTGTTTCCTTTAATGATTTTTTTATCTTTTCTAGAACTGTAGCTTCGGTTTTGTAAGATTTTTGGTTCATGTCTTTGCTTTTGTGCGTTTAATGATTTTTCAGGGTTCCACTTTTACTCGAGAATAGTATCATAACATGTTGGTAAATCTTGGATGCTTCAGTGGTCATGCTGCAAGTCACAAACATCTGTCTCCTCCATTCCCATCACTGCGGGCTAGATATGTTTCATCCCTTTTTTATCTCTTGATATTGTGAGAACTATTATTTTTGGAGAGGTTGAATTATGCTTTGTGATCAGTATTTATTCATCGATGATTCTCAGAGCATTGTCGATTTTTGTTCTGAAGTTGGGACTTTGTACTAGTATTTATGTGTTTTGTAGAGTTTCAGTCGTTCTGTGTAACTACTTTGTGCACTGTGTTGGTAACTAATAGTTGATTATAATTACTGAGGGTTTTGTGTGTGTTCTACATGATTTTGCAGATCCCTCGGGTCTTGGATTTTGATGTGGGATCTAGATTTTGATGTGGGATCTAGATTTATATACATATATGACCATGACTTGTTGGGGATATTTAGTTCTTGGTATAAGTTTAGATATCTAGTTCTTGATGATTATCTACTGTTTATTTTTCCTTGGCTTTTGAAAAATGCAGAGCATTACCAATGGTTGATTTACACTTGGGACTTTGAAATCGTATTTGTAAGACAGTGGTACTACAAATACTCTGTTCTACTGTTTTTTTTTTAAATTTTAACTGTGTTTTTGATATCTAATTGTCGAAGCTGCAGTTCTTTACAGAAAAGTGCCTCCTACACTTCAAGAACTTCTAAACACAAAGGAAGGTTTTTTATTTTCATAATTAATGAGTACCCTCTTTTAATAAGAAATTGCTCTTGACTATCTAAAGTTGTGGTGTTTTTTTATGGCAGTTGATTGGGAGTTGTGAATAAGAAAGACTATTGTAGCTTCTAAGAGAGAAAGGCTTATAAAATTTGGGAGGAAAGAAGAAATGAAATCTCTTTGCAGGTGCTTTCAAGTTCCTAACTTTTCTTTTTTGTTTTTTATTTTCTATGTATTCAAGTTCTAATCTTGTTCTTATTTCAAGAGGTTGTAACTTTCTAAGCTAAGATTATTGATTTGTATATATTTTATTGTCAGTTAACTATAGATTAGCTCCATAGATTGAGGTTAAAGCTTTAAAGGACTTTTGAATTGAGCTTTTTATGCTTTTGTATTATTGTGTATTGGATGGATGTATTTTCTTTTATAGAATTTGCTGTTTTGGTGTGCTTTTGATAAGCAATAGATTGATATTTGTAGCCAAACGAGCTTTGTTTGTTGTATGCTTGCTATGCTACCTACTGGGCCTTCAAATCTCTAGATAGGATCCACATTAATGTTTTCGTAATTTTCCTTGTTGTCTAGATTAGCTCCATATATTGAGATATGCTATGTTAGAACAATATGCATTTTTATTTTTTTATTTTAAGTTAAAAAAATATATTACCTCATATTTAGTAGTGGATAAAACTTTGATCAATGACACTAATGTTTCTAAAAGATTTTTTGTCAACAAACATGGCTTTGGGTATAATGCAAGATACATTTATATATAATTAGTCAAAATTGTGCTAGTGCCCTCTGTGTATATATGTTGTCTTGTTTGTCTGGTGGCACTTACACTCTGTTTCAGCCTTTGATTATAAAAAAAATCTGAACATGGATGTTTTGCTTAGCTCTCTTTCCTAAATAAAAGAGTTAAGTTATGGAGAATTATTAACAAATTGGATTTATTACATTGCAATTTAATCAAATACTTTTCTGATCTTGAATTTCTGTAGCTTTTGTGTTGTAAAGACTGATTTTTCTCTGGTCATCATCAATTAAATTGAATCCTTTAGTGCAGGAATTAGCTATAAATGAGGAAGAATCACTACAACACATGTGGTTCTCTTATCTTGTTAAGTTTAAATCATTTAATTTTGTTTTTGTTATATTTATTGTGATTTGACTATTGTTTTTTGAACCCTTATCTTTTTCCCATCTAGAAAAAATATCAATAAATATCTTTATATAACTTCCTTTCTTTCTTTTTGTCTAACTCACTTCCTTTTTTCTTTGTGAGTTTCGGGAATATCCCCATTCATAGGTCCGAGATTCACATCTATGAATTGAAAGGTCCGAATGATCAACTTTGCCATCACTTGTTAGAATCAATAGGTCTTTAAATCGTTCATTTAAAAAATCGGAAACCCTTTTTATTGGATGATCATGATACTTCCCAAAAATCAAAATTCTTGATCAATGGAGGAACAATATCACCATTTTTGTTCAATAAGATACCAAAGTGGATGATTGACTCATTCCGTACTAGAAATAATCGCATAAAATCTTTTGATAACACGGATTCATATTTCTCAATGATATCCAACGATCAAGACAATTAGCTGAATCCCGTGAAACCATTTCATAGAAGCTCATTGATATCTTCTTTTTATAAAGCTAATCGACTTCAATTCTTGAATAATCCACATCACTTCTGCTTCTATTGTAACAAAGGATTCCCTTTTTATGTGGAAAAGGCTTGTATCAATAATTAAGATTTTATGTATGGACAATTCCTCAATATCTTGTTCATTCGCAACAAAATATTTTATTTTCATGGCAGTAAAAGAATATATGCTTTTTTGGAGAGAGATACTATTTCACCAATCAAGTTACAAGTGTCTAACATATCCATACCTAACGATTTTCCACAAAATGGTGACGAAAGGTATAACTTGTACAAATCTTTCCATTTTCCAATTCGATCCGATACGATCCATTCGTTCGTAGAGCTATTTATTCGATCGCAGACATTTTGGAATACTTCTAACAGGGGGAAAAATAGACAATTTTGAAAGAACTTATTGTCAACCTCTTTTAGATATTAATCTGGCTGATTCAGAAGAGAAGAACTTGCATCAATATCTCAATTTCAATTCAAACATGGGTTTGATTCACACTCCATATTCTAAGAAATATTTACCATCTGAAAAGAGGAAAAACATGGTCTTTGTCTAAAGAAATGCCTTGAGAAAGGGTAGATGTATAGAAATTTTCAATGAGATAGTGCTTTTTTAACTCTCTCAAAATGGAATATATTGCAAACATATATGCCATGGTTCCTTACTTCAACTGGATACAAATATCTAAATTTGATATTTTTAGATACTTTTTCAGACCTATTGCCGATACTAAGTAGCAGCCCAAAATTTGTATCCATTTTTCATGATATTATGCATGGATTAGATATATCATGGTGAATCACTACTACAAAAAAGGCTTTTCACTGCGGTTTTTTTACTCAATACACTGCGGTTTTCGAGAGTATTGAAAAGCGCAGTGTATTCGACCGCAGAGAAAAGTGGTATGCCAATCGCGGAGAAAAGTGTCACTTTTCTCTGCGGTTGTAGTAAGCCAACCGCAGAGAAAGATGTACTTTTCTCCGCGGTTTTTTTAAAACAACCGCTGAGAAAGAAAGACTTTTCTCCGCGGTTTTATTGAAAAAACGGCAGAGAAAAGTAGTGTAATTTTTCAAAATTTTGACGAAGCATAACTTTGTGCTCAGTTCTCTGTTTTTGGTGTTTTTTTTTTAACTTGGGTATTTTTTCGAGATCTATCTAGCTGCATACAAAAGAAACCTGAAAACCTGGAAAAAAAAACAAAATTTTCAGGTTTTGTCACCGAAAAATCTGAAGAAAAAAAATTCAACAACCAAATTAATGATTTATGAAAAACCTCTCAAAATTTTGATTTCTCTTTGTCTATTTCACACAAAATAAACTCTAAAAATAATGATGAAAAAAAAACAAAAAACTATACAAACAAAGATATATAGATCATTACCTATTTTGAAGCTCAAGAACACAATACATGCCCAAAAATACAGTGAAAATGGACAATTTTTCGACCAAATCCTAACCATTTTTACTACCAAAAACTTGAAAATAGACAAATATTAAGCATCAACTTCAGTTTTTAACTAAGATTTAGCTAAAAAAGATGAAAAAAAAATAGTAAGATGAAGGTTGAAAGACATACCGCCGCTGTTGAAGAAGTTTTTCGCGAAATGAAGTAGGTTTACGAACCTTGTGGGGAAGAATGAGTTTATATATAGGTCTGGAACCTTTTCTCTGCGGTTTTCTTAAGAAAACCCCAGAGAAATAAAGACTTTTCTCCACGGTTTTATTGAAAAAACTGCAGAGAAAAGTAGTGTAATTTTTCAAAACTTTTACCAAGCATAACTTTTTGCTCGGTTGTCCGTTTTGATTGTTTTTTTTTTAACTTTGATATTTTTTCGAGATCTATCCAAGGAAAATAGTCTTTTCTTTGGATAGATCTCGAAAAAAATATCAAAGTTAAAAAAAAAAAACAATCAAAACGGACAACCGAGCACAAAGTTATGCTTGGTAAAAGTTTTGAAAAATTACACTACTTTTCTCTGCGGTTTTTTCAATAAAACCGCAGAGAAAAGTCTTTATTTCTCTGTGGTTTTCTTAAGAAAACCGCGGAGAAAAGTAGTGCAACTTTTCTCTGCGTTTTTCTCCCACTTTTCCTACTTTACATTGCGTTTTTAAAAAAAACCGCAGTAACAAAGTTCCTAAGTGTCATTCAATCCTTTTCTCTGCGCTTTTTATTTTAGATTGAAAAAAAAGTGCAGAGAAACCCTATATTTGTAGTAGTGAATTCTTCAGAATTTTTTTTTTCTTCCACAATGGAATCTGATAAGTGAGATTTCGAGTAAGTGTTTACATAATCTTCTTCTGTCCAAAGAAATGATTCATCGAAATAATGATTCACCATTGACATCAACACATCTAAGATCGCCAAATGTTTGGGTTCAGGAGTTCCTCTATTCAATCCTTTTCCTTCTTCTTGTTGCTGGATATCTCGTTCGTACACATCTTCTTTTTGTTTCTCGAGCCTATAGTGAGTTACAGACAGAGTTCGAAAGGGTCAAATCTTTGATGATTCCATCATACATGTAACACCCAGGATAGCCAAGACCATTACACTGTGTGTTTATAAAGGTGCAAGACTCGCTAATCAAGTCGTTTAATTTGAAATGTGTCACTGAAACTACAGTTGAACTAGGGTTAAAATATTTTGGCCTCAAAAGCTTCATTTCTTATAAACAAACATTTTCTTTACATGGGATCCCAAAAGTAGTAAAGT
This sequence comes from Humulus lupulus, assembly GCF_963169125.1. Classification (NCBI taxonomy): domain Eukaryota; kingdom Viridiplantae; phylum Streptophyta; class Magnoliopsida; order Rosales; family Cannabaceae; genus Humulus; species Humulus lupulus. Next base: position 57,867,529 of record NC_084794.1, on the reverse strand, counting down.
TAAAAGACAATCTAATAAATTTTGAGATTAAAATACAGTTATTAGCCACTCTAAGGAAAAACAGACAATCAAGCTTTTCTCATCCCGATCCACTCCTCGGCCATGGCGGCGGAACAGCTGGTTATGTACATTCAGCCCCACATCTCTCCATCTCAGGATTGGTCCAACTTACCGTTGCCTTTACCTACACCACGTAGCACCCGTGAGCCAAGACCCATCAAGAAAACACAATAGCAGAGCATAATCATTAAGCCAACAGCCAGACAACTCACACAGTATAAACATATACTCAACTATTCAGACACTCATGTTGTTTAGGTATTCAGCATACCAAGTACATCATTAATCAATTCACATATGATAACTAGGGTTAGTGCCCTTAGGCCGCGCCCTCTATTTATCCCACTGACTCCAGCCCGCTTAAACTGAGCTCAGTGAATGTTAAGCTGTCCTCAGCTACCAGTGGCCGAGTTGTGCCCTATGCACAAGTATTATTTACGGCACCCTTAGGCCCTTTATCACATCTCCCATGGCGTAATACCATCTATGACATTATACAGATATAGGGAGCTCTTAGTCCCATTACAAACACAAAACCAGGTTCAGTTTTCATACCTTTAGATTTCGATAGCTTTGTTCAATTTGATCCTCAAGCATGATCCCGTCCGAGCCCTAGCGTACACCTAGTCACAGCCATAGATCAGAATCATCACCAAATCTCAAATCCAAAATACTAGCCTCGTGACCAATCCCGAGCCCTCGGGAAGCCCTAATTCCACCAAACGGGGTGGTGGAATCAAACCCCAAAACCCAAACCCCCGAGCAAAAACCCTAACAAATAACCCAAAAACCCCTTTCTGGAAACAGGGTAGCGCTACAGCGCCCTAAGGAGAGCACTATAGCGCTACAAACAGAGCCAAAAGGCTTTGGAACTTTGGGACCTAGCGCTGTAGCACCCAGTGACTAGTGTTGTAGCGCTAGTCACAGCACAACCCATCACAACTTTTTGTCCTTCGAATTTTCCCGAGCCAAACCTTCTCAAAACTCAACAAAACCTCAACCAAACTTCAAAACAAGCCTCCCGACATCCTCAACTCATCCCATAAGTCCCAACCACAAGAAATTCAATCACATGCACCCCAAAACACAAAATCCACCATGGCTGAACCTAGAGCTCAAAATCTCAGGAAAACCATAGAAATCACAAAGCTTGAAGCTAGAGTTTCTTACCTTTGATGGATGAGTTCAACCTAAGCTGTCTCCCACACTTGCTTAGCCTTCACCTCCTCAAAGCTTCAACCTCAATTTCCCTAGAATTCCCACAGAATTCTGCTTAGAAAACCAATTCAACACCAATACCAAGAACTGAATATTAACCTCAAAGTCTTACCTCAATTGATGAGCAACCTCAGCTAGTTTCCCCAACCTGGTCAAGACCCCAAGTACACAGTCTAAGCCTTAAGCTCCTTTGGATTTTAGCCCCAAGTCTCCAGAAGAAATTGATGGAGAAGACCCAAACCATTCTTAAAAATTGCCCTGCTTTTCCCTTCTTTCCTTTTCTTTCCTTCAGACCTCTACTACCTTCTACATATTCCAGTAAGGCATAAAGCCTAATAATACTTATCCCTTAGAATCCAAATGACCAATTTTCCCTCCCATTTAAAACTAGGCCTTTAAACTTCCTAAGGGCATTTTAGTCATTTCATCGAATTCCCGCTAATTCCTTGAATGTCTCTAATATTTACCGCTTACCTCCCGACACCTAAATAATACCCAATTATATTCCTCAATATCAAAATAGACTCCAATGTACTCTCTAAATTCCCAGAAATACCCCCAGGCTCGCCCTGAGCCGGGTATAAATCCCCGTCGTGACTTTTTCGCTAAACCGCTCACTAAGATCGCCTTGAGTCACAGATTACAAATATATCCACATAATAATGTGGTCTTGAAAATTTATCACAAATATATACAGTTATGCCCTCAACGGGAAAAAATTACGAATATGCCCTTCTAATCTATTCAGGGCCTACATGCATACTAGTACACATAGTCATGCATCACAGATATTCAAATAATCATATAACATGCTTTTAAATCATTAAATCACATATAATCCAGTTATGCCCTCCCAGCACACTAATCAAGGCCCTTAAGCCTTATTAGCAAATTTGGGTCGTTACAATACATGATTGAGTTGCGAAAACTTGTGGATAGGTATCCTACATCTGAACTGAATTCTTTCTGGTTAAAGAATTTCTAGAAGAAATACAGGGTTCTGCTTTTGGCCGTTACATGCTATGGGGTGGAGGTCCCACTTGTGGGGTCAAATCAATACGTTCTAAGAATAAATATTTGAATGTCAATCTCATCGATATCATTGATTTCATAAGTATCATACCAAATCCCATCAATCGAATCTCTTTTTTGATAAATACAAGAATCTAAGTCATATAAGTAAAGAGACCTATTCATTGAGAAGAAAAAGAAAAAAGGTGAACAGTGATTGGATTGATGATAAAATAGAATCTTGGGTCTCGAACCATGGTTGGATTGATGATAAAGAAAGAGAGCTCTTGGCTTAGTTCTCCGCCTTAATGACAGAAAAAAGGAATGATCAAATTCTATTGAGTCTGACTCATAGTGATCATTTATCAAAGAATGACTCTGGTTATCAAAAGATTGAACAACTGGGAGCAATTTACTTACTATACTTAGTTGACATTCATAAAAAGTCTCTAATGAATTATGAGTTCAATACATCTTGTGTAACGACCCAAAATTACTAATAAGGCTTAAGGGCCTTGATTAGTGTGCCGAGAGGGCATAATTGGAAGTTATGTGAATTAATGGTGTGATATGCATGATTATGTGAAATGCATGTTTATGAGTATTGGATAAGTATGCGGGCCCTGTTTGGTTGTGGGGGCATAATTGTAATTTTGACCCGTTAGGGCATAAATGTGATTTTGTGATAAACTGTTAAGACCACATTATTATGTGGATATATGTGTTGGCAGCTTTCGGCACGAGGCGATCCCAGGGAGCAAGTAGCGGGAAAGACACAATGGGACCCGGTACTTGACTTGGGGCAAGTCAAGGGGCATTTCGGGTATTAGATGATTATTTGGGTTATCAGGTTATGGAAATAAATAATTGGGGATATATTTGAGATTAGGAAGCTTAGGTAGGAACATTGGGGAATTTTACCATTTTGCCCTCGGGGACGTTTCTCATACCCCGAGCCTTGGGATTGACTTAATTAACTAAGGTTAGACTAAGTAAAATAGGAAACAGTAGAAACTCAAGGAACCGACCCTCTCCATTTCCTCTCCTCCTCTCTCTTCTTCTCTCCCAAGGAAACATTGAAAACTAAGTGGATTTGGCTGGGAATTCGGAGTTTGAGTTGAGGAATTAGAGGTTTAACAAAGTGGAAACTAGGCGAGACAAGCTGGAAACAAAGGTAAGAAATGAATCATACTCTTGATCATTAGAATTCTATGTTTTGGCTGGGTTTTGAGGTGTTTATGGATTTTGATATTGAAGGGTTGAATTGAAGCTGAAACTTGGAAGTTAACTCAGGAATCCTTTAGAGAATTGGTTCAACAGAGAAGGTAAGCTCCAATTCTTGATTTAGTGTTTGAATTCTAAGCATTTATGACTGGTTTTCTTGTGTTCTTGAGCTGTTGAGTTTCAGAAATTAAAATTGTATTTTAATGAGTTTCTAAGCTAGGTTTTTGCTTGATTATGTAACTAGAATCATGTTAGAAGTTTTGTGATCAAAGGACTTTTGAAATAGGATGGTTTAGGGGTGGTTTTGATCAAGGTTGGGATGCTAAAAATGGTGGATTTTCTGGGCATGAGAGGCTGGGCCGCGGCTCTGTTCTAGAGTGCTGCGGCCCTGCGAAGCGAAGAAGAGCCAAGGAGGCTCTGCCTAAGGGAAGCATAGCGGCGCCACAAGGCAGGGCTGCGGCACGTGTCTGTGATCAGAGAGGCCTAGGCTTTGTTTTTGGGGGTAGGCCACAGCGCAAGTTTTTTGGGTCGCGACCCTAAAGGGTATTTTTGGCTAAATGGAGGTTTTAAGCGCGGGAACCTAACTTAGGATGCTCGGGATCGATTCCACCTCCGTGTTTGGTGGAATTCGATGTCCCGGAAGCTAGAACTTTACCCGTAAACCTTTATTTGAATATTAATGGAATTCCTTATCTTGGTTGTGACTAGGTAAAAGCTAGGGCTCGGGAAACGGTTCGCGCTCAAGGGGCATTTCTTGTAATCATAGCGTTTGGAAATTAATGGTATGAAAACTGCACCCGGTTGTGGATTTGTATTGGGACTAAGGGTTCCCTATCTTGTATGCTCTTTAAGAGGATGGTATTATGCCATTTGAATTGTAAATGGATGGTATCACGCCATATAAATAGTAAACGAGCAGCCTAAGAGCACCGGGGTTTATACTTGCGCACAGGGCTCGTCTTCGCCACTGGTAGCTGAGGATTGCGTATTATGCATTGGGCTCAGTTTAAGCAGGCCGGATTCAATGGGATAAACAGAGGGTGCGACCTAAGTTGTCGACCCTAATTATCATGTGCTTTGTTTGTTACTGTTTTGATGAATATGATATGCCGATTGTTTGAATGACAGACTGTTAGTTTGCTGATTGTTATCGTTGAATAAGTGAATGTTGAGTACCTGGTTGTGTCTTGTGAGATAGTTGGTTATTAATATTGATTGTGGTTTAAATGTTATGTTTTCTTGCTGGGCCTTGGCTCACGGGTGCTACGTGGTGCTGGTAAAGGCAAGGGTAGGATGAGTTGTCCATGGGTTGGAGAGCTCTAGGGGCGAGATGTACATTGTCAGCTGCTCGGCCGCCACGGTCGAGGGATGGTAGAGGGACGGGAACCTAAAACGCGTATTTTTCCATTAGAGTGGCATGGTTATTTATAAGTTTTGGGAGATTCTGTAATTACATTATTTAAACCTTGATTTGGGGTCCCATGTGCCAAACATATATTTTAATAAAAATTATTCGTTTATAACCAAAATATTTTAAACCTAACCTGTTTGTATCGTTAGATTCACATTTTTAATCAAAGGACTTGATTAGCAAGTCTTGCACTATTTCAAACACACAGTGTAACGATCTTGGTTATCCAGGGCGTTACAACTTGGTATCAGAGTGTCCTAGGTTTAAGGGTTCCTGGAGATAGGCTGGACATGTACACTCACTGCTAAAGACAAGCTCGACTCAGGGTTCTGTAATTGAATATAGGAGATTATATGCTTAAGTTTTTGATTGAAATATGAATGTATTATGTTGTATGACTATAGGGAACATGAGAACTGATAGGGTCTGGCCCTTGACTATTGTGTGATGAGATTGAGGTGTGCTGATTAGCATGGCCATTGCATGTGAATAAATATTTGGATAATGGTTTGCATACTGGTTGTATGTGGTTAACTATCTGAATTGAATTTATATGTTATACCTGTTTACTGGTATGTAGGAAGCATGGTAAAGTGTGAATGTACTTGGTAGCAATAAAAGTTGGTAGCTAAATGTATAGCATTGTGGATCTGTGTTTAATGTGCTTATGTATGCATGAATATTGTGGTTATTTGGACCTGGTTGTGGTTGGTTTGGAGTGTGAACCTCGGGGCTAAGGAGTTTAGTCAGCCGTGGCGGATGAATTCAAATTATTTGCGTTCAGAATGGTTAAGTGGGCTTGGCATTGTATTACAGGGGGTTGCAGATGATAGTCGGGGTTGGAACCTCCATCTGCCTTTGAGGGTCGCAGTAGACATTCGCCAGTATGTGAGTAAGTTGTGGGGTTTGATAGCTGAGATTGGATGGCAGAACAACAGACTTTTCTGGAGAATGAGCTACTTTGTATACTTTGATAGTGAGATTACCAGTGTTGGTTTAATATAATGATAAAGACAGATAAGAGTACTATATGGAAGGCTTAAGAGGCGTTATCCTCTAGTTTTGAGGAAAATTTGGGTTGCCTAAGAATTGGTCAGTGGATGGGCAAAGCTAATTCCATCCTTGGTTATATGAAGATGAGAGGTAACGACTAAGGAATTGTGCTACGTAATTGTGGCAGTAGGATGCCTAGGAATGGTACTCAGATCGAAATATTGGCACGATGGGTAGGGAAGAACTTAGATGGTGATTTGATGAAAGAGATTATAAGGACATAGGTTGAGCTGTGGAGACTAATAGGCGTATGAGATTGATTTGGAATGGTAAGGTAATGATAATGTATGTCAATGAATGTTGTGCATTGAATAATTCATTTGGAATTGATATAACCAGATGTGGCTGGAAATGTTGCCCATTTAAGGATTAAACTCTGGGGTGATCCAGAGCGTCATGGTCGCTCCAATGTGTGAGATCTTCATCCGTATTTAGGCAGCAGTGAGGGCGATGTTATTTGAGATCTGGAAAATGAGGTTTAGAGCATGAATTCCATAGGGCAAGAGATGCAAAAGACAGTATTTCCATTGGTGGGATTCGGTAAGGAAAGAGTCTCGGTAAACGAGGTAGAAGAACCCCGTATAGTTCTATGGCTCCTAGTTTTGACAGGAAGGGGTCTGATTTACAAGATAGTCGTCAAGACAGTGACGCGAACCAGTTAAGTTATTTAGTATGCACCAGAGGCAGGGGACGCCCCCTGAGAAGATGCTAAGTGAGGGCAGGACTTCGATATGGAATGATTTGCTATGTTAGGATGGATTTCCCATGGTTAGGGAACAGAAGACTGGAATGCCTTGTTACATTAGAAGCCCGAAGCTAGTTCCACAGAGATGATCAGTTGATGGGATAGTTCACATTTTTGGTTATATAACGAGCTGGAAGAATTCAATGTTGAGAATGTTCCAGGAAAGGTTCAGATATAGAGATCATGCCTCAGGGGTAATATATGAGGGATTGGAGACATTGGTATTGTTGAGGAGGAATTAAAAACTTCTGGAAGAGGAATTGGGATATGAGTATTAAAGGGGTTCGTAGTGAGAGTTAAATTGTTAAGAGACAACCACATATTGTAGGGGTAACATTTGGAATACTTTAATTAGATTGGATGGAAACTAAGTTGACTAGTAGGGATTCAGATGGGTATACAAGCAAAGATTGGGTATGTTTCAGGATTCGGCTACAGAAGGATTTGGTATTACGAACATTGTGGAAGATGGTACTAGTTTGACAAGCAGTTGAAGAAGTTTGCCTTGGGGTGAATCAGACAGAGCGTTGTATAGTGGAAATTGTTGGAATCGTCAGTTAAGGATGAAAAGTTTTAATATCGGGTATAAGATGGGACAATGTCTCCAGGAATTGATCTACGATCTGGTTATTACCAGCTAGAGATCAAGGAAAGAGACATTTCAAGAATTACTACTTATACCGAGTAAGGTGTGATGTATTGGTAATAAAGATTCGTAGTTGACTCAAGCTTCAGTAACACAGGTAAGTTCTTCAAGTAGAAAATATAAGCATGGTATGGACAAGTTTCTTTCAGGTTTATGAGTAGTATGTTGGACTACTCCCAGTCATAAGTGGAAAGCGAACGACTACTATGCTGATGATGTTAGTACTAAGGAAGCAGGGTCACAGGAAAGGTTCCATGAAGTGTCAGTTTGGTTCTACCAGGTGTATTCAGAATAGTGCTACATGAAAAGAAGCTACAAGAAGAGGGGACAGGTATGAAGAAATTTGATCTGAAGCCACAAAGAAGCTATTGAAGAAAGTCTAAAGGATAGGGAGCACAACAAGATTGGAAAACGTGTCATCTACTACATAAGTGTCTTCGCAGGCAGCTACACCAGAGATTGGAGGGATAGTAAAACATGAATTTAGACTGAATGGATAGTGTCAGATTAGAGGTTCAGAAGACAAAGTAAAAATTGATTAGATATTGGTGATGTGAGAATATGTATGTTATGATTGAATATAGAAGGCTAGCATAAAGGACCTAACTTTTGATAAAGATAAGAACTGTGAGGGGTGCACCACAGTTGGGGCACGCCGAGACTCAGACTAACGAGAGGATGGATCAAGCCTCGTGGGAGGTAAAATGGGAACATGGTCGATATACCTGAAATGATAGGTAGGTAGTGTATGTGTAACATAAGGTAATAAGCATTTGGTCATTTGTAAGAAAGATAACCTTGAGACCAAGGTTTGGTGAAATGTAATGGATGGATGATTGTTTTTAGATATCCTCGACTGTACGAAGGGAAAATTTAATTGGAGGCGAATCTCTTACTTGGGAAGTGTGTAGTTAAATAGAACGCCACAGATTTCAATGGAGTGGAATAACAAGGTAACACTTGAGATTGGTATGGCATAGTGAGTAGTGATGAACAAGTATATATTCCATTGGATAATGGGATTGAGAGTGTTGGTTTTGTGCTGACGGGAAAGAACCCTATGAATGTAATACGAGTTAAGGTACAAGGATCAGATAAATGATCCGATGGGAATTCGGCGTGGAGATGAGAATTCTGAATGGATAACATTCCACCTCCTAGAGAATGTTGTATCGGGAGGCTTAAGCAGGTAATAGAATTTAATAAGCTTCAATATTGTAAGGTAAAGCGATATGGTGGTGGATCATAGAGATGGACCACATTAGATTTTAAGTAAGGTGATTGGACAAGGAAAACTTGAACTCATCTTAATGAGTTAGTGTAATTTGGTTGGTATGATCTAGTAATGGGATAGGGCATTGGTAATGCTAAGTTGAGATCCTATAGTTTTCCAAGTTTTGGAAAGGAAATATAGAACGAAGAGAATAGAGTGAGGATCTAAAATTACTGATTGATTGCAGATGGAATAGCAGTCCGAAGGCTTAATAGTTATCTTCAGGAATTAAACGTTAAGTATGTGATTACTTGAGACATTAAGGAAAGTGTAATCCTTGAAGAGATAGTCACAGTAATGAATGCTGAAGTATAGTAAGGGTGACATGGCTTATTACTTGGTAAGATGAAAAGCAAGGAGTACTATGCAAAGTAAAGAAGTGGAAGATAGCAGATACTGTGGTTCAGCATTAGTTCAGGGGGAAAACTAAGTGGTTGTTGGAATTCTTAAGACAGGAGTGCCTGCCTATCTGGAAGGACATAGGAACTTGTAAATTGTTAATTTTGGAATACAAAGTTCCAGAATGAGAGATTTGTATCTTTCCAAGTAAGTGTAGACTAGGAAAAATATGTTATACAAGGAAAGAAAGGGGAGTTCTGACTCCCGATTTGACAGGAACTCTGAGGTTGTACCAAGGGTTAGGACAGGGGTGAAGACTCATAATTATTTCTGGCATCGATAATAAGACAATGATGTGGTCATTGTGAGCTAAACCGACCCTGGAGTTTCAGCGGGTTTGTGGTGCAAGCGAAGATTAATGAAAATATAGCCATTGGACAAGATCTTGTGGAACAAGATTGTTGTTCACGTTTGGGTGTTATCAAAGATTAAGAGTAAAGGTGTTAGACCTTGGGAATTATAGTCAAAGATATGAGGTTTACTATTTGATGTGTTTGAGTAAATTTCAAGGACGAAATTATTATAAGGAGGAGATAGTTGTAACGATCCAAAATTACTAATAAGGCTTAAGGGCCTTGATTAGTGTGCCAGGAGGGCATAATTGGAAGTTATGTGAATTAATGGTGTGATATGCATGATTATGTGAAATGCATGTTTATGAGTATTGGATAAGTATGCGGGCCCTGTTTGGTTGTGGGGGCATAATTGTAATTTGGTCCGTTAGGGCATAAATGTGATTTTGTGATAAACTGTTAAGACCACATTATTATGTGGATATATGTGTTGGCAGCTTTCGGCACGAGGCGATCCTAGGGAGCAAGTAGCGGGAAAGTCACAACGGGACCCGGTACTTGACTTGGGGCAAGTCAAGGGGCATTTCGGGTATTAGATGATTATTTGGGTTATCGGGTTATGGAAATAAATCATTGGGGATATATTTGAGATTAGGAAGCTTAGGCGGGAACCTTGGGGGAATTTTACCATTTTTCCCTCGGGGACGTTTCCGGTACCCCGAACCTTGGGATTGACTTAATTAACTAAGGTTAGACTAAGTAAAATAGGAAACAGTAGAAACTCAAGGAACCGACCCTCTCCATTTCCTCTTCTCCTCTCTCTTCTTCTCTCCCAAGGAAACATTGTAAACTAAGGGGATTTGGCTGGGAATTCAGAGTTTGAGGCGAGGAATTGGAGGCTTAAGTCAGTGGAAACTAAGGGAGACAAGCTAGAAACAAAGGTAAGAACTGAATCATACTCTTGATCATCAGAATTTTGTGTTTTTGCTGGGTTTTAAGGTGTTTATGGATTTTGATATTGAAGGGTTGAATTGAAGCAGAAACTTGGAAGTTAGCTCAAGAATCCTTTAGAGAATTGGTTCAATAGAGAAGGTATGCTCCAATTCTTGATTTAGTGTTTGAATTATGAGCATTTATGACTAGTTTTCTTGTGTTCTTGAGCTATTGAGTTTCAGAAATTAAAATGGGATTTTAATGAGTTTCTAAGCTAGGATTTTGCTGGATTATGTTACTAGAATCATGTTAGAAGTTTTGTGATCAAAGGATTCTGGAATTAGGATGGTTTGGGGTGATTTTGAGCAAGGTTGGGATGCTAAAAATGGTGGATTTTCTGGGCATGAGGGGCTGGGATGCAGCTCTATTCTAGAGTGTTGCGGCCCTGCGAAGCAAAGAAGAGCCAAGAAGGCTCTGCCAAAGGGAAGCGCCGCGGTGTGTGTCTATGATCAGAGAGGCCTAGCCTTTGTTTTTGGGGGCGGGCCATGATCCTAAAGGACATTTTTGGCTAAATGGAGGTTTTAAGCGCGGGAACCTAACTTAGGATGCTCGGGATCGATTCCACCACCGTGTTTAGTGGAATTTGATGTCTCGGAAGCTAGAACTTTACCCGGAAACCTTTATTCGAATATTAATGGAATTCCTTATCTTGGTTGTGACTAGGTAAAAGCTAGGGCTCGGGAAACGGATCCCATTCAAGGGGCATTTCTTGTAATCATAGCGTTTGGAAATTAAAGGTATGAAAGCTGCACCCGGTTGTGGATTTGTATTGGGACTAAGGGTTCCCTGTCTTGTATGCTCTTTAAGAGGATGGTATTATGCCATGTGAATTGTAAATGGATGGTATCACACCATATAGATAGTAAACGAGTGGCCTAAGAGCGTTGGGGTTTACACTTGCGCACAGGGCGTGACTGGGCCACTGGTAGCTAAGGACAGCTTATTATGCACTGAGATCGGTTTAAGCGAGCCGGAGTCAGTGGGATAAACAGAGGGTGCGACCTAAGTTGTCGGCCCTAATTACTATTCTGATGAATATGATATGCCGGTTGTTTGAATGACAGAATGTTAGTTTGTTGATTGTTATCGTTGAACAGGTGAATGTTGAGTACATGGTTGTGTCTTGTGAGATATTTGGTTATTAATATTGATTCTGGTTTAAATTTTTATGTTTTCTTGTTGGGTCTTGGCTCACGGGTGTTACATGGTGCAGGTAAAGGCAAGGGTAGGATGAGTTGTCCATGGGTTGGAGAGCTCTGGGGGCGAGGTGTACATTGTCAGCTGCTCGGCCGCCACGTTCGAGGGATGGTACAGCGACGGGAACCTAAAACGTGTATTTTTCCATTAGAGTGGCTTGGTTATTTATAAGTGTTGGGAGATTCTGTAATTCCGTTATTTAAACCTTGATTTGGGATCCCATGTGCCAAACATATATTTTAATGAAAATTATTCGTTTATAACGAAAATCTTTTAAACCTAACCTGTTTGTATCGTTAGATTCACATTTTTAATCAAATGACTTGATTAGCAAGTCTTGCATTATTTCAAACACACAGTGTAATGGTCTTGGTTATCCAGGGCGTCACATCTTGTTTAGCAGAAAGACGGATATTCCTTTCTTATTATCAGCCAATCATTTATTCACAAATCTCCTGTGGGACTAATAGTTTACATTTCCCATCTCATGGAAAACCTTTTTTTCTCCGCTTAGCCCTATCCCTCTCTAGGGGTATTTTAGTGATAGGTTCTATAGGAACTGGACGATCCTACTTGGTCAAATACCTAGAGACAAACTCCTATGTTCCTTTCATTACAGTATTTCTGAACAAGTTCCTGGATAACAAGCCTAAGGGTTTTCTTAATGATGATAGTGATGATATTGATGACGATATCGACTGTGACTTTGATACGAAGCTGGAGCTTCTAACTAGGATGAATGTGCTTACTATGGATATGATGCCAGAAATAGACCAGTTTTATATCACCCTTCATTTCGAATTAGCAAAAGCAATGTCTCCTTGCGTAATATGGATTCCAAACATTCATGATCTGGATGTGAATTAGTCGAATTACTTATCCCTCGATCTATTAGTGAACTATCTCTCCAGGGATTGTGAAAGATGTTCCACTAGAAATATTCTTGTTATTACTTCGACTCATATTCCCCAAAAAGTGGATCCCGCTCAAATAGCTCCGAATAAATTAAATGCATGCATTAAGATACGAAGGCTTCTTATTCCAGAACAACAAAGGCTTCTTATCCCTCGGTCTATTAGTGAACTATCTCTGCAGGGATTGTGAAAGATGTTCCATACTAAGGGATTCGGGTCCATAACCATGGGTTCCAATGTATGAGATCTTGTAGCACTTACCAATGAGGCCCTATCAATTAGTATTACATAGAAGAAATCAATTATAGACACTAATATAATTAGATCTGCTATTCATAGACAAACTTGGGATTTGCAATCCCAGGTAAGATCGGTTCAGGATCATGGGATCCTTTTCTATCAGATAGAAAAGGCCTGTTGCACAAAATGTACTTCTAAGTAATTGCTCCCTAGATCATATTGTTACACCCATATTTCGAGACCCGAGATTGTGATATCGAAAGCTGAACTTGTCAATTGCGAGCTCAAAATATTAGAACCGCATGTGCATGACCCAGATGTCGAACCATAGAGTCAAGATGGCACCCTCGAAGACTTTTTAACCTCAATGTTCTTTCTGAGCTTGAAAGAGCTAGCATCGGAATATGCCCGATGTCGGGTGTTTGCGGATCAATAGTCCGAGCTTGGCACGAGTATAACCTCGGAGTGTGACAGCCTCGGTGGTATTTACCCACTCTGAGCTGGTCTTGGGGAAAGGTACCTAGCTCATAGCTTATCTACAGACTTTGACCGGTATGATGCTGATTGCCGACCTCAAACAACTTAGTGGGTCATCTGATGAGACGCAGTCCATGCATTCAAAAGATATTTATTGTTGTAACTTCCCTACATTAAAGGGATATTAACTAGTCTGTTATACGCCCCTGGTCTTCAGGGGACGTTTCCTTGTATATAGGAGTTACATAATTTAATGTCATTATTTCCATTAATAAATAGGAGTATCTTCTCGAAATATGTGGGAACGAACTCTGAGAACCCTCTATAAATAGAGAGGTCATGAACATTTGTAAACAACGAATTTTTGATATCTTGAGAGAATTTATGGAGAATTCATTCCTGAAGAATTTCTTGAAATTTCCAAAGTCTTAATAAAATTGACTTGTGGACTAGGCAGAGTTAACTGCTGAACCACGTAAAATTCTCGTTGTTTTTCTGTATTATCCATCTGCGCCACAGTTCCTATTGTTAAATTGCTCTACGTTTTAAGTTGACGAAAAGCGGTGTCAATAGTTTGGTGCTTTCATTGAGAGCCTTAAGCAATACAATCCCCGATTAGCACCTCTGCGCCATAGTTTCATTGGTTGCGAATGATCAAAATATTCCTGAAGAAAATTATCCATGACACCCTGGGAAGCAATTGATGACGAATCCTGAACCTGAAGAGAGAAGTGAATCCTCTGATTCTCAAGGACCTCTAGCACCTCTGGCTCCCAGGGACGATGAGGACATGTACTATAATCCCGAATGGTACGTCCCCATTGTGGAACTTGAAAACCAACAGTTAAAAAAACAATTGGCTGAGGCCAAGAAGCAGAACAAGGAGTTGGCAAGGTTAGCTACGGAGGCGCAGGCAGCTCAGCCTCAACCTCCGCAGGAGAACCAAGACCCACCTCCGCTGGACGTTCATGTTCCTCTCCGCAGGCCTCGTGGGCGACCTCAGAAAAATGCTGCCACAAGAAGAACGGAGCAACCTCTGCCATTGGCAGAACAACCTACTCCCTCAAGGCCCCGAAGAAACACTCGGGCAAGGGCTCTGGTCAACTCAATTGTAGAGTTACCAGCAGAAACTTGGAATAACCGAGCCCCTGCAGAGGCTCGAACTCAGATTCCTGGTAACACGCAGAATGTTACCGAGTCAGTACGGGCGAACTAGGGACCATCTAGACCTCAAAATGGGTGGCAGCCATCGTCACCCATACGATTCCCTCCGTCACCTATAAGATATCCCTCACCACCTCGAAGGAATGCTCAACCAACTCAAGGTAATGAGGAAAGGCGGGCAGGACAGAAACAGGGGAATAAAGAGGCTACCAGGGAATGGAGGGGCGCCCAGCCTATGAGAAGCCAAATGTCTCGGTCTCGCACTGCAGAGACGAGGCAGCATGACAGAAATCCATCTCGGAATGATCATGCGACAAGCCTCGCTAGTGATGACTCAGGGGACACCAGATCAGTCAGCATGTATGATCGAAGACATAGAAATACTAGAAACCAAAGGGACCACCCCGACCTGCGGGACCACCTGAATCAGAATCAGGGTAGTGATAATCCCTCGAATCTAGACCTGAGAGATCGCCTAAACGGGCGCAAAGATTCACTGCGAAGACGCGAGCCTGGAATTGTCATTAATGATAGCCAATTTCAGGCAAGAGCCCCAGTAGACCCAGTTCAGGATAGAAATGGTCAACTGGAAAGGGCATTTAGACTTTTGCAAAATGAACGAGGTCGAAGTCGGGACGAGGATTTTGATGAGGAGCTCGAACCATTTGCTCCCCATATTTCCAACACTACATTTCTTCAAGGGTTTCAGATTCCTCATGTTCAACCTTTTGAAGGAAAATCCAACCTGTATAGTCATTTGAGTACATTTAACACCATAATGAGAGCAAGTAATGTGGGTTACGAGCTCAGATGCATGTTATTTCCAGCATCGCTTATAGGACCAGCAAAAAACTGGTTCAAAAAATATAAGAGACATTCAATCACTTCTTGGGATAAGCTATCAAAAGATTTTAAGAAGCAGTTTAGAGCCATGATCGGGGTAAGACCCAAGGCATCAACCCTGACCAACATTCGGCAACAGCCAAGTGAGACGTTGAAGAGCTACCTTACAAGGTTTAATCTGGAGGTCGCTCGAGCTCGAGATGTAGACGACAGCGGTCATCTAATGGCCATCCAAGTTGGGGTAATGCCAGGAAGTCCCCTCTGGGATGATATGTAGAGAAAGCCTGTGAGGTCCTTAACCGAGTTTAATTGACGAGCTCAGAGGTTTGTCAATGTAGAAGAGGCGAGGTCAACGCTGAATATGACCTCTCAGCCCATAACTACAACAATAAACGTAAACTCTGCCTCGGCCTCGGCAGACCAATCAGCCTCGAAAACCCCTGTAGAAACCCTTCCAAAAGGAAGAAGAATGAAGGAAGTAACCCCGAGGCGGAAGGGGGAAAGAAGAAGAAAGGGGAAAGGTATTTCTCCGTGTACAAAGTGTACACCGAGCTCAATGAGTCTCGGGAGAATATATACCTGACTAATGAAAACTAGGTCCCTTTCAGGCGTCCAGACCCTATGAGAAATCAGAAGTCCAAGAGAGACTCCAGCAAGTACTGTCGACTTCACAGAGATACTGGGCACACTATTGATGAATGCAGGCAGTTCAAGGATGCGATCGAAGGACTGATCTCGAGAGGATACTTCAGACATTATGTTAGGAACCAGAATAATCATTAGGCTTCTACTAGCTAGAAGGCATCTGTGTCGCCGCCTGCTCAAAACAATAATTCCCGAGCTAGAGAAGAAGATAGGCCCCCTCCGATTGATGGAGAAGATGTGATAACCATCTCGGGCAGGCCTCATCTCGCAGGATCGGGCAAGAATGCCTGAAAGCGATACGTGAATGAGCTAAAAACTGGGGACGAGTCTCCTTACGAACCCGAACCTAAAGCTCCAAAATACCAAAAGATTGAGTCTTAGCCAATAACCTTTACTGAGGATGATGTGTCCCATGTTCAGTTTCCTCATAATGACCCACTGGTCATCACTCTCCAGCTCGAGAATAAGAGAGTTCACCGAGTTCTCATTGATAATGGGAGCTCAGTGAATATTCTCTATAAAGCCACCTTTGAAAAGATGGGACTCGCGCTTTGAGACCTAAAATCTTGTGCAACAACATTGTACGGTTTTTCAGGAGAGAGGATTGCCTGTATGGGGTCCATTGAACTCCATGTAACCTTGGGAGCCTATCCAGTCTCAGCAACCAAGATGATGGAGTTTGTAGTAGTGGACCTGCCATCGACCTACAACGTGCTGCTCGGGAGACCTGCCCTGGTAGGGCTGGGGGCAGTCTCGTCTGTAAGGCATTTGGCCATCAAGTTCACGACTTCTAGTGTCATCGAGACATTGAAGGGAGACCAGTTAGCCGAGAGGGAATGCTATAGCATTTCAATAAGGGGAAAGAAGCAGGCGAGCGCACAAGCGCTCGTCATTATTCAGACTAAGGACGGGACAATCTTGGAGATAGATGAAGAAATCGATCCAAGAGTGGAGGAAAGAGCTGATCTTGAACCATTGGAGGAACTCGAAGAAATCAGGCTCAAAGAATCAGACCCCCCAAAAACGGTAAAGGTCGGGAAAAACCTCCATGAAGAAACCAAATAGCA
This sequence comes from Humulus lupulus, assembly GCF_963169125.1. NCBI lineage: Eukaryota > Viridiplantae > Streptophyta > Magnoliopsida > Rosales > Cannabaceae > Humulus > Humulus lupulus. The sequence goes on along the minus strand of NC_084794.1, from coordinate 57,850,656 downwards.
ATTAATTTGCTTTTTGAAGAAGAACCAGGATGTCTTCGCGTGGTCACATTAGGACATGATAGGAATAAGTCCAAATGTAGTAAGACACACACTAAATATCGATAAAAGCTTCCCCCCAAAGCAACAAAAGCAGAGACAACTGGATGATGATATAAAAAAGGCCCTTAAAGAGGAAGTCGACAGGTTAAAAGCAAACCGATTCATCAGGGATGATTTTTACCCCGATTGGGTAGCCAATCCGGTCCTGGTCCCGAAGCCTAATGGGACGTGGCAAACCTGTATTGATTACTCGGACCTCAATAAGGCTTGTCCTAAGGACTGTTTTCCTTTACCGCGGATCGACCAGCTTGTGGATGCCATGGCAGGGCATGGACTAATGTCATTCATGGATGCCTATTCTGGATATAACCAGATTGCCATGCATGCCCTTGACCAGGAGCATACGAGCTTCATAACAGATAAAGGGTTATACTATTATAACGTCATGCCATTCAGACTCAAAAATGCTGGAGCCACTTACCAGCGGCTCGTGAACATGATGTTCTCCGAGAAAATAGGGAATAACATGGAATTTTATGTTGACGATATGTTAGTCAAATCGCAACTTAACAATAACCATGTTGATGACCTCGTAGAATGCTTTGACGTGCTCCGGAAATATAACATGAAGCTTAACCCTCAGAAGTGCTCTTTCAGAGTATCTTCAGGAAAATTCCTGGGTTTCATTGTAAATGCTGGAGGAATAGAAGCTGATCTAGACAAGATTCAAGCCCTGATCGATATGCCTTCACCTGGAAAACACAAAGATGTCCAGAGTTTGACTGGCAGGATGGCGGCACTATGTAGGTTTATATCAAAATCTATAGACCGTTGTCTTCCGTTTTTCAACCTGTTTAGGGGAGGCAAGAAATTTGAATGGACAGAGGAATGCAAGTTGGCTTTTTAGGAACTCAAGAAACACCTCGCAGAACCTCCTATCTTGTCAAAACCCATTACGGGAGACGTTCTGTACTTGTACCTTGCTACGACCAAGCACGCCATAAGCGCAGTACTCGTACGGGAGGAGGAAAAAGTGCAAAGGCACGTGTATTACGCCAGTAAAAGATTACTGGGGGCAGAATCAAGATATCCCTTGATTGAGAAGCTAGCTCTTAGCCTAATTCACTCGTCTCGAAAGCTTCGACCCTATTTTCAAGCGCACCCCATCCGTGTACTAATTGATCAACCACTAAGACAAGTCTTGTCCAAGCCAGAAGCTTTAGGTCGACTTCTTAAATGGGCCATCGAACTTGGACTATTCGAGATCACTTACAATCCAAGGATGACCATAAGGGGGCAAGCCTTGGAAGACTTTATAGTGGAGTGTACTGGCATGGCCAACGATGAAGTTATAACCCTGGCCCACGAGCTGTGGAAACTTTACGTTGACGGGTCATCTAATGAAAATGGATCGGGGGCAGGAGTAATTTTGATCACCCCTGCAGGAAGCCGATTTCACTCTACCTTAAGATTTGACTTCGACGCGTCAAATAACGAGGCCGAGTATGAGGCTTTACTGGCGGGACTTCGCATAGCCAAGGAGCTCAAAGCTAAAGTAATACATTGCTATAGAAACTCCCAACTAGTGGTTAACCAAATCTTGCTACCTCTACGGAGAATGACAAACTGAATCTCGTACCAATTGAACTTCTCTCGACACCCAGTATTAACGAGCCAGAAATGGAGGACGTATGTATGATCAATTCCGAGCCTACCTGGATGACTCCGATAATTGAATATCTCGAGACTGGAATTCTCCCGGAAGAATGGGCCAAGGCTCAAAAGTTGATGTATCAAATCCCTCGTCATACCATTGTAGATGGAAGGCAGTATAGAAGAGGATATTCCATGCCACTACTCCGGTGTGTGACTCCACCCGAAGCTAAGAAAATCATGGAAGAAATTCATGAAGGGTTCTGTGGAGACCATACTGGGGGGCATAGCCTGTCCAAGAAAATCATACGCCAGGGATACTTCTGGCCTACCATCAAATCAGACTCGTTCGACTACATATAAAGGTGTGATAAGTTCCAACGATTCGCCACAATTCCTCGAGCTCCATCGTCCGAACTAACTATGATGACCTCCCCATGGCCATTTGCGGTATGGGGAATCGACCTCATAGGCTCTCTTCCGACAGGCAAGGGCGGGGTAAAATATGTGGTAGTCACCGTAGATTACTTCACAAAGTGGACAGAAGCTGAACCTTTGGCAACAATAACCTCCAAAAAAGTCCTTGACTTTGTGGTGAAAAACATCATATGCCGATATGGGATGCCGAGGTAGATTGTGTCCGATAACGGAACCCAGTTCGACAACGATCTGTTTACCAACTTTTGCAAAAACAATGGAATAATAAAGAGCTTCTCGTCAGTGGCCCATCCCCAGGCGAATGGCCAGGTCGAAGCTGTGAACAAGACTCTAAAAATTTCACTGAAGAAAAAGTTGGAAGAAGCTAAAGGAAGATGGCCCGAAGAATTGCCCCAAGTCCTATGGGGATATAGGACCATGGCCCGTACATCAACAGGACATACCCCATTCTCTCTAGCGTACGGTTGCGAGGCTATGTTGGTAATCGAGGTCGAAATTCCCACAATTCGAGCCCTTGCTTATGATCAAACCTCGAACCACTCTCAGCTCGAAGAAACTCTTGACCTGATCGAAGAAAGAAGGAACGAAGCTCAATTAAAAAATGCTGCATACCAACAGCGAGCTACCCAGTACTTCAACAAAAGAGTTCGGGATCAAAAATTCAGCGTGGGAGACTTGGTGCTAAGGCGTGTATTCTTGGCAACACGGGATCCAGCAGCTGGCGTGCTCGGGTCAAATTGGGAGGACTCTATCAGATAGAGTCAGTCATCCGTCCCAGCGTGTACAAGTTAGCAAGATTGGATGGAAGTCTAGTACCACGAACATGGAATGGCGAACACCTACGACCTTACTATCAATATTATAGAAAGGATGTCGCCTATAACCATGCTTGTTTATCTGTACTGTTTTTCTAGTTTTGGATTTTTTCAAATAAAGTTCGATTTCGTTTAATATGCTGTATTTTTTGCAATCTCTGTTAATTTAATAACCTATGGTCACACTCATAGGATATTAAGGGGGCATCAGTGGTACATATACCATCAACTTGAAAAAATAAAATAGCATATACGAAACGCCTATAACTGTTTGGATATAACAAAACTGTCAAAAACATACAAGTGTTTGGATATAACCAAACTGCCAAAAAGATAAAAATGTTTGGATGTAACCAAATATGCAAACTAGATTAAAAATATAAGTGTATGGATTACAAACCTAACACGACCTTAATAGGTTTGGAACAAAACCAGCTAAAAACTAATCGGCAGTAAGTTGGAACATAACCCAGTTCGTGCTAAGTCGAGATCGAGGCTGGAGTATCTTGCAAAACAATAGTTTCGACCTCATAACCTTGGAGAGCTAACTGAGGACGAGAAAAAGTAACTAAAAAGTAAGATACAACTAAACCATATGCATTACACACCATAAAAGTACTTTTGGGTGCATGGTAAAAGTAATATCCTACCTTGACAAATAACGAGATCGGAAGTGGATAATTTGAGCAAACTGTGCATGAATGCATTGAACCTCGAGCTTAAATCAAAATTATGTTTGTATGAATAAACAAGCTTATATGACACTTTGATTTAAATTGCGCAAAATATTTCGGCTCAAGAAATGTAAAGCAAATATATTAAAGTAAGTTCAAAAAAGTAATACTAGCTCCTTCACGAGCCATAAAATTGTCTCGGCCCCATGGGCATAAAAAAAACAAAATAAAAGGACTTTTACAAAAGAATTAAGAAGGAGCATTCTCCTTGGCCTTCTCAGCATCAGCTTTCCCTTTGGCTTTCACTGCCTCATCTTGGGCAGTCTCCTCATCATCCAGCCGAGCTTGCCATTGGGCCACGAGCTTCGCTTCAAGAGGGCCTAAGAAGCTGGTGTCGAGGTCGACATTGTTGGCCCCCAGATTCTATACATGGCCATGTCGACTGCCCGATACTTCTTCTCCTTAAACTCCTCGAGAAGACGACTCTTTTCGCCTTCCATGATCTCGAAAGTGGCAGCCTTCTCTTCTTCAAGCTTGGCGTTGGTCTCCTTGACCCGAGCATTCTTCTGTTCAAGCTCTACGAGCCTAGCATTCAGCTTTTCAAGCTTGAAAGACTTGGCCCTCAGCTCCTCAGCTCCTGTCTCCACCTTGGCTTTTGTTGCCTTGAGCTCGTCGTTCAGTTTAAGCTGAAGATCCTTCACCTCCTAAGCATAGGACGTGCTCGAGTGGATCTCGTTGTTCAGCTTATAATTGAGCTGAGCAGAGACAGCAAGAGCCTGGCATACAAAGAAATAAACATTAGCATATGGACCGACTGTAAACACAGCTGATAGCAAGAAAAGATAGGTTACTGCGGTAGTAAGCTCGACACTCTTCTCGTAAAGTGTATTGTAGTCTTGGGCGTTGTTAAAAAACTGCCAATGAGGAGCGTCAAAGCCACTAAAGCTCTGGCCCACTCAGGACAGAATGTCTGAGCCCAGCGTAGCCCCATGGGGTCCAGCAGCATTGTCAACTACATACTCATCGACGTGAGTAGAAACTGACAACTTGCGTGTTGTGGAAGCCGAGGGTTTTTTCGGAGGTGGGCCGAGTGTTGAGTGAACCATGATGGGAGGTTGGAGCTCGACCGTAGTGGATGCTCCGACTTGAAGAGTCGGCTCCACTGTCGAGCTTGTAGTAGCCGGAGCTGGTGGAGGAGGTGTCTTTTCAGTCCTCTTAAGGACCTTGGCAGGACGCTCAGACTTCCGTGAGCCTCTCGGGCGTTTCCTTCTTTTGGCCTCGCCACTCTCCAAGATGTTATCAAGGTTGGAGTCCATCTCGCCTACACAGTTACACCATAATATGAGTTATTAAAAAATAAAGTAACTCGGTATAATGCAAACACACATGGGATAAAAAGACAAGTGGAGAGAAACCTAACTGGAACTCTCCCCCGAGCTTGTGCTCGCCGACCACGAAATTCCCCCATCTTCAGAAGAGGCGGAGTACCTTCCGTATAGGTGGATTTCAACCTCGAAAGGTCTATATAGTCATTGGTCCCATATTGGACGGCTATTTAATTCCATACCTCGTTCAGGCTATACATGGTGTCATATTTCCCGAGCCAGCTATCGAACCTATGTACCCACTCATCTACCCGAGACTATACATAAAAATGGTTCCTATCGTCCTCACACAATATTAATCTATTGGGTTTATACTTTAGTAGTGAGGGGGACCACATATTCGAGCTAAGGATGACTGTACCTTGTTCATCCGAGCCCAAGCTTGAGGCCTCATCGTTGGCCTTATTCCCTGATTTTGGACTCCTATGGCGAGCTGGAGATGGAGGCCTCGCATCTCTCCTTGGGGGGAGATTGCCGGTTGGTAGAGGCATGAGCTCCCACCGCTCATATTTTTTATTAGACTAGTCTGATGTAGACCGATCTTTCTCTAAGAGCCTACACACCCGGAGCTTGTCTTCATGCAGGAGATAGGAAAGGGATCTCCTGCCATAGGGAAGTTGGAGCAGAGCCTCTCTATGCTCCTTCATCTCCTTGGTAGGAGTAGGGCGATGGTAGTTAGCTGGAAAATCAAAACACATTTCAATTATGTACGAGCCTAAGAACAAAGTTCGAACACAAAAACGAAGGAGGTTGAGATACTTACGAATTCGTCTGAATGAATAAAATCGAGATGGGGCTAGGCCATCTGTCCAGAAGAAGGCCTTCTTGAAGTCAGGAGGATGATTGGGAAGATCCTCGAACATCTTCTTCTACTTCAGATAGCTCGAGAGGTAGTAGAAGCCGTCTCCTCCCTGAGCTCGGGAGGGATTTCTTTTCAAGAAAAAGAGATATAAAATCTCTTCTGGCGAAGGCCCCTTCTATTTCAGCTCGTGGTACAACGACCTCAGGGCAGACAGGACCCTGTAAGAATTGGTGTTGAGCTGGAAGGGGGCCAACCCAACGAAGTCTGTGAAGTCCTTGAAAAAAGACTTCAAGGGCAGTATCACCCCTACTTTCTTATGCTCCTGCCTCCAAGCTGCATATCTCAGCTTGCTGTCAGGATTTCCATCTCCTGGAGCGCTGTAGCTCCACTCATGCGAGGTCGGGGCTCGACACCTCAGCAAACCTGATAGTCCTATGCCATGAAAGGCCAGAATATCGGTTATCTGGCCTAGTGACGTGACCGAGCTTCAGTAATGCTCGGCCTCGAAAAATTCTCTCCTCGGCTGCGAGGTAGAAGGTTCTCCCATTAGTGAAAACTGAAGCTCACCGGGTTTGAAAGAGATTGTCACTTTGAGCGTAGGATCGAGAGGGATCGGTCTAGGCTTGTTGTCCAGATCTGGATGAAGGGTGACCCTAAGCCTTTTCCTTTGTCCTTCTTTGACTTCGTCAATCTGACGTTGGAAGTGGTCTCGAGTGTCCTCTTGCTCATGTCTCAGTTCGTATTCCCGAATTAAGCGTTGGTTCCGAGTGAAAGGGGATTCCAGGCTCGAAGTTATTGGCGAGTAAGGAATTGCGAGCTTTGACCCCAACCAGTTTCCCGAATTTTGCGGCATCTAACAAGAAAGTAAAAGGGTGAGGGCCAAGCGAGCAAGAAACAAAGAAATAAATAGTACCTAAGCTCGAATGATCGAGACTGCTAGGCAAGCTCGATCCAAAAGGTGAGACCAGTCTTAGAGCATGTAATCCACTGAAAGGAAGGAAGGTGGATCAGTTATGAAAAGTCCTGAAATATTAGGGAAAAAATGTGGCGATTGTCTAAAAGGTGATATTTTTGGGAATCGTGCATTCCTTAAAAAACCTTGATTTTGTACCGAATATCTTGGTGGGAAGGATATGGTTCCTAAAATTTGAAAACCCAGAAAAGGAACCATTTTTGGACCTTCTTTCGCAGAAAATGGGTTTGATCCTAATGACTATTGGTCGAAGCACCCTAATCCTAGTGCACTAAACTAGTATAAATCCTAGCACTCACGGTGTAACAGAGGCAAAAGCATACAAAAAAAAAAACATACGTGTATAACGTAAAAAAGCCATAAACTGAAAACTTACACAATGCAATCAGATGAAACAGAGAAATGGATGAGCAAACGAGCGGTTGCAAGTGCGACCTCACTGAGTCGAAGAGTGCAATGTTACTTTGTCTACTCGGCTTCGAGAACATGCAAGAAATGGGTAAGGAGGGTTCTGGTTTTTCTTTCTTCCTTTTTTCTCTCTGAAATGAACATGGGAGTAAAAGAGGAAGACGACTGGAGTCCAATTTATAAACCCGTGAGAATACAAAAGGCAGGATAAATCTGGGCCATTGGCCAGATTCCGTATCAGATCCGACGGCCAGGAATAAATGACACGATGGTACCGTAAAGGTGGCAGGCAAACGATCAAGGGCAGAGTTTCAAGGTACTCGAGTACCTTGAGTAAGAAATACCCAACGAACGCGTGTCCATACTCGAGTGTGTGACGGAACGGTTCCCAAATGAAGTAGTTCAAAAGTTTTCTTCTCATAGGATTCGAACTAATACTTTTGAGGGGGCAAAATGTTACACCCAGATTTCGAGACCCGAGATTGTGATCTCGAAAGCTGGACTCATCAATTGCGAGCTCGAAATATCAGAACCGCATTTGCATGACCCAGATGTCGAACCCTAGAGTCAAGATGGCAACCTCGAATACTTTTTAACCTCGATGTTCTTTCTGAGCTCGAAAGAGTTAGCATCAGAATATGCCCGATGTCGGGTGTTTGCGGATCAAGTAGTCCGAGCCTGGCACGAGCATAACCTCGGAGTGTGACAGCCTCGGTGGTATCCACCCACTCTGAGCTGGTCTTGGGGAAAGGTACCTAGCTCATAGCTTATCAATAGACTTTGACCGCTATGATGCTGATTGCCGACCTCAAACAACTTAGTGGGTCATCTAATGAGACGCAGTCCATGCATTCAAAAGATATTTATTGTTGTAACTTCCCTACATTAAGGAGATATTAACTAGTCTGTTATACGCCCCCTGGTCTTCAGGGGACGTTTCCTTGTATATAGGAGTTACAGAATTTAATGTCATTATTTCCATTAATAAATAGGAGTATCTTTCCGAAATATGTGGGAACAAACTCTGAGAACCCTCTATAAATAGGATTTTTGATATCTTGAGAGAATTTCTGGAGAATTCATCCCTGAAGAATTTCCTGAAATTTCTAAAGTCTTAATAAAATTGACTCGTGGACTAGGCAGAGCTAACTGCTGAACCACGTAAAATTCTTGTTTTTTTTCTTCTGTATTATCCATCTGCGCTATAGTTCCTATTGTTTAGTTGCTCTACGTTTTAAGTTGACGAAAAGCGACATCAACACCTATATCTATCTATATGAAGAAGAAATCATGTAACGAAGGGGATTCTTAGTTGTACAAATGGTACTTAGAACTTGGAATGAGCATGAAGAAATTAATGATACTTCTTTATCTTTTGAGTTGTTCTGCCTGATCGGTCGCTCAAGATCTTTGGTCTCTACCTGAACATGATGAAAAGAAATGGGATCACTTCTTATGGACTCGCTGAGAATGATTCTGATCTAGTTCATGGCCTATTAGAAGTAGAAGGAACTTTGGAGGGATCCTTACAGACAGAAAAAAGTTGTAGCCAGTTTGATAATGATCGAGTGGCATTGCTTATTCGGCCTAAACCAAGGAATACCTTAGATATGATGCAAAATGGATCTTGTTCTATCGTTGATCAGAGATTTCTCTATGAACAATACAAATCAGAGTTTGAAGAATGGGAAGAAATTTTGTAAATTTAAGTTTAAATTAATTGTTGGTTTGAATTAAATTTAACACTTTTTTTTTATTGTTTTCTAATACCGTTATTTTTAATGTCATCTAAATAAGGTAAATAAATTTAAAAAATAATAAAATTATCTAAATAAGATAAATAAATTAAAAATAAAAATAATAATAAATAAGTCATAATAATTAGTCATCACATTATACAAATTTAGAATTAAAGCATTTAAATTACTCTATATCAATTATGCTTTAAAAACTACATCAAAAAAATATTTGTGTTTAAATTTATTTTTATTCTTTCTTTTATTAATTATTTATTTTGTTTATCAAAACATATATGTAATACTAAGATAATACATAAATATACATATTTTTATTTTGTCATTAAGCTTTTGAATAAGAAATTACTTATTTTAATTGTTCTAGCAATTAATTGACTAATATATATTTATAAATAAATTTAGTTTACTTTAATTTTTTTATTAAATAATCAAAATTTGATCAAATAAACTTTTTAAATTCATACTTTTAATTTAGAATTTCTTAATATTTTATTATATTGAATATTTTTTCTAAAAAAAAATTAGATAAAAAATATTTAATTTTAAAATTAAAATTACCATATATAATATATAAATCATAACATAAAAAATACCAAAATTTAAATTATTATGAACAACTAAATTTAAAACTAATAAACAACATCAAATAATTTACATTAAAATTAGAATTCATCATATTTTTGTATGTAAAAAGTGTGTATCTAACAGATTCTTGGTTTAAAGATTTTTTTGAATAAAATTATGATATTATTTATTTCTTTTAAAACTATAGAAAACATTTTTGCATAATTTTTTTAAGGGATACTGGCGGCAATAATACCTAAATCTAATACACAAATCTTGTTTTTGGCAGTAATAATACCTAAATCTATAATTTTGATGCAACCATTAGTACTCAGCGTTAACTACTCGTCAAGTATCCATGTGGCACAATTTTTATAAAGCATCATATTCTATTACTTTATGTATGCGACACGTACTCGTACATTCTTAGAAAAATACCACTTAAAAGATAAAGTCAGTGGGGCCTTGATAAAACATGCCAGTTGGGCCCACACTACTACAAATATAAAATTTCTTTGTGTTTTTTTTCAAACTTAGATAAAAAGTGCTGAGAAAAAATTTGAATGAGGAGGCAGAGACTTTTCTCCACGGTTATTTTTAAAAAACCGGAGAGAAAAGCTTCACTACTTTTCTCTGCGGTTTTTTCAAAAACTTTTCTCAGTGGATTTTTTAAAAAAATTCGTGAAGAAAAGTAGCTTTTCTCTGCAATTTTTTCAAAATAATCACGGAGAAAAGTCTTCTTCCCCATATACTCGACCCTGATCGTTCACTCTACTCATTTCCCTCATTTAAGTCGCTTACGAGAACGAAAAATCCATCATCCCCAGCCACGGTAATCACCATCTTCACCCTTTTTAAGTGTTTTTTTTCTTCATATTAATGCTTTAAATCATGTATATATTCATAAAAATGATTTATTTTGAAGTTTTAGGGAAAAAATGATGAAATTTTGAGTGTGTTTAATGGGGGGTTTTTTTTTTTTACAATTTTTGAACGTTTTTGAATGTTTGTGGAGGATTATAAGACATTTTCATGCTTCAAAACAGGTATTGATCTCGTAAACTTGACTTTGTTTTTTCATTTTTTAATATTTCAGATTTTGGGATATTAAGACCTAATGTATTTGTTTTTTCATAATGTTAATATTAATTATGTTTATTATTTACAATATATTGTTTTTAACATAATTTTTATATTATAATATTATTTTTTACATATGTTTTATATTATTTACATTATTAATTTTTTTAAGTTAATTTTTGTTAATTATTTCAGGAATCCAAATTTATTATTAATTTATTACTAATTTTATAATTATGGTTTAATAACTTTAATTTTAGTGGTTTAACTAATTTATTAGAAAGTTACTAGTTAAAATTTGAGTTTACTTATTTTAATTTAATAAATAATTTTGAATACTCTAATTATACCAATTACTATATTTATTAATAATTGTTTAAACTTTTACTGTAGGAAATACTTGTTTGATTTTGAAGTGTATGTGTTGAAATTGTTGAAGAATAGTTTCGAATGTGAGTATTAATTACTACTTAATGTTTTATTTTTCTTTTTGAGATTATACAAACTATTGTTAGAGGAGTTTGAATATATTAGATATTCATCCTTAGAGAAGTAGGTTTTGAGATAAAATTGTGTGTTGCAGAGATAACAGAAGGTTGAGAACATGTGTGTCTCAGTGAATTAGCATATGCGAATTCTGTGTGTTGCGGTGGTTTATGGACGAAATTATGCATGTTGATTGTTTTGTTTGTTTGAATTGAATTTATAGGTAGTAATAATTTGGGATATGCAATGGAAACAGAGAAAACTCAGCCCAAATTTTTTTAAGATTAATATATTGATTGAAATTATGCATGAGGGTTTTAAGAAAGAAGTCTTTAACTTAAAAGTTGTGTTGTTGTGGCCTGTTAATGATTTCTCAGCATATAGTAATCTGTCACGGTTACACACAAAAGGTTACCAGGGGTGTCCAATATTCTGCACTAACACATGGGCTCGTCATTTGCTGAATGGACACAAGATGTGGTTTTATGTATTAAGATACATTTATGATCTTGTAAATGCCCCAAATCCGGTAGAAGTTATTAAGAAGAAATTATGTTATAGTTTATACTTTTTTTTGCTTAAGAAAAAAGATATATATAGTACCCGTTTACAAAGACTTGTTCTGTTAAATCTTTTCAAGGTCATGTAAGAAAAATGGGAATGAGAGAGATGCCTTATGTGCTTTAGGGAAAGTGGGAGATTGTTGGCAATAGTGCCCTGAAAGCATTTGTATTGGACAATTTTTTTTAATTGAAATACATAAATGGATTTAATTGTTATGTATATATTTTATGTCCTATAATATTATATAAATATCATAAAATTCTCAAGATCGTTTATGTGGTCTCAATCTCATATTGGTATGGGAGGATCGTGATTGAGATAACAAATTTAAAACAGTTCGCAGTAAAATAAAGTTACCGAATCTTTAGATGAAATAATGCTAGTACGATTCACTAGTATTATGAATACATGTGACCTACATCCAGGTCACTAGTGTAGTAGGAAACTTTAGTGGAGGTACTTTATGTATTGAGAATATATAGAACTAGACCAGATGTGTTAATTAATACTTAATTAAATACCGTTTCATAATATTAATTAAACACATCAATCTATGATCATATACAAGTTAATCTTAATCTTGAGGTTGCTATGAACTACTATATATGTCATTAGATCATTTGATTCATGCGTTAGCGTTTGTCAAAATGATCAGGCTAAAAACTATTGTTTGGGGATTCCATGATATATATGGTTGGGAACATAGTAAACAGATATAGAATCTATACTTTCTTATAGATTGAATAATGGTTCCCTATTGGGTGCACTTTTGGAACTGAAAGGTTATTGACGTCAAATTCATAAACATGGTATGAATTACCCTTCACTAGTAAAGTCAATGGTACTTTAGGAAACAATAAATAATTAAAAGGGTAAAACAGTAATTTTATTCTTGCTTAATTATGAAACATTAATAGAGGATTAATTTGTATGTAATTATTATATCAATAGACACTTTATGGTTACAATATAGTACTCGGTAAATATGTCTATAATTGCAAGAGTGCAATCTCATATTTTTAGTGGAATAATCATGAGATTAATAAATTATGATTATTGGATTAAAGAGATTTGATCAATAATATAAATTTATTGGAGCTTTGAATTATAGGTCCATAGGCCCCAAGGCGGCTCTATCAACAATATTCAGGGGAAGAGTTGATACAAGGATGGAAAAAAAAGGCTATTTGAGAGAAAATTTGTTATTCGGGACAAATATACAATTATATGATAATTGAGGTCGAATAATTAATTAAGAATTAATTATTGTAATTTCACATAATTAAGTGAAATTAATTATATTATTAATTTATACACTAAATTTCAAAATATATAAAGGGGATCATTTTTGTGAAATCAATTATCTTATTTAGTGGGAGTAAATAAATATGGTAAGACAAAATAGTTTTGAATTATTATATTTATTTAATAAATAATAATATGATAACAATGAATTCAAATATGAATTTTGGTTGTCAACTTCTTTTCCTTAAAAAGATGATATCTTAGTTATTTGAATTTAATTTATTTAATTAAATAAAAATTCAAAAATCAAATCCCACTAATTATGGGAGCTACACGCATGGGGCAATCCTAGGATTGCACCATGCGTGTACCCTCAAAACATACAAGATCAAAACATGCGGAGATTTAAAACATTTTTACTCTTAATTCATATATAAAATACTTTTAAAAGATTGTGTGTGCACACTTTTAGTTTTAGTAAACGAAATTACAACTACTCTATTATAGAGTTAAAACAAAACAAATGTCATAAAAGAAATAACAAGCTCCCAACGTTTCTTTGCAAAATTGTGTTCCATCAAAACCTCCCCAAGTCGGGCCACATGTACATATCCACAAGCAGACTATGACGCTCACTGCTCCACTTTTCTTTTGCACTTACCTACTACATGAAACAACTAGGTAAGCGAAAAAGCTTAGTAAATATAGCCTTGCACACAAATATACTAAACCCAGTAATGGGTTGCCCTAAGGTAGATATCCCTAACGATCATTAGGGTATTGGAATAAATTCCAACCCTATCATACAATTCTTAATAATATCCATACATAAATCATGCACATTGGTTACGTCCAAAAACCAATGTTCATACATATTATATCAACCGGCACTCAGAAAATCCCAGAACATTAAAGATATATAATTATACAATTTGAATCAATTCAAACAAACACAAATGATTCTAGCTCCAACTTGGATTCACTCTTAGTGTCTTGGCTCCAACCTGGATTATAATATCACCATGCCCTGGCTCAAACCCAGACTTTATCTTACCATGTCCTGGCTCTAACCTGGATTGTAATTTCATCATGTCCTGGCTCCAACTCGGACTATAATTTCACCATATCCTGGCTCCATCATGAACTATAATTTCACCATGTCCTAGCTCCAATTCGGGCTATAATTTCACCATGTCATGGCTCCAACCGGACAGTATTATAATAAGGGTCTAGCTCCAACCCGAACCCACTTACTATTAAGCCACATAATATATACAGCTTACAAAGGTAGGAATTAAGTGTACCCTAGTCTTAATGACCCAAATGAAAACTAGTGTAATATACTACTACAAGCACACACTAGTATATTCATGTTGTAGCCAAGAAAGAGAAAGGCTAACTTTCTTGGAGTCCTTTGCTCCTAGCTGGATCTTTAACTCCGCTATTCATTTTCCCTTTTTGCGATTACTGTAATTAATACAGTGTACTCAGATTAAAATATGGCATACTCGTATAGCTAATATTCTATGATAGCTACATTCAATAAAGTTCTCTTAGAGACTCTATATTGACATTCTCTTATACACTTTACAGTGTATAACACCATATTCCGCTTTAAATCAATTTACGTTTTCCTGAGAAAAATCATCCTTACCGCAACATGTTCTCCGTCCTGTGCATTTTAATATTCTATCTCTAGAAGACTCTCAATTATATTACGCGTATTTTGGTTACTTATAAAAGGAATTTTAAACAACTCTTAATCTTAGAAAACCACCCTCTTTCTACTCAAGTACAAAGTTTATCGTTTTCCATTCTTTACCCAAAAATATCGCGTTTCAACCTATAATAATTTATTATCCATTAACGATAATACTTTTCGATTTACGATTTTATTAAACCTAACTCCCATTTTTACCATCTTTAATGCATAACCTAGGATCTCTATTACGTCATTTTTTGAAAAGAAAGGAAAATTGGATCCCATATTTAGAAAATGGTAAAAATGAATTCTCAATAACCATAAACTAATTTGGGATTTGTTAGATATCCAAAACTTTAGCTATTTTTTGAAAACAACTTCATTTCCAATTCCGAACCTAACTTTTTCACTATTCATTTTAATGTAATAAAAATTCCGCTTTTAAGCTCATAATCAATGTTAGGTTCTCTAACCACAACCCTTTAAAATTCTGTTCACATATTATGCGCCCTAATGACGAGAACTAGGAAAAATCTCACGTCAAAAATTCAAATTAGGTTAGGAGAATTAACCTCCCAAAACTCATTTTTTGTTAAGGTTCGAAATTACTATTTTTCCTCGTTTTTAGGTAACTTAGAAAAATTACTACTCTTAAACCATGACATATTTTAATCTAAAATTTTACCAAGGACTTAATACCTATCTTAAAAAATTTCTCATAAAGTTTAAAAATTTTTGGGATGCAAAACCAATTAAACCATTTAAAGAAATCTAAGCAGTGCCAGCTGCCTAGGAGATTTTCTCAGATTTTTAGGGTTCTTTAAAAACTTATTTCTCTTACACTGTAGCCTGGTTTTTTCTAAACTTTTAGCAGGGTCTTTAACCATATCTAATTTAGTTTCTCTCAAAATTTCAAAAATTTTGGGATAGGGGAACCCAGTAAAAAAATTATGACAATCTTTGCAGTGTTTGTTGCCCAGAAATTTCATTTTCAGATTATTAGGGTAAAGTTTGAAAAACCATTAATCTTTAACCATTTTACAATTTCTCTAAAAGTTTTATGTGATTCTTATACAGATTTAAACTAACAGTTTACCAATTTTCATGGCTTTTGGCTCAGTAAAATGTGTTCAATATTCAAAACAATCTGGGCAGTGCATGCTGCCCAGAAATTTTCTAGATTGCATCAAGGTGCCAAAAATTTCACAACTTAGGTTTGAAAATACTTTTTCTTCAATTTTTTGAACTCAATTGCTCATCTAGAACTATGCAACCATATAAATTATTTCCATAAAAAGAGGTAGTAGGGTACGATATGATCTGTTGGAATTCAGACCACGAAAATTTAGCAACATGCATTTCTACACATTTTATAAAAACTAAACACAACTAGCAAACCCCTAGCCACATGCATGCATGAAAATAAAAAAATCAGCCAATCTAACCCTCAAGCATAAAATAAACTTCAGAAACCAACAAAACTACCTGTACAACAAGATCTAACATCAATAATAAAAAACAACTCAAAAACCAACCAAAAATCTACCTTTGATTGTTCTAGCTTGGAGATGAGGTTCCCTTAACCTTTAAAACTTCCTCCTTGTGTTCTATACACTCAAACCGAGCCCCAAGGTTCCACATGCATATTTTCATAAAGGAATGTTAGGGAAGAAGATGGAGATGAGTGGAAAATTACCAAAACTCTAAAATCTTTACCTTTGTTTTCACTAAATCATCAACAAGCTTCAAATCTTTGAGATCTTCTTAGAACAACTTCCCTTTAGACCTAGAACACATGATCCATGCCATGCATGACTATTAGAATCTCATGCATGCATAGTAAAAACCCTTATGATTTCGGGTTTGAAAGAAAAATAGAAGGAAAAAGATGTACTAAGTTCGAAACTTACACTTGCCTAGTGTGCTCTTGGGTTTTCTTCCTTCCATCAATGGAGGGTGAGTGTTCTTGCTCCTTGGAGAGAAAATGGAAGCAATGGAGAGGAAAGAGAGAGACCTCTTGGTTTTGGGTAGGGAAATGAAGAGAGTTTCCTTTTTGTTTTCTTGAGGAAAAAGAAGGCAATAAAAAATATAATGATTGGGTGTATAAGAGGAATGAGTGGAGGGTTAGCCAATGGGTGAGGTAGCCTCTTACTCTTCCTAGGATAGGTGTCATAGACACTTGAGTACACTAGGGCATAGCCTAGCTACCCATCACACCCTTTCTCCTCCTTTAGAAATGACTAAAATGCGCTTGCCCTTTTAACTCACTTCTAATGCACTCAAAGGCCCTTTGGTAATTTCACTCTCCAAATTTAACCAAATTTTTACCCTATATTTTTAAATATCTCCAAGCTAAAATAAAATAAATGTAACCAAAATAAAAATTTTCATATAACACATAATTTTGGCAATTTACTCAAATTGACCAAATTTTGTCACACAACAAATTTTGTCAAAGTTGTTTATATGAAATTTTTTGTTGTATACCATTACCGCAACTTCCGCAGCGGACTAGGAACCGTTTCTAACAATTGGTACCAGAGTCATCCTTATTCCCTGCATATGTTAATTACTGTGTGGATATCATATGCATTTTTACATTATGTGTAATATATGAATGGATGGATGTTTATGTATGAATCGTTTTTGTTCTTAAGGGTTGGTGTTCATGGTGTTTTTGGCTTAGGAAAATTCTAAATTTTTTCTAGATATACAAAAAATGTAAGAAATTTTGGGACATAGGAATTTCGCAATTTATTTTTTAAATTCTGGAAAAATTCTTTAATGGCCCGAGCCCCGAGCACAAACCCCAAGGCCCGAGCCGCGGCCCCTGCAGCCGTGCACACCCATGTGCGCCCAGAGCCTGCGCCCCTGCTCACCTGCGCTTGCTCCCATGCGCACCCGTGCCTGTGCCCCAGCGCTCCTCCAGCCGCCGACCACCATTGACACGCCCATTAGGGTTTGTGTCATGCAAAACCTAATGGTTATGTATTTATCCATTTGGGCATGCTTAAGCCCAATATAATGAAAAGTGTTTTAATTATAAATTTTGAGTTAATTGTGCTGAGTCTAAATTCCAATTGGGCCTCAATATCTTTTTGGGTATTAGAACCCAAAGTTTGTATATTTTAAATTTGTTTAAATTAATTAAAATGGTATGTAACTCATAATGGTTAATTAAAATGGTAATGACGACTAAAAGAGAAGGTCCAAGATCAAATGAGTTGCTCTTTATTAGGCCTTAGTTAGTTTAATTATTTTTGTGTATTTTTTGCAAGTGTTATAATTTTCTAGAAATACCAAAATCACCCAGACCACATTTATTTATTTGCTTGAACATGATTTAATTGTTTAACACTTTATCATACATAATAACATGCCATGCATATTACCCACATAGTACATATTAAGCATTTTTTTTAGAAACAAGTTTAGGATTGTTTATACATTTTTTATTTGATAACTCATATAACTAATTTAGTATTAATTAGTTAAGATGGTAAAAAGAATTTAAAGTTGTTTATTTTCTTATTTAATAAAATTGTTTTATTAAATAAAAGGGTATTCTATTTAAAAAGGCAAAATAAAATTTAGGGCATGATTATTTATTTTAATAATGGGTCACACTCTGAAGATGTATCTAGGCTTTTGAGCGCATCTAGTGCATCATGACCAAACTAATGGTAATTCATAAGCCAAAAGAGAAAAGGAGCTTTTAATTTTTCACATATGGAGTTGAGATCTTGTCTCAAGGTTAATTTTTTCTTAGTCAGACATACCCTAAGGCGGTCCATTAATTTTCAAATTAATCTATCGTGGAATAGTAATTAATTTTGTGTGTGTTATTTTATGTGTTGCATTCATGCATCATATTTATTATTCCAAATATAAATTGATATTTATTATATGCATTAATTCATTATATTTTATTTAATTAATTTTCAGCAATATGTCAAATCCAAACTCTATAACTGCTTTACTTGCTAATGAGAAATTGACTAGTGATAACTATATGAAATGGAAATCAAACATGAACAATGTTTTGATATGTGAAAATCACATGTTTGTCCTTAATGAGAATGTCCTGAGGTTCCTACTCTCACTACTGCCAAAACTACTATAGAGAAATATGACAATTGGATCTTATCTAACAACAAGGACAAATGTTAAATGCTTGCCAGTGTGAGAGATGTGCTCAAAAAGAAGTTTGAAACTATTGAAAAAGCCTACGAGATTTGGGAATCTCTACACGACATGTTTGGCCAGCAATCTGATAAGTGCAAACATGATGCTACCAGAAGCTTCATGAATATGAAAATGAAGAAAAATATTTCTATCAGAGAACATGTCTTAGACATGATCAACATATTGCACAATGCAGAAATCCATGGTGCGACAATTGATGAGAGAACTCAAGTAAGTGTGATACTTGAATCTCTCACACCAGCTTTTGCTGCATTTACTACAAACTATGTTATGAACAAATTGGAGTACAATATGACCCAATTGTTGAATGAGTTGTAAACTTTTGAATCTCTAAACAAAAGTTCCACTAAAGTTGAGGAGGCAAATGTTGTTGAATCCAAGCCTTCCTCTTCAAATGGAAATTCAAAGAAAAGGAAGGGTTGCCAAGGAAAGAACAAGAAAAAGGACAAACAACCAGAGAAGACAAACAAGTCTTCCAAGAAGAATAATTCTACAAAGAACTCAAAAAAGAAGGCACCAAAAGGAGAATGCTTTCATTGTGGAGTTGGCGGTCATTGGCAAAGGAATTGTCCTAAGTACCTGGCTGAACTGAAAGACAAAAAGAAGGGTAAATTTGATTTACTTGTTTTAGAAGCTAGTTTAGTGGAAGGTGATTTTTCATCTCAGATAGTTGATTCCAGAGCCACTAACTATGTTTTTCTTTGCAGATTCTTAGTACTTCAAGGAAGCTGGCTCATGGAGAGGTGACCATGAGAGTTGGAAGTGAACAAGAGATCTTGGTAGCTAAAGTTGGAAAAGCTCGCTTAGATTTTGAGAATAATAAATTTATTGTGTTGGACAATGTTTATTTTATTCCTGGATTTACTATAAATTTAATTTCCTTATCAAAATTGC
The DNA here is from genome assembly GCF_963169125.1 of Humulus lupulus. Classification (NCBI taxonomy): domain Eukaryota; kingdom Viridiplantae; phylum Streptophyta; class Magnoliopsida; order Rosales; family Cannabaceae; genus Humulus; species Humulus lupulus. The sequence continues at coordinate 57,830,971 of NC_084794.1, read as the reverse complement.
ATGAACAAGGTTTTAATGTTTCTTAAAATAATAATTCGATTGTTATTTTGAAATATGGTTTTGACATTTGTTCTGCAAAGTTTGAAGGTGGATACAAGTTAGTGTCCAATGCCGAGCATGTTTATGATTCTGAATTATTTAAAACTGCATATCCTAGATCTATTAAAAGACAAAAGATAGATTACAATAGTGAAACTGTAACGCCCTGGATAGCCAAGACCGTTACACTGTGTACTTATAGAGGTGCAGGACTTGCTAATCAAGTCATTAGTTTGAAAACGTGTCACTAAATATGTAAAAGTTATGATTAAAAAGGTTTTGGTCTCAAAAGACTATTATCATATATTATCAAGTCATTCCTTGGCTTCTTTGCATGCTAGGGTCGCAGCGCTCTAGAACAGAATCAACGCTTTATTTTAAATTATGTTTTTTTTAAGACAATGGGATCCCATATCCTTCTTGGTATTTATTTTGTAAGTAACTCTTATTTTTACAAGTTACTTAATAAAATTATGGTATTTTCGCAAATGTAAGTTCTATTAAGGATTTGTATGTATAGTTTCGTTAATGGTCCAAAAGTCTAGAGTAGTGGGTCATTACAGAAAATGAGCTGACTTGGTGTACCTGTCCACTATCACCCACACCGAGTCATGAAGTCCAACTGTTCTAGGTAATCCTCCCACGAAATCCATCGTGATATCCTCCCACTTCCACTCTGGGATACCCAAAGGCTGCAGCAATCCCGCTGGTCGCTGATGCTCAGCCTTAACCTGCTGATAGGTTAAACATCTAGACACATACTCAACTACATCCTTCTTCATCCCGGACCACCAGTATAACGTCCGTAGATCCTGATACATCTTCGTGGTACCCGGATGAAGTGAGTATGGAATAGTGTGGGACTCATCCAATATCTCACACCTAATTCCCTCATCCGCTGGAACACATATCCGTCCCTGATATTAGAGCAAACCTGTCTCTGAAATTGAATAATCCTTAGCTGTCCCTGCTAAGGCATGCCGTCTACTGTCCTGCAATTGCACATCTGTCATCTGACCCTCCTTGACCCTCTCTAATAGGGTCAACTAAAAATTGATACTAGCTAACTGGCCCACCACCAGTTCTATCTTTGACCTGACCATCTCATCAGCCAATTCTTTCGAGATCTGAGTAGAACTATACAACTGTCCTGGGCCCCTCCGGTTCAACGCATCTGCCACCACGTTGGCTTTCCTAGGATGGTAAAGGATATCACAATCATAATCCTTAATCAACTCCAACCAACGTCTCTGTCTCATGTTCATATCCTTCTGAGTGAAGAAATACTTCAGACTCTTATGATTAGTGTAGATCTCGCACTTCTCTCCATACAGATAATGACGCCATACCTTCATTGAAAATACAACTACCGCTAACTCCAAATCGTGAGTCGGGTACCTCTGCTCATACTCCTTCAGCTTTCGAGATGCATAGGCTATAACTTTCTCATTCTGCATCAACACACAGCCTAAACCCAACCTTGATGCATCACAGTAAACCACGAACTTCCCTTCCTCTGAAGGAAGACTCAACACAGGCGCAGAAATAAGCCGTCGCTTCAACTCCTGGAAGCTATTCTCACACTTCTCTGACTAGACGAACTTCTGATTCTTTCTTGTCAACTCTGTCATCGGCGAAGAAATCTTCGAAAACCCCTCTACAAACCGCCTGTAGTAACCTGCTAACCCAAGGAAACTTCGCACCTCTGAGGCATTCCTCGGTCTCGGCCAATCTCTAACTGCCTTTACCTTGGACGGGTCCACCTTAATCCCTTCTGCCCCAACTATATGTCCAAGGAAAGTCACCTCTGGTAGCCAGAACTCACACTTCTTAAACTTGGCGCACAACTGATTCTCCCTTAACCTCTGTAAAACCTGTCGAAGATGCTGCTCATGCTCCGCCTCTGAACTGGAGTATATCAAGATGTTGTCGATGAAGACAATGAAGAACTGGTCCAAAAAGTCCTTGAACACCCTGTTCATCAGATCCATGCAAGCTACTGGGGCATTGGTCAAACCAAAAGACATGACCAAGAGCTCATAATGCCCATAACGCGTCCGGAAAGCTGTCTTTGGTATATCCTCATCCTTGATCCTCAGCTGGTGATAACCAGATAGAAGATCAATCTTTGAGAACACCGTCTTACCTTGCAGCTGATCGAACATGTCATCAATCCTTGGCAGAGGATACTTATTCTTAATAGTCAACTTGTTCAATTCTCTGTAATCGATGCACATCCTCAGAGTCCCGTCCTTCTTCTTAACAAACAACACTGGAGCGCCCCATGGAGAGTAGCTAGGTCTGATAAACCCCAAATCCAGAAGTTCTTGCAACTGTATCTTCAACTCTTTTAATTCTGTTGGTGCCATTCTGTATGGTGTCCTAGATACTGGTTCTGTCCCCGGTGCTAACTCAATCTCAAACTATATCTGCAACCCTGGTAAATCCTCAGGGAAAACATCCAAGAACTCGCACACCAATCTGGTCCCTCCCGGCCCTGCCGGCATAACCCTGGTGGTATCCACCACACTAGCTAGAAAACCTATGCATCCCCCCTGCAACAGGTCCCTGGCTCTCAACGCTGAAATCATAGGTATGCGGGGTCTAGACACCGCACCCACAAAAACGAAAGGGTCCTCACCCTCCTGCTCAAAAGTAACCATCTTCTTCCTACAATCAATCGTAGTCCCATACCTAGCCAGTCAATCAATTCCTAGAATCATATCAAAGTCTCCCAAATCTAATTCAATCAAATCCATCAAAAGTTCCCTACCATCAACCATCACTGGCAGTGCCCTAATCCATCTCCTAGAGACTACCAGTTCCCCTGTAGGTAACAAAGTCCCAAACCCCGCAGTCCGATACTCACTAGGTCTACACAGTCTATCAATAACTATACTAGAAATAAAAGAATGTGTAGCACCAAAATCAATCAATACTGTAAAAGGAAAGCCAGCACTAGAAAGCTGACCTATCACTACTGAGGGACTAGCCTCAGCCTCCGCCTGAGTCAAGGTGAATACTCGAGCTGGAGTCAAGCTATCCACCTTTCCCGCTTCACCTTTCTTCACCGTTGGGCAGTCTTTCCTAAGATGCCCCACTGCCCCACTGCCCAACACGCAAAACATGCCTTGGCCCGGCACTCGCCCAGATGATGTCTTCTACACCTCGGACACTCTGGATAGGTCCGCCATGCCTCACCGCCACCCTGGCGGCCACCCTGACCACCCCGACCTCTCCTATCAGAACTAGGAGCGACCGACGTGTCAGGAGTCTTCCTCTTGAAATCACTGGGGCCTCCGCCCCTACCTGTCCCTGAATAAGGGGGTACCACCCTGCGGCCCTCACGCCTTACCGTGCTCTCCTTCCATATCTTGTTCTCCGCTTCCTCTGCGGTAAGAGCCCTCTGAACGGCCTGGGCATAAGTTGTTCCTCCAGGTACCGTTGTGATCCTAACATCCTGGGCTATCATAGCATTAAGCCCCCTGATAAAATGATCTTGCCTAGCAGCATCAGTAGGCACAAGATCTGGTGCAAACTTCGCAACCTATCAAATTTCAGGGCATACTCAGTAACAGTCATATTGCCATGTACAAAACTCACAAACTCATTGACCTTTGCTGCCCTAACAACAACATTCTAATACTTCTGGCCAAAGAAATCCTTGAAACCTTCACAAGTCAAAGTGATAACATCTCTGGTCTGCGATGCCACTTCCCACCAAATACGGGCATCTTCCCTCAACATATAAGTGGCACAGGCCACTCTATCCTGTCCCTCAATTCTCATGAAATCCAGAATTACTGTAATCATAGTGAGCCTTTGCTCGGATTTCAATGGATCCGGTCCTCCCTCAAAGACTGGGGGTTACTGCTTCCTGAACTGCTCATATAACGGTTCCCACTTGTTAACAACCTCCCCAGGCTGCACAGCTGGTACCACTGCAGGTGGTAAAGAAGGGGCAGCACTCCCTGATGGAGCCTGCTGTTGCAGAATACGAATCAGCTCGTCTTGACTTTGTAGTCGAGCCTGCATCTCAGCCATTAATTGCTGCCAATTCTCAGGGACTGGCGGAGGAGTCTGGCCCTGGTCATTGCCCCTGGTCCTGGACCCAGTGTTGGCTAGTCGTGAAGATTTCCTTGGACGCATAGCTATCCAAGTCAATCTGCAAATATCGACTCGGCGGTCAGACCACAATGACAGGGTAAAAGCTTCTCCAAAACTCATCAATAGAACATAATCAATCATAGATAACCAACACATATAAGCATCCATGCACCATAAACAATTAATCATCCACATACTCATTTACATGCACGGCAATGTTAATAAACATGCCTCAATATTTTCACACATCAGCCAAGGGCCAGGCCCTATCAGTATCTCATGCTTCCTAGCAGTTCAATGAATAACAACATGCATAGCTCATCTCAGGCACATAAGCACACATATACACATTACGAAACCCTGACTTGAGCTTGTCTCCAGTAGCGAATGTACATATCCAGGCTGTCTTCAGGAACCCATAAACCTAGGACACTCTGATACCATGTTGTAATGCCCTGGATAGCCAAGACCGCTACACTGTGTACTTATAGAGGTGCAGGACTTGCTAATCAAGTCATTAGTTTGAAAACGTGTCACTAAATATGTAAAAGCTATGATTAAAAAGGTTTTGGTCTCAAAAGACTAATATCATATATTTAAACTGTAGTAAACATGGGATCCCATATAAAAACAAGGTTAGAACAAGTTTACAGACTCTAAAAAACACATGAACATCCACTAGCCATACTAAGGCAAAACAGACAATTTTTAGGTTCCACGTCCTTGCTTCATCTCAACCGTGGCGGCCGAGCACCTGGCTATGTACATTCTGCTCGCTGAGCTCTCCAATCAGGGCTGATCTAATTTTCCCTTGCCTTTACCTGCACCACGTAGCACCCGTGAGCTAAGGCCCAACAAGAAAACATCATAAATATCTCAAACAATGATAACAGACAAACAGTTCAGTAAGCATGTATTCCCTCCAGATAATCCTCAACAGATATTCAGCATATGCAATCCAATACAAGATATATTCTATCACATATAATACTAATATCACGTAATATCCAGGGTCGACGACTTAGGCCGCATCCTCTGTTTAACCCACTGACTCCGGCCCGCTTAAACCGAGCTTAGTGCATAATAAGCTGTCCTCGGCTACCAGTGGTCGAGTCGCGCCCTGTCCACTAGTGAAACCCTTGGCACCCTTAGGCCGTTGGTTCACTAAATGGCTTGCATGGCATAATACCATCTTTTCAAGCATTTACATTAGGGAGCCCTTAGTCCCATCTCATATAATCAATCAGGTGTAGTTTTCTTACTTTTAGTCTGTGCGATTATTGAATCACGAGCAACGCCACTCAAGCACGATCCGGTCCTGAACCTAAGCTTTTATCACCTAGTCACAACCAAAATATAAGGTTCCATTAATACTCCAATATAGGTTTCCAATTACAAAACTAACCCCCGGGATTCCAAATTCCACCAAGCACGGTGGTGAAACCAAACCCGAGCACACTAGACAACTTTCCCGTGCTTAAAACCCTCAAAAACTCATGTGTGCAACCAAGGGCTGTGGCCCCCAAAGCCTAGCCACGACCCTTCCTCAAAACAGAACCTACTCCCACGCTAAACCACACACGCGCCGCGGCCCTTGCCTTGGGCGTCGCGGCGCGCCCCCTTGGCTGAGCCTCCTTGGCTTCTTTGCATGCTAGGGCCGCAGCGCTCTAGAACAGAGCCGCGGCCCTCCCCTTCGAACCCAGAATCTACACCATTTCTAAGTCTGAAACCTCACCTTAAACCATCCCAAAGCTTCCCAACTCTTAACCAATTAATTCCCAACTTCTTTAGCATGATCTAAGCAACATAATTCCCAAGAAAACACAGCCTAACACACTCAAATCTCCTCCTTTCAATTTCTGAAACCCAAGTGCTATAAACACTCAAACCAACCACTCAAACTCAATTTAAAACCTCCAAACTTGGAGTTGAAACTTACCTTTGCTGTAGAATCACTTCACCAAGCTATAGCCAAGCTAAGTTCCCAAGTTTTCCCTCTTAATTCTGCCTTAAAACATCAAAACCATATTTGTTTAAGCACTTAACCAAAACCCAGCTAGAACTCAGAATTCAACCACAAAAAAGATGTTTAGATGCTTACCTTAATCCCTGTTTTAGTTCCTTGATTTACTCCTGAGCTAAACCTTCAATTCCTCACCACAAATCCAAGAGATTCCAGCTTGTTCCCCTTAGTTTTCTGTGTTCCTTTCCTTGGTTTTCCCTTAAGCGTGAAAGAGAGCTGAGGCTAAGTTTATGTCGGTTTGTGTTTTTCTTCTAAAAGCTTCTCTATGTCTAACTTACTTGTTAAGTTAATCCCGAGGCTCGGGGTGTCGGAACCGTCCCCAAGGCCAAAATGGTAAAATCCCCCAATATTTCCGCCTAGACATTCTAACCTCAAATATATCTCCATATATTTATTTTCATTACCCGATAATCCAAATCACTACCCGCTATCTAAAAGTACCCCCAACTTATCCAAAGTCATAACTTAAGCCCCGTTGTGACTTTTCCCACTATTTGACCCTAGAATCGTCTTGAGTCGTGCTCAGCGAATCTGTCCACATAATAATGTAGTTCTCACATATATCACATATCATATTACCACACAATATTATCAGTTATCATATAAACATTATTAAACATATAATTACTCATTAAATCTCAATTATTCAATTAATGCCCTCCTGGCACACTAATCAAGGCTCTTAAGCCTTATTAGCGAATTTGGGTCGTTACAGAAACATATCTGTGGCAATTGAGATTGGGACATATTGGTCTAGACAGAATAAACAGACTAACAAAGGATGGTCCTTTAAGAGAACTATCTATTGGTTCTCTCTCAGTCTGTGAATCTTGTCTAGAAGGCAAAATGACGAAGATACCTTTCTCTGCTAAAGGCTTAAGAGCCACAGAATAATTTCAACTTGTACATACGGACGTTTGTGGTCCACTAAATGTCCAAGCTAGAGGAGCTTATGAATATTTTGTCACTTTCATTGACGATTATTCAAGATATGGTTACCAATATTTAATGCATAGGAAATCCAAAACCTATGATAAGTTTAGGGAATTTCGAGCAGAAGCTAAAAAACAATTAGGTAAATCACTAAAAGTACTTCGATCTGATTGGGGTGTAGAGTACTTAGATTAAGAATTTGAGGACAATTTTCATGAGCATGGAATTCAATCCCAACTCACTAGACTTGGAACGCCACAAAAAATTGGTGTTTCAGAAAGGCGGAACAAAACCTCATTGGATATGGTTAGATCGATGATTAATTTCTCATCATTGCCTTTGACATTCTGGGGTTATTCAAGAAAATATTTTCTATACATACTCAATGTTGTTCCATCTAAGTCTATTAAGAAGACATCATTGGAGTTATGGAATGGTACTAAACCTAGTTTACGTCGTTTCCATATGTGGGGTTGTCCTGCACATGTGCTTAAAGGAAAGACTAGGAAGTTGGAATCACGCACTGAAGCATGCATGTTTGTAGGATATTACAAAGAAATAAAAGGTGGTATATTTTATAGACCTAAAGATAACAAAACGTTTGTATCTATGAATGCTACTTTTCTAGAGCATGACTATATAAATAACCACAAACCTCAAAGTAAAGTCGTACTTGAGGAAATGGTCTGAAATAAACAAGACCAATCACCAGCAATGGAAAAAGAAAAACGGCTAGAGGATATCGCTAGTTCTAGTCAGAACAATAGAGAGCTTCATCGTAGTGGGAGAGTTGGTAAACAACTAGTACGCCATGAACATGAAGTTTAGATGCTTGTGTCTAACACAAACAAAGATCACTACAACATTTTTGACCAAATATTATGGAAAAATCTTACATAATTTTAGAAGTGTTATTAATACATGCAAATAAAAATACACGGACACGGAAGATATAGGTGCCAAATGAAAAGTAACTTAACAAATAAAAAATGAAGAAGGGTTTTCTCTATTCTCTCATTCTCACGGTTTGAATCCCTAATCTCTCTCAATCTCTTCCCTCTCTTCCTGCTGAGACCCTTCATCTTCGAGCTTCCAAGCCATTCCCATTCATCTTGTTTTGTCCGAATAGCTGAGCCCAAACGTCATTCATCCCTGTTCTTGAAACCTGAGCTTGAACCCATATGGCTCCATCTTTGTTCGTGAACCTAAAAATCTCATCTCTGAGCTTGAATCCAAACACCTTCATCACCGTTCATGAACCCAAATGCCTCATACCCAGAATACTGCCGTTTGATTTCCAAGCCACCGCCATCCATTGTCCAAGCTGCGGCCATTCGTGGGTGTTTTTTCAGATTTTTCTTCTCTGATGTGTTGTAAATCATTAAGGCAGAAAGAGACCATGGCTTCTCCTTCTCCTTCTCACCTCACAGCTATCCTACAACGCCTCTCAAAACCCTCCCTTTCCCACTATAAGTAAATCTCTCTCTCTCTCTGTATATATAATATATATACGTATATATATGACACTACTAGTACCCTTAAGATGAACTAGTTGAGAATTTTTAATTATCAGCCATTTCTTGCACATAGTTCTTGTATAATAAGGATACTGCTTACTTGAAGTCTTGGTTGTTACCATTTCTGGGTGATTCTGGTTTTTCTTATTATCCCCTGTTGGAACAAGAAAAAATTTCTGGGCAATCATCTACTTTGTCACTTTTGGTGTTGTTTATGAGAAAATTTATAACTAATATGAAATTGGGTTTTATTTATTTCGTTTAAATGAGACTCAACCCAAAAGTGTACACTACTCAGTGCTTAGTTTGTATTTTTTAATTACTTTAATTTAAATATGTCTAGAAAGTAAAGATTTAAAACTGTCAAATAATATGACGAGTTTAATTCATTAGCAACCTAGATTGGTTTAGATATGTCACTAAATGTTCCACTCACATTTCATGGATTGTAAACAATACTTGATTTCATTTCTGTAAGATGTTTTAGTATGAGAAATAACTTAAACCCTTAATTTCATTGCTAAATTTGGTAGTAAACTCGAAGCTAGTCGGGCTCCGTGTGAGGTCGAGTTTGGAAAATGAGAGCAGTGGCACTGAGGATTCTGGTCACTCATCATCAAAACCTCTGAAGGTAAGGGCTTCATGCATTTTGGTATTTAGCTAATTATCTCTGATTATATTGTTTATTGTCTTTTACTTGCAAATCACTTATGTTTTCTTAAGAACATGGTCTTAGTAGCTAGCATTGGGACATGTTATTGTGCTATTTTGGGCAATTTTCATGCTGTTTAAACTTCATGATAAAATTTACTTTTGATGTTCTGTCTTCTTTGTAAGATGGTGTAGATTTTCTTTCTCATGGTCATGAGTTATTCTCACTACTGTCTGGTGTTGTTTTTTTGTTTGCTGGTGTAGTTTTCCTTTTAACAGGGGTATGCATTGTTGTAGGCATTGTGAGCACCGATATAGAAAATTATTGAGGTGGGGTCTTCTTAATGTTTGTTTTCCAATTGAATAGTTCAATCTTGATATGTTTAATTTTGTTTGAGTTATGTGATTGTTAAAAAAAAAAGTTTTGAGTTATGTGTTGCATATTTAGAGTGCTTTTCTAGTAAAATGAAATGTACTGAACTTAGAGACAAAACATTTGGTATAGGTTCTGCTTAGAGATCCATTCGATGACAATGTAATCCCCATTGTAGAGGAACTTCAAAGACTTTTACCTTTAAAAAGCGCCAGTCCTAAAGGCCATGGTGAAGAAGAAGAGAGAGCCTCAGGGGTACGAGATGAAACTGAAACCAGCGAAGAAAATGGTATGCCAATCCATAACGAAATTATGGTTTTATGCTTAGTTTCCTTGTCTAGTTCTTGTGCTTACATTGAACCTTGAATGTGGCATTGCTAGAACAAGTGTTAGAATACTTATATAGTGCTTTCTTTTTATATTAAGCTATTTGTGCTTTCTTGTTATCATTTTAGATTATCGCTTGAGCTTAATATTTTTGATGGTTTTGGATACCTTGAGTCATGCAATGCAGAGTTTCCATTCGAATTCTGGGCCTTAGAAGTTGCACTAGAAGCTATTTGTAGTTGTCTTGATGCTCGCACAAGAGAATTGGAAGCTAAAGCTTATCCAGCTTTAGATGAGCTGACCTCCAAGGTAACAGAAAGTAGTTCTTTTGCCCAAAACATAAGAAGTTAAATATAAGTGACCATAATTTATGTGCCATTTTGAAAGGTTTTTAGCCTAAGCTCTTTCTGTCCTATTAGTGTATTCCATTGCCAGAGCCAAACCGATTGTTTTCTTAAGTTATGAACAATAGAGTTGTCTAAGATGATAGTGGGAGTTGTAAAAAATTGTAATGCATGATTCTGATTTCATAGCATGATTATAATATAAACATCAAAGATGCTCTGTTTGTTCAAATAGATTTGAATGATTAATCTTAAAGAAATTTTATTTGCTTAATTGGTTGACCATTAGACTTGTTCAACACAACTGTAGGCCATCTTTTTCATGATTTTTTTTGAAGTATCTAATTTGCTATATGGTTTGAGCAATTCTTATAAAAATAAGCATAAACATATCTGGAGACAAATCGAACATTACAAGAAGCACAACATCAGTATTTTTAGGTCATGTTTGGAATGTGAAATTGGATTGGATTAAAAAATATAAGGTCAAAAACATAAAAGAATGAATAAAATAATCATTTCTGAATGATAAATTAGAAGGAAACAAGTTGGGTATAAAGTTGTAATTTTTTTTCTTATCATTGAAATGTATGAAGACGAGGATTAGATAGATTGAAATGATCTCAAGATCTTACTTTGTGCATTTGATTTCTTGCTCTTTTCTATTTTTGGGTATATATTAATGTATTCATTATTGATGAGATTTAAGTGTTGATCATATGTAATTATTCCATTCAACTGATACAATGTAAACCATGTGCTTGTGAAAATACCTCAAAGAACCATGTGTGTGTTGCTACTTTTACTTTTTGAAATTATTAAAAACACGTATAATGTACACTTTGTGAGATGTTTAGATTTAGTTCTTTGTCTGTACCAGCTTATCTATTTTAATTTATAACTAGAAAATATTATTATATTCCATATTGAGCTTTTTCTTGATCTCACTTTTATTTAATCTTATAATTTGAACTTGTGTAATAGCATACAAGCTACTGGTTCAATGGCATAGAATATGTATTTTGCTATTAAGTGTTATAATATTGAATTTATTGTATGTGAAACACAAGTGAATATAGTAGGCTGGCAGAAATTTCTTCGGTACCTCTTCTACTGCCTTATCTTTAAGAGTTTCAGTTGCTCTCTGTGACTTGATTTCACCGTGAGCAACCCCCAACTCCCTTTCCTTTTTTGCAAAATGATGGAAAAAAATAGTATCACTATAAATGCCTTTCAGTTTACTTACACGATTGTATGAACTCATTATTAACTTGTTAAAACAATAAAATACGAATATACTGATAATACATATTGATATACATTCACTCTATTCTCTTAATGGCAACAAGTTGTTTGACAAGTTTGATTTTATTTGCACTGTATTCTCTTTTCTTATTTATAGCTTTGGTAAGTTATAGTTTATATGATAGTTATAGAATTGGCTTTGCATTCACTTTTTATATTATTTATTTATTTTAGTTTTCATCTTGCAGTTGTTCCCAAGCTTTGTTTGAGTCTTCATTTTGTTTTCTATTATGCTTATTTATATTTGGATTTCTGAATTCTGTTTTGTTCATGTTGATTATAGTCAGTAATGGTTTGGATTCACACAACCGTAGTTGCTGATATATTAATTAAGATGTGGATTCCCTTGTAATTCATTTTGGAATTAAGATATGGATGAATATGAATCATATGGCCTTTATAGAATAATGCATTTGATAATGTTTTTCCGATTTTTCTCAAGCTCCCTTGGGTATATTACTTAATTCTGAAGTAGGATTATTTATTTTGACATATTTAGGTCTTAATGTGATGTAATTCTTACTGCTTTCTATATCTTCAGTCTCTGTGTTGGATAATTTTCACACCAATAAGGGTCAAGTATTTGTTTAGATCATTGGTGTTCAATTTGTTACGACTCCTATGCAGTATGACTTTAATGATTTGACTTGACTTTAAATGTCCTGACTGGATTTAAATGGGGCTAATTGTATGTTAGGTTTGTGGCATCATCTCGCCAATTGGTGAATACTTTGGAGGTGTTGTTGGTGAATGATTTAGGCTATGCGAAGAGATACGTACGCTGCTTGCAGGTAATTTTTTCTTTAGAGGAAAATGTATATCATTAGTGTTTCAATTTTTGTTTATGATTGTGACATTTAATTATTTGTGGGTGTGTTTTGGGAATCTGCTAGTTTTCGATGAGATATCATTAAATGTTATCAAGACACAGTGGCAAAAAGTTTCACTTTCACCTTTATGTCATCTTTATAACACATTAATATTTCAAGTAGTTTCTTTTCACAAGTTTGGAGTGTCCAAACAATATCATATAATATCTCATATCACTTGTATTTTAGTTACAACCATCTTTCCAAATAGGTTTGCATTTGTAATACTTTGTGAATCCATATTGAGAAAGACTTAGAAATGTTATAATATATGATCAGACTCAACTCCTTTCAATCTGTAGAAGAAATGTGAAAAATATATATTCATATATAGAAATTTTCATATATTTTAGAATGGATATGATCTTATTCTTAATAGTGCCTACCCTAAAGTGAGAAGCTTTTTCACTAACCTCTATTAAAAACTAACACATCAGTGTAGATAAAATCAGAGTATCACCCCCACTTAGTTAGCATGATAATGTTTTCCTGAATTTTAGATCCTTCTATGGCAAGCGACATGCATTGGGTGTGAAACTGGAAGTACAAACTAGAATTTGAACACTAAACACTAAATGTGAACTAGTTGTAGTTTTAATAGATCTTTATGCTACTTAAATTCTTCCATGTACAGTTTTGAGGTATTGTTGCTCATGTTGGTCTAATATATATGCTCGCTGATTTTTGTTGAATTTGATGTTTGTGGTTATTTTTTATTTAAGATATATATTGGTTTCTTTAACTTTTATTGTGCTTGAATGCATTTTTAATTGAAATCAGAAGTAATTAACTAGCCATTGATTCTCATGGTCTTCTAAAGTAGCATCTTTCTTATTATAATGTATTGTATATATATATTTATATGTTTGGTTGGTGTATCATTTGCATTTTCATTTCATAATCATAAAGGGTTTGAGCTAACTTTTCTAATGAGTATTTTACCAAGCATAAATCTTCAATCTTTCATGCCTATGTGCTGTAGTTAGTGTAATTGCATGGGCAGTTTATAAAGTCGTAATGAGTTTATTAACTTTCTTTCTTTTTGTACTATTTTAGTTTACTATTAACTCTAAGTTTAAGAATTAATTATTTAAACTTTTGTGTAGCTAAGCAAATCAACATCACAACAAAGACAAGTGCACAATGGATGGATGATGAATTGGAGGGTGGAGCAAGCTTCATGGTTTACTTTTTGTGTATCTTGTTATGTTTCTGATTTTTACTTTTGAAGCACAAGATGTGCAAGACTATAGAATTTTATTATGTATGCTTTCAAATTCAAGTTAGAACTAAGAACTTTTGAAGTAGACATTGTCATGGTTTGAAGTAGTTTGTCTTCAAATGTAAAAATACTCATGGTTTATCATATATATTGAATATTTTAAATTTTTTGATCTATTTAATATTACACTTGTGATCAATTGTGATTTTTTTAATCAAAATACAATAATAAAAACTTTTTATAACAATTAAAAATGCATATTACAAAATAACAAAATGTTATTACTAGGAGAATTTACAATAATTATGGTTTTTTTGTATAATATATTATAATTGGGACAAAAAGTTATGATTTATATAATAGAATGAACTAAAAACGTTATAAAATGATCAAATATAACAATTTTCATAACAGTTGGAAAGTGTTATGCATAAAGTATAAGATTAAACTTCAAATTTATAATCAAATACTCTAACTAAATGTTATTATTTGAATATTATACCAACTAAAAATGTGTTATTAAATAGTTTAAGATAACATCGAACATAACATTCGAATACTGTTATAGAAAAGACAGGACTTTTAATAACAGGGGCTATGTTAGCGTTTTCAGAAGTGTTATCAATACTCCCGGTTAGCAGTTTTTAAGTGTTATAAATAATGTTTTTTCTTGTAGTGGATGATCCATTGACTTATAGAGATGCAATGGAAGATTCTGACAAAGAAAAATGGCTAAACACCATGGACCTTGAAATGGTATTGATTTATTCCAATTCATTTTGGACTCTTGAAGATTCACCTAAGAATGTTAAACCTGTTGGTTGCAAATGGATATTCAAGAAAAAGAGAGGAGCAGATGGGAAAGTAGAGACTTTCAAAGCAAGGCTACTAGCAAAGGGCTACACATAGAAAAAAGAGTTAATTATGAAGAAATTTTTTCACCTGTGGCCATCTTCAAATCTATTTGCATACTCTTAGCCATAGCTGCATGCATGGATTATAGACCATAAGTTTTAGTTTCTTAAAATACATGAAAATTTTGTGATGTATTTTGTTGTGGAACCCTATGTGTGTTTCGGCATAGGGGTATGTTTGGGGCTGTGTTGTTTCCTTTCATGCTCTTGTAAAATGCAAAAAGAAATATGAGATGTTGATCAAGAGGGTTTCAGCCAATAGGGTATTGATGCATGTTGGTCTTTCTATTTTAATTGATGTTACATACACTCATTAGAATATATGCTAGGTTATTTGGCTAAATTGGAAAATTGTCTTAAGTCTCTTATAAATGATGATTTGATGAAACATGGAGGTTTTGGTTTGAGTAATTATTTAAGCATGATTTAAAAGTGAGTATCATGTTAATTATGCTTGCTGTTTTGATTTTATAATTTGTGAATATAATGGTGAAACAATGTTTGATATGCTCAAGTGATGCCCCAAAATGATGTATGAGTTCATGTAACCAAAAATGCATTTTATTTCACATATAAATGGTGTTTTTATCAAATTAATACATGCGCATTTTTTGTATATATTTTATGAAGAAAAAATGTAGTTTTAATCCAAGTTTGTGATTTTGAATGGATAAATAATTGCTTGAATTTTGGATTAATGTCTTTTGAATGAGATAAATAATGCTAGTACACCAAATAAATTATACCTTGAAGCTATGTATATATAAACGTGACATTTTAAAAATGTAAATATGAATTTTTTTTCACATTATTATTAAGGTGTAGTTTTTTTTTTTAATTTTTAATGGAGAAAAGTGTTGCACCCTAAAAAATAGCACAAGTTTAATCACTCAAATAGGGGTACAGTTGGCAGATGAATATAAGGAAAAGCAGACGAGTAGAATATCTAGCTAATGATGATTTGAGCAGCTCGAGTTAGAACTTGGCAGCACAACATTCAGGTAATTGGCAGGTTGCCTCTTAGGATGATGGTCTCGTTCAAGACATGTAGTGCCCGGATCCCCTTTAGGGCGCTATGAATATGATCAGCTCGTGGAAACCTGGTCATGACGCATACTAAAGGATCTCAAGAGATTTGGAGGCATACTATACGTTCATTAATGTCCAGACTGTATTGCACATTTATTGTTTGAGATAACAGGAGTATAACCTGTTAGGCAATTGTATCCCTGTGTCAATGGGAATTATCTTTATTGAATGTTTACCATATTTATGCACATGATTACCCAAAACTGTCCAAGAAATTCCACTGTAAATATCTTGGATAATGGACAGGAAAAGGGACTGCCTTTTTGTAATACTGAAACTTTGCAAAAATTGTGTGAGAAGAGCAATAATGTTGTCTCGTGGGCTAGGTAGATTTTAACCACTGAACCACGTAAAATTGTGTGTGTACGAAAGGGTTCATATAAGTTCATTATGGTTTGCAAATAAGCAATAATACTCTTATTAGATTTCTAAATCAAATGTTGGAAAAAAAACCGCGTCAACAGTTTGGTGCTTTCATTGAGAGAAATTAGTGCTTAATCCTTTACAAGTTTCACTCGATGTTCATCATGGTGGTGATTCGATCGATGCATGACAACGAAAGGGAATAGGCTGGTGGGCAAGAGGCGCATTATACAGTCGTTCCCACTTAAAAGAGCCCAGATGTTCAGCAACGTTCTGAGAAACAATTAGTGGGCCAAGACGACACTAGGAGTTCAGCATCACACCCACAAAATCTCAATCCAGGATATCTAATAGCCATTGAGATGGCGAATTCCCAATTAAGGAGCCATCTCGCTAGGGCAAACAGACACATCGAGGAGGTCCTAGCTCGATTACCCCTTCTTGCAACCTATGCTAATGTCGGAAAGAGGCAAAGTGGGTCCTATAAGTCCCATGGGAAAGATCAGTCAAAGCCCAGTCATTTTGTCAGGACCGCAACTTCGAGCTCTATACCATCAAAGCAAAATCACCGAAGTTCTCAGCCAACTAATCATCATAGGAACCATCATCCGCATGTATGTCGGTCGATTAGAATTGCGAACCCCAGCTCTGTGCCTTCCGCACAGATTCCCAGGAATGCCAGTAATAACCTATGAGGGTGAATAGGGATAAATTCAAAGAGACAAAACACCCCAGCGAATCCTGCTGCACCGCGATCAGAACCTTAGGTGTAGAGAACTCGGAACATCGGGGTAGTTACGAGGCAGTTTAATTAAGTTCATCCTGGTGGAATGAGGATAACCTCACCGATAAGACATCTGCCATCATTGGTTAGACATCCTACACCATCGTGCACACAAAGTGATGATCCAGCTCATGGAAATAGTAGGAGAAATCCTCCCCCGTCAGTAGACACTTACGTCCCACGGGCACATGCTGATAATCTAGGTCTTTGATTTCCGCCACGGGCCATAAGTTTCGCAAATGGAAGTTGCTGGAGGGAAAGGTAGCGTGGAGACAGGTCTGAGAGCGACTTGAGGAATCATCTTAGCTCAGCACAAAGTCCTCGTTTCGATCCACACGCTGACCTGCGTGATCATCTGAATTCACAAAGGAGGTATCCAACTCACAATGATGATATGATTTATACTCGACATGAGGGAGGTTTGTCTATCGTATGCAACAATGGGAATGTCCCACCTAACCAAGCTCGAACATGGAGGGACAACAACCCATGAAACTCGTACAATAGGGTGGGAGCTAGTGAACAGCTCCCAGCTAACCTAGAGATTAAAGACCCAACCCTCGAGCGACTAGCCTTGATGGCAGAGAAAATGTAGAAGCTCTTGTCTGGAAAAGGGATTGATGATTGTGACTTCGATGAGGAGCTCGAACCTTTTGCCCCAAACATTGCAGCAGCTACGTATCCTATTGGCTTCAAGATGCTGAAGATTCCAACATTTGATGGAAATGCAGATCCATCTGAGCACCTCGGGATGTTCAATACGTTGATGATGACCCACAATGTCGAGTTTGACCTAAGATATATTATGTTCCACACGACTATCATCGGACCTGCCAGACAGTGGTTCAAAACGTACAAAAAACATTTGATAAGCTCTTGGAAGAAGTTGTCTTCCAAGTTCAACAGAGCGTTCGAAGCTTTAAAGGAAACTCGCGTAGAGGCCGACTCATTGGCCAACATAAAATAGAGATATCCCTCAAAGTCTTAGAAATGTCCCAGTTTATTTATTGGCACCCCATGTAATGATTACACAGTAGAACTCTAGTCCTCAACAGTGGACTTGTCCCCTGAACTGTAATCAAAGACATTTTCAGGACTGTGGAAATAGTCGGGAGGAGCGCTCACCATTATCTCCATCCTCACAGTCAAATGTGGTATGGCTCGAATTACTTCTTCAACTGCCAACTCTTCTTCCACGCCATGTACCGTCTCTAAATTCTCCACTAGCACCAACTCCAGACAACTAAAATTGTAGTAATCCAGAAATTCGCGAATTGTGTAATACATGGTGCTAAATCCAGGTCATCCTACTCAACGATGTTCCACGATCGATCCCATTGAAGAAAGGCCTCCGAGTATGTCGACAATGCTTCCTTCAAGACCCAATGTTCCTCAATGGGCCATAGTAAGGCTCCCCTTTTATTCATCATCCCTTGGAAGCGATCATAGACCTCCTTTGTCGTTTTCAAGACTGCTATGCGCCAATCGTAGGGGTCCTCGTCAAGCTGGACATTAGGTATCGCACGAATCTCCTTAAGTAATTGTTTCTTAGTCATTTTTATTACAGGAGGCATTTTACTACTGCAGTTACGAAACTATACAAAATTAAATAAATCAGAAACAAGTAATAACACATAAACAAATACTTACGACGTTGTGAGGTGAGATTTTCTCATCTTTAGCGTGTATGGGGGGAGTGGTCCTTGGAAATCATGGACGATCGTCTCTAATACTATTTGTAAAATGCCCTTAACTCATACTTAATAAAACATTCACATTTTCATTGGTTTATAATAGAAAGCCACTTATTATAAAGGTTTCAATGGGGTCTTGCTTAAAACATGCAAGTTGGGTCTAAAAGTTTAAAATAAAAATATCAGTTTTCATGCAAAGTTCTAAAACATCCAAAAGTTTAAGTCTCACTGACAATTTTAAGAAAATCCCAATAAACATAACATTATTAAAATAAAATGGCGTTTAGAATTGATCGTTTCTCGTCCATTGGATGCCCCACGCCATACACACCAGGATGACAGAACTCCCCACAGCACCACGCATGCCATATAGAAACCTATTTGCTACCTGGAAGGAAAAGTAAGGGGGTGAGCTAAAAGCCTACTAAGGAAATACAAACAACAAACAAGAATATACAATAAATCACAAACACTTTCATTCATCTTTATACATCATAGCATCATCATAAAAATGGCGTCAATATTATAAACATAAACATATTCATGTCAACATAACGTCATCGTCATATCATAAACATCATAACTTAACAAAACATCAAAACATCATAACATCATGATAAACATTTCCTTGTGAACATGGCCTGCTAACTTGTCCATGTCACCCTTTGAGGTAAACAGGATCTCTGGTCCTTGAATAACCTTGGCGCGTCCGCCCTTGTAGTTACGTCTTTATATCCTTAGTAACTCGGGGTACGTCTTCATATCCTTAGTAACCCATTTGTTGTGTCGCGTTCAACACGCTAACAACCATTACATATAGCTCGGTTACGTCTTCATATCCTTAGTAACCTCTTTATTTGATGTGTCGCGTTCATCACACTAACATCCATTCATATCATACAACATTCATACAAGCATATCATCACATTTTAGCATTTCATAATTCATAACATTTTCATTCAAACAAACGGTCTTACAATTCATAGCATAACAATCATAAATTCTATCTAACTTCCTTACCTCAGGTCCAAGCTAAGTAAAATGACAACTTCTCAACAAGCCTATACCATAATCAAAACGACATTCCTTAGCTTCACATAATTACTATTTTGCCTTCTCATATAACTCATGTGTGCATTGGCCATGCACACATGGTAAGAGTTACTCACAACATAAAATATGCCTAGTTACACATAAGGTCATGAAAAGAATAATGCACATTATACCTATATTGCGTGCATGATTTTTCTATAAAAACTACATGGTTGCATAATAGACATAATTTTGGACGTAAAAGTGAATTTGCATGTAACATGCATACGTGAGAATGTTGCGTAAATGTGGCGTTTAAAATGGTAATTATACGCACCTTACTTCTATCATTTTTAAAAATAATAGACTTGTAACATGCTTTGTTTACCATTATTTATCTTCTTAAAATTACTAGGTTGATTAAATCTCACAAGACATTATTTTTATTTCATAAAAATAATTTTATTTAGCCATTTAAAAATATATGTGATAAATCTATTTATTATTTTCAAATTACAAAGAAATAACAAAGGCTTGAAATTTATTTAAAATACCTATGATTACCATGTTTCCTTAGAAAATATCAATTTAATTTTAATTAATAGAATTACATAATTGATGTGAGAAAAATAAAAATTTTAAGTGTGGGAAAAATATATTTTGCTTGAATTATTTTAAGACTTAATTTTATGTAACATAAATTCATATGTGACAATTAAATAATTATTTTAAACTTATTAAACTAAACTTTCAGCTACCATTTAATTTATTTAAAAATCACAAGTGAATTATTCTCAACATTTTTTTTCTTCATTTTAAAAAAACTCATGTCTATTAAAATGAACACTCATGGTTAGATTTAAAAATACAATTTTTAATGTTGTCATGACTTAGGGTTATATAATTTTACAAATACACAAATTTTCTTTTTGTTTAAAAACAACTTTCCAATATTTTACCAAAATTCCAGCAACCATATACACTCTAAAAAATTACCATATTGAATTTTAAAACCTCATATTCTCTAAAAATATATAAAAATTCTGTAGGTATTTATTTGAGTAAAAATATCATTTTATTGTGACTTAAAATACCCTTTTAATTTCATAAAATCGACATAGCATTTGGGACATCACTTATGCATGCAAATCACTATTTCACCAAACTTTTTCACCAATTATTCACAAAATAAGCAAGTATAATTAATCATGAAATTCATCTTTACATCATGCTTCACAAAACTCACACTATAACCTTCATGTATTATCAACTTAACATTTCTTTAAAAGACTTAAGATAAATTCTCAATTAACCAAATAACCTAGCATGTTCCTAATGAGTGTAGGTGACATCAAAGAAAATAAGAAAATGACCAACATGCATTGCTAATTTCCCTATAGACCGAAACCCATATGACATAAACATAAAATACTATAATGCACCAAATTATTTTTTTTTAGTTTATTAAAATTTTATGCTTTATTTTATTTAAGTGTTAGGTGTGGTAAATTGTTTTATTTAAATGATGTTTATTTGAATTAGTTGTTGTTTGCTTTATTTAGTTGTTGTTAATCTAAATTAATTGTTAGAATTGTTTGGTATAATTTTTTTGAATTTAAATTTGTTAATTGTGTGTTTGATTATTTATTTTTAATATGTGAATAATTGTGTAACTTGTTTATATTACTATTAGTGTTACATTTTAAATAAGTGTGACAATTGATGTGATTAAAATAGGTTTTTATTTTATTTTAAGTGTGTGCTGAAATGTGAGTGTGTGTGTATGTGAATGCATTTTATTTTTCTTTTATTAATTTATTTAGTTATTGTTCCCATTATAGAAAAGGAAAGGGTAGTATGAATCTAGATCTAATGTGAGTCTTGAGCATTTTTCCTTTTAATTATGAAAAGAAAAGAAAATAGAAAAGAAAAGAAATATAAGGTGTCATCTTGTAGGAAAAAATGACAAGGTTTATTTTTGATTTGGTTCACATTAGGATAAGGGTTTAGGTGAGGTGTAAGGAGAGGAAATGATGGGATTTAGCTTAAATTATCGGATAGGAATTTGGCTTTTCACACTTGAGTCCTTTTCTTAATGTTAGGTCACTAGAGGCTATAAATAGGAGAGTATGGAAGCCTTTGCATTCTTTTGCTTTTGGTTGCCGAAATTAGAGGGAAGGAGAGAGAGAGAGGCGTGAAAGAGAGAGAAGGAGGAGAATATTGGAAGAAGAAGGAGGAGGTCTTAGGTATTATGAATACAGGAATCCTTCCCTTGTGAATTCCATTCACAAGTGAACCTCTACATTATGAGGCACCCCAAAGATTATGAGACACATGCTAGTGGGACGAAGAGGCATGGGCTTTACTTGGTATTGGAGGCGTTAGGCTAGAAAAATCACCATCGCTATGCGAGGGTCGTTGGCAAGTAGCCCATGCGCACGCCACCCTCGCTATGCTAGGGTCGTTGGCAAGCAGCCCATGCGCACACCACCCTCGCTATGCGAGGGTCATTGGCAAGCAGCCCATGCGCGGGCCACCCTCACTATGCGAGGGTCCTCGGATGGCTTCCTGTATGCACGCGCGCCGAGTCCGTGCAAGACATTGTGCCTCACCCCCGTCTAATCATGCTTGCAACCTCGCTATGCGTGGGTGCAACCTTACCTCGCCCTCGTATGATCACCATGCAGCCTCGCTATGCGAGGGTGCAACCTTGGCTCGCCCCTGTATGATCACCATACAGCCTCGCTATGCGAGGGAGCAACCTTGCCTCACCCCGTCACTCCACCAAAGCAGCCTCGCCATGTCCTTCTTGTCCCGCATACATAGACCAATGCATTCAAACAAGGGTCTCCAAGGGTCGACTCGCTATGTCAGACCCTCAAAGGATCCTTAGCATCTCATTATGCGAGGCCTTTACTAGGCCTCCCACATGAACCTTACCTCGCCTCAAACACCCCGTGCCTCGCCGAAGCAGCCTTAGTCCATTCTAGGAGTAGGTGCCACCAGCGAGGCACCTCCAAGCCTTGTCTTCTCTTGACATGTAAAGTGTGGAGCCTCCTCAATATGCGTACGAGGAACACTTAGAAATACTAAGTAGAAGTGCCATATGATCATAGGGTACCAGGTACGCATACTGATAGGGGATGTACGACCATGACGAGGATAGGGGCGTGGCCCTGCCATCCACGTCTGATGAGTAGTGGCAATACAAATTTGTACGGAGAGTGGAGACACTACCTGGGTGCCCCTGGCCATGTGGCAGTGCCGACTGTACGATGTCCTGCACCACTACTCTGATAGTGTCAGGGTAGACACCACTATGTCCCAAGCCACTATGCCAACCATCCACCTGTGTACGACCTGACTCCCTGGGACCTACTTGTATCTGGGGTCCGACCCCTCAGGTTAAGGGGTTGGAAAACTGATTGTATGAGGAGACGTTTAAGAAATATATGATCTTTGTTCCATTGTAGTTTTGATTTTTCTGTTAATTCAAGTTCTTTCCATCTGATTCTTAGCTATCCTTAGTATAATAATCTTAGTTTTCTAACCTTAAATCGTTGACGAGTTCTTACCGTCAACATATATGGTTTTTCTTATGATTCCTTGTTGTTTTAAGATTTAGGTTTATCTTCCTCATTATCATAAGTCTTTTTCTATGTTCTTCTTCTTCATGGGTTTCAAAAACCCTAGGGTATTCAAGGGTGATTATCACTTGGGTGTTGATCAAGTTGTGTTCTTGATTTTACAATCAAGAGAGGTATTGACTCTCCACCCCTAATGCTATGGTGTTCTCTTGAGTTATTGTATTTGTGGATATTTTTCAATATGTTGATGCATGGGAGATTGATCTAGGCGTGGGTAGGGGTTTATGGTGTTGGTTTGATTTTTATTATTGTATGTTCATAATATGTGTAATGAGATGATTATTGAAATATGATGTTGATGATATTCTATGATTTTATGTATGTATGTTTCGGCCTATGGGGTTTGGGCATATTGGGTTGTTTGATTTTCTTGTGTTTCATACATGTTAGAAACATGCTAGGTTTCATGTGTATATAGATGAGGATTTTGTGTAAATTATTGTTGGGTATCCTAGGTGTTTCGGCCTAGGGGTGATGTTCACGCATGATTGTTTTTCTTGTATGTTTTAAAATCAATTATGAATCTAGAAACAGGATACGGTGTATATGAGATTATGTATCAATATATTATGGTATGCATGAAAATAACAGGAACATGTTAGGTTTAATATAAAGGCATATATGAAGATTTGTGTTATGTTATTCATGCATGTTGTATTATTATTTTGTTGGGTTGCATGCATGAACTCATTAGAAAAAAAAAAGAATAAGGTTTTATAAGGTTATATATGAATATGTGTTCGTTATGTTATTTGAATTATTTGTATAATAAGAGAATGTTAGGATTTGTGAATTATTGTGTTTATGAAACATGAATGATCTTGTATGAATTTTATGAGGCACGAGGTAAAAGATAAAATTCATGGTGATTTATGCTTGCTGATTTTGTGAATAAATGGTGAAAAAATTGATGAAATAAGGATATGTATGCATAAGAATGACTCTAATGATAAGTGATGTTTGTGAAAATAAGATGGTGTTTTAATTCACAATTAAATTGATATTTTTGCACAAATAATTACCTACTGATTTTTGTTATATTTTTTAGAAAATATGAGTTTTAAAAATAAGGATGGTGATTTTAATGATAAATTTGATTGCTGAAATTTTTGTTTAAAAATGTAAAGTGTGTTTCATTAAAAGGAATTTGATTGGTATTTTGAAATAAATAAATAACCTAAACAATGGTAAAACTTAAAAGTGATATTTTTAATATAATTTGAGTGGTTATTTTACAAGTTATGATTTTCTTTATTTGGATTAAGAAAAATGTTGGATTTAATTCACTTGTGATTTTTAAATAATGGCTAAATGTTTAGATTAAAAAGTTTTAAATAGTTATTTAATTTTTCACATATGAATTTGTGTTACATAAAATTTAGTATTAAAAATAATTCAAACAAAATATATTTTTCCCACAATTAAAATTATTATTTTTCTCACATCAAAATATGAAATTCTATTAACTTAAATTAAATTGTTATTTTCTAAGGAGACATGATAATCGTAGGTATTTTCTTTTCAAATAATTTCCAATGCCTTTGCTTTTCCTTTGTAATTTAAAAATAATAAATGGGTCTTTTATGTATTTTTAATGGCTAAATAAAATTGTTTTTATGAAATAAAAAGAACAACTTGGAGATTTAATCAACCTAGTAATTTTAAGAAGATAAACAATGGTAAACAAAATATGCTACAAGTCTATTATTTTTAAAACGATAGAAGTAAGACGCATGGAATTATCGTTTTAACTGCCACATTTACGCAACGTTTCCACGTATGCACGTTACATGCAAATCCACTTTTACGTCCAAAATAATGTCTATTATGCAACCATGCAGTTTTTATAGAAAGATCATGCATGCAATATAGGTAGAATGAGCATTATTCTATTTATGACGTTATGTGTAACTAAGCATATTTGTATGTTGTGTGTAACTCTCACTATGTGTGCATGGCCCATGCACACATGAGTTATATGAAAGGGAAAAATAGTAATTATGTGAAGCTAAGGAATGTCGTTTTGATTATGGTATAGGCTCGTTGAGAAGTTGTGGTTTTACTTAGCTTGGACCTGAGGTAAGGAAGTTAGATAGAATTTATGATTGTTATATTATGAATGGTAAGGCTATTGTGGGAATGAAATATTATGAATTATGAATGTCATAATGTGATGATATTTTGGCTTGTATGATATGAATGGATGTTAGCGTGATGAACGCGACACATCAAAATGGGTTGTTAAGGATAAAGAAGACGTAACCCGAGTTACTAAGGATATGAAGACGTAACTCCATGGGCGGACGCGCCGAGGTTATTCAAGGACCAGAGACTCTTGTTTACCTCAAAGGGTGGCATGGACAAGTTAGCGGGCCATGTTCACAAGGAATTGTTTAGGATTATGTTATGATGTTTTGTGATGTTTATGATTATGTTATAATGTTTTGTTATGTTATGATGATGTTATGATGTTTTGTTATAATAATGCTATGATGTTTATGTTATGGTGATGTTATGATGTTTATGATAAAATGATGATGTTAATGTTGACGTGAATATGTTTATGTTTATGATATTGACGCCATTATGATCATGATGCCATGCTGTTTAAAGATGAATGAAGGTGTTTGTGATTTGTTGTATCTTACTTGTTTGTTGTTTGCACTTCCTTACTGGGCTTTTAGCTCACCCCCTTACTTTCCCTTCTTGGTGGCAAACAGGTTTCTCTATGACACGCATGGTGATGTGGGGAGTTTTGTCGTCTTGGTGTGTATGGCGTGGGGCATCCTATGGACAAGAAACGATCAACGTTAAACGCCATTTTTAATAATGTTATGTTTAATGAGATTTTTCTTAAAATTGTCAGTGGGACTTAAACTTTTGTTTGTTTTAGAACTTTGCATAAAACTGATATCTTTTTTTTTTAACTTTTGGGCCCAACTTGCATGTTTTAAGCGAGACCCCACTGAAAACCTTTATAATAAGTGGCTTTCTATTATAAACCATTGAAAATGTGAATGTTTTATTAAGTACTAGTTAAGGGCGTTGTACAAATACCAAAAATCTTATTCACATCCACATAGACCCTAACATGTTTCTACACCTCTTTTAAGTATTTCAATGTGACCATTAGCATGAAATATATTAATCAAACCATTTTAATTTCTACACACAAGGCCGAAAGATCCATAGCACCATTTACAAAATTATATCACCAACTTTTCGTGCCATTTGAGGAAATAATACATTAGGTTTATAAAAAGAGCATACAACAAGATCATGGTTGCCAAGGCATTCCCTAGTTGAATCATACATGCTTAAAGGAAAGAAAAAAACCTACTATGGCCCACAACAAGAATCCTTAGCATATTTCAATGAATGTCAAATAAAATAAAAATCATGAGGAACAATCTAGATGCATAAAAATAAACCATAGACAATTCCCAATATATCCAAAAGCATAAACAAGGTTTACAATAAACCATCATGATAATAGAAAAAGGCTAGGATTCTCCATTACATCCTTAATAGTGGTTAAAGACACACAAGAATTTATCAATCCTTTGGAACCTCAAGACCTAGATCAAGTCAAAACCCAAAGAGAAAATCTATTGCTTAGAACTTAAGATGAAGGGAAAAGATGAAAAGAAGGCGTGAACATTAGAACACATTACCCTAGGCTCTCGAAATCCCCTTCTTCTTCTTCCTCCTTTCTCTTCTTTCTTTCTCCCACGAGCTCTCTCTTTCTCTCCTTCTCCTCCCAATTTCAGCAGCCAACAAAAAGAATTCCCAAGGCTCCTATGTTCTCCTATTTATAGCCTCTAGTGACCTGACCTTAAGAAAATGACTCAAGTGTGAAAAGATAAATTCCTATCCCATAAATTAAGCTAAATCCCATCATTTCCTCTCCTTGCACCTCACCTAAATCCTTATCCTAATGTGAACCAAATCAAATATAAGCCTTGTCATCTTTTTCCTACAAGATGTCAACTTATATTTCTTCTCTTTTCTATTTTCTTTTCTTTTCATAATAAAAGGAAAAATGTTCAAGACTCACATTAAGTCTAGATTCATACTACCCTTTCCTTATATATAATGGGAAAAATAAATAAATAAATAAAAGAAAATAAAACACATTCACACACGCACACACACTAATTTCGGCACACACTCAAAAATAAATAAAGTAACCTATTTTAATCACATAAATTGTCACACTTAATAAAATGTAACACTAATAGTAAAACAAACAAGTTACACAATTATTCACATATTGAAATAAATAATTAAACAAGCAATTAACAAATTTAAACTCAAAAATATTATACCAAACAATTCTAACAATTTATTTAAAATAACAAACAACAAAATAAAGCAATTAAACAATTAAATAAACTAAACAAACATTTAAATAAAATAATTCACCACTTTTAATACTTAAATAAAATAAACACAAAATTTTAATAACCTAAAAAAAAATTTGGTGCACTACATAGCTCCAAGCTCATGGAAATGAGAACAGGAATCTTGTTGGGAGGCGATCTAGCGAAAATGGGTTAAAAGTGTAGATGAGTTCTTCGCCCGAGCTCAAAAGTGGATAAACTTAGAAGATGCGTGATTTGCTGTCCCAGGAACCAGCCAGGCCCCTATTCAGCCTGCTGGAGCAGTCACAGGCGGTGCAGCTACGGCTCAACCTCTTATCCAAAATAACCAAACGAGAAACAATATGACGAAAGGGCATGGTGAGTGCGACCATAACAATAGAAAGAAAAAGAAGTCCGGGCAAAAATTCAAGCCCATTTATGCCACCTACACTAACTTAACAAATACACGGGAACATATTTTTCTAGAAAACTCTAATCTTCTTCTATTGAAGAAACCAGAGCCATTAAGGAAACAAACGGCGAAGAAAGATCCCTCAAAGTTTTGTTGGTAGCACAATGACATAAGTCATAATACTAATGAATGATAAAAATTGAAGGATGAGATTGAAACTCTAATTCGGCCTGGACCGTTTGCCCAGTATGCCTGAAACTGAGTTAGTCCCAGTCAATCTACTGAAAAGATTTCTTGTCCAGCTCCAGAAACTCTAATAGGTCAGTTGAGGACTCAGATGGATTAGATGAATCAGAACCAAGTGGACCCTCCCCCAATAGTAGGAGATGATATAACTATTATCACCAGAGGGCCTCATTTGGCGGGCACGAGCAATGGAGCCAAAAAGAGGTATATATAGGAGTCAAAAGCTCATAATGGTATGGAATTTATCCCAGTGCAATGGTTATCAAAACAATAGCAGTTGGAAAAATAACTAATCATTTTTCAAGAAGGAGGACGCTAGCCATGTTCAATTCCCACATAATGACCCGCTAGTGGTAATCGATCAACTCGCTAATCGAATGGTACAGAGGATATTAGTAGATAATGGAAGTTCAATATATGTGCTTTTCAGGTCCACCCTAGAAAAGATGGGATTGTTTGTGACCGATCTAAAGGCGACCTCAATGACGTTATATGACTTTTCAAGTGAAGGGACCATGCCCATAGGAACAATCAGAATGGTGGTTACGCTGGGGGATGATGCATGAACTGTTACAAAAATACTTGAGTTCGTTGTAATTAATTGCCCAACTGTGTATAACGTGATTTTGGGAGGACCCGCATTGATGGTTTTTGAAGCCATTACCTCGATCTGACACCTCAAAATGAAGTTCCCTTCATCCTCGGGGATATGCACAGTATGTGGAGACCAGCTCGCCGCCCGAGTTTGCTATAGAATAGCAATGAAGGGAAAATCCCAGTCCGCACAGCAGGCAATGGTCATAGAGGAAGAAGGCGAGGAGTCTCGGGTAATGGAAGTTATCCATGGGACGGGTGGACCTTGAGAAGGGGATAACGAGGTCATCCAATAGGATGACGTTGATTTGTGAATAAGCGAAGATAGATATGATCTCAAAGCTGTGGAGGAGCTTGAGGAAGTCAGTATCGACCCAGAAATACCTTCAAGAGTTGTAAAAGTTGGGAAAATTCTTGGAGCTGAAAGGAAGAAGGAGCTGGTCGATTTCTTGAGGAAGAACTTGGATCTCTTTGCCTAGTCGCATAAAGATATGGTGGGAATCAGTCCGAGTATAATAATGGATACTTTGAATTTGGACAAGAATGTGCCTGCAAAGTTCCTAAAATGAAGGCTGCAATTAATAAAGAGATAGTATTGGACAAATGTTACAATTTGCCTTTTATTAGACTTATTAGACATATTATTTCTAAGCATAAACTTTTAATATAGTATTTTGCACTTGAATTTTTTTTCATTTGTGACACATGTATTGGATATTTTGGTTGATAAAAATTTACATTTAGACTTTATCAAATTCAAATTACATTATTAAATAATAAATTGCTTTATCAAATAAATGCAATTAAAAATAATTTAATTACATTTTGAAAATGTAATTAAAGATAATAAGATTACATCTTGAAAATGTAATCAAAGATAATTAGATTACATCTTTAAAATGTAATGAAAGATAATAAGATTACATCTTTAAAATGTAATCAAAGAAAATTATATTACATCTTTAAAATGTAATCAAAGATAATAAGATTACATTTTGAAAATGTAATCAAAGATAATTAGATTACATCTTTAAAATGTAATAAAAGATAATTAGATTACATCTTTAAAATGTAATCAAATGACAAAATATAATTAACATAAAGAATCATAACATCTAGATAATGTTACTATTGACAATATATAACACCGAAACAATGTTATAATAGTCTATTTAATAACATGCAAAAAATGTAATCAAATGGCAAGACTTTTAATAACATGGGCAGACTTAGCACTTGCTAAAGTGTTATAAATTGCATTTGATAACACTTTTTGAGAGTTATCATAAATGTTTTTTCTTGTAGTGGTGATAATTGTCTCCTTGATTTCCGGACGGAAATGTGAGTTTACAGGATCCAAAAAAGCTGTCGAATGACTGTGTGGCTGAATTAATACTAACATCCAATGAAAGCTACAATAAAAAAACTTGTGTAAGATATTTATCAATAAAAAAAATATATGAATATAAAATTAAGTTGACTTACTTGTTGTTCCAAGGACAAATTAGAAACTGTGTCTCTAGCTCCATCTGTAGAAACCGATCAAAGAGATTTTTAGCACGTATTTCATTGGTTCCTGCATTAGTGGACACTAAAGCGGGATGCATGAAAGTGTACATGTGGTTCAATCCCTTTGTTTGCACTAAATCATCGAGGAAGCTACATATAATTAAAAAAGTTAATAAACTATTAAATTTCAAGTTAAACTAAATAGACTAAGATTATAAACACCATTGTACCTCATATATAATGCTAGCTAAGTCTGTCAATCATCTCATAGTTGCAAAAGTGGAGGATATAATCTTTCCCTAACAGAGCGATAGTTTGGAATCATATGTCCAAAAGTAAATAACGGAAACAATATGTCCAAAAAAAATTGGGCAGCATTTCCCCTATTTCTATCACATTTCCCAAATTTAAAATGTGCATTTATACAGCACATGGTATACACAAAAATATCCAACTAATCAATCAAACATGCATAATTCTCAAATTACTAAATCCTAAAAAAAATTGGCCAGCATTTCCCCTATTTCTATCATATTTCCCAAAATTTAAATAAACCTATATTCATCACATAAACACAACAAACCAATTAATCAATCAAACATGCATAATTCCCAAATTACTAAATCTTAAAAAAAATTGGACAGCATTTCCTCTATTTCTATCATATTTCCCAAAATTTAAATAAACCTATATTCATCACATAAATACAACAAACCATTTAATCAATCAACACATGCATAATTCTCAAATTACTAAATCTTACAAAAAATTGGGCAGCATTTCCCCTATTTCTATCATATTTCCCAAAATTTAAATAAACCTATATTCATCACATAAATACAACCAATCAAGTAATCAATCAAACTTGCACAATTACGGTCTTATATCACCGCAACACACAGTCTTAGATCCTATCTCCACTATTTTATAATTCGTACATGCTACTAAGTTCAATATATTAATTATATATTAAGGTTTAAAATATTACCTCTAATATAAAATCCTCCAAAGCATGATCTCACCAACAAAGTTGTCAACAAAATACCTACTCAAATATAACAATAAACAAAAAAAATAATAAAAAAGTTAACAAAATATAAAGAAAAATATATTAAAGCTATATTGTAACTAAATAAACAATAAAGTACTTAAAGAAAACAAATAATTTGTTATACGTACTTATTTGTGTACTTAAATCCGAAATAATTATTATTTTTTTTAAAAAAAAGTTAACAACTCACATAAATAAAAATCGACTATAAATATCCTAACTAAATCAATAATAAAATATAACTTAAAAAAACAAAAAAATTTAATATATACCTATTTAACCAATAAAACCCAAAATTTAAAAATAAATTTAAAAAGTTAACAAAATATAAACAAAAATTTACGAATAATACTCAAACTAAACAATTAATAAAGCGAAACTTATACAAAATATATACATTAATGTATTATACAGCACATGGTATACACAAGTAAATTCGAAATTAAATTAAATTAAAAAAAAAGTTAATAAATTATAATAAAAAAATCTAAAAAAATAATGTATTAAAACGCAAAGTTTAAACCTAAAATAATTTCATAATCACTAATATAAAACTATCTAAAAATTAAAAATCCGAAATATAGTCAATTTATAAAAAAAAATAACAAAAATTAAATTTAAATCATAAAAATTAATAAAATTACACTTACTTGTGGTAATTGAGCAATGTGGGTTCTTGAAGTAGAAAACCCAAAAAACCCAATAAAGATTATGGGTTTTCAAACGATAATCTTTAAAAAACAAAATCTATATAAAAAATTAAAAAAAAACTATATTTAAGTTTCATAAACATATATAAATCATTATTTTGACAATAAAATTGAAAAAAAAAAAGATAAAAACGTACCTAAATGAGTAGAAGTTCGATTGGGCGCCGCTGGTTTGTGAAGGAATCAGTTTTGAATTTTTTTGAGTGAAATGGGGTCTTGGCTGGGACAATGAGGGTTTATTCAAGAGGAGGCCCAGTGGCGTCAGTGGCCCACTGACGCTGTTAACGGCCCGTTTGCATTAGTGGGGCACTGACGCAAACAGTCCCATTAAACAACGTTAGTGTATGTTATGACGCAATTGGACCCTTATTTGTGGCAGTGCCCTACTGCCACAAATGCTAATTCTTGGTCAACAGCGTTAGTCAACTGCGTTGACTGACGCGTTTGACTGACACAATTGCCCTTTTTTGTAGTTGCTAATTAACAGCCCTAGTTCGAAATTATCATGGGTTTTATGCCCGTGAAATTTCCTACTTGATTATAAGCTTGTTGGACTTAAAATCAAGGCCTGTATTATTTTCTATTGATTTAATTAATTAAATCCTTTATCAAATTAATTATTTATAATTTGAACAGTGATTTAAAATTATTTATTAATTTAGATACCAATTTATCTTAATTAATAAATATCCCCTAATTTCTCTTTTCTTGTCAAAATTACATAACTATATGAAACTATCCAAAATTGACCTAGTCAACTTTGATAATTGTAATTGATAATTAAATCAATTAATTGAGACTATCTAGATGATTTTATCCAAGGTACAGTGGGGGATCATGTGCCTTTATGAAATTAAGCTCCAATAAGTTATCATAAATCTAACAAATAAATTTACTAACTTATTAATTCCTCGTGACTCCACTAAAGACTTAGAATTGCACTCTTGAATTCATAGAATGCTCTATAAAAAAATATAGATACATTATTAATTATCCATTGTTACAAATATGATTTTCACTCAATCCTCTATAGACGGTCTACAAGATGGGACTAAAATACTGTTTTGCCCCACATTGTATTTTATCTTTAAAACACTTAGTTCCTTGTAAAATGATATTTCAGTAAACTAATATTAATTACTGAAATGATATCTCTATCATTTAGCACCTTGACCCAAACTAAAAGAAAACCATCATTTCACTTCTTCATCAGAAGCTATAGATGTTCATATCTATGATTAACACTCCCACTCAATTATACTACCGAGTTCCCAAGATGTAAGTATGGACTAGTCCTTAGGGTAAGCTTTTAACGAACAAGTCAATGAACTCAAATAATAAAATCAGTTAGAATACTAACCAATCAGAATTGAAATTGAATTGACCGATGGTCAACTATATGATATGACTAAAATAGATAATAATGGTATGTCTACTTAACCTATCAACTGTCAATATCGGTCCTGTCCGATGTAACAAATACATCCGATCTTATCTACTTTGCTAATGTTGTGGAAAGAACATAACACAACAATGTGTAAGTAGATCATATCATATATTGGCAAGTCACTATAAATCCTGTGCACTGGCTAATCTTAAGACTAACTTATTTTGAACATTTAATCATAATTATATTCCACTATGATTACGTCACTATAAATATGATTAGCTATATGCTTGAGATTTAATAGAAGTTTATATTAAACAAATAATCATGAAAATAAAACATGTGAGCAAAGTGATTGACCAAGTCAAAAAATGATTTCTATTCTTTTATTGTTAATAAATGAGATTACAAAGAAATTGAATTTTAATCAGGGCATAAAAACCCCAACATTAACCAAGTCTTTTTAGCAAAGCATTGTTGAAGAATTTTGAAGAATTTGTATTTATTGGTCTATAAAAAGTGCTTAAGGCCTTGTATTTTCCTTCTTCTGAGTTATTAATGATATTGTGTGGCTCTTGGACTTCTTTTATTCGGCATAGTTTTATTTGGGGTCACAATTTGTTGGCTGATGGTTATGTGTGGTGGATTCGCTTAGGAGAATAAATCAATGTTATAGATTGTTTTTGGTTATCTAGCCGAAAGGTTTATGGATTTACTAATTTCTCTTTTATTTCACCTCATTTGAGTGTGGCTGATTTGAATTTTGCAAATGGTTGGAATAGACATTTTTTGGAGCTATTGTTTGATCCTCGGGATGTTAAACTGATCTTTTCTACTCTGTTGGGATCTATGGATAATGAAGATGAGATAACTTGGATATGAGATGGTGTGTATAGTGTTATGAGTGGTGTTATCCCAAATTTTTTTGTTGAATGGCGTGGCAATCAGAAAGACAATTGGCAATGCATGGTTAGCAAATAACACATTGATAGTAAATAAATGTGTTGATTAAAGAAGTGAAAGGGTTAGGAGTTGAGGTGTGATATTACTGGTCAGGAAATAGATTTACCTAGTCAGGAGTGATTTGCCTGACCTGTAATATTCCTTGACTGACCAGTAATGTGCCTTGGCCGACCAGTAAGGTGTCTTGGCCGACCATTAATGTCCCTTGGCTGACCAGTGAGGTGTCTTGGCTGACCAGTCACTTCGGGGAATGGAATTTTTCAACGAGACAGATCAGAATCTCAGGAGCTAATTGTCCAGTGACTCTTCAGTGAAGCCTCAGTAACCACTTCAACCTGAATCACTCGTAACTGTCGCGTGAATCTCTCAGATTTCCTGAAGTAATAGCTATATTGTTGTAATTTGAATTTGTTTATTATTTTATTAATTAAAGTTCATTGAAACAACCAAAGACCTCGTCAAAACGAAATATTTCTCAGGTATAATCATGAGCCTATAAATAAATGGCTCATGATATCATTAGGGGGGATCCGATTTTTGGAGATTGAAAAACTCTCTAGTTTGGAGATTTTGGGACCGTCACATGGGGCATTCTGAGAGCATTTTCTGAGAGTTTAGAGAGAGAAACACTGTAATTTTCTACTTACACTTGAGAAACTCAGTTGACTCAGGCTCATCTGATCTTAAGTGTAGGTTACATATATTATAAATCCAAGTGGATTAGGCTATTACCAACAAATTGGGGCGCAACCAATATAAAATTACTTGTGTTATTTATTTTTTATTCAAAGGTTTATTATCGTTTTTGCGTCTACTCGCAGTTGAACAAAATTGTGGTCAACATTTTTGGTGCTTTCATCGAGAGCCTGAATAGAAGAAATACACAACTATCCTACCAATATGGCCCCAGGAAGTCAGGTACATCAAGAGAGCCTGCTAGATCAGAAGGTCCTGTGTAACGCCCCAACTCCTGGGACCGTTACGGTGTGCCTTGTAAACAGTGCTAAACTCGCTAATCGAGTCATTTGGCCAAAATCGTGAACTAAGTGTGATTAGCAGTTTAGGGATCAAACATTTTGGTTAAGATGTAACGTTTCACTAAAACGTTTACTGTATACATTGGGATCCCAAAAATATAATTTCAGAGTTTATTACATAAAATATTTACAACAGGCCGTTCTAAGCGGCAAAACAGGGTTCAACCCTAGTTCCACTTTAAACCTCGGCCGTGGCGGTCGAGCAGCTGCATATGTACACGTTATCACTTAAGCTCTCCAACTCAAGGATGGTCCAGCTTCCTCTTGCCTTTACCTGCACCACATAGCACCCGTGAGCCGAAGCCCAGCAAGAAAACATAATACTTTTCACATATATTATCAAATGATTATCATTATAATCACACTGAACATAAAGCTTTCAAACCAATGGGTGCACATCACATGATTCTAGCGGGAGAGTGGCTGCTAAGTAAGCCACTAGCCTCCAAGCTCTCTTTTCTAGCAGAAGAGTGGCTGCTAGGTAAGCCACTAGCCTCCAGGCTCTGTTTTGTTAGCCTCCAGGCTCTGTTTTGTAGCGGGAGAGTGGCTGCTAGGTAAGCCACTAGCCTCCAGGCTCTATTTGTTCATCGACCCTCAGGGTCGGTCAGGCATTAATGCTCCTTGAGTCATTCAATGCTAGTGGTCGATTAGATCTAATCTTTGTTGGCTTGCGTGATACACGCTAAGGCCGTCCTAACTAATAAGTCAGCTCAACGTGATCAGTGCCCAGTACCACTGCCGAACCTGACTAATAAGCCACAGCTTCACAGTTGATACTAGCATCCTTGCCAAACCTGACTAATAAGTCAGTACCATGCACAGGTAAGCAATGCTATCAATGTGTATCATATGCCAATTAACCAAGAATAGGGCATTCAGCATGCTTACTTAACAATTGCTGGCATAATTATAATCATGCACAAACTCAGAGACTCAAGCTCTGACCAATCTCATATACATCATTCACGGCATGCCCTAATCACATGTTTCTCATGCATCACATGCATCACACTTAACCAACCAGCATGCCTCAATAATATTCATATGCAAAGGGGCAAAACTGCCAAGCATTCATTACGTTAACAATGTTCACATTCAACATCCAACATGCATCAATCATAGCCATGCATGTCACATATGGGGTGCAGTGTTCTTACCTTGGGTTCGAGCGAGAATTAATAAAAGAAACGACCTTTGAGAACGATCACTTCTAGTCCATTAGTGGTCACCTAGTCATAACCAAATATAAAACCTCATCAAAATGAGTAATTAAATACTTCCAAACCCAACCCAAGCCTCCGGAACATCGAATCCCACTCAACTAGGTAGTAGGATCGATCCTAGGCCCTTAGAGTTAAGTTCCCATCACAAAAACCACCATTTAGTATTTTTTTTCCCTTAAGGGTCGCGGCCCTACATGGACCATGCCGCAGCGCACCCCCCAGACAGAGCCTCCACCACCTTCTTCAAGCTAGGGCCGCGGCACCCAAGAACAGGGCCGCGGCCCAACTTCGCACCAGCCATTTTTCTTCGTTTTTCCACTTCTAAAACCTTCCAAAAACCCATCTAAACATCTCCAAATCATCAAATCAATATTACCAAACTTCTCAATGGTCCAAAACCACCAAAACCTGAAGCTGAAACCAACCAAAAACTCAACAATTCACAAAGTCCAATCCTAAGCTTAAAAACTTAAGAAACTCAAAACTTAACTCAAAAAAACAGAGCACACCTTAAAATATAAGATTGGAACTCACCTCAAACCAGCTTTGAACCTTCCTCAATGGTTAAACCAAGTCCACAACCTCAGCTCTTGAATTCCCTAGCTTGAAACCCCACTTGGAACTCAAAACCCCAAAGGAGAAAATGGAGAAAAGTAGTGTACGGGAAGAAGAAAGAAACGTCTCTGTTTTGCTCTGTTTTAATATCAATCCACAGCCTTCTAAAATTCCTAAAGCTGATATAAATCCTTAAGGTCAAAAGACCATAATGCCCCTAGACCAATTTAAAAGCTTCTAAACACTCCCAAGGGTAAATTCGTCATTTCCAACCTATGCCGTTAATTATAATTAACGCTCACCAATTCCCGCTAATCTCAACATTCCCAGATAC
Source organism: Humulus lupulus (assembly GCF_963169125.1). Lineage (NCBI taxonomy): Eukaryota > Viridiplantae > Streptophyta > Magnoliopsida > Rosales > Cannabaceae > Humulus > Humulus lupulus. The sequence continues at coordinate 57,793,353 of NC_084794.1, read as the reverse complement.
GAATAAATCATATCCCATTACCCTTTAATTCCCGGTAATGCTCTAATCATTAACATCACCCCGAGACTCACCCCGAGCCCCGAACTTAAGCCCGTTATGACTAGACCGAACACTTTCATCTCATGATCGTCTCATGTCGATAAGCTCGAACCAAACCACATACAATGTGGTAAAATTATAATTAATCTCAACCATGCACCCAAAATATACAATTACGCCCACAGTGGCCAAATTACCAAAATGCCCTTGCATTTAAAATATGAGCCCACATGCATGCATTCACCATCATATAATAATATAATTCACATAAACATGCATATAATCATTAAATATCATAATAAATTAATTATGGCCCTCCCGGCCTCCTAATCAAGGTTTCTAAACCTTATTAGGAAATTTGGGGCATTACATCTTGGACCTCAGAACCCTGGGATTGAGCCCAGGGTCTTGCTCGAGGAGACGACTCCAGAGGTTGAACAACCCCAGGAAGCCATGGGGGTTTTCCAAGAGGAGGTGATGCAATTCAATGCTCGACAATAGTCTTTCGCTGAGGAAATGGCCAGGCAATAGGTTGCATTTGAGCAGCAAAGATGGGAGATGGATGCCAGAAGTAAAGAGATTAGGCGACGGTAGGAGGAGGCTGACCAGCGACATCGCGAGGCTGCACTAGCTCTAGAAGTAGCTTCTCAGTTGACCCAAGCCAATTCAAAAACCGTAGCATGAGAAGCAGCCACCCAGGGAGCAAGGGAGAATAATGTCAGTCAAAGGACTGCTGGTAGAGGTGATTCTCGTGGGTTGGACAGAAGTAGGAGTATTGCTACTAGTCGGGGAGATGATGGGGTTCACTCTGGGACTTCCTCGATGTAAAGGAAGAATTATAGAACCCCTTCTAGGAGCCACCGGTCATAAAATTCTAGATCAGCGAGTCACTGGTAAGCGGTAAGAAGACTCAACCATGGTATAATCACACCAAGACTCCTCGAGATAAGAGAACTTCACAGTTTAAAAATGGATATGGTCGTGATGAGGCTGATAGTCATCACACCGATCGGTTAAAGGAGAAAGAGTGCAATGACCAACAAAGAGGAAAAGACTGCTCGGGATGTACCGAAAAGCTGCCACTACATCCCGGCCAGCAGCGTAGTGGGAGAGAGCAGGTCCCGCATAGTAAGCCTTCTGAAAATTCTAAGAGCATAGTGTTTGATCGGGTAAGAGGATGCACTTCCCAGAAGAATCTAAGTGACGTTATCAGTGACAAGAGAAGGAGTGTCCCGGTCGAAGGGCATGATATGAACCACCCATCCAGTCAAGTAGAAATACTTGACGACAATGCACCAGATGGAAATTCCCGACCAGGCAGTTAAGACCTTGGAGCCCCGTCGGTTGCACCAGCCATTGAAGCCCAGCATGATGCGCTAATGGCTGCAGTGCAAGGTTTGTCAAAATGACCTTTCGGGATGGATGTGGTAGACCACAGAAGTAGCAGTCCATTTTGTGCCCGGATTAGAGCAGCCCAGCCGCCAGCAAAATACAAAGCACCGGTGTTTCCAGTATGTTCACGAAAGGAAGATCCCATTAGACATGTTGGAAAATTTGAGGACCAAATGGAACTGCTCGGGGTATGTGACGATTATCAGTGTATAGTTTTCTCGACTACATTATCCGATACTGCACATGAATGGTATTGGAAATCAAGCCGAATTCCATTACCTCATGGGAAACTTTGAGGAGGGAGTTTTGTAGACAGTTCAACACTGTCCAGACTCCACCAGTTTATGCCAACCACTTGGCTGATATCAAACAAGGAAAGGATGAGTCTCTAAAGAACTATATGCAGAGGTTCATGAGAGAGGATAACCGAGAAATTGTTGTCAGAGATGAAGGAAAGATCGTTGCAATATCTTTCGGAATCACGTATAGGAGCCCTTTGCAGGATAGTATACATCAAAATCCAATTTCAACACTTCAACAATTTCTTGACCGAGTGGACAAGTCTATGAAATTGGATGACACAATCGAGAAAGAGGAGAAAGGCATAAATAATCCAGGAGGATCAACTGACCCTCCTAAGAATAGAGTGAACGATCAAAATGGTGGAAAGAAACGTGGGAATAACGGGTCTGACCACCATGAGGAAAAGAAGGCTAAGTCAAGTCCAAACGATAAGCCAACCAAGTATGAGCCTCGGTTCACTAATTACACCACTCTCTCGGCCTGCCGAGCAGAAATATGTCTCGCATGTCATCAAGAGGTTCCCTACCAGAAACCCCCACCCATCAGGAAGGAGAAGTAAAAAAAAAAGACATGAATAAGTTTTGTCGTTTCCATGGAGATTATGGTCACGATACAAATGAATGAAATCATCTCAATGATGAGATAGACTTTCTTCTCCGGCCGGGAAAGTTGAAAAAATACAGGGCAGAGAAAACCCATGGAAAAGGAAGAAACAACAATCCTGGGTTCAAACGATAGCAATCTCCACCCTTGCAACCCGAGCCTGTGGACTTCACTTTAGACACTATATGTGGAGGTCCACACTTGGGTGGGGATAGTAATAAGGCAAGGGAAAGATATGCCCGGAGACTTCGACATGAATTGGATGCAACGTCAACATCAGAAGTCATGATTGTAGAGGGGCCACCTCCAAAGAATCCACCATAAAAAAATGAGTCTCTTACTTTTACGGAGGATGATGCTAGAAATGTAAGGTATCCTCATAATGACTTGCTCGTCATTACAGTCCAAATTGTAAAAATGAGAGTGAAGAGATGCCTAGTTGACACAGGAACTTCGGTGGAGATTATCTCCAAGTCATCTTTTGAAAATATGAAGTTGTCCTTCAATAACTTGAAACCATGCTCTCAAGTTATTTATGGGTTTATTGGAGAAGGATTGTCACCAGCCAGATGCTCCTAGGCACAAGACGGTCATGACAGAGTTTTTGATAGTAGATTGTTTGTCAACGTACAATGTGTTGATTGGTCAACCACTACTCACAACTCTACATGCGACAATGTCTATATGTCACCTTTCCATGAAATTACCGACCAATGCATGCATAGGTTGTTTCCAGGGAGACCAAAGAGAAACTAGGGAATGCTATAATGTTTGGTAGTTAAGGCACAGAGGGGAGCCAAGGAGAATAGCATGATTATGTGTGGAGAGGGAGAAGAAGTAGTAGACGAGATGGACATCGACCAATATAGCATTGTGAATTTAGCCAACCAAGAGAGAGCTTTGAAGGTTACCAACTAGGAAGTACTCCTCGAGTTAATGGGCAGCAGGCCCCATCCGGTGATGAAGTCACCAAATAGGGTGTTGCCCAAAGTGAGGGAATGGACATTGATCCTCGCTTTGGGGATTTGGAGAGTGAAGTAGGACCTATGGAGGACATAGAGGAGGTCCCGATAGATGAAAACAAACTGACCAGAGTGGTCAAAGTTGGGAAGAATTTAAAGATGGAAGTGAGAACACATCTGGTAGAATTTTTGCGAAGGAATCAAGAAGTCTTCACCTGGTCTCACAAGGATAGGGTGGATATCTCACCAACTGTTATCAGCCACGTGCTCAACGTGGATGAAAACTACCCAACAGTGCAGCAGAAGAGAAGGTTACTTGACAAAGGAACGAGCGAAAGCTTTAAAATAAGAAGTCGAGCGACTGAAGGAAAATGAGTTCATTAAGGAAGCTTACTACCCCACCTGAGTTTATAACCTTGTATTAGTGCCCAAGTCCAATGGGAGGTGGAGGACCTGCGTGGACTTCACCGATTTGAATACAGCATGTCCCAAGGACTGTTTTCCCTTGCCAAGGATAGACCAGTTGGTTGATGCAACTTCTGGTCATGAAACTTTGTCCTTCATGGACGCTTACTCTGGGTATAATCAGATAAGTATGCGCCCTCTTGACGAGGAGCATACTAGCTTCTGAACAGACATAGGATTATACTGTTATAAGGTTATGCCATTTGGCTTGAAGAACGCAGGTGCCACCTACCAACATTTAGTGAATGGCATGTTCTGCGACTGGATCGGCAAAAAGATGGAAGTGTACGTTGATGACATGCTGGTCAAGTCAAAGGAATCTGGGGAGCATGTACGAGATCTGGGGGAGTGCTTTGTAATACTTAGAGAGTACTGCATGAAGCTAAATCCCCTCAAATGCTCTTTTGGAGTAAGTTCTGGAAAGTTTCTCGCATTTATAGTTAACTCACGAAGGATAGAAGCCAATCCTGAGAAGATTAAGGCTCTCAGGAAATGAAGTCTCTAACCAGAACCAAAGATGTACAGAGTTTGACTAGGCGGATTGCTGCTCTAAGTAGGATTATTTCCAAATCAACGGACAAGTGTGTCCCATTTTTTAACTTGCTAAGAGGATGCAAGAAATTTGACAGGATAAAAGAATGCGAGCAGGCATTCCAAGCCATAAAATAACATATGGCTCAGCCTCCAGTTTTATCGAAGCCCATAGATGGAGAGGAACTTTTCATTTATTTGGCAATCACAGAACATGTCGTTAGTGCTTCTCTAATATGAGAGGAAGATAAGGTGCAACACCCGGTCTACTACGTCAGTACGCGGTTGGTAGGAGTAGAGTCAATGTACCTTATGATCGAGAAGTTAGCATACTGTTTAGTGCTTGCATCTCACAAATTACGCCCATACTTCTAGGCGCATCCCATAAAGGTGCTTACCGACTAGCCTTTACGCCAAGTCTTACAAAAATCAAAAACCTCTGGTCATTTACTTAAATGGGCTGTCGAATTAGGAAAATTCGAGATCAAGTATCAACCCTGATCAGCCAACAAAGGACAAGCTCTAGCGTACTTCATTGCTGAATGCACCAAAATTCCTTATATTCCCAATGAGACAGAAAATGTAGCTGGGCAGAGAAATGTTTTTCCTACCTGGCAAGTTTATGTGGACAGATCTTCAAATGAGCATCATGCGGTGGCCGGACTTATATTGATCATACGCGAGCAACATCGAGTTCATTACGCGTTAAGGTTTAGACTCAATGACATCAATAATGAGGCAGAATATGAAGCCCTGTTAGCAGGATTACGATTTGCTAGAGATGTACATGCCCGGTCGATCGAAGTAAATAGTGATTCTCAGCTAGCGGTTTACCAAATTTTGGGAGAATATTAGGCGAGAGGTTTCCGTATGGTGGCATAAATAAATAAAGCAAAGGACTTGTTAGCACAGCATGAAGAGTACACAATCGAGTTGGTGCCACGAGAGCAGAACTCTAATGCAGACGCCTTGGCAAAATTAGCCAGTGCGAAGGATGTTGACTGTATTGACCCAAGTTTCCTAATAAGGCTTAGGGCCTTGATTAGGATGCCGGGAGGGCCATAATTGATTTATTATGAAATTAAATGATTATATTGATGTTTAGGTGTATTAAATATGCATGTGAACCCAATTCTTATTAATTGGGTGATTTTCACAATTTGGCCCGTTTTGGGTATATTTGGCATATATATGGCATGTGTGTGGTGCTTCATTATTATTTGGTTATGATAGGGTTACTCGACATGAGACGATCCTAGGAGGCAAGCTAGTGGGAAAGTCACAACGAGATTCATACTTGACTCGGAGTGAGTCAAGGGGTATTTTGGGTATTTAGCACATTAACGGGATATTGGTTAATGGGAATAAGTATTTGACGATAAATTAGGCGTTAGTGAGACTGTGGGGAAATTCTAAGAAGTTTGACTATTTTACCCCCGGGGGCATTTTCGGGACCTGGAGCATTAGGATTTGCTTAAGGTTACTTAAACTTGAAGTAAGCTGTCAGAAACATAAAAAGAATGTTCAAAATATTCTCTCTTCCTCCTGTTCCCTTTTCATCACCCCATCACATATTCGAACGAAACTTGAGTTTTAGGACTCAGATTCAAGCGAGGATCGAGGGATAGCGATTATATGGAAGATTAGAATCTTATAAGTCAGAGGATTTAGCGAGAAGCGACATATTCGGAGGTAATCAAGTTTTAAGTTCTTAGTTTTCAAAGTTTTTAAGCATTGAATGGATTTTATGTTTTGGTGTGTTTTTGGACGAATTAAAGCTTGGGTTTTATTAGTTTTTAGAGATGAGGATCTTTGGGAACTTTAATTTTGATATTTGGATATGTTGGGGTTGTATTTGGAGGTTTAAGGCTCGAAGAACACGAAGTGAGAAGCCCTGAATTTCAAAGTTCTTGTTTGGGCGCTGTAGCGCTAGGTCGGTAGCGCTACAACGCTAGGTGATCCATTTTTTGGGGGGTCTTGAGTCTGCCTGTAGCGCCATAGCACTACACAGTCTTCAGAATGAGGTTTCTTGGTACTTTTTGAGGGGATTTGACTCGAGGGCTCGGGGGATGATTCTACCACCTTGTTTGGTTGAATTAGAGGTCCAGAGAGCGCGGGATTGGTCCTGGAGTAGGGTTTTAGAACTTGAACTCATTGAAACACCATTTATGGTTGTTACTAGGTTAACGCTAGGGGCTTGGAATCAGGATCGTTCTTAAGGATCATTCATTGGTGACCTGTGCTTGGACTAAATGGTAAGAATACTCTCCCAGTATGTGATGCATGTGATGCGAGAGATACATATGATTGGGACATGATATTAATAATGAATGTGGAATTGATCAAAGCTTGAGTCTCTGTAAATGTGCATGCTAATAATTATGCTAGTGATTGTTAAGTAAGCATGCAGAATGCCTTACATTTGGATATTTGACATATGATATATGCCTGGTTGCATTGCTTATTTGTGAGTGGCACTGACCCATGAGTCAGAAATTGGCACGAGTCGTGTGGTATTGGCTTAAGAGTCAAGAACAACATTGATGTGTTCAAATCGAGCCAAAATGATTAGATCTAATCAACATAAGCATTGAATGAATCATCATGAGCATTAATGATTGACCAACCTCAAGTTCGATGAAAACGAAAAGCCCTTGTCCAGTCTAAATGCTAGCTACTAAGAGACTGTGCCAAAAGGCTCAGGTGACTTCAACGTCACATGGGTATGGGTGCTGAGCCAAAGCTTGTGACTCACTCATCAATCACCTATCTGATTAGGGTGCGGAGCCCAAAGTGTGACTCACTCATCTGATTAGGGCTACAAACCCCAGTATGATTACCAAAATCATAAAGTGTTATTCACTCATTTGATTAGGGTGCAGAACCCAAGTCCGTGACTTAATTGTCACTTATTTGAGTCACTTATTTTAGATGGATACATTGGCCATCTATTCTCAATATGACTTGATAATCATCCAAACAAAGGGCAGGGCCCATAAGTCATCTATACAAAAGGCAGGGCCCATAAATCATCAATACAAAGGGCAGGGCCCATAAGTCATCTGTACAAATGGCAGGGCTCGCAATAATTATTTGGACTTATTTGTATGCATGAATAGGGCTATTACGACTTAGTAACATGTTATTACCTGTTCATGATCATATTGAGTTTTCTTGCTGAGCTTCGGCTCATCGGTGCTATGTGGTGCAGGTAAAGGCAAAAGAAAGTTGGACAATCCTTGAGTTGGAGAGCTGAGGTGACTATGTGTACATATGTCGCTCCTCGACCGCCATAACCGAGGGTTTAAAGAGGCACTAGGGTTAAACCCTGACGTTTTAGTGAAATTTTGTATCTTAACCAAAAATTTTAACCCTAAACCATTAATCATACTTAGTTACACGATTATGGCCTAATGACTCGATTAACGAGTTTAACACTATTTAAAATGCGCACTATAACGGTCCCTGGGTAGTAGGGCGTTACAAACTTTGTATCAGAGCGAGCCAAGGTTAAGGGTTCCTGAAGACATGCTAGGAATGTACACTCGTCATTAAAGATAGCTTCACTTAGGGTATGGTAACCATTTTTGTAGTTATGTGGTTAACTGCTTAAATAGAATGTAAATGCTTTACCTGCATATTGTATTAGGGAGCATGAGATTTTGATAGAACCTGGCTCTTGACTACAGATTTGATTATATGATTACATGCTCCGTGAATATATATGAATGTGACATTTGCATGCTGGAGTTGGAGGCATGGTATGAATGTTGGAAGAGCAGGAATTATGATTGATGTATGAATGCCATGGCATGATTTTAGCATTACGGTGGTTTGTGAATGTAGTGTGGTATGATTGTTCCCGTGGGGAAAGCTATTGATATGCTCATCATGTTTAATGGGTCAAGTTATTGACAGTAGATTAAATCAGCAGGTATGTATCCAAGGCAAATAATGAGAACTGGTGGTGGTTATATTGAGGCTGGGAATTACAGCCAAGGTTTGAATTCTTAACCTGGCCCTCTGAATTTCCAGCAGGTGTTTACAGATGTGCAATTAAGATTGTAGAGGCAAGAGGAAGAGATTAGGTGTTTGAAACTACAGCAGAATCTGTGTAATGACCCATACTCCAGACTTTTGGACCATTAATGAAACTATACATACGAAACCTTAATAGAACTTACATTTGCGAAAATACCATAATTTATTAGAAACTTGTAGAAACAAAGGTTACTTTCATAAAATAAGTAGGATATGGGTACCCATTGTCTTTAAAACAAAAATAACTTAAAGTAAAAAGAGTTACATAGAAAATGCGGAAAATACATTTAAAACCATAAAAACATAAACAAGACTACATCCTCGAATCGAATAACACTCAGCTCCTTGACTCCATTCACCATCGATACACATCCTCTAAGCGTCACGAATCTTACCGCCTCTAAAGCTATTTTCCTGCACATAAAACAGAAAGGAATGAGCCTAATGCCCAGCAAGGAAAATCTAACACATAGTCATAAACATAAATTTCATAATAAACGTAAAGACATATCATAACACTTAATACATACACTTATTATAATGGCCATTATTACTTGGGGTCCCATAGACTAAACAAGCTTATGCCCATGAGATGAGTGGGGTCCTACTAGTTAAGTAGGCATATGCCCAAAATCTTTTTGGGGTCTTGTTAGTCAAATAGGGCATAAGCCCAAGCCTACAAACATACACATTCATAACATATTCATAACATATCATATTTCATAACATAAGATAACATAAGCAATACACATATAGGTTCTATCCTATTTTCCTTACCAAAGCTACCGGGATATGTGGACTGAGTTGGGACTTTTTGGAACACTCCTAAAACCATAATGAACAAGAGTGAGTCTAAAGAAGGAAAAGAGATGAAATGAAAGGGATGGAAAGACTAAACCTTTGAAAAAACATGCTTACCGAAACTTATGTGCTCAAGAGCTTAGATTTCCTAACCAAAATAAGAATGAGGTTAGGAAACTGAGTAGAAGGCTATGAGAAAGAAAATAACATAAAACAATGAGCTAGAGTTTTGGTTTACCTTAAAGACCAATCTACACCACAACCGAAATACTATAGAATCTCACTTCCCAAAGTGTTTGATAAGCTTATGATGTTTAAGCTTTATGATTTCCCCAACCCAGGTGTTTAACTCTCACACTCTCCTAGCACTTGCAACTTCTGAACTTAGAGTAAAAGGTGAATAATGGCTGGGTACTAGGTCCTATTTATAGAGTTTGGGAATGAAAGTATCTTGATTTTACTTGAATAAAAATAATGGCTTTTTAGGTGAAAATCATTTGAATAATCGTTCAGCAGAGGCTGAAGACTCATTCAAAAGATGCTGGACTTATGAAGGAGTTTGAATGGCTGAAAGGAAAAGAATTCAAAAGTGTTTGAAAACATGATGGTGGAGGCGATATATCGCCCCCTGTAGGCGATATATCGCCTGGACCACTGTTCCCGAGGCGACCGTGCATCGATTCATGTTTTCCGTATCTACGTGCTGCGATATATCGCTTCCTATAGCTGCGATATATCGGCATACGCTGAATATTTAAACACGAAATTACACAATTTTAGCTAAGTTTGAATGGGGTAAACAGCCTTGACTAAGCCCTCAACGTATTCAAAGCTGCTGACTGACCCTATAACATTCAAACTTTACTCTTTATTAAATTTAATCCTAAAAAATACTTAATCCTTAATCACCATTCATAACATGTGCTTAAAATCCTATTGGTTGATATCTAAACCTTATAGTATAATAAATATAATCCTTAATATCAGTCACATTAATCAAACCTTAGGTTAACTTAATATTCTTAAACTATAGATTAAACTTAGAAAATCTATAAGTACTACTATGAGTGTCCAAATAATTCCCGGTCTGAACCAAAAATCCACAGTTACAAAGATAATGCTATAAATACTATCATACTATTATCTATCTTAGCTAAGTAAAGTTCTTGGACTCTACAATCTGTCAGGGACCTCCTCTTCTTTTGTTATGCCAGGAGTGGCACCAGTATTGGCTTAGCCTAGGGTTGAGAACAGGTGGGAATTTCTTTGTAAAAGATTCCAAGAGTATTTTTCTAAAATCATTGAGGGAGGTCTAGATCCATTCAGAGGTGAGCAATGAATGAGCATGATCAGTTCCATTCTTGATGGTATGGGGGTGGTAGGTCATGATAGGGTGATCTGTGCTACATTTGTATTGCGGGATGATGTCTGGACATGGTGGGAAGTAGTATCCCAGACACGAGACACAATTGTGATGGACTGGAAAGAATTGAGACAGTTATTTAATGAAAGATATTACTGTGACGCAGTCAATAAAGGTAAGATGAATGAGTTTCTGAACCTTGTTCAGTGAAATGCAGCAGTAATCGAGTATGTTAACAGATTCGATGGGTTGTCCAAGTTTCCTTTTGATATGGTACCGACAGATGTAGCTTGGAAGGAAAGGTTTATACACAGATTGACTCCCATAGTATCTCAGGGCATCAGATTCGCCCTAGTGCATGAAATCTCTACTTACACTTAGGTGGTAGGGAAGGCTCTTGTTGTTGAGAGCACAGGAAATCAGATTGAAAAGGAGAATTCGGGAGAGCACGAAGCTCAAGCAATGACACCTCCATTTATTGGATTGAGCAAGAATAAGAATTGGAAAGTCTAACCAGAATGCACTCGCTGTAAGAGGCATCATCTGGGAGAATGCCGAGCAAAGGCATGTTTCTTATGTGGAAAGGTTGGGCATTTCAAGAAGGAATGCCCAAGGTGAAGGAATGATGAGCCAAAGCAGGTGGACAGCTCAACTATAGTTCGAGTGTTCATTCTGATGCAGTCAGAGACTGAGACTGTGCTGGTTCCTCAAGGGTGGCAGGTTAGATTTCTAGTTTTGATTTTTGTATTATACTGACTAGTTCTGGTGCCATGTTGTTATTTTCTTGTTGTATCTACAGAGGCGTAGATTTGTTATGCAGATTGCATGGTTATGTTGTGATGAAAATGTGATACTTTATTGGTAATTTTAATGGATCAGTTATATTATTGTGGAGAAGACTCATCAGTTGATTTGATAAAGTTGGATATGACAGACTTCAGTATGATCCTAGATATAAATTGGTTAACCAAGTGCGAGGCAATGTTAGATTGCAAGGAAAGGATAGTAATTCGTGGGTTTGAGAGTGGATAACCCTTGTGGTGGTTGGCACTGTGCATGGATTTTGTATGTTTATGACATCTGTATTTAGAGTAAGAGATCTATTGTAGGAGGATGCATAGAACTCCTAGGTAGTGTGGTGGATACCACTTAGGTTGTGCCAGTGGGATCAGGATAGACTGGATTAGTCTGTAAGTTTCTGGATATGTTTCCAAGGGATTTATCAGGATTACATTTACACAAAGAGATAAATGGTGATTGGATTGGTGTCTGGGACGGAATCAAGTCTAGGGCACTATATTGAACAACTTCAGCAGAGCTGTAAGAACTAAAGGCTTGGTTATTGACTAAAATAGTATTCTGCAAGGTGGATCTTTGATCTGGTTATTACTAGCTAAAGATCAGGGAAAAGGGTATGCAGAAGACTGCCTTCTATATTAGATAAGGGCACTAAGAGAGCTGAGGAGTTTTGACGAATTAGATGAACAAAGTATTCAAGGATTATCTGAATTGGATTAGTGATCATTCTAATAAATAGTATTGTGGTATATTCTTGGTAGGAAACTTGCAAAGGTCAAAGAACACTTCAGAGGGCAGGAGTTTCCTTGGACGAGCAAGATATTATATGTATTTTGTGGAAGAGTTTTGAGTCTTCTTACAAATCAGAACCAGTTGAACGGTATTATGACACCTCATTGTTAGGAAAAGGTGATTGCCCAAGCATCATGTTAGTTGAAGGATATGACTAGAACTAGAGCACAGCTACCGGTGGGCCAGTTAGCCAATGTTATGTTTGATTTATTCTTTTTGAGAGGATCAAAGGAAAACTGTTAAATGAACCCATAGATGGGAAGAATTTAGGGGAAAGTGTTAGCTGGATTAGCTAAGGATTATGCAGTGTCAGGTATGAGTTTAGTGTGGTATAAGGGATCGAACTTGGAATTTGATGGACACTGGATTAAACAAGGAATTCTGGACAAATCTCATACTACCTCTTATTCTCTTCATTTAGGCATTATGAGAGATGTGTTAAGATTTGAAAGCTTTATAGTGGTGGCTTGGGATGGAGAGGGACATACTTGAATACGTGACAAAGTTTTTAACCTGTTAGCAGGTCAAATCAAAGTAATAGAAACGAGTAAGGTCATTGCAGCCTTTGAGTATTTCATAGTGGAAGTAAGAAAACATTGCGATAGGTTTCGCAGTAGGGCTACCCAAGATAGTGGGACAACGTGATTTGACTTTGGTCATTGTGGACCAGTATTTAAGTAAGCTCACTTCTACCAGTGAGGATTACTTATACAGTTGATCAATTTACAAACCTCTATGTGAGAGAGGTAGTATGCCTTCATGGAATTCGAGGTCTATCTTATCATATGAAGACTCTGTTATTACTTCAATGTTTTCGGAAAGGTTGTAGAAGGCGATGGGTATAAAGTTGGAATTTAGTACAGTTTATTACCGTTAGACTGATGATAAGTCAGAAAGAGAGTTATCTAGTTATTGGAAGAGTACCTTATGAGATAGGTGTGATGTTATATCTGGATTGTGAGGTAGTTTAAAAGAGAATTGAGGTTATTGGAAAGGTTAGAGCTTGGATGCTCGCTTATCAGAATAGACAGAAGAGTAATGTTGATTTAAAATGGAGAAATATGGAGTTCCAAGTGGAAGACTGTATCTTCCTTAGAGTATCACTATTGAAAAGGGTGAGGAGATAAAGGCAGGTTGAGCCCTAGATTAGTATGACCGTTTGAAATCCTTGATAGGACCGATCAGATTGCCTATGGATTAGCTTTATCTTTGGCACTGTCAGCAGTATACAGTGTATTTCATATTTCCATGTTAAGGAATTATGTGATAGACGAGACTCATGTGTCGAGTCATGAGAATCTGGAGATTGAGGGTAAGATATCCTATGAGGAATAGCCAGTTCAGATATGAGACAGAAAGAACAAAGTTCTGAGAAGCAAAGTTATACCTTTTAATTAAGGCATGATACAAAACTGGTAAGGTCACGAGAGCGACCTAGGAACTTGAATCAGATATGGGAATTTATATTACGGGATGTTCAGATAAATTTCGATGACGAAATTTCTGTAAGGAGGGGATAGTTGTAATGACCCAAATTTCCTAATAAGGCTTAGGGCCTTGATTAGGAGGCTGGGCAGGCAATAATTGATTTATTATGCAAATAAATTATTATATGCATGTTTAGGTGTATTAAATATGCATGTGAAGCCATTTTTGATTAATTGGGTCATTTTCATAATTTGGCCCGTTGTGGGTATATTTGGCATATATGTGGCATGTGTGTGGTGCTTCATTATTATTTGGTTATGCTAGGGTTACTCGGCATGAGACGATCCTAGGAGGCAAGCTAGTGGGAAAGTTACAACAAGATTCATACTTGACTCGGAGTGAGTCAAGAGGTATTTTGGGTATTTACTAGATTACCAGGATATTGGGTAATGGGAATAAGTATTAGAATATAAATTGGGAGTTAGTGAGACCGGGGGGAAATTTTGGGAATTCTGACTATTTTACCCCCAGGGGCATTTTCGGGAACCCGAGCATTAGGATTTGCTTGAGGTTACTTAATCTTGAAGTAATCTGTCAAACACATAAAAAGAACGTTCAGAACGTTCTCTCTTCCTCTCGTTCCCTTTTCGTCACCCGATCACATTTTCGAAGGAAACTTGAGTTTTAGAACTCAGATTCAAGCAAGGATCGAGGCATACCGATTCTAGGGAAGATTAGAATCTTATTAGCAGGAGGATTTAGTGAGAAGCGACATGTTCAGAGGCAATCAAAGTTTTAAGTTCTTAATTTTTAAAGTTTTTAAGCTTTGATTGGATTTGATGTTTTGATGAGTTTAGTATTGTTTAAAATGCACACCGTAACGTTCCCTGGATAGTAGGGCATTACACTGACACTCTGAACATAGTACCAGTTGAATACTTAGTAAACCCAAGTGTTACTGAGTAGGAAGCAATGCCAATTACTGTAACTCACACTTGAATGACAACCATCATCACGTACCTCGAGCAAGGGACCTTACTAGATAACTGCAATGATACCAAGAGGATTATGAGACAGGCTGCTCGGTATGTCATGATGGAGGGGGTGTTATATAGATTAGGGTACTCTATGCCACTACTCAGGGGTGTGACGCCCGACTAGTCGAAAAACCTGTTAGCCGAAGTACACGAGGGATTTTGTGGAGATCACACTGGGGGGCAAAGTCTCTCTAAAAAGATTTTGCGACAAGGACTTTTCTTGCCTACAATGAACAAGGACTCCATGGAATATGTGAAGAAATGTGATAAGTGTTAGAGATTTTCTAAGATACCCAGAGCATCTCAAAATATTTTAAATCAAATGCAAAGTCCCTAGCCCATTGTACCATGGGGAATTGATCTGATCGGGAAGCTACCTAAAGGAAAAGGAGGAGTGCAATTCGTAGTAGTTGTTGTGGATTATTCCACTAAGTGGATTGAAGCTGAACCATTAGCCACAATCACGTCAAAGAAAGCGTTAGATTTTGTGGTGAAAAATCATATGTCGCTATGGCCTGCCAAAAAAGATAGTGTTTGATAATGTTACACAGTTTGATAGTAATCTATTTACTTATTTTTGTGCTAGGCATGGCATCATGAAGAGCTTCTCCTCGGTGGCTCACCCACATGCAAATGGGCAGGTAGAAGCGGTAAACAAAACGTTGAAAGACACCCTAAAGAAGCGGCTTGAACAAGCTAAAGGATGTTGGGGGAAAGAATTACCAGAAGTTCTCCGGTCGTACAAAACCACTACTCGGACAACAACTATCCATACTCCTTTTTCCTTGGCATATGGCTATGAAGCTATGATACTAGTCGAGATCGACCCCCCGTCCCATCGAAGAAGCACTTACGACTAGAACGAGAACAATCAATTATTGGCTAAATCTTTGGATTTTATTGAAGAAAAGCAAGAAAAGGCAAGCATGTGAGTTGCTGCTCATCAACAAAA
The DNA here is from genome assembly GCF_963169125.1 of Humulus lupulus. Taxonomy (NCBI): domain Eukaryota; kingdom Viridiplantae; phylum Streptophyta; class Magnoliopsida; order Rosales; family Cannabaceae; genus Humulus; species Humulus lupulus. The sequence goes on along the minus strand of NC_084794.1, from coordinate 57,777,846 downwards.
GGTGGTCTGCTATTTCAATTCCAGAGTTCAAGATCAGAAGTTCCAGGTTGGAGATTTGGTTCTTAGAAGAGTGTTCATCAAAGACTTAGGAGCTAGAGTGCTCGGACCAAATTGGGAAGGACCGTATCGATTGAGCAAGTCTTACCGCTAGGCACTTAAAAGCTTTCTAGGCTAAATGGTGAGTAGATTAAAAACAATTGCAATGGCGAGCACCTTAGGAAATATTATCAATAAATACCACTTACACAGTGGTAGCTTAGATTAAAGTGTTTTACTTGTTATTTAAGTATGTTTATGATCTGGTTATTTGCTGACTAGTCATTTATTTTTAAGCAATTTTTGTTTGTTTAAGACTCATTGTTAGACACGTTTTGTCCTTTCCAAATTTATGAATAATAAAACAGATTACGCACAGCGTGGTTAATTCTTGCTACAAATATGCATATGTGTTAATTTTTCGAACAGTGTTCAACTGATTAGTAAAATTGGGCAGTGTTCAACTACTTGGTGTGTTCAAGCAGTGTTCAACTTCTTGAATATTTTCTTTATATTCGATGTGTTTCACGAGTAGTAATTGCTTGAACAGATTCGGTCAAGTAGCAAGTGACCAAGGATCTTACAACCCTCGATCACTTGGGGGGCTCATGGGGTATACTGGTAAATAATTAAACACAAGCAATGAGAGCACGAATTAATATATTTGCTTTAAGGCTGACTTGTAAATTTTTGAAGTCAAAAGGGCCATTGAGCTAACTTATTTATCAAATCTTAAGTAACTTGGCATCTTTCAAAATTCCACCAATTTAAAAGCAAATATTCTTGTGAAATAAAACATTATGCTCATAAAATGTTAGAGCAATAAGAGTGTGAGAAAGTATAATTACCAGGGACTTATGAAATATCTATAATTTCTAAGTTAGAAAACTAAGTACTCATGCAAAAAATTCATTGAATAGATCAAAGAGACTTTACTATTCACAAAAGACTTGGGATGTTTTATGAAAAGTCAAGTAAATTGTCAAGCAGCTCGGTCGTAAAAGCAAAATATAATAACTACTGAGCAGTAATTGTCTTCACAAAAGTATGAGAAAAAGAAATAAACAAAGTTTTCACTAGTCAAGTAGAGCATGCTCTCTGGTTGGCCCAAAATGCTCACTTTTCCGATAGACTTTTGCCTGGTTGGTCAACACCGTCCTCAACATCAGGGACATCCTCTGGTCTAAATGATAGAGCAGGAGAAGGAGGCACAACACCAGCTGGATTAGCGGCCTCCTCGGCGGCCTTGGCCTCACATTTGGCAAGCTCTTCCGCCCTTACCTCTTCTGAGAGAAAGTTGAGGTTGAGAGTCTTGTTTAGCTTCTTTGTCTTGTTTCAACTCTCCATTCTCAGGAGTCATTTTCTCTAGCTAGTCAACCAACATCTTATTGGTTTGGATCTATTTTTTATTTTCATCAGCCAACTCCCTTAGAGATCTGTCTTGCTCGACAATTGTCTTCTCTGCCTGCTCAGCTTGTAATTGAAGATCCTCCTCAGATTTAGTCAAAGTTTCAATCTTAGCTTGGGCTTCCCCCAATTGATCATTCAAGACCTTGATCAACTATTTATAGTCGACTGCTCGGTGTTCGGCATGACTAACAGTGATAAGTCATTGGAATATATAACCAGAAAATATTCAAGTAAGAGTGATCAATGAGAAAGTAAATGTTTCTGATAAGATGCTTACACTCATAATTTGAGCAAGGCCTTTTTGGAGGAAAACTTTGATGCTTTTTTGGGGTAGAGTCTTAAAGGTCTGAGTTGTAGTTGCATGGTGAAAAGTATTGTCTAATAACTCTTTCATTCACCAATGACTCGAAGAGGCTCACTTAAGCAAGTTGACCGAGTGGTTTGCAAACTAGCACAAAAGGGAATTGATGGAGGAGCCAAGCATGGGATAATGACTGACTGGTCAGATGGTTTCCCCTAGCTATGTGGTGTAGTCTTTATAACCTTGCTCGAAGGAATTGAGTTGCTACCTTCACCAATTTTCCTCTTTTGGGCAGAGAAGGTGTTGAATTGCTTGAACATGGTAGGATCTGTATAAAAGAAAAGCAAAAATTGGGTTAGTAGCAACAATAAATGATCGTAGGTGAAAAAAAATATTCTACAGATTCATCACAAAATCTAATTATGGTTACTATCACCAAAACCTGAGTTCAGAATTTCATTAAAAATCTCATCCTCATCCATCGACAATGAGTTGTCTTCTCTAAAGAGCTCGATACTTTTTCCCTTGCCAGGCCTGACGAGGAAGGCGGGTCGGTGAGAATTTTAAAAATGAGGCTCTCTAATAATGGGACCACCTGATGGGCGTGGATGAGGGGATGGTATAGGAGAAAACTAGTCGGTCACTACTTCAGTATCGGCATTAGACTGATCAGTCGTGTCAGTTTCATTAGTCGTATTGCCCACATCAATATCTTGGTTGTTCGGTAACAATCCCACTAGTCGGAGATTCTCCAAGGAGACCAACTGTCCAACGTTATTTTCCTCAAAGGGCATGTTGGCAAGTTCTTCCGCTCGAGCATGCATTTCCCTTGTTGGAAGAGGTTGGTCAAAAGGGCCAGCATGCGTAAAAGCCAGGCTGTTGGATTTAATGTCTATAGTAAGGAAGTATTATGTATAATATTTCCCAGGGTTCGATTTATGGACTATACAATGAAGGTACTAAACCCTTTTTTTCCTATGAAAGAGGTGGAAAAAACCTGTATTCTTATGGCTGAGGTTAGTCCTAAAATTGAATAAATAGTGAACCTCGTGAAGAATAGACGGTTTCCAGCCTTGGAAGTGGTAGAGAATGTATAGAGCAGACAAGGCTTGTACCCCATTTGGAGCAATCTGGAAGGGAGACACATTGAAGTAATCTGCAATTGATGTAAAGAAGGGATGCAAGGGGATTGTGGCTCCTGCATAAATGTGATACTTAGACCAGGCACAATAGGCTCCACAAAGATTATTGGCTCTTTAGTTTGGGTGTGGGCATGTCACATTCACTCCTTCGAGACCCAAGGACTCAATTTTCTTATCAAACATTTTGGAATGTAGCTTTGAAGCCTTAGCCACAAACGGGGAAGGCACATGATCTTCTTCTTTCCTCAACTTAAGTGTTGCAATTTGTTGGATTTTTGTGGCGAATGTCTAGGTATCCTTTCTCTTGGGTTTTCCAGTTATTCGAGCTTGGTGAGCAGGATTTGAAGAAGCTTCAGTCTCGGCTTCTCCTAATAAATTTTCTCCCACACAGGGTACTTGGTCTACCATCTTTTGTGTTGCTCTGCGAGCAACTTGTGGATTTTATTCTTGAGGGAGTTGATTAGACTTCTTCTCCCTCATTGATTGGTGCTGGTGTTGTTGCTTAAGGAACTAATCTTCGTGAAGAAAATATAAAGCTGACCACGGAATGATTTTCTTGAGACGACAAAGACAGTCTTCAAGAGTTCGTTTGCTGGGGGATTTGGAAGAAGAATCACTGCTCGAAAGAGTATCCCTTGAAGCGAGAATTAAGGAATCTGAGTTTGTCTGGTTGTCACCTCCCCTGTAGTCGAAGCGATTCATCTACAAAAAATAAGGGGAGGTGAGTAAACCAAACATGAAGTGAATGAAAAACAAAAAATATTCACTACATAGTAAAAAAATTTCTTTGAGAAGAGAAATCAACTTACCCCAGAAAAACACATTTTTTGGAAAACATATGTAATTTTGAGAGATTCACAGAAAAGACAAGCAAATTGTTTCGAATGTTGAGTGGTGTTCAGGGGTATAAGGCCTAAAGTGTGTCCAAACGTTTGGCTGTGCGGTGCCCAAGCGGCTAGGAGCATGTCCGAGGAGCTTGGGACATGTCCGAGGTACTGGGGTGTATCTAAGGTGTTGGAGCGTGTCCGAGGAGCTGGACCTTGTCCGAGGCACTGGGGCGTGTCCGAGGAGTTGGCATGTTTGAGATGCTAGGGCGTGTCCGAGGAAATGGGAGCATGTCCGAGGAGCTGGGGCATGTCCGAGGTGCTAGGCATGTCCGAGGATCTGGGCGTGTCTGAGGAGTTGGCGTGTCCGAGGTGCTGGGCATGTCTGAGGTGGTGTTCGTGTCTGAGGTGGTCGGCGTATCCAAGGAGTTGCGCGTGTTCGAAGAGAAAGGAGGCATGTCTGAGCAACTGGGAGGCGCACCAAAGGGCCAAACAAAGGAATCTGATCAGCTAGGTATGGCAAAAGAAACAAGTTTGATGGGCTAAAGGTTATGGGGCATAGCGTGATGTATAAACATATTTTCTTAATCTTGGACTATGCAAACACGATCAAAAATTTGGATTCTAAGAGTTCAACAAGTCCCAAGAAAATATCATACGCTCTTCTTAAACCCATGAACCCGAAACTACAATGTGGAATGGGAAATCATTTTTCATTCAAAATTTCATGAAATTGAAGGAAAATTTGACTAACCCAAAGCCTAAACTACACTATATCAGCCACAAAATCTCTATTCTACAAAGATTTATCACAAAAAATCCAAGAATGTATTCCAAAAGGTTTTTCGGCATGTGTATGTTCTAACAAGTTCTTATGTAGATTTTTGAAGTTTAAAAAGTTTAAAAAGCTTAAAAATGAAGATGAGGAAGGAGAAACTTACCCAAATATATTGAAGAGCATTTGATTTATTGAAAGAGCTTGGATTTGCTTGGAGAAATTGAAGCGCCTTGGAATTTTGTGGAGGTTTTGGCCAAAAGAAAGGAAGAGTTTTGTTGATGATGAACTTTTTGCTTATGAAGTAGTGGGCATCTACGGGTCTATTTAAATGGGAGAGAGGAAAACTCACACTTACCCTGAAAGCTCTTGGTATTCTCTCTCCCATGATTGAAACGGTTAACTACCATTTTCGTTGGTTGAAAATTTTTAATTATACCTTTAATTGCAAAAGGCAAGAGAATGCCAAAGGTCATTTTTGGAATTTTAGGACACAGTAATTATTAAATTTACTGCGAAACCTTACGAGGAGTAAGAAGAAAAGTTTATCAAATGAGAAAATCAAAAAATAAACTTGGGGGCAAATGTTCTCCCCAAATATTTTTTTCAATGATGTGGCAATCGGATAGACAAGTGGCAATGCATGGTTAGTAAATAACACATTTATAGTCAATAAATGTGTTGATTAAAGAAGTGAAACGGTTGGGAGTTGAGGTGTGATATTACTGGTCAGGAAATAGATTTACCCAGTCAGGAAGTGATTTGCCCGACTAGTAATGTGCCTTGACCGACCAGTAATATGCCTTGACCGACCAGTAATGTGCCTTGGCCGACCAATAAGGTGTCTTGGCTGACCAATAAGGTGTCTTGGCCGACCAGTAATGTCCCTTGGCCGACTAGTGAGATGCCTTGGCCGACCAGTCACTTCGGGGAACGGAATTGGTCGACTGGAAGGATCAGAATCTCAGGACTTAACTGTCCAGTGACTCTTCAGTGAAGCCTCAGTAACAACTTCAACCCGAATCACTCGTAACTGCCGCGAGAATCTCCCAGATATCCCGAAGTAATAGCAATATTATTGTAATTTGAATTTTTTTTATTATTTTATTAATTAAAGTTGGTTGAAACTACCAAAGACCCCATCAAAACGAGATATTTCTCATGTATGATCATGAGCCTATAAATAAACGCTCATGGCATCATTAGGGGGGATCATATTTTTGGAGTTTGAAAAACTCTCTAGTTTGGAGCTTTTGGGACCATCATTTTGGGGCATTTTCTAAGAGTTTTGAGAGAGAAACACTGTATTTTTCTACTTACACTTGAGAAACTCAATTGACTCAGGCTCATCTCATCTTAAGTGTAGGTTACATATATGTAGTACACCAAATTTTTTTTTAGTTTATTAAAATCTTTGGTGTTTTATTTTATTTAAGTGTTAAGTGCGGTGAATTGTTTTATTTAAATGTTGTTTATTTTATTTAGTTGTTGTTTGTTTTATTTAATTGTTTGTTATTTTATTTAATTGTTAGTATTGTTTGGTATAGTCTTTTTGAATTTAAATTTGTTAATTTTTTGTTTGATTATTTATTTTTAATATGTGAAAAATTGTGTAACTTGTTTATTTTACTATTAGTGTTACATTTTAAATAAGTGTGACAATTGATGTGATTAAAATATGTTATTTTTTTTTATTTTAAAGTGTGTGCCGAAATGTGTGTGTGTGTGAATGTGTTTTATTTTTCTTTTATTAATTTATTTAGTTATTGTTCCCATTATAGAAAAGGAAAGGATAGTACGAATCTAGACCTAATGTGAGTCTTGAGCAATTTTCCTTTTAATTATGAAAAGAAAAGAAAAGAAATATAAGTTGTCATCTTGTAGGAAAAGATGACAAGGTTGATTTTTGATTTGGTTCACATTAGAACAAGGGTTTAGGTGAGGTGTAAGGAGAGGAAATGATGGGATTTAGCTTAAATTATGGGATAGGAATTTTGGCTTCTCACACTCGAGTTCTTTTCTTAAGGTTAGGTCACTAGAGCCTATAAATAGGAGAGTATGGAAGCTTTGGCATCTTTTTGCTTGTGGTTGCCGAAATTAGAGAGAAAAAGAGAGAGAGAAAGAGGCGTGGAAGAGTGAGAAGGAGGAGAATAAAGGAAGAAGAATGAGGAGGTCTTAGGTATGGTTTTTCTTATGGTTCCTTGTTATTTTTTTTTAGATTAAGGTTTATCTTCCCCATCATCTTAAGACTTTTCTTCTATGTTCTTCTTCTTCATGGGTTTCAAAACCCTAGGGTATTCAAGGGTGATTATCACTTCAGTGTTGATCAAGTTGTGTTCTTGATTTTACAATCAAGAGAGGTATTGAATCTCTACCCCTAATGCTATGGTGCTCTCTTGAGTTATTAGATTTGTGGATATTTTTCAATATGTTGATGCATGGGAGATTGATCTAAGCGTGGGTTGGGGTTTATGGTGTTGGTTTGATTTTTTTTGTTGTATGTTCGAAATATGTGTAATGAGATGACTATTGAAATATGATGTTGACGATATTCTATTATTTTATGTATGTATGTTTCGGCTTATGTGGTTTGGGCATATTGGGTTGTTTTATTTTGTGTCACAGTTACATGTTAGAAACATGCTAGGTTTCATGTGTATATAGATGAAGATTTTGTGTAAATTATTGTTGGGTATCCTAGGTGTTTCGGCCTAGGGGTGATTGTTCAAGCATGATAGTTTTCTTATAGGTTTTAAAATCAATTGTTAATCTAGAAACATGATAGGGTGTATATGAGATTATGTATCAATATATTATGGTATGCATGAAAAATAATAGGAATATTTTAGGTTTAATAGAAAAGCATATATGAGGATTTGTGTTATGTTATTCATGCATGTTGTATTATTATTTTGTTATATTGCATTCATGAACTTATTAGAAAAAGAATAAGGTTTTATAAGGTTGTATATGAATATGTGTTAGTTATGTTCTTTGAATTATTTGTATAATAAGAGCATGTTAGGATTTGTGAATTATTGTGTTTATGAAACATGAATGATCTTGTATGAATTTTATGAGGCATGAGGTAAAAGATAAAAATTCATGGTGATTTATGGTTGCTGATTTTGTGATCAAAAGGTGAAAAGATTGATGAAATAAGGATATGTATGCAATGACTATAATGATATGTGGTGTTTGTGAAAATAAAATGGTGCTCTAATTCACAATTAAAATAATGTTTTTGCACAAATAATTACCTACAGATTTTTGTTATATTTTTTTAGAAAATATGAGTTTTAAAAATAAGGATGGTGATTTTTTAAGTAAACACTTTTGGGATTGTTTAATTTTGGAATAATTTAAACATTTTTAATGCTATGGATATTTTGTTGCAAACTCTGAATGATGTAGTTTGAATGTATGATTTTGCAAATATCTATAAATCCAATATGCAATTTTCCTCCCTTATGATTTTCCTTTGATTGCCTTAGAACTTCATCTTGTCGACCAGAGGAAGAGGAGGAAAGGGAAAAGGAAGAGGAAGAGGAAAGTGTGCCTCATCAAGGTCTGAAACTACAGCCACCCCTGACGTTGAAATGCCATATGTTCAACCTGCAGCTCCAGCAGCACCATCTGTGGACCTGGCCGCAGAGGTAGCATGGTTAAGAGAACAGTTGAGACAAAGAGATGAGGAACTAGCACAAGCTAAACAAGCACCGTAAACATCCCAAACACACCGAATACCTCAAGTACCAGTGGCGCAACCTCAGCCGCCAGTACCACCACATGCACCACTACCAGTAACCTATGGGTTCGAACTAGTATATGAACGCTTTAGGAAACAAGCCCAACAAACTTTTGAGGGGAAAGTTGATCCACTGGTGGCGAAAGATTGGTTAAGGTCAGTTGATCATATGGAGTTAGATGACTTCCAAAGGGTTTCCTGCGCAGTTTATCTACTTAAGATGGATGCACGAATTTGGTGGGACGTGACTAAATGGACCCGTGATCCAAATACCATGACTTGGGCGGAGTTTGTCCAGGCATTCAGTAAGAAGTATTACAGTCCAGCTGTGCTAGCAACTAAGATTGACGAATTTATAACTCTGGTACAGGGGAATCTTTCAGTCACTGACTATGCACAGAAGTTCGATCGATTGGCCAAATTTTCCCCTGAAGTGGTGCCAACTGATGCATTGCGAGTCCAGAGGTTTGTAAGGGGACTCAAACTGATGATCGCGAGGGACATTAGGATGACCAGTGCTGAAGTGGTGAGTTATGCAGAGGCACTGGACAGAGCTCTTGAAGCTAAATATTTGGAGGAAAGGATATGGAAGGATAATGCCGCTAGAAGAGAGAACAACTGCAACAAGAGCTTCCACGAGAGCAACAAAAGAAAGGCTAACGAAGGGCAAAATAGTGGGGGTGATAAAAGACCTAGAACTCCGGCCACAAATAACAACATTCACAACTCTCACAACCATAGCAACCGCAGTAACTGCTTCAATGACTAGAACTATGGGAACCAACAAGGCAACCGAGTCGAGCATCATATCTGTCCTAAATGATCGAAGAGACACCCAGGAGAGTGCCAGGCCGGTACCAAAAAATCCTTCAAGTGCGGCCAGGAAGGACACTTGAGAAATAATTTCCCATAATGGAAGGCGAGACAGAATAACAATAACAATCAGGTGCCAGTAAGAGTTTTCGCCTTAACCCAGAATGAAGCGACCAATAGCAACACCATGGTTACAAGTCAGCTCCCTATATCTGGTACAATGTGTAGAGTCTTAATTGATTCTGGAGCGACTCATTCTTATGTTTCCATGAATGTGATTGATAGACTGAATATGCCCTTAAGTTGTTTGAACATAACTTTAGTACATTGTTGCCATCGGGAGATATGATGTTGTCAAATAAGTGGTTACCGTCAACACCTGTAACGGTAGAGGGCAGGGAGTGCCTAGCAGATCTCATAGAACTGAATATACCAGATTATGATGTCATACTTGGCATGGATTGGTTATCCAAACATGGGGCTATGATAGACTGTCGAAAGAAGACCGTAGAGTTCAAGCCAAAGGAAGGAGAGGTATTTTCCTTTAGAGGCGAAGTAGCGGGTTTTCGAACACCCATAATATCTACACTGGAAGCACGAAATATGATTCAACATAGATGTTCGGCGTTCCTTGCCAGTGTGGTGGATAAGTCCAAAGAGTCAGAGTTAAGGCCAGAAAATGTACATATTGTTTGTGAGTTCTCGGAGGCGTTTCCCGAGGAATTACCAGAACTACCCCCGGATAGAGAAATCGAGTTTGTAATCAAACTTGCACTTGAAACTGCACCGATCTCTAAAGCACCCTATCGAATGGCGCCGGCAAACCTAAAGGAACGTAAGAACCAGCTACAGGAGTTGTTGGATAAAGGGTTCATAAAACCTATCCATTCGCCATGGGGAGCACCGGTCCTATTTGTGAAGAAGAAGGATGGAAGCATGAGAATGTGCATTGATTATCGAGAACTCAATAAGGTCACCATTAAGAATAAATATCCTTTGCCTAGGATAGACGACCTTTTCAATCAACTGCAGAGGCAGCGGTATTCTCAAAGATTGATATGCAATCCGGGTACCATCAGTTGAAAGTGAAGGAGGGAGACATTCCGAAAATGGCCTTCAGAACTCGCTATGGGCACTATGAATTCTTAGTGATGTCTTTTGGACTCACCAACGCCCCAGAAGCCTTTATGGCATGATGAATAAGGTATTTAAGGATTTCTTGGACAAGTTTGTAGTAGTGTTCATTGATGATATCCTCATTTACTCGAAGACCAAGGAGGAGCACGAGGAGCATTTGAGATTGACTCTGAACAGATTACGGGAACATCAGTTGTACGCCAAGTTCTCTAAATGCGAGTTTTGGTAGGAACAGGTAACTTTCTTAGGGCACATAGTTTCTAAGAATGGGATAGCAGTAGACCCATCGAAGATCGAGGCCATTAGAGAATGGCCCCAGCCATAGAATGCTTCAGAATTTCAGAGTTTCTTAGGGTGGGCAGGTTATTATAGGAAGTTTTTCGAGGGTTTCTCGAAGATCGCCACCCCATTGACTGACTTAACCCGCAAACATCAGAAGTTTGCGTGGACAGAAAAATGTGAAGAGAGTTTTCAAACCATGAAGAATAAGCTGATTTCCGCGCCTATCCTTTGTGTTCCCACTGAGGGCGGGAAATTTGTGGTGTACTGTTGATGCAAGATGGGAAGGTGGTAGCTTATGCATCTAGACAACTCAAGGATTATGCGCAAAGGTATCCCACTCATGACCTTGAATTGGCAGCAGTAGTGTTCGCACTAAAGATATGGAGACATCACCTATACAGAAACAAGTGTGAGATATACACTGACCACAAAAGTCTGAAATACTTTTTCACACAAAATGAACTGAACATGAGGCAGCGAAGATTGTTGGAATTAGTAAAGGACTACGACTGTGAGATTCTATACCACCTAGGCAAGGCCAACATAGTTGCTGATGCTTTGAGCAGGCGGGGACATGGGAGTGTCTCAGCATTACATACGATAGAGATGCCTCTTCAGAAAGAGATCATAAATGCTGGCATCGAAATTGTGACAGGAAGTTTGGCAAACCTGACATTGCGATCCTCCCTATTAGAACAAATTTGAGATGGACAGAAATTGGAGGAAGCCTTACTGAAACAAGAGGTTTTGGTACAAGAAGGTGGCGGTAGCGATTTCACAATGTCTAATGGTGGATTGCTGAGATACAAGGATAGGATTTGCGTGCCTGACAATGCTAAAATTAAGGAAAGTATTATGAAAGACGCACACACAAAGCCTTATTCCTTGCACCCAGGGTCCACGAAAATGTACCAAGACCTTAAGGCATTATATTGGTGGCATGGAATGAAGAAGGATATTGCTGAGTTTGTTGCTAGATGTTTGACATGCCAGCAAGTCAAAGCGAAAAACCAGAGGCCAGTAGGGTTGCTCCAACCGGTCTACATTCCTGAATGGAAATGGGAGGATATCGCAATAAATTTTGTGGTAAGGATGCCTAGAACCACCAAGTAGCATGACTCAGTGTGGGTTATAGTAGATAGACTCACTAAGTCAGCCCATTTTCTACCAGTCAAGACCACATACTCAGCGGATTAATATGCTGAATTGCATGATAGTGAGATAGTGAGACTTCATGGGGTGCCAAAGTCGATAATTTCTGATCGTGGGTCAGTTTTCACATCAAACTTTTGGAAAGGGCTATAGAGAGCTATGGGATCAAGACTAAAGTTTAGCACTACATTTCATCCTCAGACCGATGGCCAGTCTGAATTGACCATTCAGATATTAGAAGACATGTTGAGGTGCTGTGCTTTGGACTTTTCAGAGTCTTGGAACCGATATCTACCCCTAATGGAGTTCTCATATAATAACAGTTACCAATATACTATTGGGATGGCTCCCTATGAGATGCTTTTGGGCGTAAGTGTAGATCTCCTCTGCACTGGGATGAAGTTGGGGAGAAATAAATTTTAGGCCCTGAAGCAGTTAGGGAAGCCAGTGAGGCGATTGAGAAGATTCTCCAAAGGATGCTTACTGCGCAGAGTAGGCAAAGGAGCTACGCTGACCTCAAGAGAAGGGACATCGAGTTTGTTTTCTTGAAGATCTCGCCAATGAAGGGTGTTATGCATTTTGGAAAGAAAGGGAAGTTAAGCCCTAGATATATTGGTCCATTTGAGATTTTGGACGGAATAGGGCAGGTTGCGTACCATTTGGCACTGCCCCCAGTATTAGCTGAAACACATAACGTCTTTCACATCTTGATGTTGCATAAGTATGTGTCAGACCCCTCTCATGTGTTGAGTTACGAGCCGTTACTGCTGAAGCAGGACCTGAGTTATGATGAACAACCTGAGCGCATTATTGAAAAGGGAATCAAGGAATTGAGATCCAAAAGGATTCCACTAGTTAAGGTCCTGTAGAAGAATAGTACGGAACGAGAAGCAACATGGGAGCAGGAGGAAGACATGATAGAAAGATACCCTCAATTATTTGGTAAGAAAGAATTTCAGGACAAAATTCCTTTTAAGGAGGGTATATTGTAGTGGTGAATTGTTTTATTTAAATGTTTTTTATTTTATTTAGTTGTTGTTTGTTTTATTTAATTGTTTGTCATTTTATTTAATTGTTTGTTATTTTATTTAATTGTTAGAATTGTTTGGTATAATATGTGAATAATGGTGTAACTTGTTTATTTTACTATTAGTGTTACATTTTAAATAAGTGTGACAATTGATGTGATTAAAATATGTTATTTTTTTTATTTTAAGTGTGTGTCGATATGTGTGTCTGTGTGTATGTGAATGTGTTTTATTTTTCTTTTATTAATTTATTTAGTTATTGTTCCCATTATAGAAAAGGAAAGGGTAGTATGAATCTAGACCTAATGTGAGTCTTGAGCATTTTTCCTTTTAATTATAAAAAGAAAAGAAATATAAGTTGAGGCGTAAGGGTTTAGGTGAGGCGTAAGGAGAGGAAATGATGGGATTTAACTTAAATTAAGGGATAGGAATTTTGGCTTTTCACACTTGAGTCCTTTTCTTAAGGTTAGGTCACTAGAGGCTATAAATAGGAGAGTATGGAAGCCTTGGCATCCTTTTGCTTGTGGCTGCCGAAATTAGAGAGAAGAAGAGAGAGAGAGAGAGAGGTGTGGGAGAGAGAGAAGGATGAGAAGAATGGAAGAAGAAGGAGGAGGTCTTAGGTATGGTTTTTCTTATGGTTCCTTTTTTTCTTTTTAGATGAAGGTTTATCTTCCCCATCATCTTAAGACTTTTCTTCTATGTTCTTCTTCATGGGTTTCAAAACCCTAGGGTATTCAAGAGTGATTATCTCTTGGGTGTTGATCAAGTTGTGTTCTTAATTTTACAATCAAGAGAGGTATTGAATCTCCACCCCTAATACTATGGTGTTCTGTTATTAGATTTTTGGATATTTTTCAATATGTTGTATGTTCATAATTTGTGTAATGAGATGATTATTGAAATATGATGTTGATGATATTCTATGATTTTATGTATGTATGTTTCGGCCTATAGGTTTGGGCATATTGGATTGTTTTATTTTGTGTCACATTTACATGTTAGAAACATGCTAGGTTTCATGTGTATATAGATGAAGATTTTGTGTAAATTATTGTTGGGTATCCTAGGTGTTTCGGCCTAGGGGTGATTGTTCAAGCATGATTGTTTTCTTATAGGTTTTAAAATAAATTGTTAATCTAGAACCATGATAGGGTGTATATGAGATTAGTGTAACGCCCAGGATAGCCAAGACCGCTACACTGTGTACTTAGAAGGTGCAGGACTTGTTAATCAAGTCATTTAGTTAAAAACTTGTCACTAACCATGAAAGTTGTAGGGTCAAAAAGGTTTTGGCCTCAAAAGTTACACTTTATATAATTTAACAGTTTTGTACATGGGATCCCAAAAAGAAACAGTGTTTTAAAGTTGGTTTATAGAATTTCCAAAATACAGACAACTATCAGCCATACTAAGGCAAAATAGATTTTTCTGGTTCTCACGTTCCTGCCTTTCCTCCAACCGTGGGGGCTGAACAGCCGGTCATGTTTATTCAGCTCACAGAGCTCTCCAATTCAGAGCTGGTCGAGCTTGCCCTTGCCTTTTCCTGCTCCACGTAGCACCTGTGAGCCAAGGCCCAGCAAGAAAACTTAATATGCAACACAAACAACAATAACAGACAATCAATATGATCAAACACTTAATACTCCACATTAACCACCCAGCACTTATACATAACCAATGATGCAACTAATCACAATTAACAATTGGGTCACATAATAGTCAGGGCTGACAACTTAGGCCCACCCTCTGTTTACCCCACTGACTCCGGGCCGCTTAAACCGAGCTCCGTGCACAATAAGCTGTCCTCGGCTACCAGTGGCCGAGCCGCCCCCTGTGTGCTAGTGTAACCCTCGGCACTCTTAAGCTGTTGGTTCACTGTTTACATGGCATAATACCAACCTTTCATGCATACATATTAGGGAACCCTTAGTCCCATTACAAGTACACAACCGGGTGCAGTTTTCTTGCCTTTAATTTCTGCGTTCACTGATTTTGAGCGACGTTCCTCGATTACGATCTGTTCCCGAGCCCTAGCTTTAACACCTAGTCACAACCAAGGTTTGGGATTCCATTAAAATTCAAATAAAGGTTTCCGGGTACACTACTAGCTTCCAGGACATCGAATTCCGCCAAGCACGGTGGTGAAATCAATCCCGAGCACCCTAGGCTAGATTCCCGCATTTAAAATCCCCAAATGTTCAAGAATGTACCTAAGGGCTGCGGCCCTTGAAACCTAGCCGTGGCCCACCCCTAAAACAGAGCCCAAGGCCCTCAGCAAGCAGACACACGCCGCAACCCTGCCCAAGCGCACCGCGGTACTCTCCCCTGGCCGAGCCTCCATGGCTCTCTTGCTTCGTAGGACTGCAGCGTTCTAGAACAGAGCCACGACCCTTCCCTTTGAGCCCAGAAAAACCACCATTTCTAGTATCTTAACCCCATCCAAAACCATCCCAAAGCACCCCAACTCAAAACCCATTAATCACAAAACTTTTATCCATACTCTAACAACATAATCCAACAGAAATTCAGCCTAAAAACCTACTAAAGTTCCATTTTTGATTTCTGAAACCCAGCAACTCAAACACCAAAACCAGTCATGAAATACTCAAATTCAAACCTCTAAATTATGAATTGAAGCTTATCTCTTTTGATGAACCACTTCCTTGACAACCTCTGAGCTAAACACAAGCACTTATCTTCAATTCAGCCCTTAAACATCAAAATCATAAACACCTTAATATTCAGCCAAAAACTTAGAGTTCTAACACCCAAAAACACAATTCAACTCTTACCTTAATCTTGATTGAGTGACCCTTAGTCTGAACTAAGCTAAGCCTTCATGAATTCAGCTCAAACACAGAGTTTTCCCAGCTGATTCCCTTAGGTTTTCTGTAGTTTCTTGGGAGAGAAAAGGGAAGAGAAGGGGAAAGAGAGCATGGGTCAGTTTGTGTTTTATTCCTCTATTTTTCATTAAATTAGTTTAATCCTACCCAGTTAAGTCAATCCCGAGGCTCGGGGTACCAGAAATGTCCCCGAGGGCAAAACAGTATATTTCCCCAATATTCCCGCCTAAGCTTTCAATCCTCAAATATATCTCCATATATTTATTTCCATAACCCGATAGTCTAAATAACTACCCGATACCTGAAATACCCATGACTTATCCAATGTCAAATATTAAGCCTCATTGTGACTTTTCTCGCTATCTAGCTCCCTAGGATCGCCTCAAGTCGCACTATACAAATCTACCCACATAATAATGTTGTTCACACAAATAAAACATTTAACCACATTTACATTCATATAATCGTACAATCATGCCTATCATATAATCATGCATTAAATCAATAAATTCACTCATAAGCCAATCATGCCTTCCTGGCACACTAATCATGGCCCTTAAGCCATATTAGTGATTTTGGGTCGTTACATTATGTATCAATATATTATGGTATGCATGAAAAATAATAGGAACATGTTAGGTTTAATATAAAAGCATATATGAGGATTTGTGTTATGTTATTCATGCATGTTGTATTATTATTTTGTTGGGTTGCATGCATGAACTCATTAGAAAAAGAATAAGGTTTTATAAGGTTGTATATGAATATGTGTTAGTTATGTTCTTTGAATTATTTGTATAATAAGAGCATGTTAGGATTTGTGAATTATTGTGTTTATGAAATATGAATGATCTTGTATGAATTTTATGAGGCATGAGGTAAAAGATAAAATTCATGGTGATTTATGCTTGCTGATTTTGTGAATAAATGGTGAAAATTTTGATGAAATAAGGATATGTATGCATAAGAATGTCTCTAATAATATGTGGTGTTTGTGAAAATAAAATGGTGCTCTAATTCACAAGTAAAATGATGTTTTTGCACAAATAATTACCTACAGATTTTTGTTATATTTTTTAGAAAATATGAGTTTTAAAAATAAGGATGGTGATTTTAATGATAAATTCGATTGCTGGAATTTTTGTTTAAAAATGTAAAGTGTGTTTCAATAAAATGCATTGGATTTGTATTTTGAAATAAATAAATAACCTAAACAATGGTAAAGTTTAAAAGTGATATTTTTAAAATAATATGTGTGGTTATTTTACAAGTATGATTTTCTTTTATTGGATTAAGAAAAATGTTGGATTTAATTCACTGGTGATTTTTAATAATGGCTGAAAGTTTAGTTTAAAAGTTGTAAATAGTTTTTTAATTTTCACATATGAATTTATGTTACATAAAATTAAGTATTAAAAATAATTCAAGCAAAATATATTTTGCCACACTTAAAATTATTATTTTTCTCACATCAAATTATGTAATTCTATTAACTTAAATTAACTTGTTATTTTCTAAAATAATTTCCAAGCATTTGCTTTTCTTTGTAATCTAAAAATAATAAATGGGTCTTTTATATATTCTTAATGGCTAAATAAAATTGTTTTTATGAAATAAAAAGATTGTCTTGGGAGATTTAATCAAGCTAGTAATTTAAAGAAGATAAACAATGGTAAACAAAACATGCTACAAGTCTATTATGTTAAAATGATAGAAGTTAGACGCATGGAATTATCGTTTTAAACGCCACATTTACGCAACATTCCCACGTATGCATGTTACATGAAAATTCACTTTTACGTCCAAAACAATGTCAATTATGCAACCAAGTAGCTTTTATAGAAAGATCATGCATGTAATATAGGTAGAATGAGCATTATTCTTTTTATGACCCTTATGTGTAACCAAGCATATTGTATGTTGTATGTAACTCTCACCATGTGTGCATGGCCCATGCACACATGAGTTGTATGAAAGGGGAAAATAGTAATTATGTGAAGCTAAGGAATGTCGTTTTGATTATTGTATAGGCTCATTGAGAAGTTGTGGTTTTACTTAGCTTGGACCTGAGGTAAGGAAGTTACACTACACCAAATACCCATTTCCATAACACATGAATATAATAGAAATGAAAAAGTATTATGGAAAATGTTATATATGTGGCAAATGAAAAAGGCGGTAATATTTTGGGACTCACCATTTTTTTCAGAAAAAATCCTTCCAATTTCGGACTCACCATTTTCTTCTTTGGCTAAGCACTGTACGTCTCCGAACTCTATCCAGCTTCAGTTTCATCCATCCTTGCTTCAAATCTCAGCTCAAATCTCCTCCATCCCTCAAATCTCAGCTCAAGTCTCCTTCATCCTTCATATCTCCTCTCTCTCTCTTGTCTTTCTCTTTCTCTTTGTAAATCGGTTTCCATTCGTTGGGTTTCTGTGTTTCACTCCTTCTCTTCGGTCTTCGCAAGCCAGGTAAGTATATTTTGTTTTAGGTGTTATTAGAAGCATTAACCTCAAAAGTTATCAGCATTTTCAAAATTAATTATGGGTTTTGCAGATTGTTGGCAATTTTTCAATCCGAGGCCTCACTCCCTCGATCTCGGCTCAGTCGCACCTCCCTTCCTCACTCAGTCTCTGACCAGTTCAAAACTTTGGTTACCTCAAGTACATTAGCTTTCACCAGGTGCAGTTTGGGTCATTGTTTGAGTTTATGTTTAAAGATCATATTTTGATTGCTATTTTGAATTGTTCTTGAGACAAGATACTTTGATTGATTTTGGCTCTGAAATATACTGGTATAAATGTTGGGAAAGTTGGATTAGATCAGAGAGGCTTTAATAGTTGCAATATAATGTTCTCTAATTGTTCTCAGATTGCTTTCAAGATCATATCTTTAGTCGATTTTATGGGGTCCATTGTCACCTAAACAATCACTGATCATCTTTTGTTTTGCATACTCTGATATTTTGGTCTCCTATCACCACAGAAAACATGTTTAGACATCTTAGCTTACTTGGGATTAGAATGGAATCAAATTATGTCCATGTTGTTTTTTTTTTCATGTTTTGAATTGAGCCAAGAATTGCTAGCAGGCCTAGTTGGAAAGGAAAAGAATAAAAATGAAAGATGCTTGTAGCTTGTTCCAATGTATATAATCTATATGATAAAATTTATTTGATATAGATTGAAAATTTATGGACAATCTTATTGATATAAGCCGTGTTGTGACTATGAGGACCACCACACTTGTTGTTTTGGTTATCTTTCTACTTTCTCTTAATTCCTTCCTATAATGAAAAAACTGTCTTGCAGTCTTGGAGAGTCTTTTTAATGCTATATATTGTCCATTAAATAGCCTACCCTAAAGAAGCAATACATGGAGTAATATGCAAGGAGAATGAGTCAAATCTCAATCAAGATATTGATCAAATATCTTTTTGATATATAGTTCAGAGTAATTTATTACAGCATGTAGAGCCAAGACCAGAGATCACAACAACTTGAACAAACACAATTTGATCCAAAGAAACAGTCACAAGAACAAACCAGTTAGAAGAAACACACAAGAAATTAAACTAGTTAAAGCACAACACCAAGAATTACGTGGTCCGAATTAGAGTCAAAACTTAGAACTCTAAGCTACATCAACGGGCAGCCACTTTTATTAGAACTTCCTTCTACTTTCAGTACAAATCTCTCTTCTCTGAGTTATAGATTTTTTTACTGAATTACAAGGAAAAGTTTCTAAAAAACTATATGTAAAATTATACAACTCAACAGAATATATAGTAGTAGTAAACATAATGAAACATAACTAACTGCTTTACAAGAATGGTTGTAAACATAAAAGATTGCTGGCTGGACCAAAATAACTAACAAATTCTCCACCTTGATGCAGTAACAATCTTAGATAAGTGGCTGCACTTAAGGCCCCGAATGGCTTAGTTTTCTTTAAGCTGAATCAGATCCAAGCAGTGGAAAAACTTACTACTTCGAATCACCTTAGTAATCATATCTGAGGGATTATGATCAGTTGAAATCTTTTCAATTTTAACTGATCCTTGAGCTATTATTTCTCTACCAAAATGCAGTTTGATGTCCACATGCTTTGCCCTTTCATAATACACTTTATTTTTTGACAAGTGAATGGCACTTTGGTTATCACAGTGAATGGTGATAACTTTGTCTTGTATCTTCAATTCTCGAGCAAGGCCTTCCAGCCTGTAGTGCACCAAATTTTTTTTTTAGTTTATTAAAATTTTGTGATTTATTTTATTTAAGTGTTAAGTGTGATGAATTGTTTTATTTAAATATTGTTTATTTTATTTAGTTGTTGTTGTTTTATTTGATTGTTTGATATTTTATTTAATTGTTAGAATTTTTGGTAGAATATTTTTTTTGAAATTACTTGTTAAATGATATATATTTATTTTTATTTTTAAATGTGATTATGTGAGATTTGGTTTAATGCACAAAGGTACATGGTAGGTAGTGATGCACCCTAGTGATTGAGTATGTGCATGTGCATGGTTGCATGGTGTGCATGCAATAGTTTTCTACACATTAATTTCCTTTTATTGGTTTATTTATTTTTATTTAATTAAGGGATTTAAAAAGAAAATAAAAAGAAAGGGAAATAAAGAGGCTTGTGTTCACACAAGAAAAACATTGGGAAACAAATGGTGAGAAATGATAGAGTTGTCATTTTTTTTTATTTCCCGTAACCTTAGACCCAGCCTCAGTAAAATGGGTATAAAATGGGCTGTGGATATCCAATTTAGGCAAAACTTAAACCGTTAGAAAGCTAATAAAATTATCTACATTTTTCCTAAAACGTAACAGAAACGGGTCAAAACCCAGTCCCAAGTCTCAGCACCCTAGAGTTACGAGAATAACATTATTTCCTTTATTAGCCATGGACAGCCAAGGAAGACAAGAGAGGAATTAGTGTGCTGTCAATGATAAAATGGATTGATTGGCTGAGTATAATTTTTAATTGAATTATATTTTGATTTAGGGAAAATAAAGGAAAATGATAATTACATTTTCCTTAGCTAGGTTTTGAAGATTGAGGCATTTAAATAGAAAATAAGAAAGAGGTTGAAGGCTCATTTTGGATGGAGGGCTGCCAAATTATAGAGAGAAGGGAGAGAGAGAGAGAGGGCGTGACCTAGAGAGAGAAGAAGAAGAAGAAAGGAAGAAGAGGAAGAAAAAGGGTTCAAGCTATGGTAAGGTTTTTGGTTGTTTTCCTTATGATTAATCTAGTATTTTGATTGTGTTGTCTCTAACCTTGTTCATCTTCTTCTCCATCTTGATTATTCAAAATATACAACCCCTAGGGTTTGAGCAAGGAGGTTATTGGATTCTTGATTGGATTGGATTCTTGATTTTCTATCAAGAAGAGGTATTGAAATCCCTCCCTAAATTTTGTGATTTTTGGTTTTAATGGATAGATTATTAGAGGGATTATGGTTAAAGGGGATTTATGTTTTGGGTAGGAAAAAAATGGGTACTTTGTGTTCTTGATAACTTGATGATAATAAGTTGTTTGATTTGCATGAAGGGTATTATGGTTTGATGTATAAAAGGGTTTTGATGTTGATTTTCTATGTATAATGATTAGTGGTAATTGTGAATGCAAATATGGGGTTTCGGCCTAGGCATACCTAAGGATCATCTTGATATTTTGTTTGATGTTGTATGATTTTCAATATATTAGATCCATATTTTAGGACCTATGTAATTTGGGTAAAATGATAATCGGAAATCTTGCTATTTGGATCCATGAAATTTTGATAGGATGCATGTGATATTGTGAATGAATAAATTTTAAGATGCATGAAAATAATGATAGAAACATGTTAGGTTAATATAAAGGCATATGTGAATATGGTGTTTATGAATTAATGTATGTTATTGTTATTGTTAGTGTTTTGTTGGATTTCATGTGTAGATTCAATGGAATAGAAAAAATGGGATTTCATAAGATTGCATGTGAATATGTTAGTAATATTCTTAGAATTATGTATATAATAAGAGTAAGATGAGATTTTGGACATGTATGATTTTATGTGAAATTTTTGGGATAAAAGATGAATTTCATTAGAAATTAAGCTTGCTGATTTTTGTAAGTAATTGGGTAAAAGTTTGATAAAAAAAAATTATTTGCATGCATAAGTAATGTCCTTGATGTTATGTTAATTTTATGGAATTGAAAAAGGTATTTTATGTCCCAATAAAATGATATTTTACTCAAATAAATACCTACATAATTTTTATTGAATGTTTAGAAAAATAGGAGTTTTTAAATTGAATATGGTGATTTTTAAAGATAAAAATGGTTGCTGGAATTTTTGTAAAAAAATGTGAAGTGTGTTTCACTAAAATGAATTTGATGAGTTTTTGAAACAAAATTATTATCCTAAGTTATGGTAATATTAAAAATGGTATTTTAATATGGTATGAATGCATATTTTGATAAGTTATGATTTTTCCCTATTTTGATTGAGAAAAATATTTAGATTCAATTTATTTGTGATTTTTAAAGAAATTAAATAGTGGCTAAAAGTTTGGTTTAAATGATTAAAAATGATTATTTAATTGTCACATATGGATTTATCTTACATAAAACTAAGCCTTAAATAATTTAAATAAAATATATTTTTCCCACACTTAAAGATATATTTTTCTCACATCATTTTTGTAACACAATTAACGAATGTTAAAATTTATTTTTCTAAACACTACAAGAAAAAATGCTTTTAATAACATCGAAAATGTGTTATCAAAACATACGATAACACTTTCTGATGTGTTAAGACCGACTATGTTATCGTAGGTCAGAGTACTTTACATAACACTTTATCAGTGTTATACAGATGTGTTATTGTACTGTCAACGATAACACAATTTCTGTGTTATTCTAATATATAGATAAGTGTTTAATTATGTTATTTATAGTCGATTATATAACACTTTTTTTGTGTTATACTACACTTTAGTATAACACTTTTTTTATGTTATACTACACTTTAGTATAACACTTTTTTTTGTGTTATACTACACTTTAGTATAACATTTTTTGTGTTATACTACACTTTAATATAGCACATGTGTTATATTACCTTAGAGAAACATAATCTTTTTTTACTTACACAAAACTAGGAAAACAAATATGAAATTTGAAGCCAAATAAGGTAACATAAATAGATTTTTATTAATTACTTAAATGTAATTACAATATTTAGTCTACTAGTCTAGGCTTAAGAAATCATATTACAATATAATTTATGCCCAATACAGATTCCTTTATCACTAAATACAAAACAAGAAATGTATACAAAAATTAGTGAAATACATTCTTCCATTCTAAAGGCCTCAACTACAAATGTTGTCAAAAATTCCTCCAAAGAAATCATCTCAATATACCTGCACATTGTAAAAAAAAAGTCCTTTTATTATTAAGAACATAAGGCTTAAGCTAGTTTCCACCTGTAAGCATATAAAGTTTAAATTAAATTTGTAATAACTCCAAAACTTGACGAAACAACAGGGTATAGCTAGATGTACTACCATGCAAAACAACGACTGAAGCAACAAAACATGCAACTTAAAACAAGGCTTGTGAAATGTATCAAGATAACAAATATATCATTCTGAATGATCAAAAAGTATGTGAGGAAGAATTGATTCCAGAACTCTAAATTGTGTCAATATATCCCCAAAAAAATTAAAGAATAAAAACAGAATCACACTTTGACTTCTTATACAACAAAATCATAAAGAAAAACAATAAAATAAAAAATCAAACATGACAAGAATCGATGTTTTGAGGAGACCGTTTCTGGTATGTCTTAAATTTATGTTTCCTGTTTGTGTTCTAAACTCTTGGCTTTAGTGTCAAGTTTTTTATTGTTGAAGAAAAGGTCTATATATGATATAGAAGAACTCAATCATACTTTATGCTTAATCATTCAACTTTAGTTACAAGCCAGAAGCAAAAGAAAATCTATTTCATTTTCTGCCATCTGTTTTTTGTATGCATAACGTTATGTGCTATACTAATTTAGGCATATAAGGTCTAGTACTAAGCTCAAAATTACTCTCAATAACTTAACTAAACTAACTGATTTAACTAAATTATATATATATAAGGTCTAGTGCTAAGATTAAAGTATGTGCTATACTTACTAATGGTGACTTTGTACTGTACAGGCATTACAGTCTCAGACCCCAAATGAAACTCTAAAAGCTCCAAGCCAGAGTATAAATAGTCAACTAGAAAAAATTGAAGAAAGAAATTTTCCCAAGTTAACAGTTAGAAAAAGAATATTAATTACATACCAGCCAGTTATCCATGAAGCAAATGGTGACCATTTTGGGCCAGCAAGCTTGGTACTCCAATAGTAGAGACCCTCAGAAGTAGAAGCAGAACAGAAGCTAGATACTAAAATTCAAACACAAAATTTTGAGTTTACTAAACATTGTTTATAATTAGTCATCCAACATAAAAGTTGAAAATTGCAGTAGTGAAAGAAGCTATAAAAACAGAGGAAACCAAAGCACATGCATATCTAGAATTATCAAAGGAAGTACAACATCAGAAGCAAACCTAAATGTACCATCAGAAGCAAGAGAAATGGTAGACATAACAACATCAATAAAACTAGAAGCAGAGCAGAACAAGTCTGGCTTTCCTTTTCTAGCTAATTACTGCAACAAGCTATGAATTCAATTGTTCACATGCTTAATAGCCACTCTATCAGTACTCTTGCAGTACCCTCAAAACCAAAGTGTAGGAAGTCATAAGACTAATAAAAAATCTAAAAAACAAAGTACACAAATTGAAAAACTGTACAGAAACCAAAAATAAAAAATCTTACTCAAGAAGCGATAATGAGAGGTTGGACTGTCCAAAAGAAGGCTGAATTATCTAAGTTCTATGATATTACTATGAAATGATTCTTAAATATACATGGTTAAATTAACTAAAACTTATCATGGTTCTTATCATGCATTACTTTTATACAAAACCCCAGTACCTTAACAGAGGAAACCTGATCAATATTCGCAAGTGCATCAATGGAGCATTCAAAAAATCCGTGCATCGAGTCCTGCTCAAGTTCTTCCATCTACAACAACAATTAGCTAGTTTTAGTTTTGAAGTGATAACTGGATGTATAAATTTATAGCCTGCTAGTACTAGGATAGATCACCAAATACCTTATAACTAGCAGAAAGAGCATAAACAGCTCCAGGCAACAGCACAACCATGTGCTCATTTAAAATGGAAGACTCCTGCATGTAAACAAACCAGTTAATATAACAATGAAGTTAATATAAAGCAGTCAATCTTAAGGTTTGTAACAACAAAATCTATCAGGATAAAAATCCAAATGTGTACCTCATTTAAAGAATAGGTCCACCCAAACGTTCTTGGGTTGAATCTGATAATAGGGGTTCATAAACTGGATTTCTGTTCTTGGGTTTAGTTATGGACAAAGGAGTAACATCTTTCTCTATTGATCTTGCTTGGGGCTCAATGTTGCCCAGTGACAAGATAGGTCCACCCAAACGTTCAGCCTGCTGAAGCGTATTGATTTTACTTGGTCTGTACGTGTACCGGAAGAACTTAATGTTTGGTGTGATTTCTTGGTGCATCTGAGCTAGAAGTCAGTTGCTTAAAAGTGTAAATTAAGTTGGTATAATTTCAATGGTTAAAATAACATAATGTTTCTGCTCCAATTTTATTTTTGAAGAATAAATTGTCTCAACCAAAAGATAGTTAACATGCATGCCAGAAAAATAGCATAAGAAAACTGAATTCAAACCTTTGGTTTTCTAGCCAAAACATCTTCCAATTGTCACATAGTCCAAGTAAGAACAAAAGCACACACCTGAAATTTTTCTTAACAATATTTCAGCAACTTAAAAACAAAGGTAAGAGTGGAGATTATCATGCTCTTAAGGCCAAAAAAATATGTTGGAGCTTATTTTTTCAAGTCAGTATTGAGATGGCTAATTAAGATTCAAACCCCATTGTACAGTATGTGGATTCGAGAAAGAAATAATGAGCTTTAATGCAACCACACCTTGTTTGATTTAAAACATGAAAATTTAAGCAATAGCATGCTAGAGAGGCTGGTGTATAACTTACTAGTTACAGAGTTTCAAGAGTCTTACACAGCTTAAACTCTTTTATATAGTGATAATAATAAACAAACCTGAAGGGCTCGACGAGCTAACTGAGTTGAGCATATCCTGCGAGCAATGCTAGAAACATCAAGAACAGAATCACCTCCTAGTGCACGAACAGCAGCTACCATGGCTGTTGCTTCCCTGCTTCCAACATTAGGAATAGAGGATATGAGAGAAGCTTTGATCTCCTTCCATTTATGTTCTTCCTTCTCCAAGAGAGCCTTTCGTCTTTCTTTACCTCTACCCTCCTCTTCATGTCTTTGCATTAATAGCTCCTCTTCCATCTCTTCTTCTCTTATGTAACTGCAAATTGGTACATACAAGAGTATTTAGAAATTTGCACAAGACACTGCACAGTCTCATACGTCGTAAAAGAATGATTTTCCTTTTATGAGCATTTAAAGGTAAGTAATGCAAATCAAATATAAGCTTTACACAAGAAGCATAAAATAACAGTTCTTTTACGTTTGATAAATTTTAATCAACCTGAGAACTTAATCAACCTTTTAATGAAGCATATATATATAGTCAACCAATTGATCATATACAAGTCATTAAGATTAATTGAATTTTGTTTTATTTAAAACTTAAAAGTACCATAGTTTTATATCATTGTGTATAGGCAATTATTTTCAAAACATGTAATAAACAATCATTATAGAGGAATCCATGATATCCAAATATATATAAGTTGCTAAATTTTCTACATTTAATTAGTCTTGATTTTCATTAATGAAGAAGAATAACAATAATGAGGCTCTAAATCAAAATAAATGTTGGAAAAATTAGCTAGCTAGCTTTATACATAGAAACAAAATATATAATTTATTTTAAAAGTTTCATATATGATAACATTCAAATAAAAAATAGAATTAATTAAGTCGTGGATGAGTCCTTAGATTCCTATGCACTACATAATAATTTACTAATAAGTGGGTACCACAACAAATATATACATAAAGGATCAGCCAAATTAGATGAAACAAAAGGCGTCCAAAGTAAGCCTAGCCTATAGAGACAAACAATGTTGATTGCAAACATAATAAAAGGCAAAACACAAACAACATAGATAAAAAGAGATATAACAAAATCTTATCAAATAACAGATATGGTGCAGAGAAATAAATTCAAAAGAAAGACCATCCAATCACATAGAGATAAGAACTTTATCTAAATTATTTAAGGATTATTACCTAGTGGTTTTATGGTAATTTTAAAGAAATACCATTTCTCTTTCTTTCCCATCCAGAAAAATACCTGCAGCAATACACAATAAATAAAATTTTGGAATATCATCTATGGTTATATGTACAAATGTAGCTCATCACTAACTCTTTGAATAAAATAATTATATTGTAATGTATAGAAATATTACACAACTTTTATATATAGAATATAGAATTATAAATTAATTTATATGCACCTTTATTCATGTCTATCTAATAATATTAGTATAATAGCAAAACAAAAACAAAAACAAAAATGAGAGAGAGATTATGGACCCTACATGACCAACAACAAAATTGAAAAGAAAACTAGCACCGTGCTAGATCTAAAAGAAACAAGAAAAAGGGGAATCACCATATCAGTCAAGAACGAAAAAGCATGTCAATAATGGAGGAAGAGAGTAAAAAGCTTCAAAGGATATAAGATAGAATAGAGATAACCTAAAATAACTAAAACCACCTGCCAAATTTAATCAAATTTAATCAGTTCATTTATCATTATTTCAAGAAATAGACAACACTTTATCAAATTTCCCCAAAACTAGTGAAATTCATATACAAAAAAAAAAACAGAGAAACTTTTTTAATCAAATGCAAATAAAATGCAAGATCGAGGATTTCCAATTTCTAGAGTAAATAAAACCCCACTTGAGCCTGAAATATGAAATCCAAAATAGATTACTAGATTATATACCAATTATTATGGCTTAAAGGAAATGACTTTACCCATTCCACTTTGTACGGTATGGAGTCGTGAAGTATGGAATAAAATATAGCTATCACAAGATTTTTAAACCTTAAATAAACAAGGTTCGGAGTATAAGAATCGAACTTACCAAATTTGGGAGCAAAGGAATCCATACCTAGGAAATCTGAAGAGAGAGAGAGAGAGGATGGTGCACATAAATGAACTAAGACAATATGATGAGGATTCATATGGCTTGCTCTCTTCATGCCAGAATGAGGGACTTTATCTCTGCTCAAGGTAGTGAGAGACGAGATGAATACAGGAACTCTAGGGATTAAGAAAGAGATAAGGATTTCTGAAGGAGAGAGAAATAAAGTAAAAAAATAAAACTATAAAAAATGGTAGTGGAAAGAGATACCAAAAAGTTGAAGAAAAAAAAGAAGAGCCAAAAATTCTGAGCGAGCCGCCCAATATTTTACAACTTAGCATAATACTTTTTTGGTAGTAGCAAGGGCTTCTGAGCTCGACCTCGAAACTATCGTTGCCTGAGAGAGAGTAAGATTGGAAATTGGGGAGGAGACCCTTTGGGAGACCGAATTTGGGGAGGAGGTCGTGGACATCTGAGAATGATGATAGGACGGGAGTGAATGGACGGTTGGAGTTCAATCTGAGGACCCTGAAGGATGAAGAGAAATGGGTTTGTGAGAAAAGGGTCAAAAGTACCAGGAAGAGAGAGATTGGAGCAATGGTTGACATAATGAGAAGATTTGCTTTGGCTTGGTCCCTTTGTAGCCTTCTCATATTTCTTTGAATCGTTGTTTACAAGTATTCTAAATGGGATTTATCTTTCCTGGAGGGGAGTGAGAGACCGAGAGAGATGAGTCTCAGAGGAAGATGAAGTATGTAGAGAAAATTAAATAAGATGATAAATAAATCTTTTAAACTTGGCAGAAACAGAAATGAAAAAGGAAACATATGGCGCCCAAAATTTGAGTGAACCCGCTTATAATTTTAACACATTTAGCATAACACTTTTTCATTACTGTTAGAATTTAATGTTGTGGTAGTCCTATTTTGGTGTAGTGAAAGAAACATATTAATCATATGTATTTTAATTAATTCCAAGTTTTTTGTTACTTCTTTGTAATTTGAGAATAAAAAAGGAAATTGTCACATTTTTTTTAAAGCTAAATCAAATTATTTTATAAAATAAAATAATGTTTTGAGAAATTTAATCAACCTAGAAATTTTAAGAAAAATAAAGCATGTTATATGTCTATTAATTTTAAAACGATAAAAGTAAGAAATGTAGAATTATCGTTTTTAAAACGTCTCAATTACGCAATGTTCCCACGTATGCATGTTACATGCAAATCCACTTTTACGTCCAAAATTATGTTTATTATTCAACTATGTGGTTTTTATAGAAAGATCATGCATGTAAAATAGGTAAAAATGAGCATTATTCTTTTATGGCTTTATGTGTACTTAAGAATAATTGCATGTTATGTGCATATAATATTATGTGTGCATGGCCCATGCACACATGAGTTGTATGAAAGGGAAAATTAGTAATTATATGAAGCTAAGAAATGTCGTTTTGATTATGGTATAGGCTCGTTGAGAAGTTGTGGTTTTACTTAGCTTGGACCTGAGGTAAGGAAGTTAGATAGATTCTATTATTTTATGCTATGAATGGTAAGACTGTTGTATGAATTAATTGTTATGAATTATGAATGCCTTAATGTGATGATATGTTGAATATGATATGTTTATGGATGTTAGACACATCCAACGAGTTACAATAGATATAAATACGTAACTCATAGGGAAGACGCGCCGAGGTTATTCAAGAACCAGAGACTCTTGTTTACCTCATAGGGTGACATGGAAAACTAGCGAGCCATGCTCATCATGTATGTTGTATGAATATGAATAGGGTGACATGGACAACTAGCGAGCCATGCTCATCATGTATGCTGTATGAATATGATTAGGGTGACATGGACAACTAGCGAGCCATCCTCATCATGTATGTTGTATGAATGTGATATGATGATATGTTACAATTACGTTATGATATGCTATGATGATATGTTACGAAAATGTTATGATATGCCATGATGTTTTAGATGAACGTTAGTGTTTGTATTTGTTGTATCCTTACTTGCTTATTGTTTGTACTTCCTTACTGGGCTTTTAGCTCACCCCCTTACTTTCCTTCCAGGTAGCAAATAGGATTTCTTGATGGCACGCGTGGTGACGTGAGGAGTTCTATCATCGTAGGGTGTATGGCGTGGGGTATCCTATGGACGGAATAAACGATCACTTTAGGACACCATTTTAATTATGTTATGTTTTAAGAGACTTTTCTAAATTATCATTTGGACTAAATTATTTAATTTTGTATCTTTTGAACTTTGCATAAAAACTCATATTTTCTTTTTAAACAAATGGGCCCAACTTGCATTGTTTTAAGCAAGTCCCCACTGAGACCTTTATAAAAAGTGGTTTTCTTTATGGACAAACGATATGTGAATGTTTTAATAAGTACTAGTCTACGGTGTTCTTTACACAGCCATATAGCTTCCTTGACAACTTTTGTTAAAGCTATATGTTTAGCTTCTATAGTAGATAAAGCAACCATCTTTTGCAAACTGGCTTTCCAGCTAACAGCTGTATCGAAAACTACAAAAACATAACCTGTAAGTGATTTTCTAATTTCTAGACAGCCTGCAAAATATGAGTCAACAAAACCTTCTATAGCAGCTATCCTATATTCGTTTCCAGCTCCACCATAAACCAGAAAGCTATACCCAAAATTAGTTTTGCGGCACCCAAATCTTTCATCTCAAATTCTTTTTTCAGTTCAGCCTTTACCCTTTCAATTTCTATCTGTAATTTCAGCCAGAGTATATTCAGTATATACTCTGTAATTTCTATTAGAGTATAAATGTCCCCTAGAAAAAAAATTATTGGATAATAACATCTCAATCATCCCCGGGAAGAAAAAATTCAATTATGGAAAAAGTACCATTTAATCCCATATATTCAGAAAACGATCAAAACTTACTGTTGTATTGTGTGAAATAGGTACACTCTCTTATCCATTTTGTCAAAATTTACTAAGTCATATTTAAAATGCCTTTAAAGTAAATGTGTGTATATATTTTATCCCCAAATTTTAAGATCGAATTAGATAAATTTTGAATTTCAAAGGCTGTTTTAATATCTATTGGCATATTTTAACTAAGTTGCATATGTAGCAGGCAGTAAAGCAAATATTATTAATTACCAACAACAACAACAACAAAAGATAAATCAAACTTACTTTCAAGATTTTCCCTTGGCTTCCTCGTCAACTTTAAGAAAATGCATATAAGATTTTCCCTTTACATACATAAATTTAGGCGTGTTGCTTCAAGTTCTGTGTCTAACATCCCTTACCTTAAAGCTTTAATAGAATTTGTCACATGATCACATGAAATTAAAATCCACTTAATTAGTTTACATGTGTATAAGTATATATAAGTGTGTATATTTCTTAATCGAATTTGATGGTTAGTTTCATTCATCTGATCTTAAGAAATTACCAACCACTTTGAAGATAAGATACTACCATGTAGAATGGCTTCACACACATCTTTATGTTCAGCTCTAACGATTTAACCCTGCCAAATAAACTATTTTAACCTTCAACTGATAAGAAGTAATTTCATGAATTTTATGGTTCTTTTGTATCATTTAATTTTAATTTTGTATTAATCTTTTATGTATTGATTATATTCTTTAGGTTGTGGATCGAATTGGCAAGGAGCATTGTAAAGTTAATTTGCAAGAGGTATGGAATTATGTTCTTTTAACTCTTATTATTAATATCTTAAAAATGTTAGAGGAGTTTAAATATCTTAAATATTCATCCATAGAGAAGTAGGTTTTGAGATTAAAATTGTGTCCTGCGGTGATATAAGGAATTAAACTTATTGTGTGTTGTTTGAATTTTTTGACTTGGTATTGATAGATGGTTAGGTAAGCTTTTATATGTATAGATTAGATTTTTCATTATATGTATAGATTAGATTTTTCATTTAGTCATATTGTTTTTCAGCCATAAATATTGATGAAAAATAACTCAAATAACAATTATATGTATAATCAAAGATAAAAACAAGTTATACTAATATATAACCAGCCAAAATTATTCCTTAGTGCAAAACCGAGTGGGATGCTACCATAAATTTTTAAATTACATTTTAAGAGAATTAAGGCTTAAATGCCACTATAGACTTAATAGCCATAACCCAAGCTAAAATCTTGTCTTTGATCCAAACCCAATTAGTTAGTGGCTACCATTTTAGAATTTGATTTTTAAATTAAAAACAACACTAGAATCTCTTGATATTAATTTCAAGCACAAATGTTGTTACTTATTTTTCAAAGATAATATAAATAAAAAAACACAAAAATATGTGTTGGAAAGATCTCACCTCAATCCTCTTTTTCCATGCCTACGATTCCTAATATACATGTGTTTAAGTGTGTGTGAGTGAGTGTGTGTATGTATATATATAGAGAGAGATAGAGAAAGAGAGAGAGGTAAAGACTAAGATAATTACTAAAAAGGCTTGAATAGAGAAGTGTTTATTGAACTAGAGACTATTAAATGGATAGAAAATAAACCAGCAAAATTAACAAAAACTGGTGGTCAAGGCACAATATAGACTAGTGCCAAGTTACTTGTAGGGCTGGAAAACTAAGATCTAATCATTTTGCATGTAAATATGGCTGTTACTCACATGCAGCCTATCATAAAAAAATAATGATTCCAGCATGTATAATTATTAATTAGAACATATTAAATATGGTGAAACAGAAGCATGTATAATTGGAAAATATTAAATTTGGTGAAAATAAGTGATTAATGAAGGCACTAGACTAGCATAATTTATTTACAGTAACAAAATTCTATTTATACATATATAGAGAATAACAAGAATTACAAATCATTGCTCCCAGCATTCTTTAGTACATAATTTAATGAGTTTATAGTCTTCTTTTTAACGAGCCTAAGGAAACCAAACAACACAACAAAAAAGTATTGAAATAACGACAAGCACCACTTAAGTAGAAAAAAAAAACAGCTAAGAAAAGTACCAAGTCACACATTTGAAAATATTTATAATGTTTTTGTTTCTTATTTTCCTTATACATATATAAATTAAAGCTAAAAAAGACTTATATGCATAGGAGACTCAAAAATAAGGGAATCATTAAAGTATGAAAAATTAATGAATCATAACTACTATATGCGAAAAAATGGATACCTAATGTTACAGACACAAACAGAACAAGTTCTAGCAATAGTTCTACATGATATGAAATTGGAACAATATCAGAGAACCACTACAACAAAATAGGCATTTAATGGCTATATGGGGGAGACATTGTAGACATTTGATGTCTCCCCCTAGGGGAGACGTTGTTGCAGGGGCCATCTAAAGTGGCCTTATGACGTCTCCCATAGGGAGACTTTGTAGACTTCCAACGTCTCCCCCTGGGAGACGTCATAGGGTGTACGTGTACAACCTACGACGTCTCCCGGGGGGAGACGTTGGAAGTCTACAAAGTCTCCCCATGGGAGACGTTGTAGGTACCTATGACGTCTCCCGTGGGGAGACTTTGTAGACTTCCAACGTCTCCCCCTGGGAGACGTCGTAGGTTGTACACGTACACCCTATGACGTCTCTCAGGGGGAGACGTTGGAAGTCTACAAAGTCTCCCCATGGGAGACGTCATAGGTTTTTGTATATTTTTTTTTTAAATTAAATAATTATTTTCAGTATATTAATTAATAGAATTAGATATATTAATTTTTTTTTGAAATAGAATTAAATATATTAATTAAAAAATCTAAATTATATACAAATTTAAATTTTGAATTTTCATTAATAAAACCGAAATGTGTATATCTAATATGTTTTTCCTAGCTAAATATACAAAATTGTAATATTTGTTGTTAAACATACAAAATTAACAAATATTACACTAGCTAGCTAAACATATAATAAGAAAGAAAAAGTAAAAGTAAATGACAAAAACCTAATATGTGGGACGATGACTTTGAATTATCGGTAGCATATGGTTCGCCCAGTGTTGTCGCATTTCATTAATCTGTGCTTGTGTATATGGCGTAGTGTTTAGCTACAAAAAATACAAAGTAAAATATATTAGTTAATCAATTATTTGATTATATATACTTTAATAATAAATAAATTGTTAACTTTGTATAAATTTATATACATACCTCTTTCTTCAAGTAACGTCCAGGTCGTGAATGTTCAATGTAATCATTGAACATTCTCATCACATAATATCCACATGCCACATTGTCTGGTTGGTGCGGACACTAATATTTAAATAAAATATCAAGCAATTAATATAAAAAAATATCAGTAAAATTCAAGTATAATTAAAGTCGTAGTTACTTACTTTCGGTTGCACAATTTCTATATTATTTGGAATCTCGGGAGGTTTTGGTAGACTTGTCAGAAAAAGGTTGAAAGCATTGACTATTACTGCCACAATTTCTTCACGGTTTTCCAGTTCTGAGTTCACCGGATCACAACAACAAACGTAATATGCATATGGGGCCAATATTATCAACATCCAATGATCACTGCACAAGAAAAACAATATTTGGTATAAGTCTCCAACGCAAATGTTATAAGGACTAAGTATTTGGCAGTAACAAATTTTTGAACTTACCCATGGTTCCAGGGGACAATCATAAGTTGCTCACTTGATCTTAATTGACGACAGCGCTTGAACAGACCTTGAACACGCTCTTCAAATGAACTTCCTTTAGTGGCTACAACATTAGGATTGACAAATAAAAACTTATTTTGGCGCACTTGTTCTACCAAAAAATTGTATAACAACCTATTAAAAAAAGAGTAGTAGTCAAAAATATAATTTATGAAATTTGTTGTTAAAATAAATCAAATAAGAAAGGTTAAGTAAAAAAATTGTGAGATACCTCATGTAGCAAACGAAAACTCCTTGTCCAATCTTTTCCATTCGAATAAATTGAAGTATGTCCTCTTTGCATATGTAAAGACTTGTTCATGTATACCATCAGATACGATGACCAATTCCTTAGGCCATGATATAGGATGCCCAATAGCCTGAATGACTATGTACATATGCTGATCAGGTTTTGCATAAGGAAGAGGTGTCGCCGGCTTAATAGCGCCAGTAATCACCACTTGGTAGTTGTTACCCAACTCTTTGTCAATGAGCTTGCCTGATGCAACAAAATTGGATAACGAACCAATGGCTAACTGACAGAACGAATTGCCACTGGTAGCAAGTGTTGCATTAGAATATGACAATCATGAGATTTCATACCACTCAGAGTACAACTTTTCATGTCTACCAATGACCTTATATTTGATGAATAGCCATCTGGAACTTTTACATTAAATAGACAGGAACAAACTTCCTTCCTTTCATCTTTAGTGAGGGTGTAAGCAGCAGGAGGCAAGTATGTTCGTTTCTTATCTATTTTCGGAGTTAATCCTTCACGTATACCCATTGTAGCCAAGTCTTGTCTAGCCTTAATTCCGTCCTTAGTTTTCCCAGGAATATTCAACAAAGTTCCAATCAAATTATCACATACATTTTTCTCTATGTGCATAACATCTAAATTATGGCGTACAAGTAAGAATTGCCAATATTCAAGCTCGAAAAAAATAGATTTCTTTTTATAACAACTTTTGGGCTCTTCCACAACCTTAGCCTTCCCACGACCCTTCCGCTTTGTAGGTGTACGAACCTTAGGCTTACCTAACTTAAACATGATTTTAGCCATCTTCTCAAGTACTTCACTCCCATTTAAAGGTTGAGGAGCCTCCTCAAACTCTTGTTTGTCGTTGAATGCCTTTTTCCAAGTTCGATATTTATGCGTACTAATCAAGAACTTCCTATGACCCATATAACATACTTTTTGGGAGTGCTTTAAGTTTTCAGAACATGTTTTTTCTTCACAAACGGGACAAGCCTTATATCCTTTCACACTAAACCCGGATAAATTTCCATAAGCAGGAAAGTCATTGATAGTCCACAACAATACAACTCTAAGATTAAATTCTTCTTGCCTGTACGCATCATAAACCTTAACCCCTTCATCCCACAAAGTTTTCAAATCATCGATAAGAGGCGACAAATATACGTCGATGTCATTGCCAGGTTGTTTAGGTCCCGATATCAACAATGTCAACAAGGTAAATTTTCTCTTCATGCACAACCATGGGGGTAGATTGTAAATGACAAGCATAACAGGCCAACAACTATACTTACTACTAAGAGAAGTGTGTGGATTAATCCCGTCAGTCGAAAGACCTAGACGAATATTACGAGATTCATTTCCAAAACAAGGCCACTTCAAATCAACCCTCTTCCAAGCTAGGGTGTCAGCTGGATGCCTTAATTTACCATCATTTATTCTCTCATTAGCATGCCATGATAATTTTTTAGCATGTTCAGCATTTCTAAACAACCGGATGAAACAAGGAATAGGAGGAAGGTACCACAAGAACTTGGCGGGTACTCCTTCCTTGACATCCTCACCATTTCTTTTCTTTTGCCATCGTGACTCACCACAAGTAGGACACATTTTTTCATCTGCAAAGTCATTCCGATATAACATGCAATCATTAGGACATGCATGAATTTTTTCATATTGCATGCCTAATGAGCATAATGTTTTCTTTGCTTCATAAAATGAAGTTGGCATTTCATTACACTCTGGGAACAAATCATTCAAAAAACAAAGTAGATCAGTCATTCCTTTATCACTCCAACCGTGTTTAGCTTTCAAATTGTACAACCTAAGGAGTGCGGATAACTTTGTTAATTTTTTACAATCGGGGTAAATCGGTTTCTCAGCATCACTAAGTAGTGTCTCAAACTTATCTAGGTCTACTCCGGATCCATAATGTGCGTCATCAATCATATCATCTAATGCATCACAATTCTCCTCTACTATATTCCTCCTTACTTCATTGGGTCTACTTGGTGGAGTTGGCGCGACATGCATTCTCTCCCCATTCATATACCAAACCGTGTAACTTTTGTCGATTCCATTGAAAAATAAGTGTTGTTTGATCTTACTAAGATCCATTTTCCTTACATTTCCACACTTAATACATGGGCAACGAGTAAATTTTAGGTCTTTCACATTCTCCGAACAAAATCTTAAGAATAAATCGACCCCGTTTTTATATTCCACGGATAACCTATTCGCTGACATCAATTTTCTATCCATATCTTCTCCTATGTCTATGAAAAATTAAACAATTAAAACTACATAAGCACATGGTCGAGTGTATGAAAAATTGGGCAGCATTTCTTCTATATTAGCAACCTAGCCATCAGTCAATCTTATCAAATCCAATC
Organism: Humulus lupulus; assembly: GCF_963169125.1. Lineage (NCBI taxonomy): Eukaryota > Viridiplantae > Streptophyta > Magnoliopsida > Rosales > Cannabaceae > Humulus > Humulus lupulus. The sequence goes on along the minus strand of NC_084794.1, from coordinate 57,740,789 downwards.
AAATAAGCACAACACAATTCAAATATAATATTAGAATACATAATTCTAGACAAAATCGGACAGCATTTTCCCTATAATATTGATCTAACCATCTGTTAACAACAAGTCAAACAATTCAAACAGCACACAATAAGTTTCTTCCTTATAGCTCCACAGCACACAAACAAATTTTGTAGAACCTACTTCACTAAAACACACAGTTCTCAACCTTCTGTTATCACCACAACACACAATTTTAATCTCAGAACCTACTTCACTATGGATGAATATTTAAGATATTCAAACTCCTCTAACAAAAATTTAATAATACTAAAACGAGAGATAAGATAATGTACGTACCTCTTGCAATTAATAGTCCTAGCTAGAAAATACTTCACTTTGCAATGCACTTTGCTATTAAATTCACAACCAACAAAATTGAATTAATTAATAAATAAGAAATTACTAAACAAATATCACTAAATAATTGGATTAACAATAACTTATTCTTGCAATTTTAGAAACTTAAAAACCTCAAATGTGTTATTGAAATAGAAATTTTGAGGCAAAAATCTCTCTAGTTAAAACCACAACCTACAAAATTAAATTAATTAATAAATAGAATATTACTAAATAAATAAAAAAACATAATATATATAATCAACCTACTTCAATGTTAATAAAATATTTAAAATATATTTATACAAATATATATATAATTTTTTAATTAAATAATAATATAAATTAAAAAAATCATAAACATAAATATTTGAATTACTTATATCTATACATGCAATTTAGTATGTAAATTAAAATTAAATTATTTTCTTTATTTTAGATATATATATATATTAATACTTAATCAACCTAAAAAATTAATTAAAAAATCTACAATTTTCGGATTAAATAGTAAAAAACAATAAATAATGTGGTATAATATCAATATCACAATTCTTAATGTCAAATTTTCACTAAAATTATTTTTCAAACTTTAAATAGATATTTCTAATATCCTAAAATTACCCAAAACCGCACTATTCACAAATACCCTAAAATCCCATCATTAACCCACTATATATAAAGAAAATAAATAAAAAACATTGTTCTTACTATTATACATTAATTAAATCTTAAAAACATACCTAAAAGTAATTTTTGTTGATGAAAACAACCAAAAACGGAAGCCAAAATCGCCTTGAAATCGCCTCTTTCCGCCTCTGGTTCGTGTGCTCGGGGAAGAAGAAGAGTGAAGAGGTTATATAAAAGGGAAGCCTCCAACGTCTCCCCTGGGAAGACGTGCACACTTCCAACGTCTCCCCTGGGAAGACGTCTGATGTGGCACGTCTTCCCAGGGGAGACGTTGGAAGTGTGCACGCTTCCCAGGGGAGACGTTGGAAGTGTACACGTCCTCCCTGGGGAGACGTTAGAAGCCTAAAATTGTCAGATTTATATATATTTAATTATTTTATTTCAATTTTTAATTAATTATAAATAACGTCTCCCACTACTTTTAATGACTTACACACTTAGTCATAAACAATAACTTTTGATGACTTGCACACTTAGACTTTAAATATCCCTGATTACTTTTAATGTCTTACAAATTGGTGTAAGTCATCATAGAGAGTCATTAAAAGTGAAAATTGTTGTAGTGAACCATGAATAGTATTAAAGAAATACAAAAGCCACCCAAAATATTAATGTGCTTACTTAAATAATGTTTATCTTTGATAGTCATGGTTAGTGTGGTTTAATGATCTTGGTTCAACTCTCCATAACATAGTACATAGCGAGATCATTTTTCAAATTTGCTAAATCATAAATGAACTAGAATGAAATATTATTCATCCAATAACAAACCAATCATTTAAACAAATTAAGAGCAAGATCAAATTAAAGTATATAAAAATGCCAAAACTTACATTCTGCTTTTACCTATGACCATAATTAGAGCTTTTGGAGGTGGAATGTGATAATCTTAACTTTATTGACACAAATATATAATGCAAAAAAAAAACGCAGTTATTATACCTCTATTCAATTGGTGAAAGCTCTCTGTTACAACTTCAATTTGCAGCTAGATGTATGGGAATCCTTGGGAACAATTCAGATTGAGCCAAATAAGAAAATCATTAAATTACAAAAAATAGAAAGCCATAATTTAAAAGAAAACCAAGAAATGAAATGCTTTTATTTAATCAAGAGAGTAATTAACTTGTAGAGGGAAAACTGCCAATACTAGAGGGAAAAAAAACTGGTAAGAATATGATGGTATGGTGGAATAAAATTACAATTAAATAGTGTAATTTCTTCAATTAATTATAACCCAAATCTGAAAGTACTTAGCCATATGAAAGTTGAGATGCTACCTGACCACCTGTACCAAGATGCTGGCCTTGTGGTTCAATATCAAATGATATCCACTGGTTGGTGTATTCTGATGATCTATATAGCCTATAAGTAGGTCCAAACAAAGTGAGTACAATGATTGAATTTATAATGTATACTAATAGAAAATGGTCACACTAACAAACAGATGGCTATGTATGCTTCATAAATTGGCCCTGAATTGTGAGATATATGACACTTGTTTTGTTAAAAATGATGTTTAAATGCATGCTCATTTTACCTATGTCGTTATCATAGCCAATACGAAAGAAGAAGAAAAAATGGCAGCACATTATAGTATAATTCTCATTTTCCATAAGAAACAGGGGCTACTATGATTAGTATAACAGAAACATTACCACAGTAAAAGATGACAATGGATCTTCTTCATATATATAAACAATAACTTTATTTCATAACTAAATCCAAAAACAATATATCTTTGAATTTTTTTGTATTTAAAAGCAGTCCAATATTTGACCCTGGCCCATAGAATCCAATTACCCCTCCACATCTGCAAATATTATGTAAACTGTATAAGATGATTGACTAAGAGAGCATAATCCTAGAAATGCACTCATAGTGACTACGAAATGAACCACATCTCTTCTTAACATACTATCATGACACATTCCTTCCTTCCTTATTACTCCCAACCCCCAAAAATAGCACATGAACACAAACAGAAGTAATAAATAAATAAACAACTATTACTTTGGTTCAGTTCTTTATCAATCATTTAATAGGAAGCAGACACAAAGATAAGTCCATGTAATAAGTAAATGCTCAGTAAACCATGCAGCATTACAACCCTAACTCAACATAACTAAGTAAGAAAGAGTTAGTTCATAGATATCTATAGATTATTTAAAATTTTTTTACGAAAGTGGTGAGAAGAAGTGGAGAGGACACATGGAAAGAAGCAACAAGAAAGAAAGATAGGTGTGGTCAGAAGAGTAGATAGAAAACTATACTAATGGGCACTTTTAGGGAAAATTTGCAGTAATAAAAATAAAACTTACTTTAAAATTTTAATGAAAGTGTAATATCCTTCAACTTAATTATACTTAATATAATATTCTCAATGTAAAAAGTTATGGGACAAATCCTATGAAATATAATCCATGAGTATCTAATTTCACTGAATCATTATGGGCGGCGGGTACCAACTTGGGACAGCTCCAATCTCCTTTCTTTATTTCAAACTCGCTTTTGCCAACACTTTTAGGACCATCATGCTTTCATTTTAGGAAATGTAAATTTTTAGAGAAGTTCATAAAATTGCAACTAAAAAATAAAAAGGAAGGCTAGACAAAATATATAATGGTCTCCCAAAATTCTTACCAATCTCGATCATTACCAGTGCCTAAGAGTACCCCAAGCATTTAGTCACCCCCATGATCAGTAGAGATTCACTTGAAAGAAAAAACAAAAAATCCCAACTCCATAACTACTATTATACTGTTTGTATTTTTGCTTCAATTATTGTAGTCCCTATTTTATAATCTCTATTGATGTATTGTGTAGAAGAAAGAAAATGAGGATGTTAAAATATCTAGAATCGATGATTTTCGTAGAGCCCATACCAAGAAGAATGGTGAACCTGTAAACCCAACGGCATCTGATATTTTTGTGAGTATTAGTCATTTAATTTTTGGGAATTTTTACTTATTTTCCATAATGCATACATTAGTTATACTAATTTATATGCAGGGTTCATTGAATGAGATTCTCCTTGAAGACCCAAAATCTGGAACTACAGACAACGCTGATGAGGATGCCTTGACAAAATTGTTTGGTAACCTAAAATCTGGTCGTTTAATCAGACACGGAAAAGGCGTAACAAGGTCAAAGCTAATTGTTGTTAATATGCGTAATAGCAAAATCTCCAAGTTAGAAGAAGAGCAACAGAATATGAAGCTCAAAATGACTGAAATGATGAATCTACTTAAAGAACACTTGGTGGTATTTCTATCTTGCACTTATAAACCTTAGTTTTCTTTTCTTCCAATGAAACTTATATTGGTTTTATATTTAGGTTGGTAGTAAAGTGACACCAAGCGAAGGACAGTCTCGCAATGTACCGCAGTCAAACAATATTCAGTCTCCTAAGGTAAATTATAAAAGTTGTTATTGTTTTAAATTTTCATTTTAGAAGAACAAATAGAGAAACTAATATATTGTCTTTAAAATCAATTTGGTAGAGTATTGCACGAGAAAAAAGACATAACTTTACAGAAGGGAAGAATGTTTGCTACTTGCCTGACTGGGCAGATGTAATTGTTGCTGAAGGTCGTTGGGATTCTAGTGATCCAAAGATAACTGTACATGGAAAGCCTCTTGGACCAGACTTTATGCGAGTATGGGTTAATGTTGATATTGTACCAGAATCTTACTTATTTCATCCTAATAATGCGATGCTTACAATACAAGAAGAAGTTGGTTCCACAGTTGCATGGCCTTCTAAAAAAGTTATTCCAAGAGGTACATTTTCATACTCAAAAAATAACCAATGTCTTATAATTTAGTGTTTGGTTTCTTTGTTTGCTTTGGTGTGGTTGTGAATTCATTGTTTTGTATGTGGTGTCCTTTCTTGGATATAATTTCCATAGCATTTTTCTTGAAGTAATTTGTGATGGTAGATAATAACAATAAAATATTTCTTTGTTTATTTTGCAGATGTGACAAGTGAAGTAGAAAATGATACTTAATTTTGAAGGCTTTGTGTTGAAAGTAGTAACTTTTCACTATGTTGAATATTTAAGACTCCTTGAATACTTAAAGAACATTTTGTTGTTGATGATATTGTTTAATGTTTTAAACTAATTTGTGGATTGTTAATACAATGTTGAATGTTTTTACTTTTTGTTATTTGAAAATCAAGTTCATTTGATGATGCTAGTATATATTAGAAAGCTAATTTTAATTATATAAAAAAATTAAAATATAATAGAATAAATTAGTGTTATATAAATGAAATATATAATGAGAATTTAAACTTATCTAAATATTAAAATAATACAAAAATTGTGTTATAATATCTATTACAATAACACCTTTTATGCAAAGAATTATGTTATGCAAACTTCATTATATAAAACAAAAAATGTGTTATACTAAAGTGTAGTATAACACAAAAAATGTGTTATACTAAAGTGTAGTATTAAAAGCATTTTTTCTTGTAGTGTTAGATAGAATTTATGAATGTTATTTCATGTAATGACCCACTAATCTAGACTAATTGGACCATTATCGAAACTGTACATAAAACTTACATTTTTACAAAAATACCATAATTTATTGAGTAACTTGAAAAAAATAAGAGTTATTTACAAAGAATCAGAATACTAAGAAGGATTATGGGATCCCATTGTTTTTAAAACAAAACATGATTTAAAATAAAAGACATTACATAATAATGCGGAAAATACCCATAAAAACCATAAAAACATAAAAGGAGACTATATCCTCGAATCGAATAACGCTCGGCCCCTTGACTCCATTCATCATCGATACACATTCTCCAGGCGTCACGAATCTTTCCGCCTCTAAACTTATTTTCCTGCACATAAACAGAAAGGAGTGAGCCTAATGCCCAGTAAGGAAAATCTAACACAAGGTCACATACATAATTTCATAAGAAAACATAAGGACTTATAATACATATAACATACACTTATTATAATGGCCATTATTACTTGGGGTCCCATAGACTAAACAAGCATATGCCCATGGGATTAGTGGGGTCCTACTAGCTAAGTAGGTCATATGCCCATAACCCATTTGGGGTCTTGTTAGTCATATGGGTCATATGCCCAAGCCTACAAACATACACATATATCATAACACTTTTAATAACATAAAACATATAGATAACACAAGCACATAACATATTAATTCTAGCCTATTTTCCTTACCAAAGTTACCGAGATTATGGACTGAGTTGGGATTGTTGGAACACTCCTAAAACCATAAGAGAGAGTAAGTCTAAAGAAAGGAGATGAAATGAAAGAGATGGAAAGACTAAACCATAGAAAACATACTTACCGACTTATATGCTTAAAAGCTTGGATTCCCTAACCAAAATAAGAATAAGGTTAGGGGACTGAGTAGAAGGTTTTGAGAAAGGAAATAACATAAAAATACAGAAAAGAACTAGAGTTTTGGGTTTACCTCAAAGATTGCAAGATCAATCTAACCTTCACTGAAATACTATAGAACTCACTTCCCAAAGTGTTTGATAAGCTTATGATGTTTAAGCTTATAGTTTTTCCCCAAACCAAGTGTTTACACTCTCACACTCACTTAACACTAGCAGCCTCTGAACTTAGAGCAAATGGTGAATAATGGTTGGGTACTAGGTCCTATTTATAGAGTTTGGGAATGAAAATATCTTGATTTTACTTGAATAAAAATAATGGCTTTTTAAGTGAAAATCATTTGAATAATCGTTCAGCAGAGGCTGAAGACTCGTTCAGAAGATGCTGGACTGTTGAAGGAGTTTGAATGGCTGAAGGGAAAAGAATTCAAATGTATTTGAAAACATGCTGGTGGAGGCGATATATCGCCCCCTATAGGCGATATATCGCCTGGACCTTTGTTCCCGAGGCGACCGTGCATCGATTCGTGTTTTCCGTATCTACGTGCTGCGATATATCGCCCCCTATAGCTGCGATATATCGGCATACGCTGAATATTTAAACACGAATTTACACATTTTTAGCTAAGTTTGAATGGAGTAAACAGCCTTGACTAAGCCCTCAACGTACTCAAAGCTGCTGACTGACCCTATAACATTCAAACTTTACCCTTATTTAATTTAATCCTCAAAAATACTTAATCCTTAATTACCATTCAAAACATGTGCTTAAAATCCTATTGGTTGATGTCTAAACCTTATAATATAATAATATAATCCTTAATATCAGTCACATTAATCAAACCTTAGGTTATACTTAATATTCTTAAACTATAGGTTAAACTTAGAAAATCTATAAGTACTACTATGAGTGTCCAAATAACTCCCGGTCTGAACCAAAAATCCATAGTAACAAAGATAATGCTATAAATACTATCATACTATTATCTATCTTAGCTAAGTAAAGTTCTTGGACTCTACATTTCATGAATGGTAAGACTGTTGTGTGAATGAAATGTTATGAATTATGAATGCCATAATGTGATGATATGTTGGCTTGTATGAATATTGTATGATATGAATGTATGTTAGCGTGATGAACGCGACACATCAAAATGGTTTGCTAGAGATAAAGAAGACGTAACCCGAGTTACTAAGGATACGAAGACGTAACTCCATGGGTGGCCGCGCTGAGGTTATTCAAGGACCAGAGACTCTTATTTACCTCAAAGGGTGGCATGGACAAGTTAGCGGGCCATGTTCACAAGGAATTGTTTATGATTATGTTATGATGTTTAGATATGATGGTGGCATTATGTTTATGTTTATCATATTGATGCCAATTTTATGATGATGCTATGATGTATAAAGATGAATGATAGTGTTTGTAAATTGTTGTATCTTACTTGCTTGTTGTTTGTACTTCCTTACTGGGCTTTTAGCTCACCCCTTACTTTCCCTTCCAGGTAGCAAATAAGTTTCTCTGTGGCACACGTGGTGATGTGGGGAGTTCTGTCGTCCTGGTGTGTATGGCGTGGGGCACCCTATGGACGAGAAACGATCAACTTTAAACGCCATTTTTAATAATGTTATGTTTAATGGGATTTTTCTTAAAATTGTCAGTGGGACTTAAACTTTTGTTTGTTTTAGAACTTTGCATAAAACTGATATTTTCTTTTTAAACTTTTGGGCCCAATTTGCATGTTTTAAGCAAGACCCCACTGAAACCTTATAATAAGTGGTTTTCTATTATAAACCATTGAAAATGTGAATGTTTTATTAAGTACTAGTTTAAGGGAATTTTTACAATATATTACAACTCCAAGTGGATTAGGCTATTACCAACAAATTGGGGCTGAACCACTATAAAATTACTTGTGTTATTTATTTTTTATTGTCGTTTTTACGTCTACTTAGAGTTGACAAAAATCGTGGTTAACAAGTGGTTACTACTACAAAATTGTACTTAGACGACGCACATGATACAACAATATTCGTAGAACTTTCTTCTCGTGTCAAATATAGACATGGCACGGTAGTAGCTCAAACTGTTGTGTCATTCAAATTAAAACTTTCTTGAACTGACAGTTCTATTAAGACTGTCGTAACATATCTTGTTTTAACACGAGATGACATTTAATTTATATGCTCATCCAATACAATTTTTTAATCAAATACTACTTAAATTTGTATGAAAAAATAATAATTAATAATCTATAACACTAAATTTGTTTTAATTGAAAGTAAGCTATTTAAATAATTTATCCAACTTTTTAATGATATTTAGTATTAGTTATTAATAAATTATTTATTATATTTTTAATTAAATATTTGTTGTATAAAATATAAATAGAGACATTACTTATTAAGCTACTATAATAATAATAATAATAATAATTGCTTAGAAAAAATAATAATATATTTTTAAACAAAAAAAAAAGCTTGTATGTTTACAAAAAAGAAATTAAAAATTCGTCAAAAAAAAAATATTAAAGCCAAACGACACCACAAAAAGTCCACCAGCATTTCAGTACATACTTATTATATGCCCCCAAATACTTGTACAACACCCTAGAATCAGTCTTATTATCTACGGCAAAGTTTATGGAATATTTATATATGTGTATGTATAATAGCGTTCCATATTAAATTTAAAATAACAATTATATTAGTCCCCAAATTCAAAATCAATAGTCATATAATAATAAAAGGCCACATACAGATTTATAATTCTGCTTCATCTTAATCAATTGACTACTCTCCTTCACACCTTGGCAAAGAACTAGTAAGTTTCCTTATTAAACTACAGCAATACCAAAGTTCAATAATAATTATAACTATTTTATCATCAATAACCTTCAACTACAATATAAAATTGAACATAGAGTTCTAAACCTTGGACAGAAAGTCTTAAGTCTCTTACATATATATACATCATGTTGCTTTGTGTTTTTTTTTATGCATTTAATAAAAAATGTTTATTAATCTAACTATATATGAGTTTGTTCTTTAGTAAATACATTGATCAAGGATCACAATACACAAGGGAAGAACTAAATCAATAACGAGATGTGAACCGCTTAAACGACTTCTTTCCAACCTTGGGAGAGGAGCATGGTCTTGGAGTAATAGATCTCTTATTTGTATTTAGTTAGAAAGTTTGCTATTATGATCAAACATAGTCAAGGCAATGATACATTTTGATGTTGTAACTTCAGTTTTAGAATCAATTAAATTTTGTTGATTTTGATTTTGTTTGGATTATATTGTAATTAGACTTGAAATATTGAATGAATATAGTGGTTTAAAACAACGAAATGACAAAGTGAATTCTCGTTTTCTGTATATATGTAACGCCCCACATCACTATGGCTGCTTCCTGGAATGATGACTGACCCTATTTAACGCCCTGGATAACCAAGATCGTTTACACTGTGTGTTTAAAATAGTGCAAGACTTGCTAATCAAATCATTTGAACATAAATGTGATTCTAAAGTCAACTGACAAGTTAGGGTTAAAAGATTTTGATCATAAACGGTTAATTTTCATTAAAACAAATGTTTGATGTATGGGATCCCAAAAACAGGGTCTACATGGCAAATACAACTCTCAAAGACAGATACAACAAAAGCCAGTCTAACGGAAAATTACAATTTAGAGCTCCAAATCCTGTAAATTCCCTCGGTTGTGGGTGGAACAACCTGAAATTGCTAATAGAGTTTACTGCCTTGATTAGCGTGTCAGGAGGGCATAATTAGATATTTATATATATATGTTTAATTGGTTAAATGCGTGACTATGTGGCATGCATGATTAATATGATTATGTGGATATATTATATGCATGTTTATGAGTATTAGATGTGCATGTGGGCCCTTTGCTGTTTATAAGAGCATGTTTGTAATTTTTGCCTGTTAAGGGCATAAATGTGATTATGTGTGACAAATAATTGAGACCACATTATTATGTGAATATGTAGAGTTCCAGAATGTTTACTTAGCTAGTTAGATAGTAGCAGTAGTAATAATGGCTAGTAGTAGTTATAGTATGTTTAATACTGTGGATTTTGGCTCAAGCCGAGACTTAGTTGGACACTCGTAGCAACACTTATAAATTTTATAAGTTTAACCTATAGTTTAAGAATATGAATTATAACCTAAGGTTTGATTATTATATCTGATTATATTGATGTTATTTATTATACTATAAGATTTAGATAGGATTAATAAGAACATGACACTTCAATGAAAATTCAAGAAAACTCTAGAATCTTCAAAGTACAATAAGAGCATGACATTTGTCATCACCTTGTTTATTTGAGGATTTAAGCATTTAATTCAAAAATAAAGGTTTCTAGAAGCTCTAGAACCTTCTAGAACCAGCTGGAATCTCGTATTATTCAGTCAATCAGTTTTATCATTTCAAATTAAGCTGATAATGTGCAATTACGTGTTTAATATATTCACGTATGTCAATATATCGCAGCCTAGGAGCCAATGTATCGCCACACGGGGAATACGAAAAACACGTGAACTTCGCACAAATGAATCGACGAGCACTCGGGGCATAAGTCCAGGCGATATATCGCCTACAATGGGCGATATATCGGCCCTAAGGTTATGTTTTCAAATGATTTTGAAACCGAGCTCAATTCAACACTTAACCTCTTGACAAGCCTCTGAACATTTTGACCGAGTCTTAAGCCTCTATTAAATGAATATTAAAATATTTTTCAATTGAATATTCATTATTTTATTCAAGCTTAAAGAAGATCTTTTCACTCATGAACTCTATAAATAGGACCTAGTACCTAGCCATTTCTCTCATTCTTCAAGCTGTGTTCAGAGCCTTCAAGCTGTTGGGATTACTATAGAGTGTTAAACACTTGGGTTGGGGTATAGGCTTTATCATTTTAAACTTTAAAAACACTTGGGAAGTAAGGTTAATAGTGTATTTTTTTATATCGAGGTGTAGTTCGGTTCTAGTACATTCAAAGGTATTCTTAATCTTAAGTTCATTTCATTTTAATTCTTTAAGCTTCATTTAGTTTTCTTTAGTTTTCATTCAGATCCTAACTTATTGTTTTCAAATCTTGGTTAGGAATTTAAGTTCTTTGAACTTAAGGTTTCTTTTCAGTAAGTTTCATCTTGGTGGATTAGTTCTTTTCTTGGTCATCTTTCTTTTAGAAATACTCACCTTCTTGTCATTGGTTTTAGGAGCGTTCCAAATCCCATCCTTGTTCTCATAAATCCCGTTATTGGTAAGGAAAAAATGATAGAATTTTATATGTTTATATGATATGTTTATATGTTATGTAATGTTATATCGTGTTATGTAATGTTATATTATGTATGTTGATAGACCTTGGGAATATGACTTGTATAGCTAACAATCCCCAATAATTTATGGGCATATGACTTGTTTAGCTAGCAAGCCCCACAAATCTAATGGGCATATGACTTGCTTAGTTAACAAGCCCCAAGTAGTATAATGGCCATTGTAGTAATATATGTGACATATGTTTTATGTAGATTTTCCTTGCAGGGCATTAGGCTCATTCCTTTATTTTTATGTATGCAGGGAAATAGTTATGGCGGTGGAAGGATTCTTGGCAGCTTGGGGTTGTGTATTGAGAAAGAATGGATTTGATGGACTGCGTGAACGATTCGAGGACGACATTATTTTCAGTCTTTTTAATTATGTTCCTTTGTATTTTCCACACTTGGTTTTGTAAACAGTTTTAATTAAGTTAAAGTTATGTTTTATTTTATTTTTCAAACAATGGGATCCTATACCCCGCATTTAAGTATTTTCAACATTTACTTTATAGTTTTTAATAAAGTTATGAATGTTTCATATGTATGTTTTCTTTAGAATAGTGTCTATGTATAGTAGTTTTAATGGTCCAAAGTCTTAGAATTAGTTGGGTCATTACAGAATATATTTCCAATAAATGGCTCGAGACAGTCCTAATGAGCAGATTAGCAAAATAGTCACAGCAGGGTTTAATACCCGGCTCGGGGGGAGCCTAGAGGTATTTTGGGAATTTTGAGAATATTATGGGATTTATTAAGTAATGAATAAGTATTTGGTAATTAATTCGATGTGACAGGATTAATTGGTTAATAGAAGGAACACTTGAGGAATTAGCGGGAACTTGGGAAAATGACTCATTTACTCTTAGAAACCATTAGAGGGTTGAATAAGTTTAAAGGGGAAAATGGTATTTTATAGGTAATGGATAAACTCAGATATTCTAGGAAGTGACCAAAAACATCAGGATTACTCTCAAGCTCACCATTTCCCTCTCACTCATGTACTCTCTCTCCCTCTCTCTCTCTCTACCTCTCCTATACCTTGAAGCTGAAGGGAAATTGAAGGAAAAGACTTGGTTCAAGTTGGGGAAAGTCTAGAATTGAAGCTGGTAGAGGGCAAAAAGTCTCTAAGGAAATCTCTGAAGCTTGAAGGAGGGAAAGTCAGGGAAACTAAGCTTGGATTTGAGCTAGAAACCTAGGAAATTCAGCTCGAAAGCTTTGGAATCTAAGCTCAAGGATTGGAGAGTTGAGGCTGAGAATTTAGCTACCATTGAGGTAAGGTTTCAGGCCTTTATGTTTGTTGAGTTTGTGGTTGAGTTTGATATTGTTAAGGGGGACTCTAAATTTGGGGGTTTAGGGAAAATTGAGTTAGTATTCAAGGTTTTAGATACTGTTTTTGAAGAGTTAATTGGAAATTTCAAACTTGTTTTTATTGGGGTGTATTTTAGTGATGAATTTTGGAGCTGAGAGTTGGGGTGAAGTGCTGGAAACCTAAGAAATTCTAGGTTCGCGAGGGCGTGCTGCGACCCAGTTCATGGGCGCTGCAACCCGCGTGCCCAGAATTCCCTGAGAGGGCTTGCTGATTTTAGGGCGCACTGCGGCACTAGGGCGCGTGCCCAGGAACATGAGGCTACGCCTCTGACTTGAGGCACGCCGCGACCCTTAGAGCCAGGTCGTGGCCCGCCTAGACAACTTTGGCCTAGGATATATTTTAAGCTTGGGGAGGCTCGGGGGTTCGAACCTAAGCACTCAGGATGAATTCTACTACTCGGATTAGTAGAGTTCGAGGTCCCAAAGGCTACTTTTTATTTCCTAAGTATTTATTTGGATTAGGAATTGGATTATCGCTAAGGCTCAAGACTGAGGATCGTGCTCAGGACCGCTCTTAATACTCCGCTCGAGATTCAAGGTATGAAAACTGTACCCATGTGGTTGTGTTTGGGACTAAGGTTCCTTGTATCTGAAAATATGTATTGTGTGACGATATTGTTGTTAGGTGAAATATGAAGGCACGACCTAAGGGTATTGGGGCTAACAATTCACCACAAGAAAAAATAGTATTGATAACACTTAAAAACTTCTAACTAGGAGTATTGATAACGCTTCTGAAAACGCTAACATAGCCCCTGTTATTAAAAGTCCTGTCTTTTCTATAATAGTATTCAAATGTTATAGTCGATGTTATCTTAAACTTTTCAATAACACATTTTTAGTTGCTATAATATTCAAATAGTAACATTTAGTTAGAGTATTTGGTTATAAATTTGAAGTTTAATCTTATACTTTATGCATAACACTTTCCAACTGTTATGAAAATTGTTATATTTGATCATTTTATAACGTTTGTAGTTCATTCTATTATATAAATCATAACTTTTTGTCCCAAATATAATATATTATACAAAACAACCATAATTATTGTAAATTCTTTTAGTAATAACATTTTGATATTTTGTAGTATGTATTTTTAATTGTTGTAAAAAGTTTTTATTATTGTATTTTGATTAAAATAAATCACAATTGTTCACAAGTGTAATATTAAATAGATCAGAAAATCTAAAATATTCAATATATATGATAAACCATGAGAATTATTACATTTGAAGACGAACTACTTCAAACCATGACACTGTCCACTTCAAAAGTTCTTAGTTCTAACTTGAGTTTTGTAATGACCCAACTACTCTAGACTTTTGGACCATTAACGAAACTATACATACTAATCTTTAATAAAACTTAAATTGCGAAAATACCATAACTTTATTAGGAAACTTGTAAAAATAAGAGTTACTTACATAAAATGTCAAGTAGGATATGGGATCCCATTGTTTTAAAAACAAAACAATATTTAAAATAAAAAGGAGTTACATAGCAAGTGCGGAAAAATTACACATAAACCATAAATAAAAGACTACGTCCTCGAAAATCGAACTCTCGACTCCTTGAATCCGTTCATCACCGATACACAATCCCCAAGCATCCACGAACCTTACCACCACTATAGCTATTTTCCTGCACATATAAACAAAAAGGAATGGGCCTAATGCCCAGCAAGGAAAATCTACCACATAGTTCATATACATAAATTTCACAAGAAACATAAAAACTTAACATAACACTTATATCATACACATATTATAATGGCCATTATTACTTGGGGTCCCATAGACTAAACAAGTCATATGGCCATTAGATTAGTGGGGTCCTACTAGCTAAGCAGGTCATATGCCCATAATCTATTTGGGGCTTGTTAGTCATATGGGTCATATGCCCAAGCCTACAAACATACATATCATAACACTTATCATAACATAAGAAACATAAGATAACATAAGCATATAACATATAGATTCTATCCTATTTTCCTTACCAAAATACCGGGATAAGAGGACAGAGGTGGGACTTTGGAACACTCCTAAGAACCATTTGAAAAAGAGTGAGTATAGAGAAGAAGAGAAATGAAAGGAATGGAAGGACTAAACCATTGAGAAAAATACTTACCAAAAACTTATGTGCGAGATCTTAGATTTCCTAACCAAAATAAGAATAAGGTTAGAATAAGTAGAAGACTATGAGAACTTTTAAAGAAAAGGTACAGAAATGAACTAGAGTTTGGGTTACCTTGAAGACTTGTAAGATCAATCTAAACCTCGAACCAAAATACTATAAAACCTTACTTCCCCAAGTGTTTGATAAACTTGTGATGATCAAGCTTATGATTCCCAACCCAAGTGTTTACACTCTCACACTCACCTAGCAACTTGCAGCCTCTGAACTTAGAGCAAAAGATGAATAATGGCTGGGTACTAGGTCCTATTTATAGAGTTTAGGAATGAAAGGATCTTAATTTCATTCAAATAAAAATAATGTCTTTTTAGGTGAAAATAATTTGAAGAATTGTTCAGCAGAGGCTGAAGACTCGTTCAAAAAGGTGCTGGACTTATCAAAAGGTTGAATGGTTGAATGGAAAAAGAATTCAAAAACTTTCAAAATAAGCTGAGAGGGGCGATATATTGCCCCCTGTAGGCGATATATCGCCTGGGCCAGTATGCCCGAGGCAGTCGTGCATCGTTTCGTGTTTTCCGTATCTACGTGCTGCGATATATCGCCCCCTATAGCTGCGATATATCGGCACACGCTGATTATTTAAACACGAAATTACACATTTTTAGCTTAATTCAAATTGAGTAAACAGCCTTGACTAAGCCCTCAAACGTATTCAAAGCTGCTGACTGACCTTAGAGCATTCAAACTTTACCCTTATTAAATTTAATCCTCAAAATACTTAATCCTTAATCACCCATACATAACATGTGCTTAAAATCCTATTGGTTCTTATCTAAACCTTATTGTATAATAAATATTATCCTTAATATCAGTCATATTAATCAAACCTTAGGTTAAAATTAATATTCTTAAACTATAGGTTAAACTTAGAAAATCTACAAGTACTACTATGAGTGTCCAAATAATTCCCGCTTTGAACCAAAAATCCACAGTTATAAAGATAATACTATAAATACTATAATACTACTATCTAACTAGCTAAGTAAAGTTCTTGGACTCTACAAGTTTGAAAGCATACAGAATAAAATTCTATAGTCTTGCACATCTTTTGCTTCAAAAGTAAAAAATAGAAACACAACAAGATACTTTATGCTCCACCCTCGAATTCATCATCCATTCCATTGTGTACTTGTCTTTGTTGTGAGGTTGGTTTGCTTACCTACACAAGAGTTTAAATAATTAATTCTTAAACTTAGAGTTAATAGTAAACTAAAAGAGTAGAAAAAGAAAGAAAGTTAATAACCTCATTACAACTTTATAAGCTGGCAATGCAATTACACTAACTACAACACATAGGCATGAAAGATTGAAGATTTATGCTTGGTAAAATACTCATTAGAAAAGTTAGCTCAAACACTTTATGATTATGAAATGAAAATGCAAATGATACACCAACCAAACATATAAATATATATATACAATACAACAACTAATTTATAAAGAAAACCCAATAGCATAGACACATGAACTAGAATTAGATCAAATATAAAGTTCCAAATAACAAGAGTAATGAATTTTCCTTTTTTATTGTAGATTTCACTTCTGAACAATTAAAGGTTTCTCAAAATCCTGCAGACCTAGTTTCCATAAGCTAATCAACTAGATTAAAATGTCACAATAGAGTGAAGGTATTGTTCTGTTGAGATTATATATGAAACACCCCAAAGAGTACAAAGCATAAACTAAGTACAACGATAGAAGTCAAAGATAAATGTATTTCTATGAATGAGACAAATTAAAAGCATTTAATAACACGGTATTTAAAAGAAAAGGAAAGAGACTTGACAAGATGCTCATCCAAAAAATCATAGATTCTTTACACATGGCTAAGAAACTAGAAGGCATCATGTATTAAGATCAAAAATTGAGAACATGGAAGAATTTTAAGGACTCAGACACATAATTCTTTTAAACCCATTTCAGCAAAGAAAGCATCCAAAATAATGGTACAACATAAATTATTTCAAAAAAGAAGAAGAGAATTTTCCTTATTTTTCAAAGGGGAAATAAGAAATATGCATAAGGGAAACCACTTCTTATCACAAGGGGTAAATAAAGTAGGGTTAGACTTCAAAGTCTCAACCATGTTTCCTAATGAACAAGATACTTATTAACGTAGTCCAAATGTAGGTACGTTGTAACATTCTCCATTCCAAGTAACCTTGTTTCAAATACATCAAATTCACTTTAGATGACCCTGAAAGAAATAACCATGTGATGTTTCTAAACAAATTGCTTCAATTCACTATATCTATAGAAAACAAACAAGAACCAAAACTCTCATCACATTCTCTACAAGCAAACTATTCCTATATTGTCTTTCTAGACATTCTTGATTTTGAACCTCTTTCCACAAAAATATTCGGTTTGGCCTTGGATGGTAAGAAATCAAGTTTGTCTTCGACGTCTCTAGATGTTCATAAAGGCTTCTTTATTGTTTATGTTGGAGAGAGCCGAAAGAGGAGATATGTTGTTCCCATTTCATTGCTTAAACAACCTTCATTTAAAGAATTGCTAACCATCCAATGGGTGGCCTAACAATCCCTTTTAGAGAAGACTTCTTTGTTGATCTTACTTCACTCTTGAATGAATTGTGATCTACAAATCCATTACAATCTAGAAATTAGCATAGACAGTTTTGGCTCTTTTTTATTTTTCTTCTTCTTTTGTGAGAAGAAGAAAATGGTATAGAAAATGATCTAGCCACTAATTTTGAGAGTTGTGTGTTCACTTTCTCTTCCATTACTTTCCGAAGTTTACTACACTTCACTTAAAGTTATATATTCTAAACAATTCTAGTACTGTTTCATTCACTTATGGTATATTTTGATGAAATAATTTCCTTTTAATGAATAATGACCTAATTACTTGAGTTGAGATTATTAACCTTCTTGAACTTTGATTTAAAATGTGAACTCAACTAGAAAACATTCACGCAAGGGTTATGTGTGTGTCCTTGTGGATATGGGACATGCCTAACACATCTAATTGTAATTGTATCATGTGATTGCACAAGGACTATGCCTCACTAGACCCCATCTAGCAAATTTCCTGTATATAGTCTATACCATTCATTTCAATACAAAAGATATATCTATTTTACATATCTTTTCAAGGTTCTTGAATATAAATACACATAAACTTGAGACCACTACCATCCCTAGTCCTCGAATTCCCAAGTATCAAACATTCTTTCTTTGCTTGACTTAAGCAGTTGCTGAAATAAAGTTACAAATCTCATCTTTTGGCTATTTCTAAAAAACAAACTTTGTTGCCTTGGCAAAACTATAGTCACATTTCATAATCTAATTGTGATATACATGAAAAAAAAATGATGTAAAGTTCTAGAAGACTATCAAAAAGTTTTCTTGTACAAATTAGATTGATCACAACTTGCATTGTTTGTGTATACATATGTATATATATGCACATAAATATGGAACATTGTTCACTCTGAGGTAGTTTGGTTAAAAATATATAAAACATCTCACAAATGATGATATGTTTTCTCTCAGCAATCTAAAAAGAATTTGGTTTGAGTAATTGAATCTGTAGCATTGTTAGTTTCACATGTACAACCACTTTGTAGAGAAGAATTCATATAGGAAAACCTCACTCATTAGTTTTACTTGTGTAGAAAGAGGCTGTGACTTTTGTGGCAAGTCAAATGAAATTGGTATTGAATAATATATCTCTACATTTTGTTGACAAAAAACAGCCTATAAATAATGAAAAAAGCCTTCAATAAGCAGAATTCTAGCATATAATGAGATAAGTAAGCAACCCTTGGTATAGCAGATAATGACATGTCCTATTATGTATCAATAAGATTGGAAGAGAAGATAATGATTTTAAATGGTTATGGCTGCTCTAATTTTGATATGAATATTTGTGAATTTGAGCTATGAATTACGTGATTTTGATTTTGATTTTGGATTTGAGAAACGAATTTAAGCTGAGTTGGTTTAATGGTTTATTCATTTGTTCCACTTGTTTTTGTTCATTTTTATAAAAAAAATGAAAAGAAGAGAGGTTTAGCTTTAATGGGTAGTGATTTGTTTTTGTTTTTTTTTTAACTTTCTTGTAGAGTGAGAAGAATGGCAAATTCATCATTGGGAGTAGAACTTGTCCATGAAAATGGGACCCAAAAGGTTGTTGAGGTCGAGTTGTATTTATGCAAAAACAAAAGAAAATAAGGTTTTCTAAAAAAAAAAATGCAAAAGAGGTTGCCACAAAAAAAAAAAAAAAAGTTAAAGAGGTTACTACAAAATGGACTTTTATATATGAAGATATTTCTCATATTCTGTTTTCATTTTAAATCATATTAAGACATGAAGTTGTATCTTGTGGAGATTTGAATCAATACCAGGAACAACAAGTTGAGATTACCATCCTTTGTTACAAATAGTTACTCTGCTTTTTTCATTCAATGCTCAAAATCTATGAGGTTTCTCTTCTCTCAATAGATATTATCCATTGTTACAATATGAAAATAACTTAATTACCTATTGAAGAATATCTTTCTTTTGTTTTATTAATTCTTGGTGTTGTTAATAATACCATGACTACTAGTATATATTTGACTATATAATCAACCAAAAAGAAAATAATTTATCTGATATTTGAACAAAACTAGTTTTATCTTGAAAGAGAAAGTGAACTTTTTTTTTTCAAAAATAATTATTATTGAGTTTAATAATTTGATTGAGAGTGTAAAATTCATCATTAACCTCACATATGTGAAAGATTAGAATAATATGGATTTTACTGTAATATGTTCATAAAAATATTTTGATATATTTGATTAGAAATGCTAGTTTGGAGCATATGTATTCTCAGAATGTTATCTTCTCATTTGGCCAAGAAAACTTAAATCTTATGTTTTTCAGCAGATATCCATATCGTAGCACCTACCTTTGTCGCACCAGCAATGTCATCCATTGCTTTTGTGGCCAAACGAGGTATTACTTATCTAATACTATTAGATGGTTAGATAGGATTGGACAGGTCTTAATAACACAACACTCTAACTAATCCTCTACCATCAAACAATGCACCGGCCATTTTTTTTCTTTATGAGAAGACTCTTACAGAAATATTATGGCCTACACATTATTGATATCTTTACTTTGTTTGTGGCTGCTTAGCTCAAGTACACATGGGAAGATTTTCCTCTTAAATTCATATTTCAAAAGTATGGTAGCTCTCCACTAAAGAAATAATGTTTTGTATGTTTAATATTAGATACTTAAAAGAACTCAAGAAAGATAGCTCTGAAAGTTACTTATGTGATTTGCTTCCACAGTTCCACATAGTCTGAGGTTTAGTTTCTTTTAAGTACTTAATAATTGTTGTTTGTAAAAAAAAATATTGGGTAATTAGGTATTAATCAAAATGTAATAAACAATTTCGTTATGTTATATTACCTTCCTATCATATTCACTTTTGACATTTCATTGTCACCAAGGTGCTGAGTGAGGTTTTAATGGTACCTCTTTTTTTCTTCCAAAATTTGTTTTGTTTTGATAAATTTTAGGGTTTAAAAGACTCGACTTAGGACTAAAATACTATACCTGCGTTTCGCCTTAGTTGAGGAAAACGCCTCGATTCTATATAAAATCAGAAAACATTCTAGCCATATTTATTAACCAACCATCTACCATTATCAATTCAAAATATTCAAACAACACACAAGTTTTGTTCCTTATCTCACCGCAGCACACAAATTTCTCAGAACCTACTTCACTAAAACACACAAGTTCTCAACCTTCCGTTATCACCGCAACATACAATAATAATAATCTCAGGACCTACTTCACTATGGATGAATATCTAAGATATTCAAACTCCTCTAACATTTGCAAAATATTTTAACAAAAATAATAGAGAACATACCTCTTGCAAGCTGTTGTAAATAAAGTTTCCTTCCAATGAAGCCACTAAAATGAAAGCAAAATTACATACCAATTAATAAACTATCAACATCATCCAACCTTTAATTAGGAGTCATCATTAAAAAAATTACAACTCCTACAACCAAGAAACTATCCAAACCCACTATAGAGTTCTTGGAAACTAGAGCTCACAAAAGAAAAAGAACAACAAAGCTCTTAAGTACAACGACAAGAGGCAGCAAAAGCAGCAGAAAAACTAATAGCAAAGGCCAACAATAATGCAACAGTTTGAAATAAAACCAACAATAAAAAGAAAAGCACACACAACACACATATAAAGAACAAAAAACAAAAAATAGTTTGAATTCCAATTTAAAAGCAAGAAAAAATTCAGATTTATTATCAATACAAATAAGGGAAATGATAAATCCATGACAGTTTGTTTTATCTTGAGCATATTTTCTACAATAATGAATACCTTGAAAGTGAAAAAATAGCCAAATGAACCAAACCTAGCTGAGTTGAAAATATGAGATCCCTTTATAAATGCCTCAGTTCCCTAAGGTTGCTTGTCTTCTTTTCTGAATTTCTGCAAGAGTCCTAAAGAAATTTAAAAACTTGTGTAGAGAACCCAATAAATCAAAAAGTCATGTCACAATTATCTCATATTGAAAGAACAACATGCTTATAAGATCAAAATAAAAATTACATGAACAGAGACATAGAATGAGTTTCATGGATTAACATGTGTGTTTTACTTGAAATTTTTATCAAACATGTGGTATGCCATATAGTTATTATCATGCTCAAATTGATTTATTTATTTATTTATACAATCTAACCATGAATTATTTAATTTATATAGCGAAAGAGTATAGAGAAAACACAACCAACTAGCTCAAATGATTAGCAAGAAATTAATGTTACAATTATGTGAGAAGAGGATCATAATTATCTGATAAGAAAACTTATCAATGTTTTTTTCCTACATACATAATACTTGAAAACCAATTATGAAATAAAAAATACTAAGTGCATTATAATAAATTAAAATCTTAAATTTGAGATTTCTAACTTCTCAAGAGATGACTGTACATGTCTTATGAACTCTATAATATACGCCTTGAATATGGCCTCAGACTAATCGACTAAGAAAATGCAAGAAAAGGAGAGAAAATGCAAGAAAAGGAACTCATTATGCTAACCTTGGAATTAATAATTCTTGCACAAGTTTCTGATGCACAAGCTATGGCATTCAGCTTACCACACCAAGCAACTGCACTAAAACAAGCAAGTGTAACATTCATGAGAAAAACATCTCAATTTAAAGATGTGTCTTTCTCTACTTATTTATTATGTAGAGATTGGCAAGTCTTCCTGTAATTTTTGTTTTATGTTTGTATTAATCTTTTAAGTAACAATACATATATATATGGTAAATCGAGAAAACATAACTTAAATGCTATGAAGTTTTACCAAGGAAAATCGAGAAAATTAAAATGAGGAGAAGAAAACATGCAACTGTGCAAATTCAAAGAAAACTAAAAGTAGATACATTTTCTTACTTACGATGTTGAAGAAAAGAGAAGGGTTCTTGCTTAGCTCATGGATCTTTATGTAGTGCACCAAAATTTTCTTTTTTGAATTACTAAAATTTTATGATTTATTTTATTTAAATGTTAAGTGTGATGAATTGTTTTATTTAAATGTTTTTTATTTTATTTAGTTGTTGTTTGTTTTATTTGATTGTTTGTTATTTTATTTAATTGTTAGAATTGATTGGTATAATCTTTTGAATTTAAATTTATTAATTGTTTGTTTGGTTATTTATTCTAATAAGTGAATAATTGTGTAACATGTTTATTTTACTATTAGTGTTACATTTTAAATAAGTGTGACAATTGGTGTAATTATGTGAGATTTGGTTGAATGCATTAAGGTGCATGGTAGACAGTGATGCACCCTAGTGATTTAGTGTGTGCAAGTACATGGTAATAAGGTGCACATGTGTGGATTTTATACACATTTTAAATTACCAAATGTTATATTTAATTGATTGATTTAATTTAAATGAAAGAAAGAAAGAAAAAAAAAAATACAAAAAGGGGCAAGTAAGTGGCGTGTAGCAAATTGTGGGATTGGTTGATATTTTTTTCAATTTTTTTTAAGGAGAATAATACTAGATTGGATAAGGATAATCAATTTGGGGAAATCACCATTATTCCAATCAATTATCATAAAAGAAAATAGAGAAGAAAGGAAACTTACCATTTCCTTTTGGTGATGGCTTTATGGAAATGGGAATTAAAAATGGGGATTATGAAGAAAATAGGCCATTTGGCCGTGACATATAGAGAGGTTAGAGAGAGAGGGAGTGGCGTGAAGGGCTGCCATTTCTAGAGAGAAGAAGAAGAAAGGACGAAGAAAAGAAAGAGAAGGAGAAGAAGAAGAGGGTTTCGAACCCAAGGGAAGAATCTATCTATTAGTGTTTCACATATGTGCATTTGGATCTTCTCCTCATCTCTAATCTAAGGTTGATTTTGTGGTTTCTTTCTTTGGATGTATGGTGTTTGGAAATCCTCTATACACTACTAAAAATATAGCGTTTCTCTGCGCTTTTTTTTCAATCTAAAATAAAAAGCGCAGAGAAAAGGATTGAAGGACACTTAGGAACTTTGTTACTGCGGTTTTTAAAAAAAACGCAATGTAAAGTAGGAAAAGTGGGAAGTGAAAACTTTTTCTCTACGGTTTTCTTAAAGAAAACGCATAGAAAAGTTGCACTACTTTTCTCCGCAATTTTTTAAGAAAATCGCAGAGAAATAAAGACTTTTCTCTGCAGTTTTATTGAAAAAACCGCAGAGAAAAGTATTGTAATTTTTCAAAACTTTTACCAAGCATAACTTTGTGCTCGATTGTCCATTTTGGGTATTTTTTTTTTAACTTTAATATTTTTTCGAGATCTATTCAAAGAAAATAGTCTTTTCTTTGGATAGATCTCGAAAAAATATCAAAGTTAAAAAAAAACAATCAAAACGGACAACCGAGCATAAAGTTATGCTTGGTAAAAGTTTTGAAAAATTACAATACTTTTCTCTGCGGTTTTTTCAATAAAACCGCAGAGAAAAGTCTTTATTTCTCAGAAAACCGTGGAGAAAAGGTTCCAGACCTATATATAAACTCATTCTTCCCCACAAGGTTCGTAAACCTACTTCATTTCGCGAAAAATTTCTTCAACAGTGGCGGTATGTCTTTCAACCTTAATGTTACTATTTTTTTTCATCATTTTTAGCTAAATCTTAGTTAAAAACTGAAGTAGATGCTTGATATTTGTCTATTTTCAGGTTTTTGGTAGTAAAAATGGTTAAGATTTGGTCGAAAAATTGTCCATTTTCACTGTATTTTTGGGCATACATTGTGTTCTTGAGCTTCAAAATAGTTAATGATCTATATATCTTTGTTTGTATATTTTTTTGTTTTTTTCATCATTATTTTTAGAGTTTATTTTGTGTGAAATAGACAAATAGAAATCAAAATTTTGAGATGTTTTTCATAAATCATTAATTTGGTTGCTGAATTTTTTTTCTTCAGATTTTTCGGTGACAAAACCTGAAAATTTTATTTTTTTTTCTTCAGGTTTTCAAGTTTTCTTTGTATGCAGCTAGATAGATCTCGAAAAAATACCAAAGTTAAAAAAAACACCAAAAACGGAGAATTGAGCACAAAGTTATGCTTCGTCAAAGTTTTGAAAAATTACAATACTTTTCTCTGCGGTTTTTTCAATAAAACCGCAAAGAAAAGTCTTTCTTTCTCAGTGGTTGTTTTAAAAAAATCGCGGAGAAAAGTACATCTTTCTCTGCGGTTGACTTATTACAACCGCAGAGAAAGATGTTCTTTCTCCGCGGTTGGCATACCACTTTTCTCTGCGGTCGAATACACTGCGTTTTTCAGTACTCTCGAAAACCGCACTGTATTAAGTAAAAAAACCGCAGAGAAAAGCCTTTTTTGTAGTAGTGATAGGTGAAAAGGTTTTCTTGCTAGAGTGTTCTTGATTCAACAATTAAGAGAGGTAATGGTTTTTCTTAGCCTATATATTAGTTTTGATGGGTTTATCTTTGAGGTTGTTTATGGTGGTGTTAATGGTTTGATTATTGTAGGTTGGTGATGAGGTGATTATGATTTGTATTTTTAAGAAATATCTTTTGTTAAAAGGGCTCATGGGAATGATTGAGGAAAATAGATTTGTTGGGATTTATATGAGGATTATATTTTATGTTTATGTTGCTATGATTATTTTAGAACATTGATTTATGTAAAATATGCAAAAATGATGATAGATGCATACTAGGTTTTATGTGAAGGTAGATGAGAATTTTTGTGATGTTTTATGGTGGATCTTAAATGTTTAGGCCTAGGGGTAAAAAGTTCAATCATGTTTGTTTTCTTGTATGTTTTGAAATAATGATTATTGTAAAAATATGATAATATGTCTATGATTTTATGTACCAATGAATCATGATATGCATAAAAGGAAAAATGATAGAAACATGTTAGGATTATTATTAAGGCATGTATGAAATATGGTGTTTTGCTATTGTTATTGTTAATGTTTTGTTGGATTTCATGTGTAGATTCAATGGAATAGAAACATGAGATTTTATAAGATTGCATGTGAATATGTTAATAATAATCTTAGAATTATGTATATAATAAGAGCATGATGAGATTTTGGACATGCATAATTTTATGTAAAATTTTTTAGATCAACGATGAATTTCATGAGAAATTAAGCTTGCTGATTTTTGTAAATAATTGGGTAAAAGTTTGATTAAAAAAATGATTCGCATGCATAAGTAATGTCCTTGATGTTATGTTAATTTTATGAAATTAAAAAGGGTATTTTAAGTCACAATAAAATGATATTTTACTCAAATAAATACCTACAGAATTTTTATTGTATTTTTAGAAAAAAAAAATGAGGTTTTAAATTGAATATGGTGATTTTTAAAGATAAAAATGGTTGCTGGAATTTTTGTAAAAAAAAAAGTGAAGTGTTTCAATAAAATGAATTTGATGAGTATTTGAAATAAAATTATTACCCTAAATTATGGTAATATTAAAATGGTTTTTTAATATGGTATGAATGCATATTTTGATAAGTTATGATTTTTCTTTATTCTTCTCACATCATTTATGTAACACAATTAACCAACATTAAATTTGATTTTTCTAAAGAAACATATTAATCATAGGTATTTTAATTAAATTCCAAGCTTTTTGTTAATTTTTTGTAATTTGATAATAATAAATGAAATTGTCACATATTTTATTTTTCTAAGCTAACTAAAATTATTTTATAAAATAAAATAATGTTTTGAGAAATTTAATCAAACCTAGAAATTTTAAGAAAAATAAAGCATGTTATAAGTCTATTAATTTTAAAACGTCACAATTACGCAATGTTCCCACGTATGCATGTTA
This sequence comes from Humulus lupulus, assembly GCF_963169125.1. Classification (NCBI taxonomy): domain Eukaryota; kingdom Viridiplantae; phylum Streptophyta; class Magnoliopsida; order Rosales; family Cannabaceae; genus Humulus; species Humulus lupulus. The sequence continues at coordinate 57,714,029 of NC_084794.1, read as the reverse complement.
CATGCAAATCCACTTTTACGTCCAAAATTATGTCTATTATTCAACCATGTGGTTTTTATAGAAAGATCATGCATGTAAAATAGGTAAAATGAGCATTATTCTTTTATGGCTTTATGTGTAGTTAAGAATAATTGCATGTCATGTGTGTAAAATCCCAGTATTGAAGGATTTGTTTCTATTTTTAGTTTATGGGCATTTTTGGTTTTTGTCAAAATTATTATTGTATTTATTGATTAAATCCTGTTTATTGTGTAATATTCTCTGATGTAAATGTCTCTTTCCGTATATAGAATAAATCTGGAATTATCTTGGAAATATTCTTGTCATTTATTCTTTTTGTCTCGGTTAGGAAAGTCTGGGTATCTTTTGTTCCAGCAGAATCCGGTTCTGTCAAAACAGGTGGATATTTACCTTATTTAGAATTATCTTGTGCATCAAGTAATCAATGGTGAATATTCTTTATTTATGCTTTTGTTTCTCTATAAAAGCTTTTGACCTAGACGATTAGGTCATCACTTCAGAGATTGATTTCATATTTTGTTGAAGTGTCGTTTTTCATGTGCAAAGAGCTTTTGTTCTAGAGCTCTTTGTGTTTTGTTTTCTGTTTTTCTTGCATATGTTTTGTTAACTGTTTTGCAGGTAAAACTCTCAAGGACACCTTGTTTAAAAGCTTCGGGAGAAGCTTGTAGTGTGAGTCACTCTTCGGGATGATTAGTGCACGGACCAGAAGTTGAAGGGAGTTCAAGTTTCTGAGTCATTTGGAAGTGTTATTAGGAAGTGTCAAATTGCTGGGATTGTGACAATTTAAAGAGGGAGTCTTTAAGATTGTATAAGTCAATTGGTGATTGTAATTTGAATAATTCTTATCTAATAAACTTCATTCTCTGGGCGTGGCCCCGTGGATTAGTAACAACCTGCAAAGGTTGTTGATACCACGTAAAAATTAGTGTGTCCTTTATTTTTACGTTTCTGATTAAGTAATTCTGTTTACACATATCATACATCTGTTTAAACATTTCCACAATCTGTTAAAACATGTTTTTACATACATCCTTGGATTAATTATTTTAATTAACCAATTAATTTAATCCAAATAAGGGAATTTCAATTTGTATCAGAGCGGTTCACTAAACTCTTAGTGAGATCTTGTGGTTATTTTTCCGTTTGATTTGTTTTGTGTGAAATGTCTTTCTTTGCAGAAGGTAGTTCGGTGTCTCGACCTCCATTGCTAAATGACTCAAACTATCCATATTGGAAAGTTAGGATGAGAGCCTTCATAAAAGCTCAAGATGAGAAAGCATGGAGAGCAATTTTGTCTGGGTGGTCACCTCCTACTGAAAAAGGTGAAGATGGAAGCACAATTGTAAAATCTGAACTTGTTTGGGACACAGAAGAAGAAAAATTATCTAGCTATAATAATAAAGCTCTTCACGCCATATTCAATGGTGTTGGAGAAAGTTTTATAAAGCTTGTTTCCACTTGCACCTCTGCTAAAGAAGCCTGGACAATCCTTCAAACTCAATTTGAAGGAACAGCTGATGTCAAGAGATCTCGATTCATTATGCTTCAAACTAGGTTTGATGATCTCAGAATGTCTGATTCTGAGACTTTAACTGAATTCTATGAAAGACTTTCTGATATTGCTAATGAATATTTTGCCTTGGGTGGAAACTTGATGATTCTGTACTTGTTAGGAAAATTGTTAGAGTTCTACCTGACAGGTTTAATGTGAAGCTCACAGCAATGGAAGAGGCAAAAGATTTCAGCAACATGAAGGTGGAAGAGTTGATGGGATCACTACGAACTTTTGAGCTTAACCAAAAGATTCGTCAAAAGGACAAACCTAACCCATCAAAAGAAAAAGAAAAAACGATTGCTTTCAAAAGCACAGAGATGGAGACTCCTGATGAGGGAGACGGTGATAATGAAATGGCTTTGCTCTCAAAAAAATTTCAAAAATACATGAAAAAGATTGGGAATAGGCAAACCATTGGAAAGGCTCCTAGAGGTAATTTCTCTTACTCTAAACCCTCTTTCTCTAACAAAAAGGGTATTCAGTGCAGGGAATGTGAAGGTTTTGGGCACATCCAGGCTGAATGTGCAAACACTCTCAAAAAGAACAAGAAAGGTATGATCGTTACATGGAGTGACGAAGACTCAGATAACAGTGAAGAGGAAAAAGAGAACGTTGCGTTCACAACCAGCGTTTCTGAGTCAACATTGAGAGAGGCCAAAATGGTGTACCTAAACAATTGTACCAAAGGTGAAAGCTCGGATAGTGATGAATCTGATCTAAATGATGAGTCTCTAGGAGAAGCATACAAAAAATTGTATGAATCATGGGAGAAATTGTGTTCTGAGAATCGATCATTGGTTAGTAAGAACAAAGAACTTTCTGCTGAGATTAAAATACTTGTTGATCAAAATGAATTGCTTGAAAATGATATTAATTCGAAAATTAATGAAATAAGCAAATTGACAAAAGATCTTGAGAATCTCAATAAGAATGTTAGAATGCTTAACCCTGGATCTACTGTTTTTGAGGAAATTCAGAATGCAGGTCAACAAGGGCACATAGGACTTGGAGCCTCAAGTTCTCAAAAAGTGCAAAAAACTATGTTTGTTTCTGCAGGGTTATTGGCACCTGAAAGTTCTGCTCCCACAGGTATAGTGTCTGACTCAACAGAAAACAAACCTGTTGTTATAGAAAAAAGGTTCACTGGTCGTAAGAACAAAGGTAAGAATACTGTGTTTATTCCCACATGTCACTTCTGTGGGAGAAAGGGACATATTAGACCAAGATGTTTCACTCTCATGAATTTCGCTAAAAACAAATACTTTGAAAAATCGAATTATTTCAAAGAAAACATGAAAGTGAAAAATCTAAATCAAAAAAATGTTTGGATTGAAAAGAAAAAATGTTTTGCTGGAATTTGTGATGATAGACTTCCTTCGTCTTACTTATGGTATTTTGACAGTGGTTGTTCTAGACATATGACAGGTAACAAGACAATTCTCACTGACATAAGACCTATGCATTGTGGATCAGTCACGTTTGGTAATGGTATTGAAGGTAATGTTCTTGGAATAGGTACTCTTGATTTTGATGGGTTACCTAGAATTAAAGGAATTTTACTTGTTGAAGGACTTAAGGCTAATCTCCTTAGCATTAGCCAAATTTGTGACCAAGGCTTCATGGTCAACTTTGATAAAGAAAATTGTGTTGTGGTAAATCAAGATGGTGAGGAAATTCTTGAAGGGTACAGGTCTAGAGACAATTGTTATACCATGTTACCCTCTTTCATGTGTTATTCTGCCTTAGGTAACAATACTGATGTGTGGCATGCCAAACTTGGGCATATAAAATTTAAACTGTTGAAAAAGTTGTCTCATGCAGGGATTGTTCGTGGCTTACCTAGTTTGGGTAAGGAAACTGAAGGCAAGTGCAAAGAATGCCAACTTGGTAAGCAACTAAAAAGCACTCATAAAAGTGTCTCTGACATTAATACTTCGAAAGTGCTAGAGTTGCTTCACATGGATCTAATGGGTCCAATTCAAGTTGAAAGCTTGAATGGTAAGAGGTATATATTTGTGTGTGTGGATGATTTTTCTAGATACACATGGGTTGAATTCTTAAGGGAAAAATCAGATACGTTTGATGCGTTTAAAACCTTGTGTACTAAGTTGCAGGTTGAAAAAGATTGCACAATTGGAAAAAATTTGCGCATACGTAGAGATCATGGGAAGGAGTTTGAGAACTCGGTCTATGATGAATTTTGTAAGGCTGCAGGTATAACTCATGAGTTCTCAGCTCCTAAAACGCCTCAACAGAATGGCATAGTGGAAAGGAAGAATCGTACCCTGCAAGAAATGGCTAGGGTAATGTTGAATAGCAAGAAACTAACTAAGAGGCTATGGGCTGAAGCCATTAGTACTGCTTGCTATATCATAAATCGTGTCTTTCTTCGTCCAGGTACCTCTAAAACCTCATATGAATTTTGGAAAGGTAAAAAACCAAGTGTTGCTTATTTTCATGTGTTTGGATGTGCTTGTTACATTTTGAGGGATAGAGAACATCTGGGAAAATTTGATAACAAAAGTGATGAGGGTGTATTTCTTGGGTACTCCACTAATAGTAAGGCTTATCGTATGTATAACATGAGAACCCAAACTGTTATGGAGTCAATTAATGTTGTTATTGATGATGTTCGAGATTTCTCTGAATTTTCTACAGAAGAAGAAATTGACAGGTTTGTGGACGAATCCGATGAGCAAGTTGATGGTGAACCTGTTCATGACCATGCTGTGGGAACCTCAGGAACATCTGTATCCACAGATTCTGAGTCTGATGACACAGATACTGAACAGACAGAAAAAAGGTTTCCAGGTATTATATCTGATGAGATTCGAAAAGAACCTTCTAGCAGAGTCAAACTGAACCATCCATCAGATTTAATTCTGGGGGATCCTAAAGACAGCATGGTGACACGAAAGAGGTTTAGTAATGTTTATCGTTTTGCTTGTTTTTTATCCAATTTTGAGCCTAAAATTGTGAAAGAGGCATTAACTAATGCTAATTGGATTGAGGCTATGCAGGAAGAATTAGAGCAATTTTTCAGAAATAAAGTGTGGAATCTTGTGCCCCGTCCACTTGACACAAATATTATTGGTACTAAATGGATTTTTAAAAATAAATCTGATGAATTTGGTACTATCATAAGAAATAAGGCAAGGTTGATGGCACAAGGATACACACAAGTGGAAGGGATAGATTTTGATGAAACATTTGCCCCAGTTGCAAGACTGGAATCTATACGTTTGTTACTCTCTATTGCTTGTTTGATTGGTTTCAGGTTGTTTCAAATGGATGTGAAATCCGCATTCTTGAATGGTGTTTTAAATGAGGAGGTCTATGTTGAACAACCTAAAGGGTTTGAAGACCCTCATGCACCAGACCATGTCTACAAGCTAGACAAAGCTCTTTATGGGCTCAAGCAGGCACCAAGGGCATGGTATGAGAAACTTACAAATTTCTTGGTGTCACATGGGTACAAAAGGGGAGGAGTTGACAAAACATTGTTCATCAAGACTGTTGATTCAATTATCATAATTGCTCAAATCTATGTGGATGACATTGTTTTTGGCTCTACCTCTGAGTCAGAAGTGAAAAAGTTTGTGGAACAAATGAAAGACGAATTTGAAATGAGTATGGTGGGTGAACTAACGTTTTTTCTAGGTCTGCAGGTAAAGCAAATGGAGGAAGGCACTTGTGTGAGTCAAAGCAAATATGCAAAGAATTTGGTCAAGAAATTTGGTCTTGAAAGCTCAAAATTTGCAAAAACACCAATGAGCACCACAACTAAACTCACAAAAGATGAGAATGGTGTCAAAGTTGATCCTACACTCTATAGGAGTATGATTGGTAGTTTGCTTTATCTCACTGCTAGTAGACCTGACTTGTGTTATAGTGTTGGTGTGTGTGCCAGGTACCAAGGAAATCCAATGGAATCTCATGTGAAGGCTGTGAAAAGAATAATTAGATATGTTCATGGAACAACTGATTATGGGCTTTGGTACACCAAAGAAACTAATCCCACTCTTGTGTGTTTTAGTGATGCAGATTGGGCTGGCAACACCGATGATCGAAAGAGTACTAGTGGGGGATGTTTCTATCTAGGGAACAATTTGGTGTCATGGCACAGCAAAAAACAAAACTCGATCTCCCTCTCCACTGCTGAGGCAGAATACATTGCTGCTGGAAGTTGTTGTGCTCAACTCTTATGGATGAAACAAATGCTGAAAGACTATGGGTTTGATCTTGACACCTTAACTGTTTTTTGTGATAACACAAGTGCTATCAACATTTCAAAAAATCCGGTACAACACTCTAGGACTAAGCACATTGATATTCGACACCATTTCATAAGAGAATTAGTTGAGAATAAAACTCTTGTGCTTGAGTATATTGAAACTGAAAAACAACTTGCAGATATTTTCACCAAGGCCTTGGATTCGGTTAGGTTTGACTCCCTCAGAAAATCCTTGGGAGTTTGTCTTGTTTAAAGTATTGGTTCTTGGTTGTTGGCACGAGCTTAGAATCTGTTCAAACATTTTGAGAATCTGTGTGTATGACTTATAATAAATTATCCTGTGTTGTATGAATTCCTGATTTGCATGCCTAGAGTAAAATCAAATAGCAATCCCTTCGTAGTATATTTCTGTGAATCAAGCATTGTTTTATGTGACAGTGGTGTTTAGTGTTTCACAATTTCAGGCTCCTATGAATGAATAGAGCTACCTTCCTAGTGTGTGAAAGCCATCTTTGAGTAAGTTGGAACTTTGTAATTCAGAGTTATAAAGAGGATACTCTACCATAGAAAAGGGCTACCACTAGGGTAAGTGTGAGAGCGTCTTCATAGGGTACAAAATTTAGAAAGAGACTTTCTGTCAAATTGGGCAATGTTCCCTTGCTACACTCTCACACACATATGCTTGAAGTTGTGATTCACCGAATTTTAAAAAAAAAAGGAAAAAGAAAAATTTATAATAAATGTTCACATAGTGTTTGATTCATTTTGAAATATGCTTAGTAACTGGATTGTGCTTGATTTGTGTTCAGGTATTGCTCAAGACTTCATCTTCACAAGGTTTTTTATTTTAAGGTTCTCATACACACATGATTCTCTCATTGATTGTTCAGATTGTTTGTCACGTGCCCATAATTCAAGTTGTATTTGTTGTTTAGTTTTATTCTATTAAATTTAAAAAATAAAAAAAAAAGAAAATAAAAAAAAAGGGGGAAAAGGAAATATGGGGGAATTGTCTTGACCGAATCTTGGTTTTGTGAATATTGCTTTGATGAGTTTCTTTTCAATATACAATGTTATTCAAGTTTTTTTTATTCTTGGCATCTCACGTGAATTAATTGAGAATATTGTGTTGCTTAAAGTCTTTGATGTGGTTTCCTTTTTTTTTGAAATCGTATGGCTAGGGTTTGATCTCTCTTATTGTGTCATGATCTTCACCATTAAATTCGGTTTCCTTTTGTGTTCCTCTATTGTTGTAATTTTGAAATAAAAAGGGAAAGAAAATTGTAAAGGAAGGGAGCAAGGAGATCGTGTGCCATGATGAGGATATTTGGTCTTAATAAGAAATTTTTTTGAAAAAGGAAACATCTCTTCCTTATCAGATTTGAGCAGTTATTTCAGAGAGATGTGACAGATTTTTGGGCAATTAACCGTCCATTTTGAGTAATGGAAAGATCACATTGGGTTTGGTCCTTTATATAAGGGTTTCTTCCTCTTGTCTCTCTCACACGATTTCTCTAACTCTTCTTCATCTTCTTGGCTGTTATTTCTTGTCTTTTTTTTTAGTTACAGATACCATGGTGAGGACCAGAGGAGCACACTCAAAGAAAACTCCAACCAATCTCTCAAATCCTCTGTCTAAAACACCTGTCAGCACAGCCGTGCCGTCTGCCTCTGCTCTTCCCAAGTCCGTCTCGACGCCTAGTTCATCTGCGGGGACAAAACCCAATATGAAGCCGCGTAAGCAGACAACTCCGGTTCTCACGGCGACCCCTCTGGTGTTCCCCGATGTTGATGCTGCTGTCCCTGTGTCGTCACCACCTCCTAAAGGGGTGGTGACCGTAAAGGAATCTGTTATTCCTTCTTCTCAGAATGCTCCAACCAAAAAGACTAGGGCATCCGAAAAAGGGTCTGTCGAACCCTCTCCACGAAAGAAGTCGTCTCTCCCACCGAAGACGAATGCCAAAGGTTTTTTGAAGAGGAAAACGCCCTCCGATTCGACTGTCTCTCCTTTATCCTCGGTCAAGAAACGTCTCAAGGAAAACCCACCATCACCGTCCACTTCTGAGGCAGATGAAGAAGAGGAAACAGTGGCTGAAGAATCCACAGAAGATATCCCAGAGAAAGTGGCCTCTGACAAAGAGCTGTCTCAGGAACCTGAAGAATCAGCCACCGACTCTGAGCCAAGGGAAGAGGAAGATGTTGCATCGTCTGATCCAGATGTGGACACAGTCTCAAGCCCTGTCGCCGCTGTTCCCAGTTCTGTGGTAACAAAACCCTCATCCAAGGGAAAAGGCAAGAAACCCATCTCTCGGTCTGGTACTCCTCTTACTAAGTGAGTGGTAAAATTTCAACCTCACTCTTATTCCTTCTGTTATAATGATAATGAACGAGATATGATGTTGTATGCCCATCGTAAGTTCCTTCCCGAGAGGAATTTTGTTCTTAGTGATCATTGGTCCTTCGGAGTTCTCATCTTGCTTCAAACCCGTGAGTGGGTTGGGTCCCTGGTGAAGCTTTCTAGCTATGTGGAGCGTGTTGTGAAGGAGTTTTATGCCAATCTTACCCATGATGTGCTTGATCCAAAGTCCCCTCACTTCGAAAAGGTTTATGTCCGCGGACAATGGTACTCCTTCACTCCTAAAGATATTGCAATCGCACTCCAAATTCCGATTGCAACTGTTGAAGACCAAGCTGCTGAAACACTTGATCGCGATGAAGTGTTGTCCGAGCTCGTGGGACAACGCATGGAGTGGTCCCCCAACACTGTTCTGCTGGTCACCAACCTGAAAAATATGTATGCTGTGTTCCACAAGTTTGCCACTTCCAACTGGTAGCCTACATCTCACACTAACACCATTTCTTTTGACCTGGCCGCATTCCTCTATAAAGTTGGCACAGGCATAGAAGTTGATCTGGCGAAACACATTTTTGATCAAATTGTTGGTTTCCGCAGGGGTAATCGTAAGTCTCTTAATTTTCCCTTTCCCCATCTCATTTATAAAATTCTTAGCATGCAGAATAATGACATCAAACTGGAGACCGAAGACTTGGTCCTAGCCACTACTGCCGTTTCATTCCGATCAGGTGGCCCTTCAAATGAGACTGGCGAAGCAACAAGCGCCAAGAAAGTGAAGCCTCAGTCCCTCAATTTCATATCTGAGGACCTGCCCCCTGATTCTGTCCCAACAGTTTCACCTGCTGTGGCTACAGAATTAGCGTTCCTTCGTTCTAGTATGGCTGATCTTCACACAAAGTTTGCTATCATCCAGCAGTCCATTCAAGACCTACTGATGCTTGCCACCCGTGCTTCAAATTCTTGACCACTGTTTTTATTTTATTTGTTTATTTTGCCATACAACATTGGTCTTTTGGGGTCTTTTATATTTTTTCTTTGGTACTTTGACAGACAAATAGGGGGAGAAGCAATCCTGGTTTGTTTTTTATTAAGTTTTTTTTGTGAACATCAAACTCTGGACCCTCTACTTTTTGAGGGGGAGTTTTTTATGATTACTTGTTTTTGATTACTTGTGCTTACTTGTGCTTTTTCGCAGGGGGAGTTTTATTTGGTAATCACTAACTTGTTTTTCTTGCAGGAGTGTTATATTAATTTTTCCTTCCAAAGTGCCAAAGGGGGAGATTGTAAAATCCCAGTTTTGAGGGATTTGTTTCTATTTTTAGTTTATTGGCATTTTTGGTTTTAGTCAAAATTATTATTGTATTTATTGATTAAATCCTGTTTATTGTGTAATATTCTCTGCTGTAAATGTCTCTTTCCGTATATAGAATAAATCTGGAATTATCTTGGAAATATTCTTGTCATTTATTCTTTTTGTCTCGGTTAGGAAAGTCTGGGTATCTTTTGTTCCAGCAGAATCCGGTTCTGTCAAAACAGGTGGATATTTACCTTATTTAGAATTATCTTGTGCATCAAGTAATCAATGGTGAATATTCTTTATTTATGCTTTTGTTTCTCTATAAAAGCTTCTGACCTAGATGATTAGGTCATCACTTCAGAGATTGATTTCATATTTTGTTGAAGTGTCATTTTTCATGTGCAAAGAGCTTTTGTTCTAGAGCTCTTTGTGTTTTGTTTTCTGTTTTTCTTGCATATGTTTTGTTAACTGTTTTGCAGGTAAAACTCTCAAGGACACCTTGTTTAAAAGCTTCGGGAGAAGCTTGTAGTGTGAGTCACTCTTCGGGATGATTAGTGCACGGACCAGAAGTTGAAGGGAGTTCAAGTTTCTGAGTCATTTGGAAGTGTTATTAAGAAGTGTCAAATTGCTGGGATTGCGAAAATTTAAAGAGGGAGTCTTTAAGATTGTATAAGTCAATTGGTGATTGTAATTTGAATAATTCTTATCTAATAAACTTCATTCTCTGGGCGTGGCCCCGTGGATTAGTAACAACCTGCAAAGGTTGTTGATACCACGTAAAAATTCGTGTGTCCTTTATTTTTACGTTTCTGATTAAGTAATTCTGTTTACACATATCATACATCTGTTTAAACATTTCCGCAATCTGTTAAAACATGTTTTTACATACATCCTTGGATTAATTATTTGAATTAACCAATTAATTTAATTCAAATAAGGGAATTTCAATGTGTAACTCTTATTATGTGTGTGCATGGCCCATGCACACATGAGTTGTATGAAAGGGAAAAATAGTAATTTTATGAACCTAAGAAATGTTGTTTTGGTTATGGTATAGGCTCGTTGAGAGGTTGTGAAATTTCTTAGCTCGGACCCGAGGTAAGGAAGTTAGATAGATTCTATGATTTTATGCTATGAATGGTAAGACAGTAGTATGAATGAATTATTATGAATTATGAATGCCATAATGTGATGATATGTTGCTTGTATGAGTATGATATGTTTATGAATGGATGTTAGCGTGATGAACGCGACACATCAAATAGGTTGCTAAGGATATAAAGACGTAACCCGAGTTACTAATGATATAAAGACGTAACTCCTAGGGTGGACGCGCCGAGGTTATTCAAGGACCAGAGACTCTTGTTTACCTCAAAGGGTGACATGGACAAGTTAGCGGGTCATGTTCACAAGGAATATTGTATGAATGTGATATGAATATATGTTACGATAATGTTATGATATGCTATGATGTTATGTTACGACAATGTTATGATATGCTATGATGTTATGTTACGATAATGTTATGATATGCTATGATGTTTATGTTACGATAATGTTATGAAAAGATGATGCCATGATGTTTAAGATGAACAATAATGTTTGTATTTGTTGTGTCCTTACTTGCTTATTGTTTGTACTTCCTTACTGGGCTTTTAGCTCACCCCCTTACTTTCCCTTCTAGGTAGCAAATAGGTTTTTCCGTGGCACGCATGGTGACGTGAGGAGTTCTATCGTCGTGGGGTGTATGGCATGGGGCATCCTATGGACGGAAAAACGATCACTTTAGGACGCCATTTTAATTATGTTATGTTTTAAGAGACTTTTCTAAATTATTAGTGGGACTTGATTATAGGATTTGTTTTCTTTTGAACTTTGCATAAAAACTCATGTTTTCTTTTTAAAACTAATGGGACCAACTTGCATGGTTTTAAGAAAGTCCCCACTGAGACCTTTATAATAAGTGGTTTTCTTTTATGAAACAATGTTATGTGAATGTTTTATTAAGTATTAGTTTAGGGCGTTCTTTACAAATGGTATCAGAGACGGTCGTCCATGTTTCCAAGGAACCCCCCATACACGCTAAAGACGAGAAAATCTGACCTCACCGCGTCATAAGTATTTGCTTATGTGTTCTCAATTGCTTTTATTTTTTAATTTTCTATAGTTAACTGTAGTAGTAAAAAATGCCTCCTGTGTTGAGAACGACAAAGAAACAATTGCTTAAGGAGATTCGCGCGATTCTGAGAGTCGAGCTCGACGAGGATCCTTATGATTGGCGCATGGCGGTCTTGAAGACGACAAAGGAGGTCTGCGATCGTATCCAAGGAATAATGAATAAGAGGGGAACCTTGCTTTAGCCCATGGAACAATTCTGGGTGATGAGTGAAGCTTTGTCGATGTACCCGGAGGCTCTCCGACAGTTACATCAATCATGGAATGACGTTGTTCTAGATGACATGGAGTCTAGCACCATGGAGTATACGATTCGCGACTTTCTGGTAAGATATGACCTTAGTCGTCAGGAGCTGGTATTAGTAAAGACGGATGATAGCGAAATAGAGAAGCGTTTAGAGACGGTTCATGACGTGGAAGGAGAATCGACAGTTGAGGTAGTACTGCAAGCTATACTGCGTCTGACCGCGATGATGGAGATAATGGCGAGCGCTCCCAGCTATTTCCACATACCTGAAAACGTCTTTGATTACGATTCAGAGGACGAGTCCACCGTCGAGGACTAGAGTCCATTTCGTAATCGTCGCATGGGGGTGCCAATAAATAAGATGGAATAATAATAATTTTCTAAGACCTTAAAGGATTTATGTTTTGATTGATTTAAAACATTTTTGGGATTATTAACTTTGGAATAATTTGAACATGATTGAATGCCATGGGTATTTTATTGCAAATTTTAAGTGATGTGATGTGAATGCATGATTTACAAATATCCATCAATATGCAATGTTCCTTCCTTATGATTTTTCATGTGATTGCCTTAGAACTTCATCATGTCAACCAGAGGAAGAGGAGGAAGGGTAAGAGGTAGAGGCAGAGGAAAGGGTGCCTCCACAAGGTTTGAAACTACAGCCACCCCTGACATTGAAGTATCATCCGTTCAACCTGCAGCTCCAGCAGCGCCATCTGTGGACCTGGCTGCAGAGGTAGCAAGGTTAAGAGAACAGTTGAGACGAAGAGATGAGTAACTAGCACAAGCTAGACAAGCACCACAGACATCCCAAACACACTAGATACCTCAAATACCAGTGGCGCAACCTCAGCCGCCAGTACCACTGCCCGCACCACTACTAGTACGCTATGGGTTCGAACCAGTATATGAACGTTTCAGGAAACAACCCCCACCGATGTTTGAATGGAAAGCTGATCCAATGGTGGCAGAAGATTGGTTAAGGTCTGTTGAAGTTATTTTTGATCATATGGAGTTAGATGATCGCCAAAGGGTTTCCCACAGTTTATCTACTTAAGATGGATGCACGGATTTGGTGGGACGTGACTAAACAGACCCGTGATCCAAATACCATGACTTGGGCGGAGCTTGTCCATGCATTCAGTAAGAAGTATTACAGTCCAGCTATGCTAGCAACTAAGGTTGAAGAATTTATAACTCTGGTACAGGGGAATCTTTCAGTCACTGACTATGCACAGAAGTTCGATCGATTGGCCAAATTTTCCCCCTGAAGTGGTGCCGACTGATGCATTGCAAGTCCAGAGGTTTGTAAGGGGACTCAAACCGATGATCACGAGGGATGTTAGGATGACCAGAGCTGAAGTGGTCAGTTATGCAGAGGTATTGGATAGAGCTCTTGAGGCTGAATATTTGGAGGAGCGGATATGGAAGGATAATGCCGCTAGAACAGAGAACCACCGCAACAAGAACTTCCATGAGAGCAACAAGAGAAAGGCTAACGAAGGGCAGAATAGTTTGGTTGATAAAAGACCTACACCTCCAGTCACGAACAGCAACAACCACAACTCTCAGAACCATAGCAACCGCAATAACCGCTTAAATGACCAGAACCGTGGGAACCAACAAGGCAACCGAGTCGAGTATCCAACTTGCCCTAAATGCACGAAGAGACACCCAGGAGAATGTCAGGCCGGTTCCAACAAATGCTTCAAGTGCAGCCAGGCAGGACACTTGAGAAAGAATTGACCACAATGGTAGGCGGGACAGAATAACAATAACAATCTGGTGCCAGCAAGAGTCTTTGCCTTAACTCAGAATGAAGTGGCCAATAGCAACACCGTGGTTACAAGTCAGCTACCTATATCTGGTACAATGTGTAGAGTCTTAATTGATTGTGGAGCGACTCATTCTTATGTTATGTTAATTTATGAAATTAAAAAGGGCATTTTAAGTCACAATAAAATGATATTTTACTCAAATAAGTACCTACAGAATTTTTATTGTATTTTTAGAAAAAAATTAGGTTTTAAATTGAATATGGTGATTTTTAAAGATAAAAATGGTTGCAGAAATTTTTGTAAAAAAAAAAAGTGAAGTGTTTCAATAAAATGAATTTGATGAGTATTTGAAATAAAATTAATACCCTAAATTATGGTAATAATAAAAATGGTATTTTAATATGGTATGAATGCATATTTTGATAAGTTATGATTTTTCTTTATTTTTCTCACATCATTTATGTAACACAATTAACCAACATTAAATTTGATTTTTCTAAAGAAACATATTAATCATAAGTATTTTAATTAGATTCCAAGCTTTTTGTTAATTCTTTGTAATTTGAGAATAATAAATGAAATTGTCACATATTTTATTTTTTTAAGCTAAATAAAATAATGTTTTGAGAAATTTAATCAAACCTAGAAATTTTAAGAAAAATAAAGCATGTTATAAGTCTATTAATTTTAAAACGATAAAAGTAAGACATGTAGAATTATCGTTTTTAAAACGTCACAATTACGCAATGTTCCCACGTATGCATGTTACATGCAAATCCACTTTTATGTCCAAAATTATGTCTATTATTCAACAATGTGGTTTTTATAGAAAGATCATGCATGTAAAATAGGTAAAATGAGCACTATTCTTTTATGGCTTTATGTGTAGTTAAGAATAATTGCATGTCATATGTAACTCTTATTATGTGTGCATGGCCCATGCACACATGAGTTGTATGAAAGGGAAAAATAGTAATTTTATGAACCTAAGAAATGTTGTTTTGGTTATGGTATAGGCTCGTTGAGAGGTTGTGAAATTTCTTAGCTCGGACCTGAGATAAGGAAGTTAGATAGATTCTATGATTTTATGCTATGAATGGTAAGACTGTTGTATGAATGAATTGTTATGAATTATGAATGCCATAATGTGATGATATGTGGCTTGTATGAATATGATATGTTTATGAATGGATGTTAGCGTGATGAACGCGACACATCAAATAGGTTGCTAAGGATATAAAGACGTAACCCGAGTTACTAAGGATATAAAGACGTAACTCCTAGGGCGGACGCGCCGAGTTTATTCAAGGACCAGAGACTCTTGTTTACCTCAAAAGGTGACATGGACAAGTTAGCGGGCCATGTTTATAAGGAATTTTGTATGAATGTGATATGATGTTATGTTATGATATGCTATGATGTTATGTTACGACAATGTTATGATATGCTATGATGTTATGTTACGACAATGTTATGATATGCTATGATGTTATGTTACGATAATGTTATGATATGCTATGATGTTTATGTTACGATAATGTTATGATATGATGATGCCGTGATGTTTAAGATGAACGGTAGTGTTTGTATTTGTTGTATCCTTACTTGCTTATTGTTTGTACTTCCGTACTGGGCTTTTAGCTCACCCCCTTACTTTCCCTTCTAGGTAGCAAATAGGTTTCTCTGTGGCACGCGTGGTGACGTGAGGAGTTCTATCGTCGTGGGGAGTATGGCATGAGGCATCCTATGGATGGAAAAATGATCACTTTAGGACGCCATTTTAATTATGTTATGTTTTTAGAGACTTTTCTAAATTATTAGTGGGACTTAATTATAGGATTTGTTCTCTTTTGAACTTTGCATAAAATCTCATGTTTTCTTTTTAGAACTAATGGGCCCAACTTGCATGGTTTTAAGCAATCCCCACTAAGACCTTTATAATAAGTGGTTTTCTTTTATGAAACAATGTTATGTGAATGTTTTATTAAGTATTAGTTTAGTGCGTTCTTTACACTTTAACAATGCATGAAAAAACCAGTTAATAATACATATAAATTCTTAGAAAGCCGCCTAGAGACTTGTTCAACAAAGAAAAAGATTTGAATTCTTATAACCTCTCATACCTTTTGATGGCATGAACTAAGTAGTGCTTGGCTGAGTATTGACCCTCAGACATCTTCTGAATAAGCAATCTCCATTTCTGCATATCAACAAAACATAGTCTACTTTTATATATACATATACCTATTCACATTAGCAAAAAAAAATGTCTTTTTAGTTTCAACTCCTAACATCAAGTGATACCACACACACGACAATGACCATACTTAGCCTAATTTCTCACTACATGTGTGAAAATGCATCATTATCCCGTAGAATAGATACCCATCATAGAAGTTGTACCTTTAATTTAAATGAAGAAATAAAAGTTTGATGGTAAAGAATTGAAGTTGTTAGTTAATACACATATAAGATGAGCTTGGAGTTAGTTAGGTTGTTAGAGATAAAAATGGGCATGTGATTTTGGTTTCAAGTGATATATTGGCTTAGAAAACCATTATGCTTAAGGCTATTAACAAGGGTTGGACATTCAGACAATTCTCTACAAAAAAAGAAAGCTATACATTAATAGATGTTATCAAAATTTGTGTTTTAATATTATATTTTAACATTAAGCACAAAAACCAATATGATTAGCCACTAAAAAGAGATCAAATAAGATTATATATGACTTATTTAATGGTTTTGGAGTATGGAACTACCGAACCGATTTCTGGTCTCTGTCTTAGCTTCACTTCCATCGCTCATTCAGTGACAACAACAACTTTTTCGCAATTAACCCCCACCCCACCCCACCCCACCCAACGATGACTCCCCCAATTTTATGCCTCTAACCCCACGTATAGGTTTTCCCCTATACTCTTGTCCTGTGGTTTGTAAAAACAACAAATTAATTTTCGGACACATTTTTGCAAAGTGATACTAAAACAGAGTCATTACCGTTAAAAACCAAGTATAGCTATTGATGCCCAGCTTCCGAATAGTGTCACTGTCGACGCCAAGCCTGTCACTTGCAAGAAAGAATGAGAAAGAGAGAAAGAAAATGAAAGAGAGTGAATGAGAGGGTAAATGCAAGGAGGGACATCACAAAACCATCAAACACATTATAAATACATATACACATAAATATATATTTATATTTATATATTTTTATATGAAATTTGTATAAAAAAAATTCACCTCACAGAGTTGTTCTTGCTTCAAGCAGGGGAGAATCGTTATGTGAGGCAGAGATAGATGAGACTAAATTAGAAAATTCATTGCCGTTGTGTCCTCTAGAAGCTCGCACTGATGTCATGTGCTCTAGCGACTCGTGTGAGGTAGAGATAGACGAGATGAAACTAGAAATTAGTGTAGAAACGTGGTTGTGTAGACAAGAGTGAGTGGAGGAGAATAACGTAGTTGTGTAGAAGCTAAGTGTAAGAAAGAGAGGCAGAGAGATGAAACCAGAAATTAGATTTAGGGATTCAATGGAGGCTGAGAGAAATTAGAGAAATTATGTGTCTTTGTTATTTTCATTTGGCTCCTAGTTATATTTCATCCGTGTCTCTGTAAAAATATGGCGGGATCCGTGTTTTTTTCTTTTAATTATCTTTTAGTAACACTTTTAAATATGTGTCATTTTATACTGTAATATATACTCAAAATTGCTGTAGTGATTGGCGCATTGGACGCAGCTCGACCAATGTGAGCCGGGGTCAGCTTAATAATCAGAGGACTCCGCCTAAGCAAGCCGGGGTCAGCTAAATAAACAGAGGCTTGGCCTAAGGGTGCCGACCCTGAGCATTTGTATTACTAATTAAAATATATGCTTGAAAAAACATGTTGACCTTAGGCCGAGTCCTCTGGTTATTTAGTTGATCTTGGCTCACTTAGGCTGAGCTGTGTTCAGTATGCGTATCATCGGCCCCGACACCCTTAGGCAGTGCATTCATATTTCACATAATAACCATACATTTACACAATACATACGTTCAATTACTGGAAATCTTAGTCCCAAAACACAACCACATGGGTGCAATTTTCTTACCTCGAGTCCTAAGTGATAGATAAAGAGCGTTCCCGGGCACGAACCTCAGTCCTATGCCTTAACGGTAATCCTAGTAACAAGAATAATGGAAAACTATTAAATCCCAATCCAATAAATAACTTCGGAATATTAATCTAGCCTCTGGGTCCTTGGATTCTACCAAATCGTGTAGTAGGATCCTTCCCGAGCCTTCACATATGGGTTATGGCTAGATTAATATTTTGAAGTTATTAATCCTAATCCAAACCATGTAGTAGCCTCTCTGCTGAAGGATATGGGCCGCGGCCCGCTATACCTTGCACCGCACTGCACATAGAAAAAACAGAGGTCTTCCAACCTCTTCAAGCACACGGACTGCGACGCCTGATGTAACGCCCCAACTCCAGGGACCTTTACGGTGTGCCTTGTAAACAGTGCTAAACTCGCTAATCGAGTCATTTGGCCAAAACCGTGATCTAAGTATGATTAGCGGTTTAGGGGTTAAAAACTTTGGTTAGGATGTAACGTTTCACTAGAACGTTTAATATATACATTGGGATCCCGAAAATAAAGTTTCAGAGTTTATTACAGAAAATATTTACAACTGGCCGTTCTAAGGGGCAAAACAGGGTTCAACCCTAGTTCCACTTTAAACCTCGGCCGTGGCGGACGAGCAGCTGCATATGTACACATCATCACCTAAGCTCTCCAACTTAAGGATGGTCCAGCTTCCTCTTGCCTTTGCCTGCACCACGTAGCACACGTGAGCCGAAGCCCAGCAAGAAAACACAATATAACATGATATAATACCAACTATAACCATAGTAACCATTTGGAACCAACGGTCCATCCAGATAGGTGACAATAGCCAAAAGTCACAATAATGAGCATCGCTCCCTCTAGCCATGTGACGATAGGGTAAACAGGGCTCAACTGATAAGTGATTCTTTCATAAGTTTGATTTGATTAGGACAGGTGCAAGGTGATTAGTCACCAACATAACCTTCCTCACGACTCTAGAGTCGAAACTGTGGACAACGTCCCTTAGCCATGTGACAACCAGTCACCGGGGTCATATACCTTGGCTATAATCATCTGGTCTTAGACCAGGCAAGCGCTTATAGTTCTCATTGACCTTCCGGTCGGTCCAGCATTAATACCCCATATGAGTCATTCAGTGCCGGCCTTGATTAGATCTAATCTTTAATCGGCCCGGCATTCACAACGCACTGCCACTTCTGACCCTTGGGTCGGTAAAACATGACCAGTGCTCAGCCCGTGGTGAACTTAACTGATAAGTCACAGCTTCACAGACGGATTTGACACCATTGTCGATTCTGACTAATAAGTCAGCGCCATACACAGGTAAGCCATGCCACCAAACATATATCACATGTTCAATATCCATAAACAAGGTATTTATCATGCTTACTAAACAGATACCAGTACGATTAGGACCATGTACAACCACAGAGGCTCAAGCTCTGAACAATATCATGCCCAGTAAGCAAAGCATGTCCTAATCACATGTTTCTCAAGCATCATATGCAATATATCCAGCAATCCAACATGCACCAATAACAGCCATGCATGTCACGTTTATTAGTCAACCAACATGCATCAAGAATAGCCATGCATGTCATACATAATAATCAACCGACATGCATCAATAATAACCACGCATGTCATACTCAGTAATCAACCAACATGCATCATAATAGTCATGCACGTCACATATACACATGGTGCAGTTTTCTTACCTCTGGTTCGAGTGAGAATTATTATATGAACGACCCCTGAGAAGGATCAACCTTTAAATTCCTTGACGGTCACCTGGTCATAACCAAAATATAGGATTCATCAATAAAAATGATAACTGAGAGTTCCCAAACCAAATCCCAGCCCCCGAGACCTCAAAGACTACCCAACCGGGTACTAGGTCCAACCCCGAGGCCTATGGTTTGAATCCCTAAGCTAAAAACCACATTTTAGCAAAATTGGCCTTAAGAGTCGTGGCCCTCCTCTGCTGCGCCGCGGCGCACCTCCAAAAAGAGAGGCTCCCCATCTGCCAGACGCCAAGGGCCGCGGTGCACCCCTGCTGCGCCGCGGCGCCCAGCCCAGATCTGCAACATGCCCACGCACGAACCAGTTTTTCCCCTGTGCGATATCTTCTCAAACCAGTCCTTCAAACCTTCATAAAACCTCTTCCTAACATACAATTAAACCCCTAGACAACACCCATAACCTCCCCTCATCAAAACCCAATCTTATCATCCATCAAAACCCCTTTGAATGCACTCTTTTAGTAAGAAATCAAAACTGAAAAACAAAGAAGAAAAACAGAGTATCACCTGAGTTCAAAGACTAAAACTCACCTCAAACACAGCTTTTAATCCCCTTTGATGGTTGTTACAAGTTCCCTAGCTACCACCCTTAATCCCCTAGCTCAACACCTCCATTTGAGCTCTCAAAATTCAAAGAAAGGTGAGGGAGGAAGCTTGTACGGGATGGAAGGGAGAAAGAGAGGATAGGCTCTGTTTTAATATCAATCTACAGCCTTTAAATCATATATATCCTTAGGGTTAAAAGACCAAAATACCCCTAGGTCTTCTAAAGCTTCTAAAGCCACTTCAAGGGTAATTTTGGCACATTCCACTAATCCCGTTAATCATAATTAACGCTTCCCAATTCCCTCTATTCTCAATATTCTCAAATGTCAATAAATCATACCCCATTACCCTTTAATTCCCGGTAATGCTCTAATCATCAAATTCACCCCGAGACTCACCCCGAGCCCCGAACTTAAACCCGTTATGACTAGACCGAACACTTACATCTCATGATCGTCTCATGTCGAATAGCTCGCACCAATCCACCTTATAATTTGGCTATATTAATTAATCACAATCATGCACCCAAAATATACAATTACGCCAACAGTGGCCAAATTACCAAAATAATAAATTCTCCTATATGCATGCATTCACCATCATATAATAATATAATTCACACAAACATGCATATAATCATTAAATACTATAATAAATCAATTATGGCCCTCCCGGCCTCCTAATCAAGGTCCTAAACCTTATTAGGAAATTTGGGGCATTACAACTATCCCCTCCTTACAGAAATTTCGTCCTCGAAATTTACTCAACAACTCGGAACCGGAGTTCCACTCACTGGACATAAATTCCCTTAAGTCATTCCTTGACTTCAGTATTTCGATAGCCTTACCTTAACCCAAGGTACATTCTGCTCAATAGAACCCCATTACTTATGTCACAATCTGAACTGGCTATTCCTTACCGGAATACTTAACCTAACCTTCAGATCCTCATAACTCAACTCATAGGTTCCTTTGGCCCATGCCCATTGCATGGAAGCACATAACTCACTGTATACAACTGCCATTGCCAAAAGTAAAAATGATTCAGAGTCACCCTGCTCAGACCCATTCAGGATCCAACTGCTGAAAGAAATTAGGACTTAACTTACCTTAATTCCTCACCCCTTTTCCCATGGTGATATTTTAGAGAAGATACATTCTCCTACTTGGAATTCCACATTCCCACTATCCTGTTTAATAATATTTCCCATTTATTCCAAGAAGTGATCATCCAAGATTCAAATTCCAGCAATCTCATAACTCCCCCGAACCACCTCAGGATCCAGACACATACATATATTTCCTCACTTATCTTATAAGATGTTCCTCCAATTATAATTGGATAACCCTCTCTCTCTGATTTTCCACCAGTCTGAGAGTAACAATCTGCACTGAGTTCCATTCGTATACTCATCGCCTTCTTAACCCTTCCATAACCTGGAAGTCACAATAAAGTCTTCATCTGATAAGATAGACCTTGAGTTCACGAAGGCTCTCTATCCCTCTCACAAGGAAACTCAAATATCGTCCGGCTGTACAATTCACCTATCCTTACTGATAGAAAAAACTCACTTGGACTACCAGCCCACAATGACCTAATACCCACTTCACACCGATCCATCAACCTGGGAATCCCACCGCGAAACCCAACGCGATGCTCACTTATTCCCACTATGAAATACCCAAAGGTTGTAATGGCCTTGCTATTTCCTGATACATTGTTTCGACCTGCTAATAGGTAAGAGCTTTACACATGCCTCGATATATGTCTCTTCATCTCAGGCCATCACCATAAAATTTCCATATCATGTTACCCTTTCACGATGCCTGAATAAAACAAATAAAAGAACAGCATGAGATTCATCCAAAATCTCTCAATTAATCTCGATGTCCATCAGATCCCAAGTTCGATCTTTATATCACCATAAGTTCATGTCGGCCACTATACAACCTTTAGCTAATCCAGCTAAAGCTTTCCATTCAATCTTGCCCGTCTGTGGCTCTCTTAACCATATTTTCTTTTATCTTTCTTGAGATAATAATCTCAAACAATAAACTGGCCACTTGGCCCGCCAGAAACTCTACCCAGTCCTGGTCAGATTCTTTAATCAACATGTTGCATAGGCAATCACTTTTCTCTATCCCTAGGATGTCATAACAACCCACTAACTGATCCTGGTCTATAAAGACCCAGCACTTTCTTCCCAAGGCACCTGAAATATCCCTACTATCCACGGACACTTCTATCCCCAAGGCACTCTTCACTCTTGGCAATTCTCCGCAGAGAAAACACCACTATACCATCGTCCAAGACGATCATAAATCCCATTCAAGGCTACCCTTGAATACATTATTAATCTGATTCACAAACACTTAGCATCAAACCAATTCTCAAAATATACTCAACACTCGCAGTGCTCTAATATGATACTATCTAGGATCTGAACTGGTCGCTCTCCATACGATAAATTGGTCTGTAGCTCCAGATCCTCATACCCTAGTACGTGGGTCATATCTGAGACGTACTTCCAAAGCATAGAGCTGTGGAATATGTTGTGGACTCCTGATAATGATGGTGGTAGAGAAAATCTATAGGCTACCTACCCGACCCTCTCCAGGATCTCAAAAGGTCCTATGAATATATGGCTCAGCTTGCCTTTATTCCTAAACCTCCTCACCCCTTGCAATGGTGAAACTCTCAGAAACACATGGTCTCCTACCTGGAACTCCATGTCCCTACGCTTAGGATCAGCGTTGCTTTTCTATCTGCTCTGCGAAGCGACCATTCAATCTAGGATCTTCTCAAACGCATCATTAGTCTTCTGAACCATCTCTGGTCCCAAATACTTGCTCTCCCCCATCTCATCCCAATGAATGGGCGATCTACATCTCCTTCAATATAACATCTCCTATGGAGCTACTCTAATCATTGATTGATAATTGTTGTTGTACGAAAACTCGATCAACAAGAGGTACTTACTTAATGACCTCTCGATGTCTAACACACACGCTCTAAGCATGTCTTCCAATACATGAATTGTCCTCTCAGACTATCCGTCAGTCTGAGGATGAAAGGTTGTATGGAACTTCAACTGAGTTCCTATAGCCTTCTGCAAACCACCAAAAAACTTGGAGGTAAATATGGGATCTCAGTGCAAAACTATAGATTTAGGAACCCCATGGAGATGCACAATCTCCCTTACATATAACTCCACATACTGATCCACAGTATAAGTCGTCCTCACTAGTAGAAAATTAGCTGAATTGGTGTATCTGTCTACTATCACCCACACCGAGTCGTGTAGCCCCATTATCCTGGGTAAACCTCCCACAAAATCCATAGTAATGTATTCCCACTTCCCCTCTGGAATACCTAAAGGTTGTAACAACCCCACTGGTCACTGATGCTTATCCTTCACCTGCTAACATGGTAAACACTTGGCCACTTATTCAACTACATCCTTCCTCATCCCAGGCCACAAATGTAAACTCTGTAGATCCTGGTAAATCTTTATGGTTTTTGGATGGAGTGACTATGGTGTAGTATGGGATTCATTAAGTATCTTTCATCTAATACCCATATCCATCGGAACACAGATCCGATCCTTGTACAGTAGTAAACCCGTCTCTGAAATAGAATAATCCTTAGCCACTCCAGCTAGGAAATTTCCTCTAACCTCCTACAACTGTTTATCAACCATATGACCCTCTCTTATCCTTTCCAGGAGGGTATATTGTAAAGTAATATTGGCCAATTGGCCTATAACTCCTTTGATATCTCCTATGAACTAAAAAACTGTCCCTGGCTCCTCTAGCTCAACGCATCTGCCACTACATTGGCTTTTACTGGATAGTAAAGGATATGACAATCATACTCTTTCACTACTTCCAACCAACGTCTCTGCCTCATCTTCAGATCCTTCTGGGTGAAGAAATATTTCAAACTCTTACGATCAGTGTATATCTCTCATTTCTCCCTATACAAGTAATGTCGCCAAAATTTCAATGTGAATACCACCGCTGCCAGTTCCAAATCATGGGTACGATATAACTATTCATAACCCTTCAACTGTCGCAACGCATAGGCAATAAGCTTCTAATTCTGCATCAATACGCATCCCAACCCCAGTCTCAATGCGTCACAGTACATCACAAACTTCTCTCCCTATGAAGAAAGACTCAACATAGGAGCAATAATCAGTCGTCGCTTCAGTTCTTGGAAGCTACTCTCACATTTGTCTGACCAGGTGAACTTTAGATTATTTCGTGTCAGTTTCGTCATCGGTGATGCAATCTTCGAGAACCTTTCCGCAAACCGTCTGTAATACCCTACTAATCCAAGGGAGCTCCTAACCTCCGAGGCATTCCTTGGTCTCGGCCAATACCTTACCGCCTCTACGTTGGCCGGATCTACCTTAATCCCATCTCCACTAATAATGTGTCGAAGGAATGTCACTTGTGGTAGCCAGAACTTACACTTCTTAAACTTAGCATACAACGGATGCTCCCTCAATCAATTTAATACATGTCAGAGATGTTGCTCATGTCTGCCTCTAAATTGGAGTAAACTAAAATGTCGTCGATGAAGACAATTACAAACTGATCTAAGAAGTCCTTGAACACCCTATTCATCAGATCCATAAACGATGCTAGGGCGTTGCCCAAATCAAACAACATGACCAGGAACTTATAATGCCCATACCTTGCACAAAAGGGAATTTTCGAAATATCCTCGCCCTTGATCCTCAGATTGTGATAACCAGAACAAAGATCAATCTTCGAGAATACCGTCTTACCCTGCAATTGATCAAACAGGTCATCTATCCTCAGTAGGGGGTACTTATTCTTGATGGTCAACTTGTTCAACTCCTTGTAGTCTATACACATTCTTAACTCCTTCAGCTCTGCCGGAGCCATCCTATATGGTGCCCTCGACACTGGCTCTATAACCAGAGATAACTCAATGACGAACTGAATCTTCCTGTGTGGCGGCAGTCCCGGTAATTCCTCAAGAAACACGTCCAAAAATTCGCATACTAGTCTAGTCTTTCCCGGCCCCACTAGCATAACTCTAGTAGTATCCACCACACTAGCTAGAAAACCTATACAACCTCCTTATAATAGGTTCCAAGCCCTCAATGTTGATATCATAGGAACGCAGGGTCCATGCATAGCACCCACAAAAATAAAGGGGTCCTCACCCTCAGGCTCAAAGGTTACCATCTTTCTTCCTGCAATCTATAGTGGCCCCGTATCTGACTAGCGAATCCATCCCCAAAATCATATCAAAATCATCCATACTTAACTCAATCAAATAAACTAATAGTTCCTTACTATCTACCATTATTTGTAGTGCTCTAATCCATCTTCACGAAAATACCAGTTCCCTGTAGGCAGTATAGTCCCAAACCCCGCAGTATAGTACTCACTAGGCCTACACATTCTATCAATCACGTTAATGGAAACAAATTAATGTGTAGAACCAGAGTTAATCAATACTGTATATGAATGCATAACACCAGAAGGACTAGCCTCAGCCTCTACCTGTGTCAAGGTCAAGACTCGAGATGGAGTCAAGTTGTCCACCTTCCGTAATCTTTCTAGAGGTGTCCAACCACCCCACACAAGTAACAAGCCTTTGCCCGGAATTCACCCAGATGGCACTTCTTGCTTCTAGTGTACTCTGGATAACTCCTCCATGTCTCACCGCTTCCCTGGCGACAACCCTGGACACCACGACCCCTCCTATTAGGAGCAGCAGTGGTTGAGGTGTCAGGGGTTTTCCTCTTATAATCACTTGGGCCTCCACCCCTACCTGACCCTGAATATGGAAGCACTGCCCTGCGAACATCCCGTCTCGCAGCGTTCTCTCTCCAGATCTTATTATCTGCCCCTTCAGTAGTAAGAGACTTCTCAATAGCCTAGGCATAAGTCCTCTCCCCAGGTCCTAATGTGATCCTCACATCTCGGGCTATCATAGCATTAAGACCTTGAATAAACTTCCCCTGTTTGGCCACATCTGTAGGCACTGAGCCTGGTACAAACTTTGCTAGCCTATCAAACTTCAGGGCATTCTCAGTAACTGTCATACTGCCCTATACCAACCGCATGAACTTATTCACCTTTCCTGCCCTGACGAAAACATTGCAATACTTTTGGTTGAGCATATAACACCCTGGATAATCAAGACTATTACACTTTGTATTTGAAATAGTGCAAGATTTGCTAATCAAGTCATTTGAGTAAAAATGTGATCCTAAAGTCAATAATCAAGTTAGGGTTAAAATATTTTGATCGTAAACGGTTAATTTTCATTAAAATAGTTGCTTGATACATGGGATCCTAAAAAATAGTTATTAAGAAACAATTGACAATTGTCAAAAGTATATACAACCAGTGGCCATTCTAATGGCAAAATACAAATTTTAGGCTTTGTCCCTATACTTTCCCTCGGCCGTGGCGGATGAGCAGCTGACTATGTACACCTAGCCCCCAAAGCTCTCCAACTCATTGTTGGTCCAGCTTACCCTTGCCATTACCTGGACCACATATCACCCGTGACCCAAGGCCTAGAAAGAAAACAATAATACCAAATACATAATCAGTAAGAACAACCAATCAATAAAAAGACTATTATCCAGAAATTCAACAAGTCATAAACATCAAACTAATAACGGTAAACATGTACGTTTAGCAATATATTTGTATCAATATGAAAATGTTCAGGGTTGGCACCCTTAGGCCGAGCCCTCTGTTTACTTAATTGACTCTAGCTTGCTTAGGCTGAGTCCAGTGTTTATCTAGCTAACCTCGTCTCACAATGGCCGAGTCATGTACTGTGCGCAAGCCATCAACCCAAACTTTCTTAGGTCGTTTATATCATGTTCGCATAACAATATCACAGTAATACAACACATATACTCAGATACAAGGAATCTCAGTCCCAACACAACAACACAAGGATGTAGTTTTCTTACCTTGAATTCTGAGAGTCCCGAGCACGATCCTTAGTCCTGAGCCTTGGCGATAAACCTAGTGACAGTGGCCTTGGTGATAAACCTCAATTTCTACCAAACTCGGTAGTATAAATTTTCCCAAGTGCCTAGGTTTGAGCGCCCAAGCCTCACAAATTCTAAAAACTAACCTAGGGTAAAATCCCTCAGGCGAGCCGAGAATTGACCGTAAGGGTCGTGGCGCGCCCTCAAGTCAGAGACTCCATCTTCAACCATCAAGGGGAGGCGGGCTGTGACTTGCCTCTAGGGCCGCGGCACACCCCCAATCCAGAGAGCAATCCTAGGCATTCTGGGCACGCGGGCCGTGGCGCCCATGAGCTGGGTTGCGGCGTGCCCCCTTGTGCCAAGAATTTTCTGGGTTTTCTCCTCCTCTTTCCAGCCAAAACTTCTAAAATTCAAGCCAATTATACTCCCCATTTCCAACTAAAACACAAGGGCGAGTCTAGGACTCTAACCATAAATTCTAAGCATGTTATACCACAGAAACTCTATAAAAACTACCAGCAATTCACCAAGTGATCTTAACAAACATACTAAAGTCTATTCCCCAACTCAGTAACAATTTTTTCACCCAAATAACAGTGACAAGAACTTACCTTAATTGGCTTCTACACTTTCACGCTTTAATCCTCACTCCTTGAGATTAATTCTCCTAGGTTCCCAGTTGAACTTCCTAGATAGATGCTTCAATTCCTCAAGACTTCCCAGCAAAATTTCCATAAGCTTTAACCTTTAGTTCCACAAGAACTCCTCAAGCATGAGAGAGAGGTAGAAAGAATCATAAGGGGGAAGGAAAGTGAGAATTGAGAGTTTCTACCACTTTCTAAGTTAATCCTAAGTGTTTTAATTATTATATCCTTTGCCCCTTAAGCCTATTAATCTTCTAAGGGTACTAAAGGGTAAAATGGTCTTTCCACTCCTAGTTCCCGCTAATTCCTCAAGTGTTCCTACTATTAACCAATTAACCCCGCCATGTCCAACTAATTCCCAATTACATATTAAATAACTAATAAATCCAAAAAATACCCCTAGGCTCCCTCCGAGCCCGGTATCAAACCCTGCTGTGACTATTTCGCTAATCTTCTCACTAGGACCGTCTCGAGCCATACACTGCAAATATATCCACATAATAATGTGGTTTCAACATTTTATCACATATAATCACATTTATGCCATAAATGGGCCAAAATTACAAATATGCCCTTATAAGCTATAAAGGGCCTACATGCATATCTAATACTCATTAACATGCATATAATATACCCAGATAATCATATTAATCATGCATGCCACATAATCATGCATTTAACCATTTAAACAATCATATACAAATTATGCCCTCCCATCGCGCTAATCAAGGCCCTTAAGCCTTATTAGCAATTTTGAGTCGTTACAACTATCCCCTCCTACTTATAATTTTGTCCTCAAATTTACCTGAATAACTCGACCCTGCTATTCCTCCACAATACTTTGACTAGAGGGATTTTCCTGTTCCTTAGAACCTCATCTTTCCTGTCTAAGACCTGAACCGGTCACTCCTCATAAGAAAAATTTGCCTGAAACTACAAGTCCTCATACTTCAACACATGAGTCGTATCTGAGACGTATTTCTGAAGCATAGAAATGTGGAATACATCATGGACCCTGATAATGATGGTGGCAGTGCCAATCTCTAGGCCACCTGCGTAATCCTCTCCAGGATTTTAAATGGTCTTATGAACCTAGGGCTCAACTAACCCTTTTTCCTAAACCTTCTTACCCCTCGCAAAGGTGAGACTCGCAGATGGTCCCCTACCTGAAACTCCACGTTCCTAAGCTTAGGATCACCGTAGCTTTTCAGTTCTGCAAAGCGAGCATTCAAGCTCAAATCTTCTCAATAGCTTCATTAGTCTTCTTGTAATGACCCAACTATATCTAAGACCTTGGACCATTAAAAACTACAAAACATAGCTACTACTAATTGAGTAAAACATACATAAGAAATAACTTCATTAAAACCCCAAAAATAGACATTGTATCATATATCAAAAATAACATAAAAGTATGAAATAAAATGATAGAGTATGGGATCCCATTGTTTACAAACATAAAAAAAGCATAACTTTAAATACTAATTTGGGGAATTACATTTAAAAGACATAAGACTAAAAATAACTTCACCCTCGAATCGTTCGCAATCCATTGAATCCCTTCATCCTTAATACACAAACCAAGCTACCACGAATCCTTCTGCCGACATAACTATTTTCCTGCATACATAAAAATAAAGGAATGAGCCTAATGTCCAACAAGGAAAATCTACTAGCACATACAACATAAAACATAACGTAAGACTACAGAACATGTACTATAATGGTCATCATACTTCTTGGGGCTTGCTAGCTAAGCAATCATATGCCCATAAATTTATGAGGCTTAGTTATCTATACAAGTCATATAAATTTATGGGGCTTGTTATCTAAACAATCATATGCCCAAGGAATATATTATTGAGACTTGTTATCTAAATAAGTTATATGTTTGTTATCTAAACAAATTATATGCTTGTTATTTAAACAAGTTATATGCTAAAAAAAACTAGAAACATATCATAACATATAAGCATATAAAAACTATCCTATTTTCCTTACCAAAGATACCAGAATATGGGGACAAGAACGGGATTTGGAACACTCCTAAAAACAACAAATAAATGGTGAGTTTCTAAAGAAAGGAGATAAAAAGGAAGAGAACTAAACCACCAAAAGGATACTTACCGTAAAGAAAACTTAAGTTCAAAGAACTTGAATACCTAACCAAGAATCAAAATAAGAGTTAGGACCTGAATGAAAATAACTAAAGGAAACTAAGGAACCTATACAAAAATAACTTGAGAATAAGAGTACTTTTGGATGTACTAGAATCGATCTACACCACGATATTGAAAACAAACTTTAATCTCACTTCCAAAGTGTTTATAAAGCTTAAGATGATAAAGCTTTTTATCCCAACCCAAGTGTTTATTTCTCTATAGTATCACTAGCACCATGGAGGCTCTAAACACAGTTTGAAGAATGAAGAAAATGGCAGTGCACTAGGTCCTATTTATAGAGTTCAAGGAGTCAAAATATCTCCTTTTAGCTTGATTAAAAATATAATGAATATTAATTGAAAAATATTTGAGTAATCGTTCAACAGATGCTGAAGATTCAGTCAAAAATGTTCAGAGGCAAGTTAAAGGGTTAAGGCTCTTTTTAAAATTGAAAAACCAAGCTTTCAAAAATACCTAAGTGGGGCCGATATATCGCCCCCTATAGGCGATATATCGCCTCCCCCAATATTCCCGAGGCTGGTTTGATTGTTCATGCAAAGTTGACGTGTTTTTCGTCATATGCTGAAATATTATACACATATTTGCACTATTTTAGCTTATTTTGAATTGGATAAACAACTTTGACTGAGTTAATATTCGACCCTAACAACTATTGGAAGGTTCTAGAGCTTATAGATCTTTCTTTTTAATTAAACTATCCATCAAAATACTTAAATCCTTATTATCATTCACACGACAAGTGTCGCGATCTTATTAGTTCTATCTAAACCATATAGTATAATAAATGACATCATTATAATCTGATATATTAATCAAACCGTAGGTTATAATTAATATTCTTAAACTATAGGTTAAACTAATAAAATCTATAAGTGTTGCAATGACTGTCCAACTAAGTCTCGGTTTGAACCAAAATACACAGTAATTAATATACTACTAACTAATACTAATTACTACTACTACTACTACTACTATCTAGCTAGCTAAGTAAAAATTCTGGGACTCTACAATTCTTCCCTACTAAAAAGAATTTCATCCCCGAACTTTACTTACCAAACAATTCTGGATACCGAGCTAACATGTCCTCCTCCAACTCCCACGTTGCCTCCCGTTCAGAACTATTGTTCCATAGGACTTTGACTATTGGAAAACTCTTCATCCCTCAATCTAGGATGCCAACTGGTCGTTCCTCGTAACTCAAGTCTTTCTGGAGTGTTATCGTATCGTACTTGAGGACGTGATATTGGTCTGACACATATCTACGCAGCATTGAGATGTGGAACACATTGTGGCTATGTGCCACTACAAGAATTTTAGCCTAATATTACACCTAAAAATAACAATTTTCAAAAAACGCTATGCTTAAATAGAAAAATTAGGCGCGCTTTGGTACAGTAAATTTTAAAGCCTGCCACTAGCTTTTCCATCTCCCCCTCTAATATTCTATTAGCCCTAAAGTATCTCTCTCTCTCTCTTGTATCTTCTTCTTCACAAATCAACCCTAACCGCGTTCCCCTCTCTGTCTCTTTTTCTCTCCCTCTAAATATAGCCACACACACTCCAATCTCTTGCCTTCTCTCAATCTCTCGTTCATCCCACTCACAGTGATTCTCTCTTTCGCTCTCTCTGGTTTGGAACAATCGTTCACCGACCTCTCTCTCTCATTCTCTTTCAGATATGGGTGTTAAGGATCAATGATGAAGGGTCCCAGGAAAGGGATTTGGGACGATGATGAAAAGACGCAATAAGGGGCGAAGCAGATGCTCCCCAAAGTGCTTTGACCCTTTCTTCTCCCTAGCGCGAACCAGAGGCCTTTTCTCCATGGGGGATGGGCAACCGAGTCTGTCCATTATGTGAAGTAAGGTAACTTTAACCCATTTTTTTAATATATGATATATGAAGTATGATTTATATGTAAACTAAGGTAACTGAGCCTGTCAATTTTGATTTTTTTTTTGTGTTGATTTATGGATTTGAAAGTTTAAAATCCTAAACCTCAAACGTTTAATGAGCCTCAATCAATACTTGCAGGACAAACAACTTCAGATTCAATTACAATGAAGAACACGACCACTAAACCCGTTGATCTCTGGGGTGTAAAGATTTATGCCTCAACCCCAGAAGACACGTTCACGATTTCTCTAATGGAGCCTCCGCGGGCAGATTCGGATGTAAAAGCCATACAAGCATTCCTTGAATCTCATTCCTTGGAAGACAGGGTGCTATAGCCTGGTGAGAATTTGACTGTATGGCTTTCTTGCAAACCCAAGGAAGTTTGTATGCACACTGGAATAGTGCATTTCGATATCGATAATGATACTACAAAAAGAGTTGTTTTTCTCTTGGCGGATGATAAGATTTCTCAGACACTTGCTTCCAGGAATCCTTACTCAAAAAACATTAGAAAGAAAAAACAGTGTACTATGGATTCATATGTTACAGCTCCACGTCCTTCTAGAGGGAATCACCAATTTGTAAGAAATAGGCTTCCGCGATATGATATTCCAAGAGAAATTAGAGAACTTCTTCAAGAAAATCAGATCCCTGATTGCGTTCATGAGGGGCTTACTAGTAGAAGAAACTATTCTTCTTTCTTTAAAACTTTACTTATTATGGAAGAGCTAAAATTGGAGGTAGCTTGTTTATTTTATAAGATGTGTAACAGTCAATCTTTCTTTTTCTTTTTGGGTGCTAAAAGTTGGCCATTTGTTAATTCAGGAAGACATGAGAACCTATGACATGGAGCGTGTCTGTTTCAGGAGAAAGGGAAACCAATTTTTGTCCCTTGAAGTCCCTGGGCTTGCTGAGAGAAGACCATCACTTGTCCATGGGGATATTATTTTCACTAAGCTTGCCATTGAAGATGCACGAAGTCCCTCCTATCAGGTTTGATTGTACTATAATTTTATAACCTCATTAAGTTGATGTAGCATGAACTATTGGCCATCCATGGAAGTAATTTCTTTTAATTTGTATTCATAGGAAGGAAATATATTTGAACGAATGCTCCTCTTTATTATGTGAATCACTTTCTTGTTTTGTTTATCTAATAAAAATGAGAGAATAGGAACAAAAGGCTAAAGAATAGAATTTTAACTAGGTTGATATTATACTCGAAACCAAATGACACTCTCTCAATATATTAATAAAGGAAAGAGAAACCAATACAAAGAGTATCCTAAAAAGCTAACAAAAAGAAAAACACAAATTAGAGTGAAGTCTCTTTAAAATCTTCCTAGTTCAAAACTACTAGGAAAAAAACTCATTGCAAAAGAGCACAACATTTTAACAAATTGTCTTAAATTGTTAAATTCTGAACCATAAAATTCCTAGAAATAAAAGAAGATAAAAAATTTGGACAAGGAGACCACCAAGAAGATAAAATTCCTAGAAATAAAAGAAGATAAAAAATATGTGAGTTACTATTAATGTGTCTCTTTGAAACTATATTTATTTTTGTGGAATTCTTCCCATAGATATTGTTTATAATTTGTGATATAATTGAAAAATTCCCACAAATATTTCAGACATATGACTGGTTTTTTTCTTGTTAATCCAAATTTAGGGTTGTATCCACCGAGTTGAGGCTGACGAAGTGCATTTGAAGTTTGCCCCAGATTTTCATTCACGGCATAGAGATGATAATAGCTATAATGTATAGTTTACATATAACCAAATCAACATGAGAAGGTTATATCAAGCTGTTGATGCTTCAGCACAATTAGAGAAAAGCTTCTTGTTTCCATTATATATGTAACACTCGATCATGCTCCTTGATTTTTTTTTTTTTTGCAGTTTATTTTAATATTGATTGTGTTCATGTTGCCATTTACAAACCAAAAACAAACCGTCCCTCCCCCTCTGTTTATCTCTCCTGCTGGCTATGAGCAAGAACAGAAGACCTCTGTTTATCTCTGTGAGAGATATAGTTTGTGTTTTTTTTTCTTTTCAGATTTCAATATCAAGAAAACATTTTGAATATTATCAGTATATATATATATATATGTGTGTGTGTGTGTGTGTGTGTGCTTGTGTTAGAATTATTTCTAAAATCCTGACTTTCATACTCAACTCAGTTTTTTATTTTGTTTCTTAGTCATTGAGTTAATATAATATATGGCTTCAGTTTATTCTTGTTTCTTGCCTGACCTTTGCCTGACCTAGTAACTTCCCCACCGCTGCTGGATTAGCTTCCTTTGCTGCTGGTTTAGCTTGTTTTGGTAATATAAAATTTTTAAGTCTTTCTTCTTTTCATACAGAAGTAGTGTTGTTTTAACCGTTTTTCTTCTAAAGAATAGTTAAAAGAACCATAGTTTTGATTGTGTTTTCTAAAGTGCTAAAGTACCATTAACTTGATTTAAAATGTATGTTAAAGTGATCTTTGATTTATTTTACTGAAAGTCCATTTTTCCATAACTGTTTTGTTTTTGTATTTCTCTCTTCCCCTCTCTATGTTGGTCTTTTTCCCATTTTTTTTCTTTCTTTTTAATAAAATGGCCAAATAAGTTATATGTATTTCTGATTGTTTGTTTTGGATTTAGATAGAGTTAGAAGTTTTACAATAAGTTTTCTTTCATTTGTAAATCCGGTGTTCTTAATTTCTTAGTTGTTTGAAGCTTTTTTTTTTCTGGTTTTGTTGCTTGTTAATTAGGAATATATATTTTGATTTGTTTTTTGAAATTGATTTGATAATCTGATATGAGAAATTTTGGGGAATTTTAGTTGGCACTTCAGATTTGATTGGCTAACAATATTCTTGTACGGTTAAAGAGTACACAAAATTTGAACTCAAGGGCTTAACTTTCTCTTGGTACTTTAGCTTTAATATGCAAAATTTGAAACCATAGACTTCAATTTGAGTCCAATATGGGCTCCTTTCTGACCACAGGGATCTCAGCCAGCATATTTTTGGTTCATTTTATAGTAGTTAGAATCTACCTCACATAAAAATATGTTGAATAACTTGTAGCATAGCTAGAGAGCTTGATTTGGAGGAATGGACTTCCAGTACTGAAACTGCTAATGTGCTGCATGAGCCAGTATGTCTCTTTTCATCTCATCTCATCTTGCAAGTCATTTATAATTTAAGTAGTTTCTTTTTCTCTAGAGTTAATTATGAGAAATTCATAAACATTGTTTGGTAAATGAAAATTGTATTGTTCTGCTTTACTAACTCTGTTAGATTATTCCTTTTATTCTGTTAACTTTCAATTTTATACATATTTGTAAAATTTGGGCTCCTTAATCTATTTCTAAAATTTAAAATGTATTTGAATGAATTAGTTTAGTGATAGTGCTAGTTCTCTCAATATCCTATCTTTCCATATCAAGTTTGAAATTCATGTCTAGATCATTTCACTGGTAGTCCTGTGCATATTTTGTAGATGCATTCATACTGATATTGATTGGCATTGTGGCTGTTAAGTTGTCAGTTGCAATTTGGTACAAAAGAATAATGCAATTTGGTACTCGTTGGCTTGCTATAGTAGTATAAACCATGCACGAATATAATATTTATGTCCTTTAATATTAATAGTGCTTTAATATCGTTGTTGTTTAATTTGGTGATGTCATATTGCTAATGTATGTATCTATCTCTGTATTTTTTTTCTCTCTTTGTAATTTAGTTAAAGCTTTTTTGGTTGGCTGCCTCCGAGAGAAAAGACAAGATACTTAGTGTATCTGATGGGTCAATCAAATGTTTAATACCTTTTTGCCATTAACAAAAAAGAATCCACAAATGAAGCTATTTGAGTCACTACTCTATACAATCACTTTTCAATCTAAATGATTGAAGACAACATTTATTTATTTCACTTTCCAATAAAAGTTTCAGAGAGTTTTATTGAGTTAACTCTAATCTAAGTTTAAAATTAGTTTTATACTTCTTTAAGGGTCCTTAGCTAAGTCCTACAATGTTGGCCACTGTAACATATTCAACAAATTTCATACAAGCTAACCATGGACTTACTTCTCATTAGTTGAAATGATGGGAGAAAACTTATTTTAGTATCATGTAAAGAATTTAAACTTCAAATGTCTAGTCTTAGATGATTTTCTTACAATCTATCAGCTTTTGATTCTACTTAACTTCAAAATGATGATACAACTTTCTTTTTGAACTCACAGGACAAGAAGTCATCAACGGGATGATGTCGAAAACAACAAGGCTAAAGTACCTGAAGAGAATGCAGACATGCATGATATAAATGCGGCCTGCTATTGGTTCATCTCTTGGATTTCAGTTTCTTTCAGATAGTTTATCTCCTTCAGTAATGGCCATAGCACCTGTTGGCTTCACCTTTAAAGCTTTTGGTTACAGAATAACTTTTCCAGAATATGCCCCAGGGTATGTATCCCCAAAGGAAAAATTGGGTTAAGTCTTGTGCTTTTGAAATATGGGGTTAATCTCACTTTAATCTCATTGTAGGTGGATTTACTTTTGGCTGCTTATGGCTGCTGCTTGTGGTATTTTCATCAGTGAAGAAGCTTTAAATATATGGGTCTGTCTTCTGTTCTGGTACTTCTGTTATGCTATCTATCAAACTAGAATAATTAATTCACAGTTTGATGTTGGGACAGCCTAACACTCTGTTTTTTAAGTTTATTTTTAATCTTTATTGCAGATATATATCATAGACTATGGTCTTGCAAAAAAGTATAGCGGTCTTCAGACGCACAAGCACATTCCATACAGGTAACAGATATTTGAGAAATATTATGGTCTTACGTAAAGTGGAAGGTGTTTATATCATGTGTAATTATTATCACTGTGCTGAGTTTTAACTTATAAATATTAATATTAAATAACAAGTTTTTAGATTGGTTTGGGCAAACATTAGGGTGATACTTATGTGTTTCTCATTATCAATTTTGTGTTCTTGGATCCAAATTTGCTTGAACCTTCAAATTTTTGATCATTATGTTAATTTATTGCTTCAGGGAAAACAAGAATCTCATAGTAATTTATTGCTTCATAATGCTTAGAGATAACTGAAAACTAAATGGAAGATAAAATGTAAACCGTAAACAGTAATATGGAAGAAAAGAAAACTGATTTTCAAGTAAAATTATTCTAAGAGTTATTCAAGTTTAATTAGATAGGGAATTACCACAAAATAGCCTTTGGTATAACGAACCTAGGCGAATCCCTTATGTGTGGGTGGGGGTGGTCAGATATTTTTTTCCACATGATTCATTAAATAATATCACATTATGTTGTAGAATGAAAATAATAGAAATTAATCATATAAGCTATACAACAACCTATTATTATTGATTACTGGTATTAAATGCTGACAAACCAACTGTTGGTGTCAAGAAAATTATCAGCGGACTAAGCAAAACATGAGTAGTAAAATGTCTTGCATAAACTGAAAAAACACCTTTGCAGCACTTTCATATGCATTAGCGCTTCCCTCATAATCCTTTAGTTATACTTAACTTCTCCAAGCAAACGAAAAACATCAGGGTCACTTGGCTTCTCCTGTGTAAACATCAGTTTTCTTATCATTATCTTCCACGTTCTAAACAGGTTCTTTGTTTATTCTGTATACTCTCTCTTATTCATGTTTATAATGTTTTCCCCCTTTTGTAGCAACCAAGTGGGAAACTGGTTCTAAATCCTGGGCCATCTGCAGAGAGAATAGAGAGACCTTCAGGTTTGTTCTTTTTTTTCTTGGAAACATCCACCCTCGCTGCCCTAGTGGACATTGTTTTATGTTGGAAGTTAAACTGTGCTGAGCCTTTTACATATTTTATTTATGCATATTCTATAATATGATTTTATCAAGCTTTTATTCATGTGAAAATATATAATATTGATTGGGGAAGATATTGAACTCCTTTGCCATATTGGCCACGAAAATGTAAGGACTGTTAAGAATTAGAATAGCTCCTTAAGCTCTTAGCCATTTGAACTCCTTAAGTGTAATGACCCGCTACTCTAGACTTTTGGACCATTAACGAAACTATACATAAAACTTATATTTTTGCGAAAATACCATACTTTATTGGAAACTTGTAGAAATAGAGTTACTTTCATAAAATAAGTAGGATATGGGATCCCATTGTCTTAAAAACAAAACATAATTTAAAATAAAAGATGTTACATAAATAGTGCGGAAAATACATGTAAAAAGACATAAAACAAAACTACATCCTCAAATCGAATAACGCTCGGCTCCATGACTCCATTCACCATCGATACACAATCCCAAGCATCCACGAACCTTACCGCCTCTAAAGCTATTTTCCTGCACATAAAACAAAAAGGAATGAGCCTAATGCCCAGCAAGGAAAAATCTATCACATAGTCATAAACATAATTTCATAAGAAACATAAAGACTTAACATAATACTTATAACATACACATACTATAATGGCCATTGTTACTTGGGGTCCCATAGACTAAACAAGTCATATGCCCATTGGATTAGTGGGGTCCTACTAGCTAAGTAGGTCATATGCCCATAATCTTTTTGGGGTCTTGTTAGTCATATGGGTCATATGCCCAAGCCTACATACATACATACATATCATAACACATTTAATAACATAAAACATAAGATAACATAAGCATATAACATATTGATTCTAGCCTATTTTCCTTACCAAAGTTACCGGGATATGAGGACTGAGTTGGGACTTTTGGAACACTCCTAAAATCATATATCACAGGGTGAGTCTAATGAAGAAAAAGAGATGAAATGAAAGGAATGGAAAGACTAAACCATTGAAAGTCACACTTACCAAACTTATGTGCTCAAGAACTTAGATTCCTAACCAAAATGAGAATGAGGTTAGAAGACTGAATAGAAGACTAAGAGAAGGGAAAAATAACATAAAACCAATGAACTAGAGTGTGTTGAATACCTTGAGGACTTGTAGATCAATCTAACCCTCGAACCGAAATACTATGAATTCTTAATTCCCTAAGTGTTTGATAAGCTTAAGATGATTAAGCTTATGATTTCCCCACCCAAGTGTTTAACTCTCACACTCTCCTAGCACTTGCAGCTTCTGAACTTAGAGTAAAAGGTGAATAATGGCTGGGTACTAGGTCCTATTTATAGAGTTTGGGAATGAAAGGATCTTAATTTTACTTGAATAAAAATAATAGCTTTTTAGGTGAAAATAATTTGAATAATCGTTCAGCAGAGGCTGAAGACTCGTTCAAAAGATGATGGATTTATGAAGAAGTTGAATGGCTGAAAGGAAAAAGAATTCAAAAACATTTGAATTATGCTGAAGGAGGCGATATATCGCCCCCTGTAGGCGATATATCGCCTGGGCCAGTATGCCCGAGGCTCCCGTGCATCGTCTCGTGTTTTCCGTATCTACGTGCTGCGATATATCGGCATACGCTGATTAATTAAACACGAAATTACACATTTTTAGCTAAGTTTGAATGGAGTAAACAGCCTTGACTAAGCCCTCAACGTATTCAAAGCTGCTGAGTGACCCTATAGCATTCAAACTTTACTCCTTATTATTTTTAATCCTCAAAAATACTTAATCCTTAATCACCCATTCATAACATGTGCTTAAAATCCTATTGGTTGATATCTAAACCTTATAGTATAATAAATATAATCCTTAATTTTAGTCACATTAATCAAACCTTAGGTTAACTTAATATTCTTAAACTATAGATTAAACTTAGAAAATCTACAAGTACTACTATGAGTGTCCAAATAATTCCCGGTCTGAACCAAAAATCCACAGTTACAAAGATAATACTATACATATTATAATACTACTAAATAATTAGCTAAGTAAAGTTCTTGGACTCTACATTAAGCGATTTAGCCATTTGAACTCCTTAAGCGATTTTCACCTTCTTTACTAATTTTGACCTCATTACTGACTAGTTCAGCAGAGAATTTGGGTTTAGTTTTACACTAATGAACATGACTATTTCTCATATGTTTCATATCTTGCAAAGCTGCTTTGTTATGGTTTATACTGTACATATTTTTGTTTAATCTAACATTACTTACTTAAGTAGTGTTGGGTTTCATTGCTTTTTGCTTTTCATATATGTTTCATTGCAGAGTTAAATTGTTTGACAATAAGGACCCCTTACTTGCCGTGTATTGTATACCATTTTGATCTTAATTTTTCTGTTTTTAAGGATCTTATTATATTTTTATTTTACTAAGTGATTTACATATTTTTGTTCACTTTAATTTCTAGGTCTTTGTGTGTAGAGTCCAAGAACTTTACTTAGCTAATTGTTTAGTAGTATTATAGTATGTTTAGTGTTATCATTGTTACTTTGGATTTTTGGTTCAGACCGGGAGTTATTTGGACACTCATAGTAGTACTTATAGATTTTCTAAGTTTAACCTATAGTTTAAGAATATTAAGTATAACCTAAGGTTTGATTAATGTGACTGATATTAAGGATTATATTATTATATTATAAGGTTTAGACATCAACCAATAGGATTTTAAGCACATGTTTTGAATGGTAATTAAGGATTAAGTATTTTTGAGGATTAAATTAAATAAGGGTAAAAGTTTGAATGTATAGGGTCAGTCAGCAGCTTTGAGCACGTTGAGGGCTTAGTCAAGGCTGTTTACTCCATTCAAACTCAGCTAAAAATGTGTAAATTCGTGTTTAAATATTCAGCGTATGCCGATATATCGCAGCTATAGGGGGCGATATATCGCAGCACGTAGATACGGAAAACACGAATCGATGCACGGTCGCCTCGGGAACAAAGGTCCAGGCGATATATCGCCTATAGGGGGCGATATATCGCCTCCACCAGCATGAATTCAAATACTTTTGAATTCTTTTCCTTTCAGCCATTCAAACTCCTTCAATAGTCCAGCATCTTCTGAACGAGTCTTCAGCCTCTGCTGAACGATTATTCAAATGATTTTCACCTAAAAAGCCATTATTTTTATTCAAGTAAAATCAAGATATTTTCATTCCCAAACTCTATAAATAGGACCTAGTACCCAGCCATTATTCACCATTTGCTCTAAGTTCAGAGGCTGCTAGTATTAAGTGAGTGTGAGAGTGTAAACACTTGGTTTGGGGAAAAACTATAAGCTTAAACATCATAAGCTTATCAAACACTTTGGGAAGTGAGTTCTATAGTATTTCGGTGAAGGTTAGATTGATCTTGCAATCTTAGAGGTAAACCCAAAACTCTAGTTCTTTTCTGTATTTTTATGTTATTTCCTTTCTCAAAACCTTCTACTCAGTCCCCTAACCTTATTCTTATTTTGGTTAGGGAATCCAAGCTTTTAAGCATATAAGTCGGTAAGTATGTTTTCTATGGTTTAGTCTTTCCATCTCTTTCATTTCATCTCCTTTCTTTAGACTTACTCTTTCTTATGGTTTTAGGAGTGTTCCAACAATCCCAACTCAGTCCATAATCTCGGTAACTTTGGTAAGGAAAATAGGCTAGAATTAATATGTTATGTGCTTGTGTTATCTATATGTTTTATGTTATTAATGTGTTATGTTTTGTTATGAATATGTTATTGATGTGTATGTTGTAGGCTTGGGCTTATGCCCTATTTGACTAACAAGACCCCAAAAAGATTGTGGGCATAAGCCTATTTAGCTGGTAGGACCCCACTAATCTCATGGGCATAAGCTTGTTTAGTCTATGGGACCCCAAGTAATAATGGCCATTATAATAAGTGTATGTTATATGTGTTATGTTAAGTCTTTATGTTTTCTTATGAAATTATGTATGTGACTTTGTGTTAGATTTTCCTTACTGGGCATTAGGCTCACTCATTTCTGTTTATGTGCAGGAAAATAAGTTTAGAGGCGGAAAGATTCGTGACGCTTGGAGAATGTGTATCGATGGTGAATGGAGTCAAGGGGCCGAGCGTTATTCGATTCGAGGATGTAGTCTCCTTTTATGTTTTTATGGTTTTTATGTGTATTTTCCGCATTATTATGTAATGTCTCTTATTTTAAATTATGTTTTGTTTTAAAGACAATGGGATCCCAAAATCCTTCTTAGTATTCTGTTTATTTGTAAATAACTCTTATTTTGCAAGTTACTCAATAAATTATGGTATTTTCGTAAAAATGTAGGATTTATGTATAGTTTTGTTAATGGTCCAAATAGTCTAGATTAGTGGGTCACTACAGTTGGTATCAGAGAAACGGTTCCTTCGCATGAAGTTCTCCTCGATACACATGCTCAAAGCTCCGAATCGGACCGCCAAGTAAGTGTTTAAGTTACAAGTTACTAGTTACTTTGCTTATATGTATAGCTAACAACTTTAGTGTTTATGTTTCAGTTAAAAATGAATGGAGCTTTAACCTACCAAGATATCCGAGCCATTAAGGCCTTAAAAAGAATAAGGGAGCCAAGAAACACCGTAGGAGCCCTAGAAAGGATTACTCGAAGGTTGCTTTTGTTTCACCAAGCAATAGGTGGCCTTCAAGAGGCTAAACAAATAATGCTAAGATCAACGGAACAATATGTATTAGTGATTAGGTTGTTTAAAGATTTCCATCCTGTAATAGCAGCCTTAGAAGAAATATGGGAAGAAATGAATGATGAGGATGAATCACCATTAGCAATGAGATACTATTTCCTCTTAGTTAGGTTCACCGCAAAATTTGAATTTCAATTCACCAAGGAGCAAAAGAATAGGATTCTCACAAACCTTCCTAGAGGGCATTTTGATGCTCATGATAATGATGACTATGAGGCTATAGATGATGATATGTTAGATGACGGATCGGATGTAGAAGATCCTGATTTTTAGATTAGTAGTTTTTATTTGTTTTATCTACTTTTATGTTATGATTGTAATAAGTGAAATTTTTTTTTTCAAATGAATAAACATGCTATCTGAATATCATGTGTGAGTTTGAATTTTTTTCACAATCATAATAAATACTAAATAAAATGAATAATGACTGAGTTCGGTGAGGGTGGATACGAATCAATGAACCTGGTTTCCTTGTTGAGAGTTAGGGGGCCTTAGTAGTGGGAACGATTTTACTGATCCCAGCCCTCCCTCAATATGGTTAACTTTGGAACAAAGATAAGTTTCGAGCCTGAGAATTAAGTCATATAGGATTATTAGAAACACACTTAGAAAATAAAGATGACTTGTTTTTCTAAGTATAGAAACCCGCTCTAATAATAAATAAAGACCTATATAATTTTTCATAAGAAGTCATAATAAATAGGTCCGAGATATGTTTGTTTAGAATAAGTTTTTGCCTTAGAGCCTATTAGGAAAAGTTCTAACATGTTTCTTTCAACTTTTAGAACTCTGCTACGATGTCTCTCCGAAGATCTGCTCGCACCAACGGAAACGCCTCCAGCGATGTTCCAGCGACCAATGCGGTCCCTACCGTTCGCCGAAGGAGAGTGCGTGTTACTGCTCGCCGCAACGCACCGGCACAGCCAGCTGACAACACTGCAGAGATTGCCAGACTACGACAGCAAGTCGAGGAACTTCTGCAGCAACAACGCCAACAGGGTCAATCTCAGCCTCAGCCTCCGCCACAGCCGCAGCCGCAGCCACAGCCAATGGCCCCAGCACCCCAACAAGTTGGTCCGTATGGGGGATGGCCTATGACGAACTACGCTCCTTATCCTGTACAGCACATAGAGCCAGTGTACGAAAGGTTGCGCAAGCAGCACGCTCCGAACTTCGAAGGGACTACGGACCCCTTTGAAGCAGAAGAATGGCTAAGGAATGTGGAGCCGATCCTAGCCCACATGAACCTCACTAATGCTGACCGCATATCCTGCGTCTCATCTTTACTCAAGAAAGATGCCAGGATATGGTGGGATTTGGTCCAGCAATCCCACGATGCTGCCACTATGACGTGGACCCGATTTGTGGAGCTCTTCCACAAGAAGTACTACAATTCAGCAGTGCTTGCTACGAGAGTTGAGGAGTTCACCAATCTGAAGCAAGGGAACTTAACAGTGGCGGAATATGCTCGTCAGTTCGATCGCTTAGCGAAGTTCGCAGCAGAGTTGGTTCCAACCGACTATCTAAGGGTGAACAAGTTTGTTAGAGGACTTCGCCCGAAGATCGAGATGGGGATTAAACTAGCAAACCCGGGAAACACTTCATATGCCGACATTCTTGAGACGGCAATTGAAGTAGAAAGGTTGCAAGCCAACGTAAGCAAAGAAGAAGCCAGCAAGCCGGAACCTAGACAGCAGAGCCAACCTCAGGCCAGTCGGAACAACAATCAGTCCAGCAACAGTCAGTTCAACAACAACGGTAACGGACAGAAGAGAAGGCATCCTGACAACAAGCAAGCCGACAACAATAAAAGGGCACGACCAAATAATGGGGGAAATAAGTCAAACTACGTGGAATACCCATCCTGTGCCAAATGTCAGAAGAAGCACCCCGGAGAATGCCGTGCCAACACCAAGGAGTGTTTCA
The DNA here is from genome assembly GCF_963169125.1 of Humulus lupulus. Classification (NCBI taxonomy): domain Eukaryota; kingdom Viridiplantae; phylum Streptophyta; class Magnoliopsida; order Rosales; family Cannabaceae; genus Humulus; species Humulus lupulus. The sequence goes on along the minus strand of NC_084794.1, from coordinate 57,669,673 downwards.
ATTGTGGTCAAGAGGGGCATCGCAAGAAAGATTGTCCTCAGCAAAAGCCGGAAGGAAAGAAGGACGAAAAGATGGTTCCTGCTCGGGTTTTTGTTTTAACCCAAGGAGAGGCGGATGCTAGCAACAAGGTGGTCACAGGTCAGGTTTCCATCCTCAATAAATTATGCCATGTATTATTTGATTCGGGAGCCACTCATTCGTATATTTCGTTAGGAATGATAGATAAACTAGACAAACCTAGTGAAAGATTTAGAACTAGGTTTGCAACCGAGTTGCCTTCGGGCAAAGTAGTTCTATCATCACGAATTGTACGAGGCGTACCAATCAAGATTGAGGACAAGGAACTAGAAGGAGACCTGATAGAGCTGGTGATCAAAGACTTCGACGTCATACTAGGCATGGATTGGCTAGCACGGCATGGCGCAACGATCGACTGCAGACGCAAGAAGGTGATGTTCGAGACTCCTGACGGCCAGAAACTGTGCTTCATGGGACAAGCTTCAGGACTACGCACCCCGTTAGTATCATCTCTCAAAGCTCAGAGAATGATGGAAAAAGGATGTCAAGCATTCTTAGCCAACATCACGAATGTGGAGAAGGAGACATCACTAAAAGTTGGAGATGTTCGAGTCATACAAGAATTTCCAGAAGTATTTCCCGATGACTTGCCAGGATTGCCGCCAACTAGAGAAATAGACTTCACGATAGAATTAGTACCGGGCACCGAGCCTATCTCAAAGGCACCATACCGGATGGCACCTACGGAACTCAAGGAGTTAAAGACGCAGCTACAAGAACTCCTAGACTTGGGTTTCATTAGGCCAAGCCATTCACCATGGGGAGCTCCGGTACTATTCGTGAAGAAGAAGGACGGAAGTATGCGCATGTGCATAGACTACCGTGAGCTGAATAAAGTAACGATTAAGAACAAATACCCGCTACCTCGGATTGATGATTTGTTTGATCAACTCCGAGGCGCGACTGTATTCTCTAAGATCGATTTACGGTCCGGGTATCATCAGCTCAAGGTAAAGGGGGAAGATATTCCTAAGATAGCCTTTAGGACTCGTTATGGACATTACGAGTTCTTGGTTATGTCTTTTGGTCTTACTAACGCGCCAGCCGCGTTTATGGACTTAATGAATAGGGTCTTCAAGGACTACTTGGATAAATTCGTCGTTGTGTTCATCGACGACATTTTAATTTACTCCAAGGATGAAGTGGAGCACGAGGAACACTTGAGGATAATTTTGACGCGATTGAAGGAGCACCAACTCTACGCGAAGTTCAAGAAATGCGAGTTTTGGCTCTCACAAGTGGCGTTCCTCGGGCACATCATATCGAAAGACGGAGTCGCTGTGGATCCATCGAAGGTAGAGGCCGTGAAAGATTGGCCTAGACCAAAGAACGCGTCGGAAGTAAGAAGCTTCTTAGGGCTAGCAGGTTACTATAGAAAGTTTGTAGAGGGCTTTTCTAAGATAGCCACTCCACTCACCAACCTGACCCGGAAGCAAAAAAAGTTTAACTGGAATGATAAGTGTGAGGAAAGCTTCCAGTTGCTTAAGGATAAGCTTTGCTCAACCCCAGTACTTAGTGTCCTAACACCCAACGACAAGTTCGTTGTCTACTGTGATGCATCAAAGTTAGGATTGGGATGCGTACTGATGCAAAATGACAAGGTGATAGCCTACGCCTCACGTCAGTTAAAGGAGTATGAACAACGCTATCCAACTCACGATATGGAGTTGGCAGCGGTGGTCTTTGCGTTAAAAATCTGGCGCCATTATCTTTACGGAGAACGGTGCGAGATTTATACGGACCACAAAAGTTTAAAATACTTCTTTACTCAGAAGGAGCTTAACATGAGGCAGCGCAGGTGGTTAAAGTTAGTAAAGGATTACGACTGCGAAATCCTATACCACCCGGGGAAGGCAAACGTAGTTGCCGATGCACTTAGCCGAAAAAGTTATGGGAACTTAACAGCCTTATTCGGAATAGAAAAGCCACTACAGCAGGAGCTTATCAGTGCCGGAATAGAAGTGGTTGTAGGCAAGCTGGCTAACTTGTCTATCCAATCGAATCTGCTAGAAGACATACAAAATGGTCAGAGACATGATGATTCGCTAGCAACGCACATGGATGCAGTCAGAGAAGGCAAGACTACAGATTTCTCAATATCCAGTCAAGGTTTATTGAGATATAAGGATCGGGTATGCGTGCCAGACGATCAAAGTATTAAGAAGACGATCCTAGAAGAAGCGCACAACACCCCATACTCGGTTCATCCAGGGTCTACCAAGATGACTCATGACATCAAGGCAGTCTATTGGTGGCCAGGGATGAAGAAGGACATAGCGGAGTATGTATTTAAGTGTCTGGTATGCCAGCAAGTGAAGGCGGAGCATCAGCGGCCTGCAGGATTATTGCAACCGCTTAGCATACCGGAGTGGAAGTGGGACGATATAGCCATGGACTTCGTGACAGGTCTTCCAAAGACAAATAAGCAGCATGATTCTGCTTGGATAGTCATAGATAGACTAACCAAGTCGGCTCATTTTCTACCTGTTAAGACTTCTTATATGGCAGACCAATATGCAGACATCTACATCCAAGAGATTGTACGATTGCATGGAATCCCCAAGACGATAGTATCAGATAGAGGATCGGTGTTTACGTCAAGATTTTGGAGAAGCTTACAGCAAGCCATGGGTACTAAGTTAAGTCTTAGTACAGCTTTCCATCCTCAGACAGATGGGCAGTCAGAGCGTACGATTCAGATTTTAGAGGATATGCTACGCGCATGTGTACTTGACTTCGGAGGATCGTGGAACAAGTACTTACCACTGATCGAGTTCTCGTACAACAACAGCTACCAGTCGACGATCGAGATGGCATCTTATGAGTTGCTATATGGAAGAAGGTGCCGATCACCGTTGCACTGGGACGAGGTAGGAGAAAGGCAGCTTCTAGGGCCCGAAGCTGTTAGGCAAGCTCAAGAAGCAGTAACGCTTATTAGACAGCGTATGCTTGCTGCTCAAAGCCGTCAGAAGAGCTATGCGAATACCAAGCGACGTGATGTGGAGATCAAGTCTTCCTGAAGATATCTCCTATGAAGGGTGTCAAGCGGTTCGGGAAGAAAGGCAAGCTCAGTCCCCGATTCTTAGGTCCTTTTGAGATATTGGAAAAAGTGGGACCAGTTGCGTATAGACTAGCCCTACCGCCAGCACTAGCCGATAGTCACAACGTCTTCCACATCTCGATGTTACGCAAGTATGTGTCAGACCCATCTCACGTCCTCAAGTACGACACCATAGCGCTCCAGAAAGACTTAAGTTACGAGGAACGACCGGTTAGCATCCTAGATAGGGGGATGAAGTAGTTACGGTCCAAGAGCTTTCCTATAGTTAAAGTCCTATGGAGCAATAGTTCTGAACGCGAGGCAACGTGGGAGTTGGAAGAGGACATGCAGAGCCGGTATCCGGAGCTATTTGGTAAGTAAATTTCGAGGACGAAATTCTTTTTAGTAGGGGAGAATTGTAGAGTCCAAGAACTTTATTTAGCTAATTGTTTAATAGTATTATAGTATGTTTAGTGTTATCATTGTTACTTTGGATTTTTGGTTCAGACCGGGAGTTATTTGGACACTCATAGTAGTACTTATAGATTTTCTAAGTTTAACCTATAGTTTAAGAATATTAAGTATAACCTAAGGTTTGATTAATGTGACTGATATTAAGGATTATATTATTATATTATAAGGTTTAGACATCAACCAATAGGATTTGAAGCACATGTTTTGAATGGTAATTAAGGATTAAGTATTTTTGAGGGTAAAATTAAATAAGGTCAGTCAGCAGCTTTGAGCACGTTGAGGGCTTAGTCAAGGCTGTTTACTCCATTCAAACTCAGCTAAAAATGTGTAAATTCGTGTTTAAATATTCAGCGTATGCCGATATATCGCAGCTATAGGGGGCGATATATCGCAGCACGTAGATACGGAAAACACGAATCGATGCACGGTCGCCTCGGGAACAAAGGTCCAGGCGATATATCGCCTATAGGGGGCGATATATCGCCTCCACCAGCATGAATTCAAATACTTTTGAATTCTTTTCCTTTCAGCCATTCAAACTCCTTCAACAGTCCAGCATCTTCTGAACGAGTCTTCAGCCTCTGCTGAACGATTATTCAAATGATTTTCACCTAAAAAGCCATTATTTTTATTCAAGTAAAATCAAGATATTTTCATTCCCAAACTCTATAAATAGGACCTAGTACCCAGCCATTATTCACCATTTGCTCTAAGTTCAGAGGCTGCTAGTATTAAGTGAGTGTGAGAGTGTAAACACTTGGTTTGGGGAAAAACTATAAGCTTAAACATCATAAGCTTATCAAACACTTTGGGAAGTGAGTTCTATAGTATTTCGGTGAAGGTTAGATTGATCTTGCAATCTTAGAGGTAAACCCAAAACTCTAGTTCTTTTCTGTATTTTTATGTTATTTCCTTTCTCAAAACCTTCTACTCAGTCCCCTAACCTTATTCTTATTTTGGTTAGGGAATCCAAGCTTTTAAGCATATAAGTCGGTAAGTATGTTTTCTATGGTTTAGTCTTTCCATCTCTTTCATTTCATCTCCTTTCTTTAGACTTACTCTTTCTTATGGTTTTAGGAGTGTTCCAACAATCCCAACTCAGTCCATAATCTCGGTAACTTTGGTAAGGAAAATAGGCTAGAATTACTATGTTATGTGCTTGTGTTATCTATATGTTTTATGTTATTAATGTGTTATGTTTTGTTATGAATATGTTATTGATGTGTATGTTGTAGGCTTGGGCTTATGCCCTATTTGACTAACAAGACCCCAAAAAGATTGTGGGCATAAGCCTATTTAGCTGGTAGGACCCCACTAATCTCATGGGCATAAGCTTGTTTAGTCTATGGGACCCCAAGTAATAATGGCCATTATAATAAGTGTATGTTATATGTGTTATGTTAAGTCTTTATGTTTTCTTATGAAATTATGTATGTGACTTTGTGTTAGATTTTCCTTACTGGGCATTAGGCTCACTCATTTCTGTTTATGTGCAGGAAAATAAGTTTAGAGGCGGAAAGATTCGTGACGCTTGGAGAATGTGTATCGATGGTGAATGGAGTCAAGGGGCCGAGCGTTATTCGATTCGAGGATGTAGTCTCCTTTTATGTTTTTATGGTTTTTATGTGTATTTTCCGCATTATTATGTAATGTCTCTTATTTTAAATTATGTTTTGTTTTAAAGACAATGGGATCCCAAAATCCTTCTTAGTATTCTGTTTATTTGTAAATAACTCTTATTTTGCAAGTTACTCAATAAATTATGGTATTTTCGTAAAAATGTAGGATTTATGTATAGTTTTGTTAATGGTCCAAATAGTCTAGATTAGTGGGTCACTACATTGTGCATTTAAAGTTTTGATGTTTATGAGTATCTTTCTGTAATGCGTTAAAGCTTTGTATTTTATTAATGTCTTATGTTATAGCTTAACTGATTTTTATAAGGCTTTCTGCATAGTTTTGAACACCTAATGTTTGAGTTTTCTTTATCCCTTTTTCATGTGTGATTTTTGTGGAGGCAAAACCTTATATTTGTTTAGATATTTTCAGGTAAAAATATATGTGTGTATCTGAATTCGTTCTCAGTTACATGTATTTTATTTTGGTTAGTTTGATAATATTGGGCATATAATTCTTTCTTTGAGCTTCATATTAGATTAATCAAATTTAAGAATTAGCATATTGGGTTTAGAGTACTAAAGTTATGTATGTAACTAGAATTTATTTGATTTTGTTTTCTTTTTCTGAAATCTCCTTTCTCACTTTATTCATATTTTTCCTCTATCTTCCTATTTTTTTCTTCATCTTTGTTGAATCTCTAGTTTGGTTCTTCATATGTTCATTAAATAGGTTTTCTAACAACTTGATATACTTTGGTCATGTTTGTGACTGATAATGATTTCTTAATCTCTCTAATTTTCATCTATTTGTCTTTTGCTTCAAGCCTGGGCTGCATTTGTCTACTAATTCTTGGGTTTGGTTTCCTTCTTTGGTGGAGGTACAGACACAATCAGCAAATATCTTTGACGTCAACGGTTAGTAAACCTAACTCATTTTTTAAGCAATATCATTAAAAAAGAAACAGAAGAAGAAGAGATTAACAGTTGTAGGCTTTAAAAAATTTCAGAGCAACATCATGAGGAGGTTTGCCTTGGAAACCTGAGGAGATTTCAATTTAGAGAGCCTCAGATGGCAACAAACAACTTCAGCAGCAAGTACTTGGTTGAGTGATGAATTGAAGGATGGAGCAAGTTTCATGCATGATTTACTTTTGTGTATCTTGTAATGTTTCTGTTTTTCATTTTTAAAGTAAAAAATATTCAAGATTATAAAATTTTATTATGTTATGCATTCAAATTTAAGTTAGAACTAAGATCTCATGAATTTGACATATTCATGGTTTGAATTAGTTATTGTTTAATGTAATATTTGTGGTTTATCAATCTATTGAGAATTACATTTTATGATTAATTTTGATTTTTTTTATCAAAATACAATAATAAAAATCTTTTAATAAAAAAAAATCCTTATAAGTATATTTATCAAAATAAAATTTAAATATATTATCCATACTAAAGTAACAAAATTTTATTACTAGACTTTTAATATGTTATGATTTAGAAATATATTATAAGCATAATAAATCGTTATGATTTATATAGTATAACAAACTAAAAATGCTATCAAAATAATCAAATGTAACAGTAGAAAAGTGTTATGCATAAAGTATAAGATTAAACTCTAAATTTATAATCATTTACTCTAACTAAATGTTATTATTTGAATATTATAGCAACTAAAAATGTGTTATTGAATAGTTTAAGATAACATCGAACATAACATCCGAATACTGTTATAGAAAAGACAGGACTTTTAATAACAGGGGCTACGTTAGCATTTTCAGAAGCGTTATCAATACTCTCGGTTAGTAGTTTTTAAGTGTTATGAATACTGTTTTTTCTTGTAGTGTGCTAGAGCTGGCAGTAAGGCTAATTTATATGCAACTGCTCCCACTTTGTCCAGTATCTCAAAAGAACCTATAAACCGGGGACTAAGCTTGCCTTTCTTCCTAAACCGCTTCACACCTTTCATAGGAGATATCTTTAAGAAGACTTGATCTCCGACTTTGAATTCCATACCACGCCGCTTGGGATCCGTATAACTTTTCTAACTGCTTTGAGCAGCAAGCATACGCTTTCTAATCAGCGCTACTGCATCCTAAGCTTCTCTAACAGCTTCAGGTCCAAGCAGTTGCCTTTCTCCTACCTCTTCCCAATGTAACGGCGATCGACACCTCCTTCCATAAAGCAACTTATAGGGTGCCATCTCGATCGTTGACTGGTAACTATTGGTGTAGGAGAATTCTATCAGCGGCAAGTACTGACACCATGATCCTCCGAAATCAAGTACACAAGCGCGCAACATATCTTCTAAAATCTGTATGGTACGCTCAGACTGACCATCTGTCTGAGGATGAAATGTTGTACTAAGACTTAACTTGGTACCCATAGCTTGCTGTAAGCTTCCCCAAAATCTCAATGTAAACACTGATCCTCTATTGGACACTATGGTTTTAGTGATTCCATGAAGTCTTACTATTTCTCAGGCATAAATATCTCCGTACTGATCCGCTGTATACGAAGTCTTAACAGGCAGGAAATGAGTTGACTTGGTTAGTCAATCTATTACTACCCAAGCCGAATCATGCTGCTTATTTTTTCGTGGCAAACCCGTCATTAAATCCATGGCTATATCGTCCCATTTCCATTCTGGTATGCTAAGTTGTTGCAATAGGCATGTAGGCCGTAGGTGTTCTGCTTTTACTTGTTGGCATACTAAACATTTAGACACATACTTCGCTATGTATTTCTTCATTCCTAGCCTCCAATATAACGCCTTAAGGTCATGAGTCATCTTGGTCGACCCTGGATGAACTGAGTATGGGGAATTGTGTGCTTCTTCTAAAATCTTCATCTTAATCCCTTGATCATTTGGCACACATACCCGATCCTTATATCTCAATAACCCTTGACCTAATATTGAGAAATGTGTGGCCTTACCTTCTTTAAGTGCATCAATATGTGCTACTAATGTGTCATCATGCTCTTGTCCAATCCGTATTTCTTCTAACAAAATCGATTGAATAGACAAGTTAGCTAGCTTACCGATGACTACTTCTATTCCAGCACTGATCAGCTCCTGCTGTAGCGGCTTTTCTATTTTGGCATGTGCCGCTAGACTTCCATAACTCTTCCTACTTAGCGCATCAGCAACTACGTTTGCTTTACCCGGGTGGTATAGGATTTCAAAGTCATAATCCTTCACTAGTTCTAACCACCTACGTTGCCTCATGTTGAGTTCCTTCTGAGTGAAAAAATACTTTAAGCATTTGTGGTCTGTATAAATCTCACACCGTTCTCCGTAAACATGATGGCGCCAGATTTTCAATGCAAAGATCACCGCTGCCAACTCCATATCGTGTGTTGGATAGCGTTACTCGTACTCCTTCACATGCCTTAAGGCGTAGGTTATCACCATGTCATTTTGCATCAGCACACAACCCAAACCTTGCTTCGACGTATTGTAGTAGACTACAAACTTCTCGTTGGGTATCAGTACACAAAGTGCTAGTGCTGAGCACAACTTATCTTTAAGCAACTGGAAACTTTCATCACACTTATCAGTCCAGTTGAACCTCTGCTATTTCTGTAACGCCCTACTACCTTAGAGCCGTTACCAAGTGAGTTTTAAGACAAAACAGTGTGCAATGAACTCGCTAACCGAGGTTTTTAAAACAAAAGTGTGACTAATAAAAAGTTAAGGCTGTAATCTTTGAAAATGCGTCGTTTCATTAAAACTTCTAGTATTAAACATTTGGGATCCCAAAATAAGGTTTGAAAACTATTTACATCTTGAAATAAGCTTACAGTTGATTAGTTATAAAAATTATAGATTATTACAGCCATTTCTCGAATAAACCCCCAACCAAAGCAGTCGGGCAGGCCAAACATGTACGCGTCGCTTCACGCTCTCCGTACTCATGGTTGGTTGACTCAATCTATGCCCTTACCTGCAACACAGAGCACCCGTGAGCCGAAGCCCAGCAAGAAAACTCATGCAGTACATAACATATGCAAATTATACAGTTAATCATATCAGATAGTCCACAGATAAACAAGTCAACCATTAGACTAAGCAAACACGGCCATGCCGCCCCAGAAGCCTTACCAAAGCCTAGGGTCTCGGTCCTTACCGTAGGATCTCACATGTATCCACTGGGTCCTACCCTGACTATAGGCATCCCATGTGCTAAGTGTTACTTCCGGCCCCGCTGCAGTTCTCGGCCTTGCCACCCTCGGCCATAGCCGTTCATTTCACTATAATCACACATATAGTATAACTCAAACAACATTCAAACAAATATTAATTCATTTAAGTCTACACCCTAACATGTAATGCAATATAGGGCCGTGCCCTGCAATCATCTCATCATGCAACATGCAATATAGGGTCGTGCCCTGCAATCACAATATGGGCCCATGCCCTATCCTACGGGTGTTATAGTTTTCTTACCTGTCGATTCAATAGCTTAGATCACCTGACTCCTTGAGCACGATCCCACTCGAGCCTTAGCGCACACCTAGGCACCAACATAGGTCAAAGTCAACACTAAACCCCATGTCCGAATACCTAGCCTCGGGACCAATCCCGAGCCCCCGGGAAGTCCTAGATCCCCAAAACAAAGTGGCGGAATCGAGCCCCAAACCCTAGGTAAAAATCCCTCATCAAAAACCCAAAAATCCACTTCTGTGAACAGTGCAGCGCTACATCGCTCTAAAGAGGGCGCTGTAGCGCTACAAGCAGAAACACTCCCCCCAGAACAGGGGCTGGCGCTACAGCGCCCACTGACTAGCGCTGTAGCGCTAGTTGCAGCCCAGCAAAACCCAAAAATCGCTTCTTGCGATTTCCTTCAACCATTTCAACCCCAAACTTGTCCAAACCTTTTCCAAACCCAAAATCAAGCTTACAAACACACTCCATTCATCCCAAGCATCCCCAAATCTCAAAATTCACCATGAACAACCCTAAACCCAGAAATTCAGTCAACAACAAAGTTAAAGGCTTAGAATTCTTACCATTGATGCAAATTTCGACCTTGATTCAACACTAGACCTCCTTAGCTTGTTCATCCTCAAAGCTTGCCCAGAAATTCCCTAAAATTCCCATCAACTCAGCTCAAAACACAGCTCAAACCATCAAAACCCGTAAAACTGAAATCTCCAAAAACTTACCTCAAAAGTTGATGTGTTCTTGCTAATCCTTGCCAAATCTTCAAGTCTAACCCAAGTTCCTTGATGCTCAGCCTATCATTGCTCTCCACTAAGCTTTGCTCCAAGAAAAATGGAGAGGAATGGTGCAAAAATGCACAAACCGATCCTTTGGAAAACCCCTCTGTTTTCTCTCTTTTCTTTCTTTCCTTTTTCTTTCTTTTCTTTCTTTCTCTCCACAGCCAACACTCTTTCTCTATAAATCCCACTAAGTGTATAAAGCCTCATAAATCAATCTTCTAAAAGCCAATTGACCAAAATGCCCTTCCTATTAACTCTAAATCCTTTTGTCCAAGTAGGGCCATTTTAGTCATTCACCCAATTCCCGCTAATCCTCAAGTGTCTCTAATATTTTCCCGTTGCTTTCCAACACCTGATAAATCACCAAATAAGTATCCCCCATCATCAAAATTAATCTCAATCTATTCTCTAAATTCCTGCTTATACCCCCAGGCTCGCCCCGAGCCGGGTATAAATTCCCGCCATGACTTTTCCGCTAGCCTGCTCACTAGGATCGCCTCGAGTCACAAATCACAGATACATCCACATCACAATGTGGTCTCAACAATCATCACATATCAATACAGCTATGCCCAACATGGCCAAAATTACAGTTATGCCCTTCTAACACGATGTGGGCCTACATGCACACTAATATACATAGTCATGCATCTCAGATAAATAAATAGTCATATAACATGCTTTAAATCATAACCATGCATTTAACTCATAAAATCACACATAAATCCCAACCTGCCCTCCTGGCACACTAATCAAGGCCCTTAAGCCTTATTAGTGATTTTGGGTCGTTACAACTATCCCCTCCTCATAAAAATTTCGTCCTCGAAATTTATCCAAACACATCAGCCAGTAAACCTGCAACTCTGACCATAATTTCCAAGGCCCACCGCCTTTACTTTACTTTTCAACAACACTCTCACAAGAGTAATAATCTTGCCCCTCAGGATTTTGTCTAATAGCCATACTCTCGATAGCCCCTCGTTTACACCGCAACCCTGCTGAAGCCTCAGGGTCTGCCTAGATTACAATGACCAATTCATTGTCTTATTCCTGATTCCAGAGATACTCAAAAGTCGTCACCTCTACTAGGTGGGATCAGCTTGTAGGCCCTGCTGGCCTAACCCTTAGTACAACTTCAGAATTTTATGTTGAATCAAGAGTCAGAACTCTCCCTTCTTTCTCTGAACACCATACTATTCCTTGTCTGCTATTACGCAGAGATGCAACTCTTTCCTTCCGGAACTTTATTTCCTCATAATTTAGCAATTTACCAGCTCTTCATTCTTTCAAATAGGCAGACACTCCTGCCTTAAGAAGTTTCAACGACCTCTTTGGCTTTCTCTCTGAACTAAAGCCAAACCGTAGTATTCACTATCCTTCACCTCTTATCATGTCCTATGTCGTGTTACATTAACAAGACACCAGCAACTGCCACCACGACTAACTCATCAGGGATTACACTTCCCTTAATACCTCAAGTATTCGCCTACTCAGCGCTCAATTCTTTAGATATCCGATAAACTTTCAAACTGCCATTTCACTTGCAATCAACTGATAGTTCCAGGTTCCCACTCTGTTCTTTCCGTTCTCTAGATCCTTTCCAAGATTTAAAATAATATAGGGTATCAATTCAGTATCATTGACGTTCTACCCTGAAACCAGCTCACTTGACCCGACAACATTAACTCAAACAAACGAGTTAAAACTTTTCATGTCCAAACACCTTTCTTAAGGTCTATTGTGGTCTATCCCCACGATGCACCACCACATCACCTAACCCCGCAGGGTCCAAAGGAAAACACTAGATTCTGTCACCCGCTTGACCCTCCCGGTACGACGTACCCTAGGAGGTGGAATGATATCCATTCAGAATTCTCATTCATAAACCAAATCTAATTGGATCCTTCATCCATTCCTGGTATCCTAACTTGTACCACCTTAGCAGGGTTCTTCCCTGCTTCGACCAAAGCCGACACTTCGGATTCCATAGCTCAGTGACACTCACCAGCTAGTCATACCTACTAACGTTACGCCAATCTCAGTCGTTGCCTTGTCCACTCCATTACAATCTATAGCGTTATTCCCTGACTGACACACGCCTCCCAGTTAGGAGTTCCGCCTCCAATTATATCTCCCCTCGCTCAATCGAGGATTTCAAACACTGATCATCCGTCTATTACTTTTCACCGCATCTGGGTCTCAACGTTATCTTTCTTACTAACACCCAATACTCAAGCACCTTATGATATGCATAACTGTCAACTTAACGTTCCAAGGATATCCACCATGATCCATCCTTTCATCTCCCACAAGGTTCGATCCATCCTCGCGCCAAATGCGCCTGGGCGTGCACAATCCGTGATGCACTCCCACAATTCCATATCCTTACCATAGATCAGGTCCTTTATGCCATCACTCTTTACTTAACCATAACACACACATATTCCAGCATTACCAGATACTAAACAATTCTTACCTTGTCTTCTGAATTTCTTTCTGATTTGACACCACTCAGTCCGTCTAACCTCAATTTTTACTGTTCTCCTCATCTCTGATGTAGTTGTCCCCGGAGATACTTATGCGATAGATGACGCGCTTACCAGTCTTGTTATGCTTTCTACTCTTCAGATATTCTTCATCAGCTTCTTCGTGGCTTCAGATCAATTCTCCTTACCTGTCCTTTCTTCTTGTAGTTCTACTCTGAGTACTCCTAACGAAACCCAAACTGATTCTTTGTAGAACCTTACCTGTGACTCTGCCTTCTGGGTACTAACGTCTTCAGCATAATAATCAGTTGCTCACCATTTCCGTGTGGGAGTAATCCACCTGTACTGCTCATGAGCTTGAAGGGGACTTGTCCATACCGTTCATGCAGTCTCTGCCTAAAGAACTTACCTGTGCTGCTGTAGCTTGAACCATTCCAGAATCTTTGTTACCAACTCCTCACACCCTACCTGGTGCAAACTAGACAATTCACGAAATGTCTCTATCCTTGGTTTCCAACTTGTAATAACCAGGTCCTAGATCAACTCTTGGAGACATCGTCCTATCTTGTATCCAACATTGTACTTTTCGTTCTAACCCGACGATGCTAACGATCCCCGCAGTATAACACACTGGCTACACCAGGGTCAAATTCCTTCGATTGCTTCAATAGACATTCTGTCAGCCAAAACCATCTTTTACTACATTCCTTATACCAATCCTATCTGTAGTCCGACCTTGAAGTACCCCCAATTCTTCTTTACATACCCACATAATTCTCCCACTGGTCAGCCCAGTTTCCACTCAGTCTCATTTTCATACTCCAGATGATATCCTCAACAATCCATCTGCCAGAGTTTCTAATTCCTTCTCAATAAGCATTACTGTCCTCAGCCTCCCGAATAGCACCTTTGAGGCAACCTCTCTATGTCCATCACCCTCTCGGAGTATTCTCAACACCGAGTCCTTCCAGTTCGTTACATGCCCAAAGCATAAGCTCGTCAGTTAAATACTCATCCTCGAGGAATCAGCCTCGAACCTTGAATGTATCAATGCATTCTAGTTCTCCGTTCCCTCACCATGGGAAATCCATCCTAACATCTCGAGTCATTCTATGTAGAAGTCATGCCCTCACCTGTCCTCTTTCTAGGTGGCATCCTCTTCCTCATGTGCATACCAAATAACCTCACTGGTTCCTGTCACCATCTTGATAACTACCTTTTCCAATCAAGCTTCCTTCCAATCTCAAATTAGGTGCCCAAGCACTGTCTAGGGTCCTTTTACCTCAAAATTGAGAATCCGACCTCGCTGCGCTCTATCAACAAAAGTACTATCTTATCAACCAGACCTTTCCCCCTTTCTGGCAAAACCAGAAGCCACATAACTATCCAGGGTTCTATCAACTTGATTAACACGAATCTATCTTTACTAATTCCATCAAAGGGAGCACTGCCCTTGCGGCTCTAGCACTCATGCTCTATACATCAACCATCAGTTCCTCCAACAACATGGCCCTCTCCGCCATCCACATGCAGATGATAAATTCTTACCTCAGAGCAGCCCAAATACCTTAAACTATTCCAGCTCTCAAATCCTTAAATGGGTCGCCATCAATTCCAGATATATCCATCAGTATAAATTCTGAAATGAATCACCCAATTCACCAAACCCATTGATTTACACTGTTGTTACCCTATCAGTCCAAACCAAACTTATGAGCCCACCAGTCTCCACAGTTCTAACCATGTCTTTATAACCTCTTCTATCAATCACCATCTAGGTTCTTTCCAACCCATTAAGCCAGTACCTCAGCCCGAGTACCATTTCGAGGCACCTCTCTGCCTCAACATTTAACACAACCCTCAAATCAGGATCTCTCATCCTCTTAACCAAGGGTGGAATTAACCTTGCTCATCCACTAATAAATTCCTTGTCTTCTCGTACTTTCCTCAAAACTAGAGGATAACACCCTTTAAGCCTTTCATATAATACCCTTATCTGTCCATACCTCACAGTAAACCAACACTGGTAACCTTACTGTTGAAACATCTAAATCAGCTATTTCCCCAGAGAAATCCGCTGTTCTTCTATCCCATCTCAACTAACAAACTCCACTGCTTACTCACACACTAGTGACTCTCTGCTGCTGCTTTAAGGGATAACTGGAGATCTCAACTCCAACTTATATCTAGAATCCCCCTCTCAACACAATATCAGGTCCCCAAACCCTTCTAGGAACAACCAATTCGAGTTCATCTGCCAAAACTGGCCAAACTCCTGAGCTCTGTGGTTCATACTCTGAACCAAAACACAACTAGATCCAAATGACCACAGTTATCATGCACACACAAGATATACATTTAGCTACCAGATTTTAACATCAACATGTATACCCAGGTCTCAACATGCTTCATACAAGCAAATAAACAGATATAACATACGAATTCAATTTAAACAATCAACCACATAAACTCAATATGTGAACCATTATGCCAATATTCATCCACATGCATAATAATGTTATTCAGCACGCATTAATCTCAACATGCAACAGCCAAGGGCCCAGCCCCAACAATATCTCCTGCATATGTCAACTCATTTCTCATGCTCCACATAAAGATAAGCAGGCAAACAGGGCATTCAAACATATGTTCAAACATGTCAATCAATCATACCAACCAACCCTGAGTCGAGCTTGTCATTGACAACGAGCGTACATGTTCGGTTGATCTCCAGAACCAATAAACCTTGGCTCGCTCTGATACCAAATTGTAACGCCCTACTACCTTAGAGCCGTTACCAAGTGAGTTTTAAGACAAAACAGTGTGCAATGAACTCGCTAACCGAGGTTTTTAAAACAAAAGTGTGACTAATAAAAAGTTAAGGCTGTAATCTTTGAAAATGCGTCGTTTCATTAAAACTTCTAGTATTAAACATTTGGGATCCCAAAATAAGGTTTGAAAACTATTTACATCTTGAAATAAGCTTACAGTTGATTAGTTATAAAAATTATAGATTATTACAGCCATTTCTCGAATAAACCCCCAACCAAAGCAGTCGGGCAGGCCAAACATGTACGCGTCGCTTCACGTTCTCCGTACTCATGGTTGGTTGACTCAATCTATGCCCTTACCTGCAACACAGAGCACCCGTGAGCCAAAGCCCAGCAAGAAAACTCATGCAGTACATAACATATGCAAATTATACAGTTAATCATATCAGATAGTCCACAGATAAACAAGTCAACCATTAGACTAAGCAAACACGGCCATGCCACCCCAGAACCCTTACCAAAGCCTAGGGTCTCGGTCCTTACCGTAGGATCTCACATGTATCCACTGGGTCCTACCCTGACTATAAGCATCCCATGTGCTAAGTGTTACTTCCGGCCCCGCTGCCGTTCTCGGCCTTGCCGCCCTCGGCCATAGCCGTTCATTTCACTATAATCACACATATAGTATAACTCAAACAACATTCAAACAAAATTTAATTCATTTAAGTCTGCACCCTAACATGTAATGCAATATAGGGCCGTGCCCTGCAATCATCTCATCATTCAACATGCAATATAGGGTCGTGCCCCGCAGTCACACTATGGGCCCATGCCCTATCCTACGGGTGTTATAATTTTCTTACCTGTCGATTCAATAGCTTAGATCACCTGACTCCTAGAGCACGATCCCACTCGAGCCTTAGCGTACACCTAGGCACCAACATAGGTCAAAGTCAACAACGAACCCCAAGTCCGAATACCTAGCCTCGGGACCAATCCCGAGCCCCGAACCCTAGGTCAAAATCCCTCATCAAAAACCCAAAAATCCACTTCTTTGAACAGTGCAGCGCTACAGCGCCCTAAAGAGGGCGCTGTAGCGCTACAAGCAGAAACACTCCCCCCAGAACAGGGGCTAGCGCTACAGCGCCCACTGACTAGCGCTGTAGCGCTAGTTGCAGCCCAGCAAAACCCAAAAATCGCTTCTTGCGATTTCCTTCAACCATTTCAACCCCAAACTTGTCCAAACCTTTTCCAAACCCAAAATCAAGCTTACAAACACACTCCATTCATCCCAAGCATCCCCAAATCTCAAAATTCACCATGAACAACCCTAAACCCAGAAATTCAGTCAACAACAAAGTTAAAGGCTTAGAATTCTTACCATTGATGCAAATTTCGACCTTGATTCAACACTAGACCTCCTTAGCTTGTTCATCCTCAAAGCTTGCCCAGAAATTCCCTAAAATTCCCATCAACTCAGCTCAAAACACAGCTCAAACCATCAAAACCCGTAAAACTGAAATCTCCAAAAACTTACCTCAAAAGTTGATGTGTTCTTGCTAATCCTTGCCAAATCTTCAAGTCTAACCCAAGATCCTTGATGCTCAGCCTATCATTGCTCTCCACTAAGCTTTGCTCCAAGAAAAATGGAGAGGAATGGTGCAAAAATGCACAAACCGATCCTTTGGAAAACCCCTCTGTTTTCTCTCTTTTCTTTCTTTCCTTTTTCTTTCTTTTCTTTCTTTCTCTCCACAGCCAACACTCTTTCTCTATAAATCCCACTAAGTGTATAAAGCCTCATAAATCAATCTTCTAAAAGCCAATTGACCAAAATGCCCTTCCTATTAACTCTAAATCCTTTTGTCCAAGTAGGGCCATTTTAGTCATTCACCCAATTCCCGCTAATCCTCAAGTGTCTCTAATATTTTCCCGTTGCTTTCCAACACCTGATAAATCACCAAATAAGTATCCCCCATCATCAAAATTAATCTCAATCTATTCTCTAAATTCCTGCTTATACCCCCAGGCTCGCCCCGAGCCGGGTATAAATTCCCGCCATGACTTTTCCGCTAGCCTGCTCACTAGGATCGCCTCGAGTCACAAATCACAGATACATCCACATCACAATGTGGTCTCAACAATCATCACATATCAATACAGCTATGCCCAACATGGCCAAAATTACAGTTATGCCCTTCTAACACGATGCGGGCCTACATGCACACTAATATACATAGTCATGCATCTCAGATAAACAAATAGTCATATAACATGCTTTAAATCATAACCATGCATTTAACTCATAAAATCACACATAAATCCCAACCTGCCCTCCTGGCACACTAATCAAGGCCCTTAAGCCTTATTAGTGATTTTGGGTCGTTACAACTATTCCCTCCTCATAAAAATTTCATCCTCGAAATTTATCCAAACACATCAGTCAGTAAACCCGCAACTCTGACCATAATTTCCAAGGCCCACCGCCTTTACTTTACTTTTCAACAACACTCTCACAAGAGTAACAATCTTTCCCCTCAAGATTTTGTCTAATAGCCATACTCTCGATAGCCCCTCGTTTACACCGCAACCCTGCTGAAGCCTCAGGGTCTGCCTAGATTACAATGACCAATTCAGATGCGTTCTTTGGTCTTGGCCAATCCTTAACAACATCTACCTTAGATGGGTCTACTGCAACTCCGTCCTTGGAAACGATGTGCCCGAGGAATGCTACTTGTGAAAGCCAAAATTTGCACTTCTTTAACTTAGCATAAAGTTGATGCTCCTTTAGACGCAACAAGATCAACCCTAAATGTTCCTTGTGCTCGACTTCATCCTTTCAGTACACCAAGATATCATCGTTAAACAATAAGATGAATTTATCCAAGTAGTCCCTAAAGACCCTATTAATTAAATCCATAAATGCGTCTGGAGCGTTGGTAAGACCGAAAGACAAAACTAGAAACTCGTAATGTCCATAACGAGTTCTAAAAGATGTCTTGGGAATATCCTCTTCTCGTACCTTGAGCTGATGGTACCTGGACCGTAGATCAATCTTTGAAAATACAGTCGCTCCTCGGAGTTGATCAAATAAGTCGTGAATCCGGGGTAGCGGGTACTTATTCTTAATGGTCACCTTATTCAGCTCGCGGTAATCCATGCACATCCGCATGCTCCCATCCTTCTTCTTTACCAATAGAACTGGTGCTCCCCATGGCGAATGGCTCAGTCTAATAAATCCCAAGTCTAAGAGTTCTTGCAGGTGTGTCTTTAACTCCTTGAGTTCGGTAGGAGCCATCCGGTATGGTGCCTTGGAGATAGGCTCGGTGCCTGGTACTTGCTCGATGGTGAATTCATTTTCTCGAGTTGATGGCAATCCTGGCAAGTCATCAGGAAATACTTCTGGGAATTCTCTTATAATGCGGACGGCTCCAACTTTTAGCGATGTTTTCTTTACCACATCCGTAACATGGGCTAAGAATGAGTGACATCATTTTTCTATCATCCTCTAAGCTTTAAGGGATGAAATAAGCGGTGTGCGTAGCCCTGAAACCTTTCCCATAAAGCATAATCTCTAGCCGTCAGGAGTCTCGAACATTACTTGCTTACGTCTGTAGTCGATGGTTGCACCATGCCTAGCTAGCTAGTCCATGCCTATTATCACAATGAAGTCTTTGATCTCTAGTTCTATCAGGTCTCTTTCTAGTTCTATGTCCTCAATCTTGATCGATACGCCTCGTACTATCCGTGATGATAGAACTAATTTGCCCGAAGGCAACTCTGTTACAAACCTAGTTCTAAATCTTTCACAAGGTTTGTCTAACTTTTCTATCATTCCTAACGAGATATACTAGTGAGTGACTCCTGAATCAAATAAACTGAACATACTTTATTGAGGATAGAAATCTGACCTGTGACCACTTTATTGCTAGCGTCAGCTTCCCCTTGGGTTAAGGCAAAGACCCTGGCAGGAACCATCTTATTGTCCCTTTTCTCCTCTGACTTGAGCTGGGGACACTACATCTTTTGGGGACCTTCCTGACCATAGTTGAAGGATCCCTTGGTGTTTGCACGACACTCACCAGAATGTTTCTTTTGGCACTTAGCACATTGGATAAACAACTTCGACTGAGTTAATATTCAACCCTAATAGTTGTTGGAAGGTTCTAGAGCTCCTAGATCTTTCTTTTTAATTAAACTATTAATCAAAATACTTAAATCCTTAATAATCATGCCCACGACAAGTGTCATAATCTTATTAGTTCTATCTAAACCTTATAGTATAATAAATGACATCATTATAATCAGATATATTAATCAAACCTTAGGTTATAATTAATATTCTTAAATTATAGGTTAAACTTATAAAATCTATAAGTGTTGCTATGAGTGTCCAACTAAGTCCTTGTTTGAACCAAAATCCACGGTAACTAATATTCTACTAGCTAATAGTAACTATTACTACTACTACTACTACTACTACTATCTAGCTAGCTAAGTAAACATTCTGGGACTCTACACTTCTGAACAATCTCCAGCCCCATATACTTCCTCTCACCCATCTCATCCCAATGAATGAGCGATCTACACCTCCTCCAATATAACATCTCGTATGAATCTATTCCAATCATTGATTGATAACTGTTATTGTATGAAAACTCAATCAACGGAAGATACTTACTCCAAGACCCTTCAAAGTCTATCACACACACCCTAAGCATGTCCTCCAATATGTGAATCGTCCTCTAAGTCTGTCTATCGATCTGAGGATGAAATGTCATAGTGAACTTCAGCTGAGTCCCCATAGCCTTATACAAACTACACCAAAACTTGGAGGTAAATATATGATCCCGATCTGATACTATAGACTTGAGAACACCATGGAAACATACAATCTCCCTCACGTACACCTCCGCATATTGATCCATAGTATAGGTCGTCTTCACTAGTAGAAAGTGAGCAGACTTGGTGTATCTGCCTACTATTACCCACACCGAGTCATGTAGCCCCACTGTCTTGAGTAAACTTCCCACAAAATCCATGGTAATATCTACCCATTTACACTCGGGAATACCCAAAGGCTGTAGCGACCCCGCTGGTCGCTGGTGCTCTGCTTTCACCTGTTGATAGGTTAAACACTTGGCGACGTACTCCACCACATCCTTCTTCATTCCATCCCACCAATATAATGTATGTAGATCTTGATACATCTTCGTGGTTCCTAGATGGAGTGAGTACAGTATAGTATGGGACTCATCTAATATCTCTCGTCTAATACCCATATCTGTCGAGACACAAATCCGACCCTTATACCATAATAATCCTATCTCTGAAATAACCCTTATACCATCAAGGACATTCCATCTAATCTCCTGTAACGATGAATCAACCATCTGACGCTCTCTTACCCTCTGCAGAAAGGTCGAATGTAAAGTGATATTGGCCAACCGGCCAACAACTAGCTTTATCCTCGCTCTGGACATCTCCTCTGCCAACTCTCTCGTTATCTATGCAGATCTATACAACTGTCCCAGTCCCCTCGAGCTCAATGCATCAGCCATTACATTGGCTTTTCCTGGGTGTTAAAAGATATCATAATCATAGTCCTTTACCTGCTCCAGCCAATGCCTCTGCCTAATATTTAAATCCTTCTGGGTGAAGAAGTACTTCAAACTCTTATGGTCAGTGTATATCTCGCACTTCTCCCGATACTGGTAATGTCGCAAAACTTTCAGCGTGAATACAATCGTTGCAAATTCTAGATCATGAGTAGGATATCGTTGCTCATACTCCTTCAGTTGCCTTGATGCATAAGCGATAATCTTCTCATTCTGCATCAACACACATCTCAATCCCAACCTTGATACATCACAGTATACCACAAACTTCCCTCCCTCCAAAGGAAGACTCAACACCAGAGCAGTAATCAGTCATCGCTTTAACTCCGGGAAGCTATTCTCAAACTTGTCTGACCAGAAAAACTTCATATTCTTCTGAGTCAATTCTGTCCTTGGTGCAGCAATCTTTGAGAACCCTTCCACGAACCGTCTATAATATCCCGCTAATCCAAGGAAGTTCCTAACCTCTGAGGTGTTCCTTGGCCTCGACCATTCTCTCACTACTATTACCTTAGTTGGATCCACCTTAATCCCATTTCACCAACAATATGTCCAAGGAATGTCACTTTTGGTAGCCAAAGCTCACACATCTTAAACTTAGCATACAAACGATGATCTCTCAATCACTGCAAGACCTATCAAAGATGCTGCTCATGCTCTGACTCTGAACTAGAGTAAACCAAGATGTCATCGATGAAGACAATCACAAACTAATCCAAGAAGTCCTTGAACAACCTATTGATCAAGTCCATGAATGTTGCTAGGGCATTGGTCAAACCAAACAACATGACTAGGAAATCATAATGCCCATACCTTGTTCAGAAGGCCGTCTTTGGTATATCCTCGTCCTTGATCCTCAACTTGTGATTATCAGATTGAAGATCAATCTTCGAGAACACCGTCTTTCCCTGCGGCTGATCAAACAAGTCATCGATCCTTGGTTGAGGGTATTTATTTTTGATGGTCAACTTTCTCAACTCTCTGTAATCTATACACATCCTCAGTGTCCCGTCCTTCTTCTTTACAAACAAAACCTTAGCACCCCATGGCGAGAAGTTAGAGCTGATAAATCCCAAATCAAGAAGCTCTTGTAACTATATCTTCAATTCTTTTAATTCTCTCAGAGCCATCCTGTATGGTGCCCTCGACACTGACTCTGTACCCGACGCTAACTGAACAACGAACTAAATCTCCTTATGCAGCGGCAGTCCTGGTAAATCCTCAAAAAACACATCCAAGAACTGGTGCACCAATATGGTCTCTCCCCGCCTACTGGCATAACCCTAGTGGTATCCACCACGCTTGCTAGAAAATCTATACAACCTCCCTGAAAAAGGTCCCTAGCCTTTAATGTTGATATCATGGGTATGCGGGGTCGATGCACAACTCTCACAAAAACAAAGGGATCCTCTCCTTCAGGGTCAAAAGTGACCAACTTTTTCCTGTAGTCTATAGTAGCCCCATATCTGACCAACCAATCCATCCCTAGAATCATATCAAAATAATCCATACTCAACTCGATCAAGCCTACTAATAGTTCCCTACTATCTACCATCACTGGAAAATCTCTAATCCATCTCCTAGAAACTACCAGTTCCCCTGTAGGCAGTATAGTCCCGAACCTCGTAGTATAATACTCACTAGATCTACACAATCTATTAATTACCTTACTAGAAACAAATGAATGTGTAACACTAGATTAAATCAATACAATATAAGAAGAGCGAACTTTAGAAAGCTGACCTGTGACTACCGAGGGACTAGCCTCGGCCTCTGCCTGCATCAGGATGAACACTCGAGCTAGAGTCAAGCTGTCCACTTTCCCCTATTCCTCTTTCTTTCCTATTGGGTAGTATTTCTTGAGGTGTCCCACCACCCTGCAGAGATAGCAAGCCATTACCCGAAATTTGCCCAGATGGCGCTTCCTACACCTCGTGCATTCTGGATAACTTCTCCATGCCTCACCGACTCCCTGACGGTCACCCTGAGCACCCCGACCCCTCCTATCAGGACTAACAACGGTCGAAGTGTTAGGGGTCGTTCTCTTCAAATCACTGGGGCCTCCGCCCCTACCGGACCATGTATATGGAGGCACTGCCTTGCCAACCTCCTGTCTCGCAGCGTTCTCCATCCAAATATTGTTCTCTGCCTCTTCAGCAGTGAGAGCCTTCTCAACAGCCTAGGCATAAGTCGTTCCCCCAGGTACTGTTGTAATTCTCAAATCTTAGGCTATTATAGTATTAAGCCCTCAAATAAACCAGTTCTCTCTAGTTGCATAAGTAGGCACTAGATCAAGTGCAAACTTCGCAGGCATACTCTGTACCTGTCATGTTGCCCTGAACCAATCCCACAAACTCATTCACCTTCGCTACCCTGAGGGCAATGTTATAGTATTTCTGGTTGAACAGATCTCTAAACCCATCCCAAGTGAGTGTAGAATCATCCCTGGTATGTGATGCCACCTCCCACGAAATACGAGCATCCTCTCTAAGCATATAGGTTGCACAAGCAACCCTATCATTACCTTCCACCCTCATGAAATCCAGGATAGAAGTAATCATACTCATCCACTATTCGCCCTTCAATTGATCTGGTCCTCCCTCAATGGTTAGAGGATGTTGTCTCCTGAACCACTCATAAAGTGCCTCCCACCTATTCCCAAGAACAGGTAAATGAATAACTGTACCACAACATGTGGCACAATAGGTGCAACACTCCCTGGCAGAGCCTGCTGTCTCGGGAGATGGATCTGCTCCTCTTGACTCTGTAACCGGGCTTGCATATCTGCAAGTATCTGCTACCAGTTCTCAATGACTATCGGAGGGTTCTGGCCTTAATCATCATCTCTTTCCTCATCCCCTGTGCCGGCTATTCGTATAGATCGCCTTGGACGCATAGCTATCCAAGTTTATCTGTAATAAACAACTCGGCGATCGGGCAATGATGACAGGTGAACCATCTTTCCAAGTCCACCATTGAAACTTAAATGACCAAAATCAATCAAGATGCAGATAATCATTCAAATAATCATTCACATTCAACAGCAATGCTAATAAGCACGCCCATAATAGTCACACAACAGTCAAGGGCCATGCCCTATCAATATCTTATGCTCCCTATTAAGCATGCAGCAAAGCATTTATATTCTATTCAAATATTTAAGCATATAATCACATTTATACAATTACCAACCCTGAGTCGAGCTTGTCTTTAGCGGCGAGTGTACATGTCCAGCCAATATTGAGGAACCCTTAAACCTAGATCGCTTCGATACCAAGTTGTAACGCCCTTGATAACCAAGATCGTTACACGGTGTATTTGAAATAGTGCAGGACTTGCTAATCAAGTCATTTGAGTAAAAATGTGATCCTAAAGTAAATAATCAGGTTAGGGTTAAAATATTTTGATCGGAAATGGTTAATTTTCGTTAAAATAGATTCTACATATACGGGATCCCAAAAAATAGG
Organism: Humulus lupulus; assembly: GCF_963169125.1. Taxonomy (NCBI): domain Eukaryota; kingdom Viridiplantae; phylum Streptophyta; class Magnoliopsida; order Rosales; family Cannabaceae; genus Humulus; species Humulus lupulus. The sequence goes on along the minus strand of NC_084794.1, from coordinate 57,644,894 downwards.
GTTTAAGAAAAAATTTACAATTTTCAAAAGTATATACAACCAGTGGCCACTCTAATGGAAAAATACAAATTTTAGGTTCTGTCCCTGTACTTTCCCTCGGTCGTGGCAGACGAGTAGCTGACTATGTACACCTCGCCCGTAGAGCTCTTCAACTTATGTTTGGTCCAGCTTACCCTTGCCTTTACCGGTACCACATAGCACCCGTGAGCCAAGGCCCAGCAAGAAAACAATAACAACAAATATATAATCAATAATTACAACAAATCAATCCAAAGACTGTTATCCAGAAATTCAACAAGTGATAGGCATCAAATTAATAACGATAAAGATGTACGTTCAGCAATATATTTCTATCAATATGAAAATGTTCAGGGATGGCACCCTTAGGTCAAGCCCTCTATTTACTCAACTGACTCCAGCTCGCTTAGGCCGAGACCAGTGTTTATCTAGCTGACCCCGCACTACAAGAAAAAATTCTTTTAATAACACCAAAAATGTGTTATCAAAACATGGGATAACACTTTCTGATGTGTTAAGACCGACTATGTTATCGTAGGTCAGGGTACTTTACATAACACTTTATCAGTGTTATACAGATGTGTTATTGTACTGTCAACGATAACACAATTTCTGTGTTATTTTAATATATAGATAAATGTTTAATTATGTTATTTATAGTCGATTATATAACACTTTTTTTGTGTTATACTACACTTTAGTATAACACATTTTTTGTGTTATACTACACTTTAGTATAACACATTTTTTGTGTTATACTACACTTTAGTATAACACATGTGTTATATTAGCTTAGAGAAACATAATCTTTTTTTACTTACACAAAACTAAGAAAACAAATATGAAAGTTGAAGCCAAATAAGGTAACATAAATAGATTTTTATTAATTACTCAAATGTAATTACAATATTTAGTCTACTAGTCTAGGCTTAAGAAATCATATTACAACATAATTTATGCCCAATTCAGATTCCTTTAACACTAAATACAAAACAAGAAATGTATACAAAAATTAGTGAAATACATTCTTCCATTCTAAAGGCCTCAACTACAAATGTTGTCAAGAATTGCTCCAAAGAAATCATCTCAATATACCTGCACATTGTAAAAAAATAGTCCTTTTATTATTAAGAACATAAGACTTAAGCTAGTTTCCACCTGTAAGCATATAAAGTTTAAATTAAATTTGTAATAACTCCAAAACTTGACAAAACAACAGGGTATAGCAAGATGTACTACCATGCAAAACGACTGAAGCAACAAAACATGCAACTTAAAACAATAAGCTAAGAGATGAACGAAGAGAAAATTCCACTGCCAAACAGAGTACTCTATCAATACCTAAAACTTAATGAAAATGAAAGAAACATTCAGCAGAATAATTCTAAAGCACAACAGAAGACTTTCTTCTTTATACCTTGACAAGGGCTGATGAAAGTCATATTTTTGTTGGTAGTTCGTCTTCTAACATGGTCATATCAGCCTATTAAGAAAGAAAAATCTAAGCATATGAATTTCCCACAAAACAAACAGTTAAATTCAGAAATGAAAGTGAATGAGAAAATCAGAGAGGATAGAGAATGAATGAACTGAACTTTATTGAAATATATTGAAGTGTTAAATAGAAAAAGAGAATACATCACTTATAATGAGCTAAAAATTAGAGTAAGACTAACAGATTCATAGAAAACCATAACAAATCTAGCAGCTACCACTTAATAGACAAAATTTGTAGTAATAAAAGTAATAATAACCTCAGAGTAGTCACTATCACAAGATTTCATTCTATAGTTGCTAAAATCATAAATGATGTTAAAGTGGTTACAAGATACTCTACAAAGATTACTTACAAGAGTCTCTATCAACTATGTTTTCATATTAAAAAATATGATTTAAATTGTTTCTTTTGTGTTTTATTTGATCATTTCATGACAATCTTTTTTAATACTTATCTATATATATACACATGTAAGACATGAATTATACTATGGAAAAAATAAAGATAAAGGTAATATTTAATTTTCTTTGAACACTCACACAAGTATTTTTAAGCCACACAACACAGAGTAGAAATATTCGTTGCTTGTTTCATTTAGTTTGCAACATGAATTGCCTAACAGCGAATGAAAACAGGCATAGGCAGTATGTACATACAAAGGAAGAGAGAATATATATCTCAAACTTACCCGATCCTTAGCCTTTTACTGCCACCTTCGCTCTTTATGGACAACGCTGCTGGATAATTGAAGGAAGGAAGAGAAAAACGAGATGCAATGACAGAGCAGTGTGCAGCATATTTACAACTAAAAGACCAATTAGACTTTTAAAGTCAAAAGACTACATGACCTTTTCGATAATATTGAAAATAAACCAAGCAAGAAAGAGAAAAGAATTATTTAAAAAAATTTGCAATCATTTTCGCACTTGTTTGTTAATTTCCATTAATAAATACTGGCTCAAGAGTCAGCAACAGGCTACTATTCCAATCATAACCTTAGCCCTTAAATGACAGGAGTACAGGACTAACAAACCAGATCAATGCAATCATTTATGGTTCACCATCTAAATTCATTTCCAGACAACAGTTTTTCAAAGAAGAAACCAGGATAACACTCAGGAATAATGAAGAAAACTTAATGTTAGGCAATTCATGTTGCAAAGCAAACTAAATGAAACAAGCAACGAGTACAAATGTCAAAAATACAAGAATCAAGATGAAAGTATAACGCTTAATGTTATGCTTTGGGTGCTTACAACGCCCAACTGATTCATAGAGATAATAACATTTAGTAAAATAGTTTCAAATAAATTGTGCATGGCTATTGGATGAAAATAAAACCTTCTTTTGGTAGTGAATATGAAAATGAAGAAGCACACAAATGAATTCTGTATAATTTTATAGGACTGAAGTCAGAGGAACAAATTTTGAAAGCAACAGTGCCTAGAATTTTTACCAAAGAAAGAGTAAGCAATAAAGAAACAAACAAACAAAGTAAAAATACAACCAAGCTGAGTGAAAAAGAAAATGTGAGATCAAATGTGAAACACTTCAAGCTAGTTCTTAGAATATTTTAACCAATGGTCATGGCTATCACAAAATGTATCAAATTGCTTGGGGTAGAAAGAGGGTGGGCAGAAAAATCATCGTTGACTGAAAGCTCGTCTGAAGATGAAAGGTGTATAACTCTATGTGTGTTCATTACATGAAAAAAAATGCAAGTATGAACTTTTAGATAGTGATAGAAAGAAAAACAGACTGGCATCCACACAGATTACTTCTAGGTCAGGAAAAAATAACTAAAAAAAATTGATCAAAAAGCAGAAAGTGAATAGTTTAGGTTGACTTCTACCTCTAGATTAAGATCAATGTAAGCAAGAATTATTGGTTGAGGCTTCATGTCAATAGGAACCATTGAAAGGTGACCTTTAATAGCAGCTCCTCGAAGCTTCACTAGTTCACGTAGAACATTTTTCACCATGCGCAATGGCTTGTCATCAGCACCAGCACTGAATAGTTTTTATACATTGCAAGAGAGAAGAAACCAATTATTATGCAATCACAAATTGTAACTATCAGTCATAGTAGTAGATGTTATTCCAAATAAAATAAAAGAAAAAAGCATACCGTCTTCTAATTTCTTCCATCCTCAAGTCTTGCAGATACAAATGGATGCTTTGAAGGATGCAGATACAAATGAAATGGCAAGTCTTAACCAGAATCTTTAGCATCAGAACATTCAAAGCTTTTAAAAGCTGGCTGCCATCATCCATATGTGGAACTCTCTCATCCAACAGCCATAGAAGGAGCTCAGTAATTAGACTATCAAGAGTGCTTTCCTTGACAGCATAAGCCAGTCTCTTGTTTTGAAATGTCTAAAAATCAATTCGAATTTTACATCAAATAGTTAGGTATCTAGATGATTCTCCTGTCAAGCTAAATATTAAAACTTTTTTAATTTTGGAAAAATAAAAATAACAAAGAAGAAGAGAAAAGAGAAAAAGGAACAATAAACAATAAACAAAGTTGCTCTACCCTACAAACACAAACAAAAGCTTTCATAACAAATAAAATGTATAGCAATGAGGCTAGACATTTGAATTATTAAATCAGACCAAAATGTAAGAATTACTCTTTTTTAACCAGAATAATAGCTGCAAGGAGAATATAAGGGGAAGGGGAATAATAGCTGCAAGAATTACTCTTTTTTTAACCAGAATAATTGCTAATAGCCTTGGCAATTAGCCACAAGACCCGCTAACCATACTCTTTTTTTGTATACATACATATATTATATTTACTTATCACTTAGTTTTTCCACGTAATAACTGAAAATTCTCCCATTGGCTTTACGATAAATCAATACTAGACTAGTTAGAATCTGAAGCTTGAGAAGATGAGATTTTCATATAACCAATACTAGACTAGTTAGAATCTCACATCCATTACTGGAGGAAGAAACCTAAATAATTAAATAATTAACAAGAAACTAAGATATACCATAAACAACATGACACAGGCATTATTTGAAGAAAAAATTGCTCATGAAACATTACCCATGGCTGGCTAAAGCATAAACAGGTTAAAAAGCAAGGCAAAAACATATATATTAGCATTGCTTCTCTATACAAAAAGCATGGGATTTCCATAAATAATGTAAAATCATGTGAACTGAAAAGTAAAATAAAATGAAAGACTTTCCAAAACAGAATCAGGTCTTGCACACGAACGTACCATACAACTCTACACCAAAGGCTTTTCATATTATGCATACACCAAGGATTTTCATGTAGAATATGATATTATACATAAAGCATTATTATACAAAAACCTGGCTGTTAGAAAGGAGAGGGGTCAATAAAAACCTGCCTAAGTTCATACGCCATGACAGAACCTCTTCCAGCCCTTCTTTCAAGCTTCTAGGGTTGTACTTCAACTCTACTTTGCCCTTCTCACAGGAATATGCCCACTAATGCCTTCATAACTAGCCAACTAAGCTTTGACCCAAAGATTTGAGTTTGCTACATATGCACCTAGAATGTGAGAACTGTTAGAAATTAAGAAGAATTTCTATTTTCATTACCCAGTCCCATTTTCATTCAATATGTTAGACAATAGAGAAAGTAGTTTCTTGAAAGTTTTAACTATATTGGAAGATATAATATTAGGAATTAAAGGTTGAGCAAATATATATCTTGACTTGAAGAATTTTCTATTGCTGCTAAAATTTGCATTGTCACCTATTTCCAATGACAAGGCACAAATGAGAAGGAAACCACTTCAGAAATGACAAAACTAGACAATAAAAGTGGTAAAAAAAAATGGACTCGAAAGTCACAAATTTCCAAAAAAGACAGCCAGTAGTATTAGAAAAAAGCTGGCTGGCTAAACAGGATTAATGCAGCTTAATCAAATCAAGTCATTTTTTATTAAAAGAGCACTAAAGGAAAGGATGATAATGATCATGAAATGAAGTTGGCATCTTTTCTAATACAATGATAATAATAGTCTAAGTAGAATGATTATAATAATTTGATTTCTATAGCAATCCAATAAAGAGAAACAACAAACTAAGTGGTTCATACCAGTAACTGTTGTAGGGAAGCAGGACAATCTAAGAGATATTTCACTGCAAGAGTCAAAAGAACAGGAACTGAATCCTCTCCTGGGATCATCATATCTATAATGTTATCAGCTATTAGATCATCTGTTAATTGACCACTTGTGTCATTTAGAAGAACATCTATTACATCTCTTGGAGCCTTTTTGGTGATCATCCCATTACTACTTTTCCTGGCTTCTAAAATTTTCTATACTTGCTTCACCATTTTTTTCTTTGCCTGAAAAGAGAAGAGGAAAAATATATATCTGTTCTTGCTTATGGTTGGCAACAAAGAAAAATAGAGAGATTATGGTAGTATAGCTAATATCAAGACTAGAACATACTAAGGAAAGACAATATTTGAGTGGGTCTATTGTTTGAAGGCATGCAAAGGTGGGCTCACTATGAAATCTTGGAAAACCTAGGAACAAATTGAGCACATTAGTAATGCATTTACAAATAAAACAGAGGGAACATTCATAATAAAAAAATGATCAGAACAAATTTAATAAGACAATTAAGTCACGCATATCACAAACTTGAATTGAATTAGAATAATGTTTTTGTCATTGAAAAATTTGAAATTGGTTTAGCATCTTATTAATCTACCAGCTTATTCATCTAAAACAGAAAATTTTACAGCACCAACCTCAGGTTCCAGGTAGATAACTATCCCCAACTCTTCTAATACATCGACACTTCCACATGCTAAAGAACTTGAACGATTTCCTTGCTTAAAGGGGAAAAAATCAAGTTTAGCTCTAACAAATTACAATATGGGATCACATTCATGTCAAGTAATCAATAAAATTGATGCCACCTTTGCAATTTTGGTACCACAAGCTGCAGCAAGTATTGAAGCTCCAGTCAAAATGTTAACTGTGTTTGCTCCATCACCACCTGTTCCAACAATGTCCACTGCATCAAGTAAGCCCTCTACTTCTAAACTATGCTTGATCATCGCCCTCGCAAGCCCCACAGTCTGTTTAACCACTAAAATCCATAAGTCATTTCTTTACTTATTTCCTTGAAACATACCCCCAAAAATTCTTCAGTAGAGAACCTACAACCTATCAAAATTTCTTTGAAAATAAACAATTTCATTGATAACAGTTCTTTCTATCCAAACAACATGGCAATAAGACTTTCAACAGTCTAAAATCCTGCTTGGACAAACTAAGTTATCTAGTATAAATATTCAGAGCACAACTCTCAACCAAAATGATATTTTTACAATGATGCAAGGCTAGTAAAAAGATTATACAGAAGTAGGTCCCTGTGTTTTTACAATATATAAATATTAAATTTATTTCATCTTAAATTTTAAAGTAATATATTATGTATTCTTTTGTAATATTTTTTTTAAAAAAAGTCATATATAATTTACCAAATGTAATTCCAGTAAGAAAAAAAAAGACTTTTAGTTTTTTTTTTTTTTAATTTCATTACATTAGTTAGTCAGTTTTTATGAGTTCTGATTCACAGCCAAAAATTAGTAACAATTTAGGGAAAAGGTTTATGGCAGTGTTTCCTAACACGGTGGTAGAAATTAGCAACAGAATAAGACTTGAGAAAATAAAAGTTTACTAACAAATTAACAAAACAAACAAAAATATGAGTAACAAAGTTAACCGGGCATAATCGTATTGTTTTTACCTCAAAAAAAAAACAAAAAAAAATTAGGGGAAAAACTCAGCCCTCTTCAACTTTTTTTACCATCAAAGAAATTATAGCATAGTCTCCCCTGACCTGAACACCCTACAATCTATGTCTTTGTCCTTAAATTTGTTTACATATAAAATTTTCTTCCCTAGGTAGACAAATATAGCTTCTAAGTTCCCCAGTTGCCTAATGTCATTTTGAGGCGTTAACCTAAATCTTCGTATATATTTTTCTTCCTCTGTTACTATACTCAAAAATTGAAGAAATAAAAACATGGGAAATAAGCCATACATAAAAGAATTTTATTCCCTTCCTTCAGATGGTACCTCCATATACTCTCTTCCCACAGATTCTCAATATACTCACTTTTAAATCTCTCTAGGCAATAGCAAAGGATTCAAATGATCCTGTGCAATGGCACCAGTCCACTCTGGCCTTCATAGCCTTAGTACTAGACATAGACAATTCAAAATCACATCACAAGTATCTTAAAGCAATAGTTGCCCCTGTTTAAGTATCGCATCTATGCATGAACAAATTAGGATTTTGCAAGTGTAATATGATGGTTATAATACTTCATAGCAAGTAAATGAAAACATTTCAAAGAGAACTAGGAAAAGAAAACAAGAAATTCCCATTAGTGAATCAAATACCCAGAACCATCCTCCAAACACAATTTCCCATTAGTAAATTAAATTATAAGTTCAACCCAAGAAAACAGACTTGAAAGCTCAGCAAAAAAAAAAAACTGCCACTAACAGGAAATTATATTGAATTAGTTAATAGTTAATCATAGTTAACCCAATGATAATTAAAAACAAATTGATAACAATTATATTGAAGGAACAATCATAAGTAACTATATTTGAAAAATAAATTTTGCAGCATAAAATTAGTAGTTCCCATAAAAAAAAAAACTAAAACACAACCTAAAATTTATGCTGGTATACTTATTTTTTCTAATGCAATCTCTCTCAAAACCAAAAAACCTCAAATTACTTGTACTCGAAGCTAGGCACTGGAGGCGTTAACCTAAATCTTCCTATATATTTTTCTTCCTCTGTTACTATACTAAAAAATTGAAGAAATAAAAACATGGGAAATTGAGGTTTCAAGAGAGAGACTAAGGTTTTGAGAAGTTAAAGATTTAAAAGGCCGCAGGAGAAAGAAGATGGTATAAAAATATATATATATATGTATATAGACAGAGAAAGGGTAAGATTAGACCTGATGTTTAAGCCCCTGGCACAGGTTTCCTCATAGGTACGAACCATTTCTTCAGGGGAAGGTTTGTGGTCCTTGGGGAAATCCATGACGATGAGCCAGTGGTTGTAGTCACATCCCTCGAACAGTATCGTGTCTGGCCCAATTTCGTCGTTCTGGTTGTTGCTATTGCCGTATGCTGATCGGGCAGACAAGAGCGAGAGAGACGATGATTTGAACTGGCGAGATTGACGGAGCAGAGGCCATGAATGCTCTACCAAAGTAGGGAAATCTACCGAAATGAAGCCCTGGAGTGGAGGTGATGAGGAAGACGGTGCAGAAATTGCAGAAGTCATGGCGAGAGAGCGACCGAGTGTGGAGATGGTGCTGCTGATAGTTCGGCAGAGGCGGAGAGAGGTCAGTGCCATGGCTGCTTTTTGCGGTGGTAATGTAGATGGTTAGGAGTAAATCGATAGCCCCCTGAGGTATGTTGAAGGAGAGGAAATAGGTCTCTGGTCTCAGAAATGTTGAAGGAATTGAATGAAAGGAATTTTCAAGTCTCTCGGGTCTCTCTACTAGAATTGAGGAAATATTGAAGGAGAGGAAATGGGTCTCTCGGGTCTCACAAATTTCGAGGTCTTAGAAATGAAAAAAACACTAAGTGGCGGGATGGTGTATATTACCGCCCTTTTTTCATGCCCAATATAATACTCTAGCATAACACTTTTTTATTAGTATTATATTCATGTGTTATGGAAATTGATATTTGGTGTAGTGCCGGCTCACAGTGGTCGAGTTGCGTCCTATGCGCAAGACATCAGACCACGCTCTCTTAGGGCGTTCATTTCATGTTCGAATAACAATATCACAGTTATACAACACATATACTCAGATATAGGGTCTCAGTCCCAACACTGCCATACAAGGGTGTAGTTTTCTTACCTTGAATTTTGAGCGAAAGTTACGGAACGGTGTCAGGCACGATCCTCAGTCCTGAGACCTGGCGATAAACCTAGTCATAGTGGCAAACGGGTAATCATACACTTATAATCCAAATAAATACTTAGGAGCAAAAACTAGCCTTTGGAATCTCAATTTCTACTAAACTTTGTAGTATATATTGTCCCGAAAGCCTAGATTCGAGCCCTCGAGCCTCACCAATTCTAGAAACTAACCTAGGGCAAAAACCCCCAGGTGGGTCGCGACTTGATCCTAAGGTTCATGATGCGCCCCCAATTCAGAGACTCCATCATCAAGCATCTGGTGGAGGCGGCCCGCAACTTGCCCCGTAGGACCGCGACGTGCCCCCAAGCCAGAGAGCAATCCCAGGAGTTTTGGGCACGCAGGCCGCAGTGGCCATGAGCTGGGTCGCAGCACGCCCCCTTGTTCCAAGAATTTTCAGGGTTTTCTTCTCCTCTTTCTAGCCAAAACTTCTAAAATTCAAGCAATTTATACTCCCCACTTCCAACTAAAACACAAGGGTCAGTCCAGAACTCTAACCATAAATTCTAAGCATGTTATACAACAGAAATTCTATCAAAACTACTAGTAATTCACCAAGTGATCTTAACAAACATACTAAAGTCTATACCCCAACTCAATAACAATTTTATCACCCAAATAACCAGAACTTCCTAGCACATTCAGTGACAAGAATTTACCGTAATTGGCTTCTACACTTTCTAGTTTCAATCCTCACTAATTGAGCTTAATTCTCCTAAGTTCCCAGCTGAACTTCCTGGATAGATGCTTCAATTCCTTAAGACTTCCCTGCAGAATTTCCTTAAGCTTTAACCTTTAGTTCCACAAGAACTCATAAAGCATGAGAGAGAGGTAGAGAGAATCATAAGGGGGAAGGAATGTGAGAACTGAGAGTTTCTACCACTTTCTGAGTTAATCCTAAGTGTTTTACTGAGTATATCCTTTGCTTAACAAAAGACTCATTTCCCCCTTATGCCTATTAATCTTCTAAGGGTACTAAAAGGTAAAATGGTCATTCTGATCCCAATTCTGGCTAATTCCTCAAGTGTTCCTACTGTCCAATTAACCCTGTCATGTCCAACTATTTACCAATTACTAATTAAATATCTAATAAATCCGAAAAATACCCCTAGGCTCCCTCTGAGCCGGGTATTAAACCCCACTGTGACTATTTCGCTAATCCGCCCACTCTGATCATCTCGAGCCAAACACTACAAATATATCCACATAATAATGTGGTCTCAACATTTTATCACATATAATCAAATTTATCCACTCAACAGGCAAAAATTACAAATATGCGCTTATAAGCTATAATGGGCCCACATGCATATCTAATGCTCATTAACATGCATATAATATACCCAGATAATCATATTAATCATGCATGCCACATAATCATGTATTTAACCATTTAAACAATCATATACCAATTATGCCCTCTTGGCACGCTAATCAAGGCCCATATTAGCAATTTTGGGTTGTTACAGAACAGATCTCTGAATTGATCTAAACTCAGAGTAGAAATGTCTCGAGTTTGGGATGCCACCTCCCACCTAATGCGGGCATCCTCTCTAAGCATGTAGGTGGCACAAGCCACCCTATCCTTACCTTCCACCCTCATAAAATCTAAGATGGAGGTACCACACTCTCTGATGGAGCTTGTTACATTAGATGGTGAATCTCCTCTTCCTGACTCTAAAGTCTGGCTTGCGAAGGGTTTTGGCCTTACTCATCATCTCTAGCCCCAACCCCAGTGCCAGCTAGCCGTATTGAACGCCTTAGACGCATAACTATCCAAGTTTATCTACGATCAACGACCTAGCAAATCAGGCCATGATAGTAGGTTAACATTCATTCCATGGTCAAATGTTGAAACTCAACCAACAGTATGCAATCAAGAAGAAAATAAGCATTTAAACATTTATTCACATACAGTAGAAATGCTAATAAGCACACCTTATCATAATCACATAGCAGTCAAGGGCCAGGCCTTATAAGTATATCTCATGCTCCCTATTAATCATTCAAATAAGGCATTTACAATTCATTAAAAAAATTTAGCATATAATCACATATATAGTTAGCAAACCCTAAGTTAAGCTAGTGTTTAGCGGCAAGTGTACATGCCTATCCAATCTTCAAGAACCCTTAAACCTAAACCACTCTGATACCAAGTTGTAACGCTCTAGATAACCAAGACTGTTACACTAGGTGTTTTAAATAGTGCAAGACTTGCTAATCAAGTCGTTTGAACATAAATGTGATTCTAATGTCAACCGATAGGTTAGGGTTAATAGATATTGATCATAAGCTGTTCATTTTCATTAAAACAAATGTTTGAAACACGGAATCCCAAAAACAGGGTTTACATAGCAAATAAAACTCTCAAATGCTGATACAACAAAAGCCAGTCAAACAGCAAAATACATTTTAGAGCTCTAATTCCTCTAAATTCACTCGGTTCTGGTGGTCGAGCAGCTGGTGATGTAGACTTCGCCCCCAGAGCTCTCCTACTCATGGTTGGTCCAACTTTTCTTTGCATTTGCCTAAACCACGTAGAACCCATGAGTCATGGCCCAGCAAGAAAACCATAAACAACAAACATAGATAGCAACAACAACATATCATCAATTTCAATCAAATTAGTTCAACTAATCAATAGAATACAGGTATAAAGCTAGACAATGATAAACACATACTTTCATCATATATTTCGATGAGTAATACAAGAAATTAGGTATTGGCGCCCTTAGGCCAAGTCCTCTAGTTATTTAGCTGATCCCTACTCGCTTAGGCCGAGCTGCATTCAGTACGCTTATCATCGGCCCTGGCACCCTTAGGAAATACTTTCATATTACACATAACAGCCATACATTTACACAATATATATGTTCAATTATAGGTAATCTCAGTCCCAAACACAACAAATTGGGTGCAGTTTTCATACCTCGAGTTCCGAGCAATAGATATAGAGCGATCCCGAGCACGATCCTCAGTCCTGAGCCGTAACAATAATCCTAGTCAAAAGAATAATGGATAACTAATAAATTCCAATCCAATAAATAACTTCGGAATATTAATCTAGCCTCCGGGTCCTTGGATTCTACCAAACCAGGTAGTAGGATCCTTCCCCAGCATTAACATTTGGGGTCCCGAGCCTAAAACCCTCAAACAGCCTTAGTTTTGCATTTAATCTATGGCCAACCCCTTAAGGGTAGCGGCGCGCTCAAGTCAGACGCAAAATTCCTCTTTAGTAAAGGACACGGGTCGCGGCATGCGACACCTTGCCCCGCGTCATGCCTAGACAAAACAGAGGCCTTCCAGCCTCTTTGAGCACACGGGTCGCAGTTCCTTAAGAACAAGGCCGCGGCTCGAGCCCCCAAACCCAGAAAACCAGCCTTTTTCCTGCATTTTTTCCCTAACCTAAACCTCAAAATTCAACTCCAATTGTCAGCCAAACTCAGAATTAAGCTTTGAATCCTTAACCTTATAGCCTATACATCATACCCAACCGATAAACAACGCCATACACTTATCAAACACCCCAACTCAGTTTTGGAAATAACTTTCACGCAAGCTCTAAGTTCTAACCATAATTCAATAGAATTCAGCAATTAAAAGTTAGAATCTTACCCCAGTTGATAGCCTAATCTCTTCAGAAACTCTTGACTGATACTAGCATTAATTCCCCAGGCTCTTCCAGTTCAATTTCTTGAGTTCTCTCCTTCAGAGTTTCCACAACTTCAAGCTTAAGTGAAGGAGAGAGAGAGTGAACATGAGTGAGAATGAGAGAATGTGCTGAGAGGTTCCAATGGTTTCCTTCCTTCTGACTTCTTCCTAAAGTCTCAGCACCCAAAAATAAGTATATCCCTTTACCAAATGTCCAAATTACCCCTTAAATCAATCTAAATCCTCAAGTGCCACTAAAGGCAATTTCGTCATATGCCACATCTTGCTAAGTCCTCGAGTATACCTACCAATTCCAAATTAATCTCGTCATGTCCAACTAATTACCAAATACTTACCCATTACTCAATAAACCCCATAATATTCCCTAAGTTCCCAAAATACTCCTAGGCTCACCCCGAGCCAAGTATTAAACCCAGCAGTGACTATTTCACTAATCCGCTCACTAGGATTGCTTCGAGACGTGTATCCACATAATAATGTGGTCTCCACCATTTATCACATATAATCACGCTTATGCCCTAACGGGCCAAAATCACAGATATGCCCTTATAAACAATAAAGGGCCTGTATGCATATCTAATACTCATAACACATGGATATAATATAATAACATTATCATATATATCATCCATGACACAATCACGCATTTAATCAATAATCCCACATAAATCTGGTCATACCTTCCCGGCACGCCAATCAAGGTACTAAACCCTATTAGCATTTTTGGGTTTGATGGTCCAAAGTCCCTGTCGGCCACACTTCTAGTTAGGTCGTGGTTCTGATACCAAGTTGTAATGCCCTGGTTAATGAAGACCGTTACACTGTGTGTTTAAAATATTGCTTAACTCACTAAGCAAGTCATATGTACACACCGCCCCTGAAGCTCTACAACCAATGGTTGTTCCGACTATCTTATTTCCTTACCTACACCATATAGCACCCGTGAGCCAAGACTCAACAAGAAAACTTAAATCCGCATGCACAACTAGGAAACAACATAATCGTAGTAAATATAAATCATTAGATCCAATCAATGACAAGATATAAATAATCAACCTAATGGTAATATTCAACTCAATCAAATGCATAAACCAAACTCATTAATCAAATAGAAATAGTGAAGTGCAAACCACACTTCAATTTAATGTATAATGTCCAGGTCTAGCACCCTTAGGTCGCATTGTATTATGTATGCTTGCTATCAGCCCCCGTCACCCTTAGGCCAGCCTGTAAACAAATATAATCATAAATGCACAATGCATAACAAGTAGTCTATGGCAGCACATACAAGCATGCCTATCCAAATATACTTAGATACAGTTATGTTCACATTCATAACATATTCATTAACAGGGGTTTAAGCCCCATTCACAATCTGGGTACAGTTTTCTTACCTCAAGTTCTGAGCAGATAGAGTATGGCTGTCGCGTGCACGATCCCTATTCTAAAGCCCTTGCGGTATAACATAGTCACAATGGGATAATGGATAACAATTAAAATCCTAAACTAATTAAAATCTTTCGAATAAAATACTAGACTCCATGACCTTGAATTATACTAAACTAGGTAGTAGAATTCATCGCAGGCGTTTAGATTTATGTTCCCGAGCTAACGAAATAGTTTAGGATAAGTGTGCCTATGCGGGCCACGACATGGCCTTGAGGGTCGCGGTGCGCCCCCTAGCCATAGACTCCCAGCCCTAAGCCCCAGAGACACACGCCGTGATGTAATGACCCACTACTATAGACTTTTGGACCATTAATGAAACTATACATACAAACCTTAATAAGACTTACATTTGCTAAAATACCATAAACTTATTAGAAACTTGTAGAAAACAAAAGTTACTTTCATAAAATAAGTAGGATATGGGTACCCATTGTCTTTAAAAAAAAACATAACTTAAAGTGAAAAGGAGTTACATAGAAAGTGCGGAAAAATACATGTAAAACCATAAAAAGGTAAGACAAGACTACATCCTCGAAAATCAATCGAACTCTCGACTCCTTGACTCCATTCACCATTGATACACAATCCCAAGCATCCACGAACCTTACTGCCACTAAAGCTATTTTCCTGCACATAAAACAAAAAGGAATGAGCCTAATGCCCAGCAAGGAAAATCTAGCACATACATCATGTACATAAATTTCATAATAATCATAAATACATAACATAACACTTAATACATACACATACTATAATGGCCATTATTACTTGGGGTCCCATAGACTAAACAAGTCATATGCCCATGAGATTAGTGGGGTCTTACTAGCTAAGTGGGTCATATGCCCATAATCTATTTGGGGTCTTGTTAGTCATATGGGTCATATGCCCAAGCCTACAAACATACATATCATAACACTTATCATAACATAAGAAACATAAGATAACATATAGAACATATAACATATGCATTTCTATCCTATTTTCCTTACCAAAGTTACCGGGATATGTGGACTGAGTTGGGACTTTTGGAACACTCCTAAAACCATATATAAAGGGTGAGTAGATTTGAAGAAGAAGAAATGAAAGGAATGGAAAGACTAAACCTTTGAGAAACATACTTACCAAAACTTATGTGCTCAAGAACTTAGATTTCCTAACCAAAATAAAGATTAAGGTTAGAGGCTGAGCATAAGATTATGAGAACTTAAAAGAACAAATACAGAATTGAACTAGAGTTTTGGGTTACCTTGAAGACTTGTAAGACCAATCTACACCTCAAACCGAAATACTCTAAAACCTTACGTCCCAAAGTGTTTGATAAGCTTATGATTCCCAAATCCAGGTGTTTATACTCTCACACTCACTTAGCACTTGCAGCCTCTGAACTTAGAGCAAAAGATGAATAATGGCTGGGTACTAGGTCCTATTTATAGAGATTAGGAATGAAAGGATCTAGATTTTACTTGAATAAAAATAATAGCTTTTTAGGTATAATTTGAATAATCGTTCAGCAGAGGCTGAAGACTCGCTCAAAAAGATGCAGGACTTATCAAGAGGTTGAATGGCTGAATGGGAAATGATTTCAAAACATTTCAAAATACACTGATAGAGGCGATATATCGCCCCCTGTAGGCGATATATCGCCTGGGCTAGTATGCCCGAGGCTGTCGTGCATCGTCTCGTGTTTTCCGTATCTACGTGCTGCGATATATCGCCCCCTATAGCTGCGATATATCGGCACACGTTGATTAATTAAACATGAAATTACACATTTTTAGCTAAGTTTGAATGGAGTAAACAGCCTTGACTAAGCCCTCAACGTATTCAAAGCTGCTGACTGACCTCATAACATTCAAACTTTACCCCTTATTAAATTTAATCCTCAAAATACTTAATCTTTAATCACCCATTCATAACATGTGCTTAAAATCCTATTGGTCCTTATCTAAACCTTATAGTATAATAAATATTATCCTTAATATCAGTCATATAATCAAACCTTAGGTTAACATTAATATTCTTAAACTATAGGTTAAACTTAGAAAATCTACAAGTACTACTATGAGTGTCCAAATAATTCCCGGTCTGAACCAAAAATCCACATTTACAAAGATAATGCTATAAATACTATAATACTACTATCTATCTTAGCTAAGTAAATTTCTTGGACTCTACACGTGACTTGCCCCTTAGGGTCGCAGCGTGCCTACAAAATTGAAATCCCACTAGGCCTTCTGGGTTCACGCAGGCTGCGGCACCCAAGAACAGGCTCGTGGCGCGCCCTTACAAACCCAGAGTGCCACCTGAAATTACCTCAAAACATGTGCTAAAGCTAGAATTGAGCCTAGAACTCTCAATAACACATCTTAAACAACACATGTGACCAATACTACCAGCTCAAACTACCTTAAATCCCAAAATCATATGGTAACTAAGCCTCCCTAAGCACACCCAAAACCAACCCATAATTTAACAAATGAAGGTTTATAATCTTACCTCATCAATAACTTGATCCCTATTGAGTTGTTCCACTCCAATCCTAGCTTAAATCCTTAATTTCCATCCTCAATTAGCAAGCCCTCGTTCCCAAAATCCTAAGGCTTGTGCAAAGCTCCAAGAGAGAGAGAGAGAGAGAATCGTGAGAGAGAAAAGGAAAGAGCTGAGAGTTTTGATGCTTTAGCTTCCAGTTTCATCTAGGCTTCCTAAGGCCTTAAAGCAGCTTAAGCAGTCAAAGGATGAAGTCTATCCTTACGATAAAAAGACCATAATGCCCCTTGAGCATACTCTTATCCTTTAATATCCACAAGGGCAATATCGTCATTAACCTCAACTCCCACTAATCATCAATTTTCCCTATAAATTTCAAATTAATCCCGACATGCCCAATTAATCACCAAATAATTGTTCGTTAAACAATAAATCCCAAATAGGGAGTATGTCCCCGAAGTACCCCTAGGCTCGCCCCAAGCCGGGTATTAAATTCCGTTATGACTATTCTGCTAATCTGCTCTCTAGGATCACCTCGAGCTGAATACTACAAATATATATATATATATCCACATAATAATGTGGCCTCAATTATTTAACACATATAATCACATTTATGCCCTCAACGGACCATTATTACAAATATGCCCATATAAACAAGAATGGGCCCACGTGCATATTCAATACTTATAAACATGCATATTAATATACTCATATTATCCTATAAATCATGCATGCCACGTAGTCACGCATTTAATCAATTAATAACACATACCTCCAATTATGCCTTCTCGGCATGCTAATCAAGGCACTAAACCTTATTAGTAATTTTTGGACATTACAACTATCCCCTCCTTATTGAAATTTCGTCTTTGAAATTTATTAAAATGTGTTGGGATACGAATCTAACAAATTACACTATAGCCTCAGATTCTAGTCCTTTATTTTGCTACCCCTTAGTGATACTCTCAATAGAGTGATAATATTATTATGTAAGACTTTATCTTATTTATCACACATTCCATTAGATTTTCCTTGCGCAGTAAATCCCACTGAAATCCTAGGGTCTTCTCACCCCATCAATGGTAATACTTAACACTTATTTCCTTAACATTGGCACTAGTAACACTTAATGAGCCACCACTCCAACTAGGGTAAGGCTAATCTATAGGCCTTTGGTCTAGTCCTTGGTAGGATCTAAGAAGTCTATTAAATCAGGAGTCAAAGATCCTCTTTCTTTCCCAAAATATCATATCCTTTCTAGTCCACAATACTTGGAGAAATACAAAGTCTCCCATCCTGGAACTCCGCGTTCCCATGCTTTAAATCTGCAAACTCCTATGTCCTTTCAAATAGGCAGACACTTATGCCCTAATAATCACAATAACTTCATTGGTCCCCCGGACCAATTCTGAACCACAATACTTCCTGTCTCTCATTTCATTACTTGGAATGAGTACTTCTCACTCCCTATCTCACTGTATCTTATTCATAATCATCCTAGTCATTGACTGGCTTCCATCACCATGACTATTTAATCAAGGGACCGTACATATCTCAATATCTCAAAAACTTACACATTTGAAGTAAAATCCTTAAAGTCTGAGTCATTCCTTCAAATTTTCAATCTATCTGAAGGTAACCAATAATTCTAAGTCTCAATCTTATACTCATCGCCCTCTACAACCTTTTTCCAGAACATGGCAAATAAAGGGTCTCAGTACGATACCATCGACTTCAGTGTCCCACGGAGACATACGGTCTCCCTTTGCCCATATGTATTATTTTGATACCCGTTCACACAAACCGAAGTGTGTTAACTCAATCGATTGACTCACAACACTTTTGTATCAAATCATATTACCTGCAGTCTAATGTAATCCACCCTTATGGCCCACAAATATATAATTTTACCTTCTAATATACATAATTTAGATCCAAACATTCATTCAAATCTCTTTGATACAACAATCATAAGGAGGTAGTACAAGACTCGTCTAGAATCTCTACCTCAATTCCAGTTTCCATTGGATCGCTCATCCGATCCTCATATCTTAACCCATACATACCAAAATAGTAGGATTCTGAACCATTCATATACGATCTTCTCTCTAAATTTCATTATTCATGTAATCATCAATTAATTCCCTCTAGGGCCTTAGTCTCATGGTTATTCCTCTATGGTTGACCAAATGTTTTAACTCTTTAAGCTAATACACGCACTTCTATTCCGTAGTTGCCATCACTGCACCTTAACTGTGGCTACCTGGCATTACCATCAACCTAACGCCCCATGTAGAACATTTGTGTTCTTATTCCTTCATCTCTCGTGAAGCACGAAAAATCATCCATTCTCAGTCCATACACGGGGGCATCCTAGTCTTCGATGCATCGCACTACAGTTTCATGTTTTAATTGAGGGTAGTGTCAATCATGCCATCCTTATGTATCAGTCCACCACATAACTATTCTAATACCATGATGTGCTACCCAATCTTTATTCCATCTTCTAAAAATCTGGTACGAAACTATCTATTCAGACAAACTTTAGGATCTTATGTTACCTCAATCTAGGGTATGGTTGCCTTCGAAGATGCTTCAAGTAATATCCGATGTGTTTTACCGTTCTCACTGTACTTCTCATGCCTCAAGTGTTGCTTTATAATTTCGTTGTGTTTCTATCTGAATCACTTCATACATGATCCCATCACTTCCCATAACATGACCTTGAATACCCTAGGAGAAATTGAAGCTTACTCCTTCTGGAACCTTACCTGTAACCCTGCTTCCTTAGTCTTGGTACTATCAATGAAGTGGTCATTTGTGTTCTGCTTCTAACTGGGAGTAGACCAAAACATCCCTAATCAATCTGAATATGGCTTATCTCTACCATTCCTGTATTCCCTACTTGTCAAACATACCTATGTCTTTTAAGCATTGGTCAGTTAAGATCCTTCACTGAAAACCCATCGTATCCTACTTGGTGCAAGAAGTAATTCCTAAAATGTCTCTTTCCTTGATCCTCATCTCGTAATAACCAGATCGAGGGTCAATTTATGAGAACACTGTCTTACTTTACAACCGGTCAATTGAACCCTTCATTCATAGCAAACAGTATTGACGTGTCCCATGATGAGATGCTCCATCTAATCAACCCTCAAATCAAATACTTCTTCAACTTAACCTTTAATTATTTCTATTGAACTAATTCTGTTCTTCATGATTCCCTTGATATTGATTCTATCCATTTCTAAATCTCGTAGCATTCTTAATTCCTTAACGTAACAACGATCTCAAAAATCCTTTGTGCACCCATCTAAAACCTTACTGGCCGATCCAGTCTTCATCCGGTCTAACTTATATATTCCAAATGGTGCCTACCACAATATCTAGGTTTCCCGTAGATGCTACCGGCACTACTACAAATATAGGCTTTCTCTGCGGTTTTTTTCAATAATAAAAAAAAAGCCTAGAGAAAAGGTTTGAAAGACTCAAAAAAATTATATTTAATGTCCGCACCCTACTTTATTGCAGTTTAAAAAAAATGCAGTGAAAAGTTTGAAGTGGGACACTTTTCTCTGAGGTTTTGAGCATAGAACCACGGAGAAAAGCCTTCCCTTTTCCTACATCAACCTGAGACCCTACTCTTCCATCTCATATTGCATTTTTCATTTTCACATAGAGGCATACACGGCGCTCCACCACTGTCCCCAGCCACGGGTAAGCCCCATTTTGTCCATTTTTTTGTTTTTTGTTTTTTTCATTTTCTTGAATTTTAAATCTTGAAATCATGTAAATATACTTAATCTTGATTTATTTTGAAGTTTTAGTGTAAAAATAAAGAAATATTGAGTGGGTTTAATGGGGGTTTCAATGTATGTTTATATGGTTATTTTCAAAGTTTTTATAACATTTTTTTAAGGTTATATAGGATTAGAAGACATTTTCATTGTTCAAAACATGTTTTGATCACAAAAACTTGATTTTTTAATGTATATTTCGGTTTTAGGGTATTTTTTGTATTATTTTATTTATAATAGTGTTGTTTACATAATTTTTTATATTAAAATATTATTGCTTACATAATTTTTATATTATTTTGCTAATGGTTTTTTAAAAGTATATTTTTGTTAATTGTATTGTTTTAGGATCAATTTAATTACCATATATTTACTAATGTTTAAATTTTTATTATAGGAAATATTTGTTTGAGTGTGAGGTGTGCTGAAATTGTTGAAGATTAATTTTGAAGGCAAGTAATAATTACTACTTAATTTTTTTATTTTTATTTTTTATATTTACAAACTATTGTTAGAGGAGTTTGAATATATTAGATATTCATCCGTAGTGAAGTAGGTTCTGAGATAAAATTGTGTGCTGCGGAGATAATAGAAAGTTGATAACATGTGTGTCTTAGTGAAGTAGGTTCTGCGAATTATGTGTGTGCTGCGGTGACTTATGGTTGAGAACATGCATGTTGTTTGTTATATGTTTTGTTTGATGTGAATTTATAGGTAGATAACTTGGGATATGCTATAAATACAGAGGAAACTCTGCCCAATTTTTTGTTTTATAATATTAATTGAACATGTTTTATAAGTTAATATATGTAATAATTATGTTTTTATTTATGTTGAAATTGTAAATACATATGAATTTTGGATATGTTATAGAAATAAATGGAACTCTGCCCATTTCATTTTATAATTTATTAATTGAACATAATTTTTTCAATTACAATATTAATTTTCTTTTCATTATCGACTTAGAAATTAGGTAGATATTATCATTATGGATAAGTCATGGATTCTTGAGAATAGATAAACACAACAATTTCAAGACGGATTCAACCAATTTTTAGAATTTTGCCAAACAAATTGTAGTGATCCGGAAAGAATTCATTGTCCATGTATAGATTGTGGTAATAGATCAAAAGGAAATACTACCATGATAAAAAATCATGTATTTTGTCGGGGATTTGATATAAGTTATCGTACATGGTATTGGCATTGGGAATCATTGAAAAATAATAATCCATATCCATTCGGGAGGCGAGGGATTGATGATTTGGGTTATAGTGATTTTGACGATCATCCTATGGAATTGCTCGATGAAGCACAAGAAGAGTTTGTTGATGATCCTTCAAATTTTGATAAATTGGTTAGAGATGCAGATAAACCATTGTTCAATGGTTGTCTAAAACAAAGATTACCAATGATGGTAAAATTATACAACATAAAAGCAGAAAATGGAGTTAGCGATAAATGTTTTGGTCAATTTTGAGCTGCTTTTAAAGAGATTTTTCCGTTAGATAATTGCTTCCCTAAGTCTACGTATGAAGTGAAGAAAACTTTAAATTGCATAGGCTTGAAGTATGAGAAGATCCATGCATGTCCGAACGATTGTGTGTTATATCGTAAAGAGTATGCAAACATGGACACTTGCCTAGAATGTGATTCACCCCACTACAAACCTAACAAGAGTGAGGAGATTAGGAAACTTATTCCTCAGAAAGTGATGTGGTACTTGCCTTTGATTCCGCGACTTAAGCGATTATATCGAAGTGCAGAACACTCTGAAAACTTAATATGGCATGAGACTAGGTGAGTGAAAGATGGTAAACTTCGACATCCTACAGATTCGCAGGCTTGGAAAAAATTTAATAACTTAAATCCTGAATTTAAAACTGAAGCAAGACATCTTCGTCTAGGTCTAGCTGCCGATGGTGTAAATCCACATAAATCTCTAAGTAGTATGCATAGTTCGTGGCCTGTCTTCCTTGTTATGTACAATCTTCCTCCATGGATAGTGATGAGAAGAAAGTTTTTGATGCTCTCGTTAATGATTTCAGGCCCAAAAAAAACGGGACACGATATAGATGTTTATTTGGAACCATTAATTGATGATTTGAAAGATTTGTATGAAAATGGTGTTGAGGCATATGACGGTTTTAAGAAAGAAGTCTTTAACTTAAAAGTTATTTTGTTGTGGACTGTTAATGATTTCCCAGCTTATGGTAATCTATCAGGGTTAAGCACAAAAGGTTACCATGGATGTCCAATATGTTGCACTAACACAAGGACTATTCGTCTATCGAATGGGCACAAAATTTTTTATATGGGTCATAGACGATATTTTCCCCTAAATCATCATTATAGGGAAAAAAAAAGCATTTGATGGTGATAAAGAACAAGGTGTTGCTCCTTTGCCACTTTCGGGGCACAAATTCTTAATGAAGTAGAGAAAACTAATTTCAAGTATGGAAAAAACAAGAAAGTAAATGGATGTTTCCAAAGGAAATCAAATTTTTTTCGTCTCCCTTACTGGAAAGATTTACTTGTTCGACATTGTTTGGATGTCATGCTTATAGAAAAAAATGTGTGCGAAAGTATTATAGGTACATTACTTGATATTCTCGGTAAAACTAAGGATGGTTTAACTAGTCGTTTAGATCTTGTTGAAATGGGTATATGAACTGATTTAGCACCTGAACAGAAAGGTAAACGCACATATTTACCTCCTGCTTATAGATGTCTTACAAGAAGAATTTGAGATCCCTATTCCCTTTGGTAACATACGATATGTTGGGGACGCACGAGACACATTCCTGCCTTGGCCAAAAAATTTAATTGTGACTTGTCAGGTATAAAATTATTTGCTTAGACATTTAAATTTTATTTTTAAAAGAGTACACTATATTGATATGTTAAATGCTATTATGTAGGGTCCATCTTCATCTAACACAAATCCCTATCACCAAGCCCATATTTATCATCAGTTGGATCTCACGTAGTCATGCCCTCTGAAATAACTCAACTAGAACCTTCAAATTGGTTAATAGATAACCAATGGGAAAAAATTGATCTGAGTCTAAAATTTATAGTGAAGGAGTATTATTCCATTAAAGGAATAGATGAGGTTGTACAAGTTCCCGTTGACCCAGAGTTTATAGGAAAGCGCGAGGCTATCTTCATCACTTCGGAAGACGTTTATCAAGCAGCCTCCATGGATAATATTGGATCCTCAGCTATGCTGTTTGTTAAGAGGTATGTATCAATTCAAATTGAACTCAATCTGTTATGTCATTACAAACTATTAGAGGAGTTTGAATATATTAGATATTCATCTATAGTGAAGTAAGTTTTGAGATGAAATTGTGTGTTGCGGAGATAACAGAAGCTTGAGAACATGTGTGTCTTAGTGAAGTAGGTTCTGCGAATTTTGTGTGCTGTGGTGGTTTATGGTTGAGAACATGCATGTTGTTTGTTGTATGTTTTGTTTGAATTGAATTTGTAGGTACTTATAATTTTGGATATGCTATAGAAACAAAGGAAACTCTGCCCAATTTTTTTTTTGACGATATTAATTTATTAATTGAAAATGTAATATAAATGATTGATTCTACAGAGGCATTTGGGAAAGCATGCACCCAAATTCACGACAATTATACAAATTTTTTGACATCGAACATCTTTCTATTGGCAATGATGAAAGTAAAAATTATATGGTGGATCTTATAGCCAAATGGATGATGACTATGGATAGACGAGGCCAAATATATTTCATTCCTTGGATTGTTGAGTAAGAACGAACTACTTAAATATTATCACTACTATGGTTGAATTTTTATTTTATAATAATCATAATTTATTATTGTTTTAGTCGACATTGAATGTTGGTGCTCGTGATGATGCGGGGGATGACCATAATTTTGGACCCTTTAAAAAATCATAAATCTCCACCAATAATTAAGGAGGTTATGGAAAAGTAAGTTCTTCAATTGTAATGTATGCATTATTAATTTTTAAAAGTTGAGAGTATAATATGTATTTAATTAATTTTAATTTTTGTAGAGCATCCGTACAATGTTTCGAAAATTAATACATCGACACATTTACAAAATTGCTAAGAGGTTCTTGTCCAAAACAACCTGAAAGTCATGAATGTGGTTATTATGTACTAAGATACATTTATGATCTTGTAAATGCACCAAATTCGGCAGAAGTTATCAAGAAGAAAGTATGTTATATTTTAAACTCTTTTTTTTTTTGCTTAAGAAAAACTAGATATAATATTTAATTATCTAATCTATATTAACTTTTCAATTTTGCAATGGTTTGACAAAAAGGAATACAATGTCAAAGAAGATCTACTACCACTACAAAGTGATTGGTTAGCAAGATTAATGACATTTATTTATGAAATCTATGTTTTTATATGTATGTCAGATTAAAGTGTTAACTTATATTTGTTAGAAAGATTAAATTCATTGATTCATTACTAGCCAATTATTTTGTATTAGTTATGAAATGTATATATAACAATTTAACAAATTACGTTATACTATTGAAAATAATTATATAAAATTAAAATTGAATATTATTTTTTATATTAAAAAGACTAGGTTATAATTATAAACATATATATAATCAGAATTCAAAATAATTATATAAAATCGAAATTGAAATATTTTTTTTTATGAAAAGTGGCTTTTCTCTGCGGTTGTGATAAGCCAACCGCGGAGAAAAAGCCACTTTTCTCTACGGTTGGCTTATCACAACCGCTGAGAAAAGTGGCTTTTTCTCCGCGGTTGGCTTATCACAACCACAGAGAAAAGTGTGGCTTTTCTCTGCAGTTTGTGTACCACTTTTCTCTGCGGTCGAATACACTGCGCTTTTCAATACTCTTGAAAACCACAGTGTATTAAGTAAAATAACTGCAGAGAAAAGCCTTTTTTGTAGTAGTGTGGATACTTTCCCTTTTAAATCCAGAAGTCATCATCATCTCTTGATATCCATGGTTGTCCCTTATTTGAGTAGACAAATCTGTACTCAGGGTCATATCAAAATCCTCATGTGACTAATTCAATCAATTATACTGTCAATCTTCTACCAATAGTACTCTAACCCTTCTCTAGAAGATTACCAATTTTCTTGACAGGCACTAATATCTCAAGCCCTATGGCATAGTAATCATGAAGCATGTGTCCCATATCTATGTCTCTTTTAGGAGAAATGTAGCACTGAGCTCATTCAGCTCAATATATAACAAGGAACGAGAACTAGAGAGCCAACCGGTCGCCTCCGAGGGACTAGCCTTGGGCTCTAACTGTATCAAGGCGGACTCTCGAACTGGGGTCTATACTCCTTGGTTCTTCCAACTTCGATTTCGATCAATCCTTCCTAACATGCCCAATCGTTCTACATAGAAAGCAAGCCTTCACTCGGCGTCCTCCCAGATGATGTCTCCCACACATGGCGCACACTAGAAGACTTCACCAGGCTTCATTGCCGCCCTGGTGGCCATCCTATAACTATAAACCCTCTTGTCAAAACCAGGAGTAGTAGAACTATCAGGGGCCCATATTTTTTTTATTACCGAGCATCTGTCCCTACCTGATCCCGCAAATAGGGATATTATTGCCTGAGCTTCTTGCCCTATGGAACTGTCACTCCATATCCCATCTCTTGCATCTTCTATAACAAGGCCCTCCATATTGTCTGAGCATAGATAGAAGTCTCATGCACTTGAGCTATCCTAATGCTCTGGAACACCCCAGATTTGAATCCTCAAATGAATCGTTCCTCCCGGACCATATCCGTTTGTACCAAATCAAAAGTGGATTTGGCCAACCCATCAAATTCATTGACATACTCTATCACTGTCTTGCCATCCTGAGCCTAGTTCATAAACTCATTCGTCCTCGCAGGTCAAACTGCGTCACAGTGGTCTCTTTCGTCAAACCACTATCTGAATTCCTCCTAACCCATCATGACAACAGTCTGGGACTGGGGTACTACTTCCCATGACGTCCAAGCATCCTCCTACAACATACGCATGGCACAACAACTCTATCATGGCCTACCACTCCCATATCATCAAGGACAGAGCTAATCACACCCATCATCTGATAAGCTCTGAACAAACCCAAACCTCCCTAAAAAAACTAGAGGATAATGCTTTTGGAGTCTTTCATACAGTAATTCTCATCTGTTTCAACCCTTATGTTGAACCAACACTGGTGCCATTACTTTCACTATATATGAAGTAGCATTCCCCAGTGGATACTGCTGTGTTAACCATCTAATCTTCTTATCCTGATTTAGCAGTCTTGTTTACATACCAGCAAACATTTGTTATGAATTCCAGGGGCAGATGGAAGGTTCAAACCTCGACTATCATCCACAACCCCCATTTACTAACGAAACCAGCTCCAATTGACTGCCTTGGATACATAATTTCTAAATCTGTCTGCAGTCAATGACTCGACCTCTCGACCTTGATATTCATATCCAGAACTACCCCATGGGAAGGGCTAGACAATCATAATAACCATACACACAATATGCATATCAAAATACAAATCTGCAATGTTCATGCGTCAATTATCAAATCTTATTTCCACCAAATACATTCATACACATCATGATCTCTATACTTGCATGCAGATAAGGCACATAGGTTCAATTTAGACAAATAACCACATAATCATGTCATTAGATACCTAACCGTGAGTCGAGCTTATCTTTAGTGGAGAGTGTACACACCCATCCAGTATTCAGGAAGCCTTAAACCTAGACTACTCTAATGCCATTTGTAACACCCCAAGTCACTATGGCTGCTTCTTGGAATGATGACTAGTCGTACAAACTAGCACGAGTCTTTCGAGCATGCTTTTTCCTCACTCGCACGCTTCCTGGAAAAACTTCCCATGAGGTCACCCATCATGAGCCTACTCCAGGTCAGGCACGCTTAACTTTGGAGTTCTCAAGTGATGGGTTACCGAAAAGAAGATACATCTTGTTGCCATAGGTTGTACCCATCAATCCATTTAAGCCCTCTTCAATTGTGTAGTCCCATACCTACACAATCTTAGAATAATCACAATTGACCTTCCCCAGGCGATGTGGGATTGCACAACTTTTACCTAGTTTTTTCCCCTACGGATCACAGGATACTGGCTGTCACAATCACCCTATTTAGGGGTCTAACATCCCTATCGGCCACACTTTCGGCTGGGTCAAGGCTCTAATACCAAGTTGTAATGCTCTAGTTAACTAAGACTGTTACACTGTGTGTTCAAAATAGTGCTTAACTCGCTAGGTGAGTCATTTGAACTCAAATGTGTAATTAAAGACTAAGTCAAGGTAAGGTAGTATAACAAGTTTTGTCAACAAGATGATTATTTTTTATTAAAATATTATGTTTATACATGGGATCCTAAAATTATTATACAAACTTGAAAAAAAACAAATAGAATACAACTTAGCCATCCTAAGCGATAAAATAGGGTTCAATCCTAGTTCCTCGCAGATATCCCGGTCGTGGCGATCAGGTTGGCAGCATATGTACATACCGCCCCTAAATCTCTCCAACCCATGGCTGGTCCAGCTATCCTCTTTCCTTACCTGCACCACGTAGCACTGTGAGCCAAGGCTTAGCAAGAAAACTTATATTAGCATGCACAACTAGGCAACAACATAAGAGTAGTAAATATAAATCATTAGATCCAATCAATAACAAGATATAAACAATCAATCAAGCAGTAATATTCAGCTCGGTCAAATCCATAAACCAAACTCATCAATCAAATAGAAATAGTGAAGTGCAAACCACATTTCGGTTTATTGTATAATGTCCAGGCTCGGTGCCCTTAGGCCGAGTCCACTAGTCTTATAGCCGACTCCAGCACCCTTAGGATGGGCTACGTTCTGCACACTTGCTATAAGCCCCCAGCACCCTTTGGCCAGCCTGTAAACAGATATAATCATCAATACACAGTGCATAACAAGTAGTCAATGGCA
Organism: Humulus lupulus; assembly: GCF_963169125.1. Lineage (NCBI taxonomy): Eukaryota > Viridiplantae > Streptophyta > Magnoliopsida > Rosales > Cannabaceae > Humulus > Humulus lupulus. The sequence continues at coordinate 57,615,997 of NC_084794.1, read as the reverse complement.
GCATATACAAGAATGCCTATCAAGATATTCTCAAAAACAGATATGTTCACATTCATAACATATTCATTAACAGGGGTTTAAGCCTCATTCTGAGCCCTTGCAGTATAACCTAGTCACAATGTGATAATGGATAACCATTAAAATCCTAAACCAATTAAAAGCTTTGGAATAAAATACTAGTCTCCGGGACCTCGAAATTACTAAACCGAGTAGTAAAATTTATCCCATGCGCTTAGATTTAAGTTCTCAGGCTAACAAAAAAGTTTTGGCTAAGGCTGCCTATGCGGGTCGCGACCTAGCCCTAAGGTTCGTAGCGTAGTCAGAGGCTCCCAGCACTAAGCCCCACCGACATGCACCGCAACTTGGCCCTTAGGGTTGCAGTGCGCCTACGAAACAAAAATCTCACAAGGCCTTCTAAGTTCATGTGGGTCATGACGCCCAAGAATAAGGTCGTGAAACGCCCCAGTGAACCCAGAATTCCCAACTCTTTCCTGCATTTTTCCCCAAGCCAAAGCCACCAGAATTCAGCTCAAACATGTGCTAAAGCTATAATATAGCCTAGAGCTCTCAATAACACATCTTAAACAACACATTTGTCCTATAATACCAACTCAAACTACCTTAAATCCCAAAATCATAAACTAACTAAGCATCCCTATGCACACCCAAAACCAACCCATAATTTTAGCAAATCAAGGTTTATAATCTTACCTCAGAAATAACTTGATCCCTCTTGAGCTACTCCACTCTAATCCTAGCTTAAATCCTTAATTTCTAGTCTCAATTAGCATTCTCTCATTCCCAAAATCGTAAGGCTTGTGCAAAGCTCCAAGAGAGAGAGAGAGAGAGAGAATCGTGAGAGAGAAAAGGAAAGAGCTGAGAGTTTTGATCTTTAGCTTTTGGTTTCATCTAGGCTTCCTAAGGCCTTAAAGCAGCTTAAACATTCCAAGGATGAAGTCTATCCTTATGATAAAAAGACCATAATGCTCCTTAAGCATATTCTTATCCTTATATAGACACAAGGGCAATACCATCTGTAACGACCCAAATTTACTAATAAGTCTTAAGGGCCTTGATTAGTGTTCCGAAAGGGCATAATTGTAATTTTGGCCCGTTGAGGGCATAACTGTATATATATGTGGTAAATTTTCGATACCACATTATTTTGTGGATATATTTGTAATATGTGACTCGAGACGATCCTAGTGAGCGGTTTAGCGAAAAAGTCATGGCGGGGATTTATACCTGGCTCGGGGAGAGCTTGGGAATATTTCTGGGAATTTAGAGTCTATTTTGATATTAGAGAATATGATTGGTGATTTTTTAGGTGTCGGGAAGAAAGCAATAAATATTAGAGACACTCGAGGAATTAGCGGGAGTTGGGGTGTAATGACCAAAATTCCCTAGGTTGATTTAAAGGCTTAGGGATAATGGGAGGGTATTGTGGTCATTTGGTTTATAAGGGGATAAGTATTATTAAGTTTTATACTTTAGTGGAATGTGTAGAAGGCAGTAGAGGTCTGAAGGAAAGAAAGAAAAGAAAGAAATAAAGGAAAAGGAAGGAAGGGAAAACAGGGCAAATTTTGAAGAACGGTTTGGGTCTTCTCCACCAATTTCTTCTGGAGATTTGAGGCTAGAAGCCAAAGGAGCTTAAGGCTGATATTTTATACTTTGGGTCTTGATCAGGTTAAGGAATTGGCAGGGGATATTCATCATTTGAGGTAAGGTTCAAGGTAGTTTTTCAGTTTCTAGCTCTTGGTATTGTTGTGGATGTTAAGCTGAGTTTGGGTGGGGAATTCTAGGGAGTTGAGGCTGAAGCTTTGAGGAGGTGAAGGCCAAGCTAGTGAGGAGGATAACCTAGGTTGAGCTCATCCATCAAAGGTATGGAATTATAGTTCAAGTTCTGTGGTTTCAACTGTTGTTCTTATTGAGTTTCTGAGATTAAGGTTTAGCTATGGTGATTTCCTTGATGTGGGGTGCATGTGATTAAGTTATGTGTGGGGTGAGTTGGTGATGTTGGTAGGCTTGTTTTTATTTTTGGGTTAAGTTTGGAAGAGTTTTGGTAAGGCTTGGCTCGAGGAAAATCAAAGGAGGAAAATGCAGGGTTTGCCGTGCTGTGACTAGCGCTACAGCGTTAGTCACTAGGGCGCTAGGCTATATGGTCTGGGGCATTTTAGGCTCTGTTTGTAGCACTGTAGCGCTCTCCTTAGAGCGCTGTAGTGCTACCTTGTTTCCATAAAGGGATTTTTGGGTTATTTTCAAGGGTTTTTGCTCGGGGGTTCGGGGTTTGATTCAACCACCCCGTTTGGTGGATTTAGGGCGTCCTGAGGGCTCGGGATTGGTCCCGAGGCTAGGTTTGGATTTGAATTTTGGTGATGATTCTGATCTATGGCTGTGACTAGGTGTACGCTAGGGCTCAGTCGGGATCGTGCTCAAGGATCAAAGTGAACAAAGCTAGCAAATCTAAAGGTAAGAAAACTACACCCAGTTATGTATTTGTGATGGGACAAAGAGCTCCCTATATCTGTATGATGTCATAGATGGTATTATGCCATGGGACATGTGATAAACGGCCTAAGGGTGCCATAAATAATACTTGTGAACAGGGTGCGGCTCGGCCACTGGTAGCCAAGGATAGCTTAATATTCACTGAGCTCGGTTTAAGCTGGCCGGACTCAATAGGATAAATAGAGGGTACAGCCTAAGGGCGTTAACCCTAGTTATCATATGTGAATTGATTATTGATATGGAATGATATACTTGGTATGCTGAATACTTGATTAACATGAATGCTTAAACTGTTGAGTACATGCTTACGAGGTATAAGTTATCTGAATGTCTGTTGAATGATTATGCTCTGTTATTGTGTTTTCTTGCTGGGTCTTGGCTCACGGGTGCTACGTGGTGCAGGTAAAGGCAAAGGTAAGTTGGACCCACCCTGGGATGGAGAGTTGTGGGGCTGAATGTACATAGTCAGCTGTTCGGCCGCCACGGCCGAGGAGTGGAACAGGACGAGAAGTGCTTAACTCTCTGTTTTTCCTTAGAGTGGCTAATCACTGTATTGAAATCTTGAATCTTTTGTAAATAGTCTTTAACTAGTTACTTTGATGTAAAAAGAAAAGGTTTATCTATAAGAAATGCAGCTTTTGAGACCAAAATCTTTTAACCCTAGTTCAACTATAGTTTCAGTAACACGTTTTAAATTAAATGACTTGACTAGTGAGTCTTGCACCTTTATAAACACACAGTGTAACGGTCTTGGCTATCCAGGGCGTTACACCATCATTAACCTCAACTCCCACTAATCCTCAATTTTCCCTATAAATTCTCAATGAATCCCGACATGTCCAATAAATCAGCAAATAAATGTACGTTAACAAATAAATCACAAATAGGCACTAAGTCCCTGAAGTAACCCTAGGCTCTCCCCAAGTCGGGTATTCACTACACCAAAAACTACTTTCCACAACACATAATTATAAGTCTTTTGAAAATGTATTATAATATATACTATGCAAAAAGTGGTAAAGTAATAGAAATAAAATATAAAAAAAGAACCAGCCTACCCGGATACCTTTTTTCCCATTCTCCTTCTCGTCTCTTTCTCTTCCCTTTGCCCTAGCCACCACTCTCGTAACCACCATCATCCTTAGCTCCGACCACCTAACCACCATCCTCACAACCCTTTTTCTCCGAGCTAAGCTCCAAATCTCAGGCACCCGTGAACCCAATCCCCAAACCAAGTGACCCAAGGTGCGAGCCCACCTCTGCGTGCCTTCCACCCAGTGCGACTTCCATTCGCAGGCCACCACCAGGCGTGATTCTGCACCCGTTCCACTATAGAGCCTCGAGTGTGCACCAAGCGAGGGCCCAGATTCCACAAGCCCAGGCACACCTCCCCTTAATGCGAGGCCACGTGTGTCTCCAGGAAAACTCCTGCACCGAGAGCTCCATCGCACCCAGAAAAAAACGGCCCCGACCCCAACTTCGTGAGCTCCTGGTTAAACAACACCACAACCTGAGCCCCAATGTCATTCCACCACTACTGAGTTGTTCCTTTGTAGATCTTTCTGGGTAATATTTTTATGTACCTTGGATTGGTTCAGTTATGTTTGTGCATTGTTCCTCTTGAGTTGCCATCTTTGATTAATTCTATTATGTATTATGGAAATATTGCTCATGTCTTGATCTTTGAGTGTAGCATTGTGATTTTGGGGAAATTACACAGGGGTTCATTATTGTTTGCTTTTATCTTTAAGGGTGGCATGTTTCTTTTTGGACAGTCATTGCCTGGTTATTTTAGGTTTATGGGTTCACCGACCTCTGATCAATTTGGCAAAGTTAGGATACAGTAATATCACCTCATCAAGTATACCTGAAAATAATGATTCAGGGGATGTGGCTGTTGTTAATAGTGTTGGAAGCATAGACCAAGTGAATGAGGATTCACCATATGGTATGAATGTAGTTTTAGTTGAAGACAGACCATCAAGTGGTGATGAAGATTAAGACTCTGTAGCTCCACCTGTGCCATCGGTCTCTGCATCTCACAGTGAACACATGTGGGGTGATACCAACTCGTATGCTGCGAAGAAGGTATATTTCTAGCTTCTTTTTAAATTTCATTTTTTGGTATGTACTTATATTTTCCAAAAAATAATGGCAGTTTTTTGCTGCATATGCAATTTATTTTCGACTATGAAAGGTAGTACTTATAATTTTGCAGATGTCTTATACATTTGACAACATCAACATGGAACAAATTATAACTTTAATTATTTATTTTGACAATTTTATTTTATAATTTAGTACATGATATCAACTTGTTGATGCCTATGCATTTGGCTTCACTGTTTAGTGAATCTCAGAGTCTTTCTGCTATAGACTTCTTTCCCACCAATTATATATTTATTAATAACATGTAACCGCTCTTAGCCACGTGTTTAGTAGGTTGGTGTTTTACAGATATTACTTTTATTGTTATTATATATAATGAAACTACATTATTTGATCTTGACTTGATTTGTATGGATGTTGTCTAACTTTTAGCAAATTTACTATAGTATTTTGTTGTTAGATCTTCTGCTTTCCCCTCACCCCATCCCAAACTACAGCTTTACATTTATTGTCTAATGCGTTGCTGGTCTATCCCTTGTATAGTAGATTGGTGGTTTGCGGATTATGATTTTTTGCTGTTGTATAGATTGCTTCATACTCTAACTCTAAATTTTTATTTGTATGAAGATTGTTACCTTTTTGGCTTTTCATTTTTCCTTGTCTCTTAAATGCAATTGGACTTTCAATTTCATATTCTATTTTTGTAAGAAATAGCTGACATGAGATATCCAAATTTGTTACAGACTTGTTGCAATTCATCCTTAATTTTATAAACTGGTTTCAAAAAGTAACTGATGATTCCTGGAGCTTAGTATGTGAACATAGTATGTAGTTTTTATTAATTTATGTTACCTACTTCTTAAGTTTATTGTTTCAGAACCTTCAATCTTGGTGTCAACATCCAAATGGGAAATGGGAGCTTTGTCAATCTCAGGGACCGAATCTGTCATTGCATTGGCTGATGAGAAAGTAAGAGAGCTATGGAAACTTTGAGCTAAGATTTGATTGTATTTTTGCCATTAGATGTTTGATTTATTTTAATATTCACTTTGTAGGTTTTAAAGGTACAAACTAAAAGTTTGGTCCCAGCAAATCCTGATATCCTTGATGGTGTAGATGATCTCAAGCAGCTAAGTTGTCTAAATGAACCATCAGTGTTGTACATTCTCTAGTACAGATACAATCAAAATATGATTTACATATGTTCTCAAATTTGTTGTAACTTTTCTTTTGTCATTTTCTTGGAAATCTGTCTCCTCTAATGTCTTTACATTTTGATTGTATTCCTTGCAGACAAAAGCAGGACCAGTGTTGGTTGCTATCAATCCATTGAAGAAAGTTCCTTTGTATGGAAATGAATATATAGACGCATATAAGCGTAAAAAAAATGACAACCCACATGTGTATGCCATTATAGACATAGCAATTTGGGAAATGATACGAGGTTATGTACTCGTTCAATATTTATAAGATTATTCTTTTCAGCACATAAATCCCACCCTGAAAATTGACATTAGCTGTTAAAAGTTCTAATGTGACTTACTTTTTTCCAAATGAAGTAAATCAGTCTATCATCATAAGGTTAGTGAACAATTCCCTTCCATTCTGTTATAAACTTATAATGTTGCAGTTTCTAGTTTGCTGATTGTTTATTTACATATTTTGATTGTAATTTTGTTGTCTTACATGCTTTATATGTTTTACACATCTAGTACAGAATATACTTAGGTCCTTTGATGTTTAAGTGAGAGATTTATAAGAATTAATGGGTTTTGTCATGCTTGAATGATTTGGATTTTTCAAAACTTAAAAAAAAGCATTATTACTTTTTATATATAAGAATATATTGGAATCTTGGTAATTCTATATAATGAGTTTAAATAATAAATCTCGTCTTATTGTTTTGAATGACATTATTATTTATATAATTGAATTCAAACACTAAGAGGTCATATCTGATCTCTTTACTTTGTGTTTCTTTTTTTAAACAAAAAAAAGTTTAAAGAATAGATCGAGTGTGCCAATTATTTGCAACCAAAAGTATGAATATGAGACATAGCCACACTAAATTGTATTTTGTGTGGTCTTGAAACTTTTGAAGCAATTGACCTCAAAATGACATTAGGCAACTGGTGAACTTAGAATCTGTATGGCGTATTTGTCTACCTAGGGAAGAAATATTAAATTATTGAGAGAAAGAGTTGGTCTAAAATTTGTTATTTTAAGATGCTTTACTGTTTCAAATGTACTTTCTAATGTTGAAGATGTACTGTACTTCTACATTGAACCATAGTTTGTGCCATGTAATTTGTTGTATAGCAGAATAATTTTGAACAGTTCTGCATTAATTATGCAAATGAGAGATTGCAGCAACACTTCAATAATCATTTATTCAAGTTAGAGTAGGAGGTAACTATCCTATAATTGTATCGTAAGAATATTATGTCATCTCACCAGTGATTGGGTGGTTGTTGAATCTGCATTGTTTCTTTATTTTTTGATAGAGTGTTATATAAATTATTTTAACAATGTAAATAATTTTTTGGTTAGGGGAGAATAAATAAGAAATAATAAGTACTTCCTCTAATAACTACTTGCTTATAAAAGCGAGATTTTGTTAGAGTAAAAAGTACTAAGATCATGATGAGATAATTACACGCTATTGGAAAGGATGAAATGGAATATAGTATTGTGGGACCTTGCGTTCAAACTCCTGAGTGCACTATTTTATTTTTTGCCATTTAGAATTTTCATGTTTTTAATATGGTTATGATAGTAAAATGGTGGTTGCTAGGTGTTTTCAATTTTACATTACAATTGATCTCAAACTTATGGGGTTAAGGTATTTACGTTATTATTTCGATATTTAAAAGATTATTATGTTTATGATATTCAAATTTTCAAGAATCAACTACAAAATTTACATGCACAACCAAATATAGTTATACAAGTCTCTATACAATCTTATTACCCTCTTCATTTCCAATGCCTGAACTATTTTTGTATCATCATTTGTTGATGTGTTATTCATTTCTCTTTAGACCATTTTCATAATAGGATGCTTTCACCCCCTTTGTAAGGAGTTGACTACCAGTTAGTGGAACTAATGTACTATGCATTTTCCTATTTTATTTTTGTTGTTGCATTTTTTTTAATATATATTCTTTGTGCTTTTTATAGGGAAATATTAATAACTTTGCATTATGTTCTGTAGCCATAAGGAATAATTTGTTATCATTTGTGATGCAAATTATATTTGATTCTACCCAATGGCTACCGAACAGCTGTTCTCTCGCACTACAGAAGAACTGTTTTACAACTATAAGCAACTTCCAATCCAGTGGATGCTGGACTTTGACTTCCTTTGTGGTATGTATAGGGATATAAATTTGTTATATTCTTGTGTACGTAGGGAGGGAGACACCATCAGTTTCTCGAATCATTAACCCAGGTGCTGAGGGATTTCAGAAACTCTTTTTTGGTCAAGAAGAAATAGCCATCCCAGTCCATTCATCGTATGCCTTTTTTTCTCATGTTCTATTTTATGTTTCATACATCTTTATTTGCTATGATTTGATTCTTAGACAGTCATAAATTGAACAAATATTCATGAACGTCAATTGAAAAATGAAAGTGTACTGTTGTGTTATGCTCGTCTAAGTCCATGTACACGTATTTTTTATGAGTTTGTTTGATGTCAGTCTCAAAATTTGTTTATAACTGACATATTACACTGATTAACCATTTCAATTAGCTTCCCTTGAACATAGATGCATATACATGCACATGCACACACTAGCACATGTAAATCTATATATTTAATTTTTATTTTTAATGTATACTAATATTTAGGAGACTCACTAGAGTGTATTGTAAATATCTTTATCATTTACTAAGCACAGAAATAGACGAAACAAGTTTTTCATCCTTTTACATGCACAAGATTGTAATACCATTACTTGAGGACTTCGAAGATGGAACATTAGGGCTAGCAAACAATATCTAAAATGGACTATACTATTAGTTGGCCTTTTTTTCCTTCTTTTTTGTTCTGACTTTAAGATTGACTTACCTTCATATTGATTATTGATTACTTCTATAGCATTGAAGCAGCTTGTGCCACACACCCTACTGCTGATGTCTTTATCAACTTTGCTTCAATAAGTGAAGTGCAAAAGAAAATCTGATTTGGAAGGCTTTGGTGTGCTGACATTTGGAAGATCATGAATTCCTACCTTTACTTTTGAATATGCAACTATTTAAGACTATTTTGTTGAACATTTGTGAGAATGTTTTATTTATGTTAATTAGGCAGTGTTGAATATCTTAAGACATTTTGATTGTTTTTTAGATAATCTTGAATGTATTTTGACACAATTATTTGGTTATATGTGTTATGAACCATATAATTGGTACTCAAAAATATATTTGTACAATGTTAAGGGTGTCTTAAGTATATTAAATGAAGCAGGTTTGAATTAAAGCAATAAAAAATAATTATAATGTACAGGTTTATATAATAATAATAATAATTCAAGCTTATCCAAATATTATAATAATACAAAAAATGTGTTATTGTATCTTTTACAATAACACTGGTTTAATAGCCTAAAATTATGTTATGCAAACTATTTTCTATAATGAAGAAAGTGTGTTATTATAAAGTGTATCATAACACTACTTTATAAGTACAAAAAAGTGTTATATAATCCATTTATAAATAGCATAATGAAATACTTATCTAACAATCAAACTAACACAACAAATGTGTTATCCTAGGCTATACCATAACACATGTCTATAACTATGGAAAAGTGTTATGCAAAATGCTCCGACCTACTATAACACCGCTTTCCTTAACACATCAAAAAGTGTTATGGTATATATTTGATAATACTTTTTCGGTCTTATTGAAAGTATTTTTTCTTATAGTGATTGGACCCCATTGTGACTATTTCGCTAATTCGCTCACTAAGATCGCCTCGAGCCAATTACTGCAAATATATATCCACATAATAATGTGTCGTCAATAATTTAACACATATAATCACATTTATGCCCACAACGGGCAAACATTACAAATATGCCCTTATAAACAAGAACGGGCCCACATGCATATTTACTACTCATAAACATGCATATTAATATACTCATATTATCATATAAATCATGCATGTCACGTAGTCACACATTTAATCAATTAATCACACATACCTCCAATTATGACCTCCTGACATGCTAATCAAGATAGTAAACACTACAAGAAAAAATTCTTTTAATAACACCGAAAATGTGTTATCAAAACATACCATGACACTTTTTGATGTGTTAAGACCGACTATGTTACCGTAGGTCAGAGTACTTTACATAACACTTTATCATTGTTATACAGATGTGTTATTATACTGTCAACGATAACACAATTTCTGTGTTATTTTAATAAATAGATAAGTGTTTAATTATGTTATTTATAGTCGATTATATAACACATTTCAATACATATAAATTTGTGTTATACTGCACTTTAGTATAACACTTTTTTTGTGTTATACCACACTTTAGCATAACACATGTGTTATATTAGCTCAGAGAAACATAATCTTTTTTTACTTACACAAAACTAGGAAAACAAATATGAAAGTTGAAGCCAAATAAGGTAACATAAATAGATTTTTATTAATTACTCAAATGTAATTACAATATTTAGTCTACTAGTCTAGGCTTAAGAAATCATATTACAACATAATTTATGCCCAATTCAGATTCCTTTATCACTAAATACAAAACAAGAAATGTAATGACCCACTAATCTAGACTATTTGGACCATTAACGAAACTATACACAAAATCCTTAAAAGAACTTACATTTGCGAAAATACCATAATTTATTGAATAACTTGCAAAATAAGAGTTATTTACAAAGTAAATACCAAAACGGATATGGGATCCCATTGTCTTTAAAACAAAAACATAATTTAAAATAATAAAACATTACATAATTAGTGCAGAAAATACATATAAAAAGACATAAAGCCGAAACTACATCCTCGAATCGATTAACGCTCGGCCCCTTGACTCCATTCATCATCGATACACATCCTCCAAGCGCCACGAATCTTACCGCCTCTAAGCTTATTTTCCTGCACATAAACAGAAAGGAGTGAGCCTAATGCCCAGTAAGGAAAATCTAACACAAAGTCATATACATAATTTCATAAGAAAACATAAAGACTTAACATAACACATATAACATACACTTATTATAATGGCCATTATTACTTGGGGTCCCATAGACTAAACAAGCATATGCCCATGGGATTAGTGGGGTCCTACTAGCTAAGTAGGTCATATGCCCATTACCCATTTGGGGTCTTGTTAGTCATATGGGTCATATGCCCAAGCCTACAAACATACACATATACATATCATAACACTTTTAATAACATAAAACATATAGATAACATAAGCACATAACATATTGATTCTAGCCTATTTTCCTTACCAAAGTTACCGGGATTATGGACTGAGTTGGGACTTTTGGAACACTCCTAAAACCATAAGAAAGAGTGAGTCTAAAGAAAGGAGATGAAATGAAAGAGATGGAAAGACTAAACCATAAAAAAGAACATACTTATCGACTTATATGCTTAAGAGCTTGGATTCCCTAACCAAAATAAGAATAAGGTTAGGGGACTGAGTAGAAGGTTTTGAGAAAGGAAATAACATAAAATACAGAAAGGAACTAGAGTTTTGGGTTTACCTCAAAGATTGCAAGATCAATCTAACCTCCACCGAAATACTATAGAACTCACTTCCCAAAGTTTTTGATAAGCTTATGATGTTTAAGCTTATAGTTTTTCCCCAAACCAAGTGTTTACACTCTCACACTCACTTAACACTAGCAGCTTCTGAACTTAGAGCAAATGGTGAATAATGGCTGGGTACTAGGTCCTATTTATAGAGTTTGGGAATGAAAATATCTTGATTTTACTTGAATAAAAATAATGGCTTTTTAGGTGAAAATCATTTGAATAATCGTTCAGCAGAGGCTGAAGACTCGTTCAGAAGATGCTGGACTGTTGAAGGAGTTTGAATGGCTGAAAGGAAAAGAATTCAAAAGTATTTGAAAACATGCTGGTGGAGGCGATATATCGCCCCCTATAGGCGATATCTCGCCTGGACCTTTGTTCCCGAGGCGACCGTGCATCGATTCGTGTTTTCCGTATCTACGTGCTGCGATATATCGCCCCCTATAGCTGCGATATATCGGCACACGCTGAATATTTAAACACGAAATTACACATTTTTAGCTAAGTTTGAATGGAGTAAACAGCCTTGACTAAGCCCTCAACGTACTCAAAGCTGCTGACTGACCCTATAACATTCAAACTTTACTCCTTATTATATTTAATCCTCAAAAATCTTTAATCCTTAATCACCATTCATAACATGTGCTTAAAATCCTATTGGTTGATATCTAAACCTTATAGTATAAAATATATAATCCTTAATATCAGTCACATTAATCAAACCTTAGGTTAACTTAATATTCTTAAACTATAGATTAAACTTAGAAAATCTATAAGTACTACTATGAATGTCCAAATAATTCCCGGCCTGAACCAAAAATCCATAGTAACAAAGATAATGCTATAAATACTATCATACTACTATCTATCTTAGCTAAGTAAAGTTCTTGGACTCTACAATTCTCCCCTACTAAAAGGAATTTCTTCCTCGAAATTTACTTATCACATAACTCCGGATACCGGCCTTGCATGTCTTCCTCCAACTCCCACGTTGCCTCGCGTTCAGAACTATTGCTCCATAGGACTTTGATTATAGGAAGGCTCTTAGACCGTAACTACTTCATCCCTCTATCTAGGATGCTAACCGGTCGTTCCTCGTAACTTAAGTCTTTCTGTAGTGCTATCGTATCGTACTTGAGGATGTGAGATGGGTCTGACACATATTTGCGTAACATCGAGATGTGGAAGACGTTGTGACTATCGGCTAATGCTGGCGGTAGGGCTAGTCTATACGCAACTATTCCCACTTTGTCCAATATCTAAAAGGACCTATGAATCAGGGACTAAGCTTGCCCTTCTTTTCGAACCGCTTGACACTTTTCGTAGGAGATATCTTCATGAAGACTTGATCTCCAACTTGGAATTCCACATCGCATCGCTTGGTATCCGCATATCTTTTCTGACGGCTTTGAGCAGTCAGCATACGCTGTCTAATAAGCGTTACTGCTTCTTGAGCTTGTCTAATAGCTTCGGGCCTTAGAAGCTGCCTTTCTCCTACCTCGTCCCAGTGCAACGGTGATTGGCACCTTCGTCCAAATAGCAACTCATAAGGTGCCATTCCGATCGTTGACTGGTAGCTGTTGTTGTATGAGAACTCGATCAGTGGTAAGTACTTGTTCCACGATCCTCCGAAATCAAGTACACATGCACGTAGCATATCCTCTAAAATATGAATCGTACGCTCGGACTACCCATCTGTCTGAGCATGGAAAGCTGTACTAAGGCTTAATTTAGTACCTATATCTTGTTGTAAGCTTCTCCAAAATCTTGACATAAATACTGATCCTCTATTTGACACTATCGTCTTGGGGATTCCATGCAATCGTACAATCTCCTGGATGTAGATGTCTGCATGTTGGTCTGCCGTATATGAAGTCTTAACAGGCAGAAAATGAGCCGACTTGGTTAGTCTATCTATGACTATCCAAGCGGAATCATGCTGCTTATTCGTCTTTGGCAGACCCGTTACGAAGTCCATGGCTATATCGTCCCACTTCCATTCTGGTATGCTAAGCGGTTGCAATAAACCTACAGGTCGCTGATGCTCTGCTTTCACTTGATGGCATACCAGACACTTAGATACATACTCCGCTATGTCCTTCTTCATCCCTGGCCACCAATAGACTGCCTTGATGTCATGAGTCATCTTGGTAGACCCTGGATGAACTGAGTACGGGGTGCTGTGCGCTTCTTCTAGGATCGTCTTCTTAATACTCCGATCACTTGGCACGCATACCCGATCCTTATATCTCAATAATCCTTGGCTAGATATTGAGAAATCTGTACTCTTGCCTTCTCTGACTGCTTCCATATGTGGTGCTAGCGATTCCTCATGTCTCTGACCAATCCGTATGTCCTCTAGCAGATTTAATTGGATAGACAGGTTAGCCAGCTTGCCTACAACCACTTCTATTCCGGCACTGATAAGCTCCTGCTGTAGCGGCTTTTCTATTCCGGATAAGACTGCTAAGTTCCTATAGCTTTTCCTACTAAGCGCATCGGCAACTACGTTCGCCTTCCCTAGATGGTATAGGATTTCGCAGTCGTAATCCTTGACTAATTCTATCCACCCGCGCTGCCTCATGTTGAGCTCCTTCTGCGTAAAGAAGTATTTTAAACTCTTGTGGTCCGTATAAATCTTGCACCGTTCTCCGTAAAGATAATGGCGCCAGATTTGCAACGACCACCGCTGCCAACTCCATATCGTTAGTTGGATAGCGTTGTTCATACTCCTTCAACTGACGTGAGGCGTAAGCTATCACCTTGTCGTTTTTGCATCAACACGCATCCTAATCCTAGCTTTGATGCATCGCATTAGACCACGAACTTATCGTCGGGTGTTGGTACGCTAAGTACTGGTGTTGAGCAAAGCTTATCTTTAAGCAACTGGAAGCTTTCTTCACACTTATCGTTCCAGTTAAACTTTTGTTGCTTCCGGTCAGGTTGGTGAGTGGAGTGGCTATCTTAGAAAAGCCCTCTACAAACTTCCTATAATAACCTACTAGCCCAAAGAAGCTTTTTACTTCAGATGCATTCTTTGGTCTGGGCCAATCCTTCACGGCCTCTACCTTTGATGGATTTACTGCAACTCCGTCTTTCGATATGATGTGCCCGAGGAACGCCACTTGTGAAAGCCAAAATTCACATTTCTTGAACTTGGCGTAAAGTTTATGCTCCTTCAATCGCGTCGAATTCATCCTCAAATGTTCCTCGTGCCCTACTTCATCCTTGGAGTATACTAAGATATCGTCGATGAATACAACGACGAATTTATCTGAGTAATCCTTGAAGACTCTATTCATTAAGTCCATAAACGCGGCTGGTGCGTTAGTAGGACCAAAAGACATAACCAAGAACTCGTAGTGTCCATAACGAGTCCTAAAGGCTGTCTTAGGAATATCTTCTCCCTTTACCTTGAGCTGATGATACCCGGACCATAAATCGATCTTAGAAAATACAGTCGCGCCTCGGAGTTGATCAAATCATCAATCCGAGGTAGCGGGTACTTGTTCTTAATCGTTACTTTGTTCAGCTTATGATAGTCTATGCACATCCGCATACTTCCGTCCTTTTTCTTCATGAATAGTACCGGAGCTTCCCATGGTGAATGGCTTGGCCTAAGTCTAGGAGTTCTTGTAGCTGCGTCTATAACTCCTTGAGTTCCGTAGGTGCCATCCGGTATGGTGCCTTAGAGATAGGCTCGGTGCCTGGTACTAATTCTATCGTGAAGTCTATTTCTCTAGTTGGCGGCAATCCTGGCAAGTCATCGGGAAATACTTCTGGAAATTCTTGTATGACTCGAACATCTCCAACTTTGAGTGATGTCTCCTTCTCCACATTCGTGATGTTGGCTAAGAATGCTTGACATCCTTTCTCCATCATTCTCTGAGCTTTGAGAGATGATACTAACGGGGTGCGTAGTCCTGAAGCTTGTCCCATGAAGCACAGTTTCTGGCCGTCAGGAGTCTCGAACATCACCTTCTTGCGTCTGCAGTCGATCGTTGCGCCATGCCGTGCTAGCCGATCCATGCCTAGTATTACGTCGAAGTCCTTGATCACTAGCTCTATCAGGTCTCCTTCTAGTCCTATGTCCTCAATCTTGATCGGTACGCCTCGTACTATTCGTGATGATAGAACTACTTTGCCCGAAGGCAACTCGGTTACAAACCTAGTTCTAAATCTTTCACTAGGTTTGTCTAGTTTTTCTATCATTCCTAACGAGATCTACGAGTATACAGCTACCAATCAAGCGATACTAGAAGATATACTATCGAGGATAAGATCTGACCCGTAAATCCTTGTTACTAGCAGGGGTTCCTCCTTGGGTCAATGCAAAGACTTTGGTCTGGAACCATCGTTTAATCCTTCTTCTCCTCACTAACATTCATCAGAATCCTTTCTACTTCGATTGCCGTTTCTAGAACATTGGCATAGGTAGTGGTTCCCAGGTTTGCTAACTTAACCCCTAATTCCATCTTTGGTCTAAGTCCTCTGACGAACTTGGTCAACCTCGTAAAGTCGGTTGAGACCAACTCTGGTGCAAACTTGACTAATCTGTTGAACTGACGAGCATATTCTTCTACCATTAGCGATGACTGCCGAGGAGTAATACTTCTTGTGAAACGGTTCCACAAATCTTGTCCATATCATGGTGGTGACATCGTTAGTCTTGTGAACTAAGTCCCACCATATTTTGGCATCCTTCTTGAGTAATGACGAGACGCAGGATATGCGGTCTGCATTACTGGGATTCATGTGCGTAAGAATTGGCTTCACATTCCTTAGCCACTCTTCTGCCTCAAAGGGGTCTATAGTCCCTTCGAAGTTTGGAGCGTGCTGATTGCGGAACCTTTCATACACTGACTCCATATTCGGTACTGGATGTGGCGCGTAGTTCGTCACTGGCCATCCCCCATATGGACCAACTTGTTGGGGTGCTAGGGCCATTTGTTGTAGCTGCGGCTGCGGTTGCGGCGGAGGCTGAGGCTGAGTCTGCGCCTGTTGACGCTGTTGCTGCAAGAGTTCCTCGACTTGTTGTCGCCGTCAAGCAATTTCCGCGGTGTTGTCAGCTGACGGTGTCGGCGCGTTGTGGCTAGTAGTAGCACGCACTCCTCTTCTGCGAACTGGAGGGCATCATTGGTCGTTGGAACAACGTTGGAGGCGTTTCCGTTGGTGCGTGCAGATCTTCGGAGCGACATCATCACCAAAAGTTCTAACAGTCGAGAACTTGTTAGAACTTACCCTAATAGGCTCTAAGGCAAAAACTTATTCTAAAACAAACATATCTCGGACCTATTTATTATGACTTCTTATGAAAAATTATATAGGTCTTTATTTATTATTAGAGTGGGTTTCTATACTTAGAAAAACAAGTCATCTTTATTTTCTAAGTGTGTTTCTAATCATCCTATATGACTTAATTCTCAGGCTCGAAACTTATCTTTGTTCCAAAGTTAACCATATTGAGGGAGGGCTGGGATCAGTAAAATCGTTCCCACTAGTAAGGCCCCCTAACTCTCAATAAAGAAACTTGGTTCATTGATTTGTATCCACCCTCACTGAACTTAGTCATTATTTATTTTATTTATTACTTATTATGATTGCGAAAATAGAATCAAACTCATACATGATAAAATAACATGAAATTAATTTGGAAAAATAATTTTCACTTATTACAATCTTAAAATAAAGAAATAAACAAAACAAACAATGAAAAACTAGCTATTCTAAAAATCGGGATCTTCTACATCCGATCCTTCATCTAGCATATCATTATCTATCTCCTTATAATCATCATTGTCTTGAGCCTCAAAATTTCCTCGGGGAAGATTCAAGAAGATCCTATGTTGTTGCTCATTAGTGAATTGAAACTCTAAGTCATAGGTGAACTTAAGTATGAGAGAATAATATCTTAGGGCTGCTTGTAAGTCATCATCATTATTTATATTCTCTCATATTTCTTCTAAAGTTAAAATTGCTGAAGGAAAATCTTTTAAAAACCTAATTACTAGGACATATTGTTCTGCAGCTCTCATCATGATTTGCTTAGACTCTTGAAGGTGACCTATCTCTTTGTGGAACAAGATCAATCTTCGAGTGATCTTTTCTAGTGCTCCTACGGTGTTTCTTGGCTCCCTTATTCTTTTTAAGGCCTTAATGGCTCGGATATCTTGGTAGGTTAAGGCTCCGTTCATTCTTAACTGAAACATAAACACTAAAGTTGTTAGCTATACACATAGACAAAGTAACTTGTAACTTGTAACTTAAATACTTACTTGGCGGTCCGATTCGGAGCTTTGAGCATGTGTATCGAGGAGAACTTCATGCGAAGGAACCGTTTGCTCTGATACCAACTGTAATGACCCACTAATCTAGACTATTTGGACCATTAACGAAACTATACACAAAATCCTTAAAAGAACTTACATTTGCGAAAATACCATAATTTATTGAATAACTTGCAAAATAAGAGTTATTTACAAAGTAAATACCAAAACGGATATGGGATCCCATTGTCTTTAAAACAAAAACATAATTTAAAATAATAAAACATTACATAATTAGTGCGGAAAATACATATAAAAAGACATAAAGCCGAAACTACATCCTCAAATCGATTAACGCTCGGCCCCTTGACTCCATTCATCATCGATACACATCCTCCAAGCGCCACGAATCTTACCGCCTATAAGCTTATTTTCCTGCACATAAACAGAAAGGAGTGAGCCTAATGCCCAGTAAGGAAAATCTAACACAAAGTCATATACATAATTTCATAAGAAAACATAAAGACTTAACATAACACATATAACATACACTTATTATAATGGCCATTATTACTTGGGGTCCCATAGACTAAACAAGCATATGCCCATGGGATTAGTGGGGTCCTACTAGCTAAGTAGGTCATATGCCCATTACCCATTTGGGGTCTTGTTAGTCATATGGGTCATATGCCCAAGCCTACAAACATACAGATATACATATCATAACACTTTTAATAACATAAAACATATAGATAACATAAGCACATAACATATTGATTCTAGCCTATTTTCCTTACCAAAGTTACCAGAATTATGGACTGATTTGGGACTTTTGGAACACTCCTAAAACCATAAGAAAGAGTGAGTCTAAAGAAAGGAGATGAAATGAAAGAGATGGGAAGACTAAACCATAAAAAAGAACATACTTACCGACTTATATGCTTAAGAGCTTGGATTCCCTAACCAAAATAAGAATAAGGTTAGGGGACTGAGTAGAAGGTTTTGAGAAAGGAAATAACATAAAATACAGAAAGGAACTAGAGTTTTGGGTTTACCTCAAAGATTGCAAGATCAATCTAACCTCCACCGAAATACTATAGAACTCACTTCCCAAAGTTTTTGATAAGCTTATGATGTTTAAGCTTATAGTTTTTCCCCAAACTAAGTGTTTACACTCTCACACTCACTTAACACTAGCAGCTTCTGAACTTAGAGCAAATGGTGAATAATGGCTGGGTACTAGGTCCTATTTATAGAGTTTGGGAATGAAAATATCTTGATTTTACTTGAATAAAAATAATGGCTTTTTAGGTGAAAATCATTTGAATAATCGTTCAGCAGAGGCTGAAGACTCGTTCAGAAGATGCTGGACTGTTGAAGGAGTTTGAATGGCTGAAAGGAAAAGAATTCAAAAGTATTTGAAAACATGCTGGTGGAGGCGATATATCGCCCCCTATAGGCGATATCTCGCCTGGACCTTTGTTCCCGAGGCGACCGTGCATCGATTCGTGTTTTCCGTATCTACGTGCTGCGATATATCGCCCCCTATAGCTGCGATATATCGGCACACGCTGAATATTTAAACACGAAATTACACATTTTTAGCTAAGTTTGAATGGAGTAAACAGCCTTGACTAAGCCCTCAACGTACTCAAAGCTGCTGACTGACCCTATAACATTCAAACTTTACTCCTTATTATATTTAATCCTCAAAAATCTTTAATCCTTAATCACCATTCATAACATGTGCTTAAAATCCTATTGGTTGATATCTAAACCTTATAGTATAAAATATATAATCCTTAATATCAGTCACATTAATCAAACCTTAAATTAACTTAATATTCCTAAACTATAGATTAAACTTAGAAAATCTATAAGTACTACTATGAGTGTCCAAATAATTCCCGCCTGAACCAAAAATCCATAGTAACAAAGATAATGCTATAAATACTATCATACTACTATCTATCTTAGCTAAGTAAAGTTCTTGGACTCTACAAGAAATGTATACAAAAATTAGTGAAATGCATTCTTCCATTATAAAGGCCTCAACTACAAATGTTGTCAAGAATTGCTCCGAAGAAATCATCTCAATATACCTGCACATTGTAAAAAAAAAGTCCTTTTATTATTAAGAACATAAGACTTAAGCTAGTTTCCACCTGTAAACATATAAAGTTTAAATTAAATTTGTAATAACTCCAAAACTTGATGAAACAGCAGGGTATAGCAAGATATATTACCATGCATGCAAAACAACGACTGAAACAACAAAACATGCAACTTAAAACAAGGCTTGTGAAATGTATCAAGATAACAAATATATCATTCTCAATGATCAAAAAGTATGTGAGGAAGAATTGATTCCAGAACTCTAAATTCTGTCAATATATCCCCAAATAAATTAAAGAATAAAAACAGAATCACACTTTGACTTCTTATACGACAAAATCATAAAGAAAAACAATAAAACAAAAATGCACCTGGAAACTTCTAGCTATGATTTATCACTAGCTAGAACTTGTTTCAGGACATACAGTAAGAACATGCACTCTTAACAGTGGACCAATTCAACATCAAATACTAACATACAGCACATAAATTAGATTACCATATAAAAGATAAATAAAAAGGATGAAAGAAAAGTATATTATAACCCTGATGAACACCAAACACAAAAGTGAGCCCCAGTTGATTAAAAAATACAAATCTTTTGTCTAAATCATTATCTTGATTACTCAATCAACTCATTAGTCATGGAACCCAATAGTGATCTAAGACCTCTTTCTGTTTTTAAGGCCCTTCAATGGGGACATTGGGAAAATATATGGCCACCAAACTATGCCAGCAACTAAAACCTTGTTACTAATGTGCAAACACTTCTGTTACCCGCAAAACATAGGTAATTCAAGAAATTCAAGAAAAAGTAAATTCAACCATAGAAACAAGATCTTAAATTCTAATGGGTCCATCTTGATATTTGCAAAACAAAACAACTAATGGCTCAAAATAAAATTTGAATGATCATATGCCCTATGCAAGGAAAACAACTCTTTAAATCTCTGAATTTTAATTTACAGCCATTCAATTGGTGCAGTAACAGAATAATCATCGGAGAAATACTCACATTATCCTGATCAACTTCTTGCATCATTTCTTCTAGCCGGATGTCCTCTACATCAAACTCCTCGCAAGCATGTTGAAACTCGTCTTGAGTAATGTAGCCACTTCCATCTTTATCAAAGTAGGAAAATGCCGCGAACAAATGACCTTCTGTCTCAATTTTGTTTAAATGCAAAGTGGCTGCTACAAACTCTCCATAATCAATTGTTCCACTGTTATCTACATCTACCTGCAAATCAGTAAATAAGTTAAACTAAGAATATCTAATGTATTATTCTCCAAACAATTTATGAATTAGTTCTCTATCATATCCTTGAGTGATCACCATAATTGAAGAAGAGAATAGCATATTAAAAGGTGAGTAATCTCATTGCTTATGATGAAAGAATAATATTTCAATTTCAATGATTTCCTGCTGGGATTTGTCACCAAAGGTGAAATATCTTTTGAAGTAATTTAGAAATAGAACAAGAGTAAAGCAAATTTTCACATATAAGGATTTTTTATATAAAAAAATAGCTAATATCAAGACCAGAACATACTAAGGAAAGACAATATTTGAGTGGGTCTATTGTTTGAAGGCATGCAAAGGTGGGCTCACTATGAAATCTTGGAAAACCTAGGAACAAATTGAGCACATTAGTAATTCATTTATATGCATTTACAAATAAAATAGAGGGCACATTCATAATAAAAAAAAATGATCAGAACAAATTTAATAAGAAAATTAAGTCACACATATCACAAACTTGAATTGAATCAGAATAATGTTTAGTTACGCTCTTACAAGATGAGAAGCTGCTGCTGACAAAGACATTGAAAAATTTGAAATTGGTTTAGCATCTTATTAATCTACCAGCTTATTCATCTAAAACAGAAAATTTTACAACATCAACCTCAGGTTCCAGGTGGATAACTATCCTCAACTCTTCTAATACATCGGTACTTCCACATGCTGAAGAACTTGAATGATTTCCTTGCTTAAAGGGGAAAAAAATCAAGTTTAGCTCTAACAATTTACAATATGGGATCACATTCATGTCAAGTAATCAATAAAATTGATGCCACCTTTGCAACTTTGGTACCACAAGCTGCAGGAAGTATTGAAGCTCCAGTCGAAATGTTAACTGTGTTTGCTCCATCACCACTTGTTCCAACAATGTCCACTGCATCAAGTAAGCCCTCTACTTCTAAACTATGCGTGATCATTGCCCTCGCAAGCCCCACAGTCTGTTTAACCACTAAAATCCATAAGTCATTTCTTTACTTATTTCCTTGAAACATACCCCCAAAAATTCTTCAGTAGAGAACCTACAGCCTATCAAAATTTCTTTGAAAATAAACAATTGCATTTGATAACAGTATTTCTATCCAAACAACATGGTAATAAGACTTTCAACAGTCTAAAATCCTGCTTGGACAAACTAAATTATCTAGTATAAATATTCAGAGTACAACTCTCAACCAAAATGATATTTTAACAATGATGCAAGGCTAGTAAAAAGATTATACAGAAGTAGGTCCCTATTTTTTTTTACAATATATAATGCACCAAGTAAACTTTCTCCCAAAAACTTACCATAAACCATTAAAAAATTTACACTGTGCTAATCTTCTATGCTTATATGAACAACATCCAGAGCTTCCAGAAATGGCAACCATGCTAAGTTCAAATGCAGAAGTACATATATTTCTTCAATAACAAGAAAAGATTAAAGTTCACCAGTTAAATCAATACTCCAATATTATTGAAAAAGAAAATACTAAATCAATACTCCAAAAACATATATGAACTTAATAAAAAAAAGTCATATATAATAGTTTAGGTGCATTTAATCATCTTTAAACATATATGAACTTACAGCTTGCATTAAATCATAAATTTAAGATTCCTTAAGATTAACTCCAAATCTTTTCAAACCAGCCTTAAGTTCTTCAAAAGTGATTTGACCACTACTGTCAGTGTCTATCATTTTGAACATTTCTTTTAGGCCAGCAATTTCTTCTTCAAATAAGCTCTCTGCAATTACTTGCCAAAAAAAGGGGAAAGAAATGAGTTGAATAATTACAAGTCATCTATTAATTTAATTTAGGTATATGACTATCAATTTTTTGGCTTCAAACCATTCACTTATTTAATAAATAAAGTGACTTACTCTAATAGCCATTTTCTTGAGCTTGTTCATTGCAGAGAATTGCTTTAATCGACCTAATATTGCAGAATCGAGAGGCTTGTCAGGAGCCACACCACCAACTTGAACCCAGGGATGGCCTGCGAGACATATAAACAAAAGGCCATCAGTGCAAACAGAATGTTGTGCCTAAGAACACCTTGATATAGAATTATACATAAGCAAAAAAATTATGAAAATTGTTGAACAAAAATGATGAGAATAATTATTTATAAAGAAGCTGAAATGAATAACAGATGCTTTTCCAAAAAGCTTTGCTCAACAATAATTGCAACCCTTTAATTTCAGTAGCAACACAGGTCAAACACAAAATTTTTAATTATGACAGCAAACCAGTGATAGAAACTCACACAAAACATCATGTGCAAATATCCACCTTTTGGGATCTCGAATAAGCATTTTCCTTACTAAATCTTTGGCACCTTTAGAAATACTAGGCCATGGGTCTGTTGAAAAGTCTAGGTCACCATGTAATACTTCTTCAAATATCCCTTTCTCGCTCTCTATTGAAACTAAGGGGAAAGAAAAATGGTCACAAAATACACATACAGAGACACAATTAGAAACACAGATACTAAATACAACAATGACTAACAAGAAGCATCTTTAAAAATCCTACCAGCCCAAAATGGAGGCACTCCACTTAACACTAAATCACTAAATCTCTCTCCTGCAAATGGGAATTGAAAAATAAAAACAGATTTTTTATTAGCTTCTCATACAAATTATTGATCAGATCTAGTTCTATGTTGTGTTAAACAAGCACAACAATGCATCTGTATAGTGCAATAAATATTAAATCTGTAGACTTCAACAATTGATGTATAGTGCAATAATACATTATATTTATAGTTCATGATACTCAATAACTTCAGATTTTTATTTTTCAATTTGATCTCTCACTAAGAGGTAGGCTTGGGAAGAGGAAATACATGCTACATTCATCAATTTTCTCTATCCATTTACGAGAAGAGTTAGCATTAGTGAAATGATATTTTAAAGTAATAAAACCAGTACACACAAAAGACTAGTTATACATTAAAATGACCTGCAAGTTAGATAACTGCTGCAATATTTGTACTCTCTCTTCATGACCATGTACCAGAATGCATGGAAAATCAAACTCGCTACTGTTAGAAGCCTTTTTTGTGCATTAATGGTACTCACATACCTTGATCCAGAGTGAAGAACAATCAAAGTTTGTCAGAAGCCATTTATGTGCATTCATGTTAAATGAGTCAGCTTCTTCAACACCATCATTGTAGTGGCAATATTCTGGACATATACAAGCACTTCCAGCATATGCAGCATCCACATGGAACCACATTCCATTGCTCTAAAATGGCCACATTACAACTACTGTAAGATTGTGTAAACATTTAGTTTTCTTTATTCTAATTATCTGAACTTTTCAATTGTCCCAAGTGACCCAAGTTGCCATTATCCATGTTTTGTTTTAGATGTTAGGAAATGAAATATATATGCTCAGTTAGTTGCAGAGGAAAACAAACCAAATTACCAACTAAAACCAGAAAAAGCAAATATACTTACCAAAAAATTATCGAGGTCTTGACGGTCATGGTGGGAATAGTATTATCTAAGCACATCTAGTTTCTCACAAACCATACTCCTTTACTCATTCGAAGATATTCAAAATATACTTACTAGTTACTTAGAGGATATTCAAAGTCATCCATAAAAATAAAAATAAAAGAGTCAAACTTATCAAAGTGAAAAAGGGCACTGATTTTTAAAGTGGGAAATTGATCAAATATAACAATTCATAGAGGAATGCTTAAAGAGCACAGATGACACTAGAGGGTCAACAAAAACTCATCTAAGCACAAGCTCATGTCCAACTACTCTTCAGAATGGTGCTTGTTAAAAGACTAAAAAATCTTCTAAAGCTAGCTGGGTATTTCTACAATGAAACATTTTTTAATCTCCTCCACCACTATACATAATAAAACATGACATCTCAATTCAAAGTATTACTAAATTAACTACACACAAGAAACATTTGGACAAGATATTTCAGCAATAGTAGCCTCATCAACAGCAACACATACAGACACATACACATATTTTGAAAATCAAACTACATTTACCATTGTATAGCTCACATATATCATTTTAAAAATTAAACCATTGTCCCAAAATTATCAACATCTGCCAAGTTGATGGTATGGTAGTAATAACCTGATATGCCAGAAATCAAAATCTACTCTCCACGGTCTGCACAAGTAGAAAAATAACTGTATTCAAATGAGGGATGCTAACCCACAAGTTACATTAGCTTCATCGTTATTCCACTTAGACTATAATTGAGGGTAGATAGAGATGAATAATAATAATAAAAAAGAAGAAGTAAGAGCTACATGAAAAAGTTGAAAAGTAATAGACATAAAATCAGCAATTGATTATGCACTCAGAATGTTACTTACTTAATTACCATTGTAATTAAATCTTTACACTTATATGTTTCAGTTGATACCAACTCAAAGATAGATTTTGTTACAAAGACAAAATACTTATAAAAACATAAGACAAGGCATCATCAAGAGAGGACCATGCAATAAAGTTTATACAGCATGCTACAAGAAAAAAATGCTTTTAATAACACCAATATGCTTGTGGTACACAAATTTCAAATCATGGTAATGAGATGTATAGTAGCCAGAACCTGCATATGTATGGATTCAGTAGCTTATAACAGATAGAAAATCTACAATTATATCCAAATATATATGTATGAATGTAGTAGCTTATAACATAAGGTCTAAAATTATGTATATTTATTATCCAACATAAGGTCTAAAATTGATTGCAGAACTTGAAACTCTATCAATATGTACCAACAAGATAAGAGAATTATCTACACTTGCTTATTATCCAACATAATCATATAGAAAAACAATAATAAAAAAAAATGCACCTGAAAAATTTCTTTAGCATTTTAATTAGTTAAAGGTTTTAGCCCAGTTTCTTCAATATTGCTTATAGTTAGCCAAAATACCCATATAAGTGAATCCATAACAAGTTTTAGTTGATGAAAAGTGCACCAAAAGCACCCCAATAAGGGATCAAAATCATTGGGTCAGAACAAATCATTAGTTCCATGTGGTTGCTATTTCAATATTGTTGCAAGCCCAAATATGAATGAAAGCTAAATGGTAATTGGTACCAATCCTTCCATAACTTCTTCAATTTATCTTAAAATCACAATAAAGAAAATGGAAAGGGGATATTTTTAATATATAATAATGTACACTAAACAAATAGAAGAAGAAAAAACATATTTAAAATGTCATAAACAGAGAAAATAAAATATGATCACTATTAGATAACATTATAAAAGATTCACCCAATTATTTAAAACAAGTTTTTCTATTATAAATTAATATTTTTAATGAAAAATAAACTTAATCTAACTAGCTAATGCTAAATGTCCAAAACAAGAGAGAAATACACAAGCAAAAACATAAATCAATGTTTAAAACAATGAGAAACTATATATACCATGGACATGAGTGCAAGGAGTGTTCTCAGAACAATATATATAAATATATATATTCAATTAGTACTGTATTATATATGTTCCAATAAATTAACAAGCAGGAATAGAAATAAGCATTAAATATGCATGCACAAAAATAAGGTAGAAGCAAATGAGGGAACACTTGAGAATCGGCATTTCAACACAACCCATGAAATCATAAACTTAATTTAGGATCAATAGTAATAGAATTGAAATTTAAAACAGATGCATAAAAAATAAATCACATGAAAACAGAGGAACGTATCCACAATATGGCACTAAAACTTCAATCCAAAGTCAGAAAACACATAGCAATTCATATCAGTGGCAAATTCTAGCCATCAAAATCTATGGCTGACCAACTTTGAGGATATGCAAGAGAGTAATATAGTACTCAACTTTGACCAACCATGCTGACAACAGAGCCAATGTCCCTGACAGAAGCACTCAATGCCTTAGGTGACATAGATTTTACCTGGAAACCAGAGATTATTATAAATCATTAACCAACAACAAATGAGGAACCACCAAAAATGAATACATTATCAAGTGAAAGGAAAAAGCAATGACTAACCGCTTTCATTAAACGATCGAGTAAGCTGGGAAAAGAAAAAACAGACTCAAGTAAGCTTATAGTATAGGAAAAGGTTCACTTAAGCTAAAAAGTTTCAAGTTCTTTCCCTTTTCTACTTTTATACTATGGGCTTTCATTAATTTGTTTATTTTAATTAAATTTCATATATTTTTGAACAGATCCTTGTAAGTAAAAATGAGAACGTACCTGCTGTAATTTGCCAGCAATTTTCTGATACAATTCATGAAGTTTAGGTAAGTACAGTTCCTTCATTGTTTTGATCTGCCGACAAATGGAAAAAAAACAGTTAACTTTAACTTTTTCAGGTGCCGATAACTTAAATTAACATGCATCAGTCAGCTACATTGTACATGCTTTTATGAAATATAATAACAACCATAATTTCTGTCATTCACATAATGTCTTCATCGTATTTTTATCCTCCCAATCAGATATTTATAGTTTATTACTGCATGTATGTTTCACATTCTTGGTCATCCACAATTATCTTAATTACTTCAATAACAGCTACAGAATCCTAGCTTGATAGGTGGAATTAGTTTGATGAACAAATCATATTACCTTCAGGTAAACCTCTTCTTGCCAATCAACTCCACTCGCATGTCCAGTTGCAGCTGAATCGATAGATGCTACAAAAGGATGTTCACATAATATCATATGAGAAATGCAAAATTGCTAATTATAGAAACCTTTAAAACAATGCAAAACTATACAAGGCAACAACATACTTGATGATGTCTCTAGAAGAGGTCTCTATGCTTGATATACTGATGATAAAGAACCCATAATCTCTTTCTATTGAACCCATTTACTTTCAAAGAGGAATAACTAAACAAGACATCTAAAGCTAATATGGAGTTAAAAATAAAGAAGTGCATTTAATTTATTTTATATAAATTACTTGTAAAATAATGTAAAAGCTTGGCAATTTATTATATAATAAGTATGAACTATGGTCAGAAATTTTTTCAGAACATCATAAATTAATTATATAAAAGTGATACTATGATGCTTCCTTGAAATCATTTAACTCACTGGTCCAATTTGACTCTATAACTATTTCTTCAGAAATATTTGAAAAATTATGGAACAGAGCACATCCCACTATATATAACTAAAACTTACCTCATTCACACTCATAAAGCCATTTATATATATTTATAACTAAAGAGCATAAATACATGGGTCTTACACTAACACTTACAATTATGGACTCTTAAATAATCAACGTTAAGAAAAAATTCAGGGCCAAAAATCCAATTTCCTCACTGATAAGAAATTATTCACATATATCTTAGTGAATCATTAATTCAAACACCTCTAAGGCATTATTTAAAAGCTTAGTAATATACTTTAAAAAAGCAATACAGACCATCATAAGTAGTCAAACTAAAAAAATTAGAGACAAATCGTTACAAACATTAATTAACACAAATACACTATATATATGTCCACATTGATAACTCTATTATTATCTTTTGATATGGGTAGAATTCCTTTAGTAATAACATCATAATAGCAAATATTAACTTATCAAGAGAGCAACCAAAAGAAATCATTGCCTTTTTAGTTCAACTTCTTCTTTCTTTCAACATCTTTGATCTTTCTCTGCATGTTGTTGTTGCTTCCTCAAATGTTTCTTTATCTCTAACAAAATATCTCTTTGAAACATTTTATCAAACAGTATTCTTGCACCAAAAATACAACAATTTTCAAAGTATGCCTTAATCAAAGAACTCCCAACAAATACACCTACTTCCAATCCTATGAATCTAACTTAATCAAAGAAAAATAATGTGACTATCAAAATAATCAATTTAACACATAAACAAATGAAGTGCAGAGCAAAGTACTAAGTACCCAAAATTTCAAGACAATAATGAGTGACCACCATTTCTGTTTATATTTTGGATAGTGAAGTTGGAATTACTGGCAGTGAAGTTCAATTTTGTGAGCACTGTTGAGAACATAAAGATGAGGTTTTTATTTATAATTTATAATTTTGGGAAAGAAATTTGCATACCCTTTGGTGAGGAGAACCAGATTGATGTTCTGTCGAGTGCCGGTGTCAGCATCGGGTATCCGAAGGCTGACATAGGCCTTCCCACCATAAAGCTTTTCAATTCTACAAACAAAAACCCAGAAAAAGAAAATTGAAAAGGAAGGGAATTGGTGTTCGAATTGTTGAATATATACATACACACACACACACACATATATATTTACAGAGAGAAAGAAGTACCAATCGGCGACAGAGAAGAGGGCATTGGAATCGGAGGTCTCGACCTCAAAAATATTGTCATCGTAGGAAAAGCGCTTGAAGACTTTGTAAAGGATGAGACCGCACAGTATCTCCACCCACATGACCGTACAATCCAAGAAGATGAAGATGAAGAAGAAGAAGAAGAAAAAGATTGAATATTTGGGAGGAGAAAATGATACTATTAAGATTTGAGATATTCATTATTTGATGAACTCGTATACTTACCACCTAAGCTTCAAACTTAGACTATCAAGCTTAAATTTCTATTTCTAAAGAAAACCCAGAAAGATGAGAGAACCAAAAAAATTTGGTCTGCTATCTTTGCTGTGGAGATGTGAGAGAGCAGAGGTATTAAGGAACCCTAAGGATTTAGACAGAGGTGAGGGATTTGAGAGAGAAAGTGGGAGAGTTAAGTGAAAAAAACACTAGGAAAAAGGGACAAAAAATATAATTAAAAATGATGGCGCTAAAAAATTAAGTGGCGCTCAAAAATTTGGAGACACCCGCTAAGATTTTTTATCTGATACTATAATACTTTTTCAATAGTATTAGATATTAGTGTTGTGGTAGGCCTCTTTATTTGTTTTTTTTTTTTTTTATGAATAAGATCATTGCATTGCTCAAACTAACATGTACAAATACACCAAGAATTCCCAACAAATAAGGAAACCAACTTGGCTCAAAAAACCAACAGGATCGGCCAAGAACAACACTTAGCTCTTATACAAAACAATCCCCTGAACAACATTCAGCTATAATCTATAAAGAACCTCTCTATCTTCACTTGAAGCTTTACATGGTAATACACTAATTAATCGCAATTTACACTCATTTTGAATCTTACTCACTGTGTGCTTGATGTGCCAAATCTTCTGGTTCCATAGAACATCATTCCTTACCCTCTAAATATTATAGACAGTAGCGGCAAGGATGGACAGCAACATGCTCTTGTGTATTCTCGAGAACTTGGCATGAGAAATCCATTTCAGCAGACTAACCAAGTTAGTTGACTATGCATTCCAGTTGAGCCAACTTTTAATGGCAATTAGACATTTCCTGCTATATATACACTTGAAGAAGAGATGCTCGATGTTTTCATTTGCTTCCCCACAAAGCAGACAGGCCTGATCAAGAGTCGAATTGTATTTAACAATTCGATTCTTTGTATGTAATCTCTCCCACATGACTAACCACATAATGAATCTATGTTTAGGAGTAATAAGTCTATCCCAAACAAACTTGCTCCAAGGCACTTTAATTTCAGGAACAACCATCAGCTCTAAACCATTTATGATGCTATAGTTCTAAGATAAAAAAGATCCAAGCGAAATTTTGGCTTTGAATCTTTCTGTCACAGCAACTATACGTTTCCAATACTAGCTGCAATCCATAGGACAAACATAATCCCACCACACTACAATATTGTGAAACCTTATTAGCATTTTCGGGACGTTACAATATTGTTTAGGGGTGTTCATATAAACCGCAAACCGTGGTTTGGAACCAAACCGCACCGCACCAAACCGCCAAAAACCATAACCGGTGAAACCGTTTTTGATGGTTCGGTTTTAACCGGACCGCTTAACTTTAATGGTTTGGTCACGGTTTCTAATTTTTTAAAACCAATTAAACCGGACCGGACCGTGATTTTTTCTAAAAAAAATGGTTTTTAGAAATGATGGTTCAAAGATTTGAACCCCTACACTTAAGTTAATATAAAATCAATCAAACCATCCAAGCCAACACAATTTAATTGTTTAGGATATGTTTTTAGTAGTATTTAATACATGCACAAGTTTCCAAAACTAAAAAAAGAGAAATGTAAAGTCCCACATTGTTTAGAAAGTAAACATTTCTTTTTCCCACTTCTATAAAATGATTCAAAATACTTACACTTACAACAACAAAGAAAATAAGCTTCTTGTAGATTTTTATGGTCTTAAAAGTAAAGCTAAAATTATTATTATTTAAATACAATTATTTAGTTAATTATTTTATAATAAAAAAATTTTAAAATTTAGTTATATGGTTAAAACCAAACCAAACCGCACCAAACCGTTTATTTATGGTTTGGTTTGGTTTGGTTTTTTAATTTTAATGGTTTGGTTTGGTTTTTCATTTTGAAAAAACCGCATGAGCGGTTTGGTTTCAAAATTCTTCTAAATCGCACCAAACCAAACCGTGTACACCCCTAATATTGTTCATCGGTCTCCAAAAAACGTAGTCTAAAATCACTTTATTGTCTCGTGATATTCAGGGCACAATTTTTATTTAAAAACTGTTGTCTCTTGTAACAACGCTTGTCTATAAACTGTTGTGTCATAAAACACAATGGACAATGCTTGCACATAAATTGTCGTCTCATTTTACACAATAGACAATGCTTTTATTTGAACTATCGTCTTATGCTACTGCACCACACTACAATGCATTGTACAATAGTATTAAAACTCACATATGAAATTAATTTTTCCTACTTCAATTTTTCTGTACGAAGGTGATGAAGAAAAAGAATTTGGTGGAGACCTCAAGATCTGCTAAGATCAAAACTTCGTGAAAATCTCTTTGTAAGCTGAATGTTCCTCGAAAAGTTAGTTTGTTTCTTTGGCGAGATATAACAAAACAATTCCAGTTTGGCACAACTAAGCTCAGATAGCTATGAATATTGCGACTAGGTGTTTTTGCTGTGGTTTGGGTCCTGAAGCAGTTGTCATAGCTTGTGAAAGTTCCCTTGTGCTAAACTTTATTGGAAAGCTTGCTCTTACAACATATTTATAAAGCATATACATGTTTGTGATCCTATTGATATTTTTTCTTTGACTTGTCTTCCTGTTAATTCTTTGCTTCAGAATCATACTCATTTTTTGTGTGATTATGGGGTCATTTTAAAGGAAGTTCTTAGGCAAGTAAATGGTTTTGGTTTTGTAGGCTTTGGGTAAGTGTAAATAGGAAAGCTAATAAACATGCCCTTCTGTTAGCCACTTGGGCTCTTAAGAACAGATTCTATTATGTTGGAAGGTTTTATTCCTGGTGAGGTGCAATCAGCTGCTGTTGCTGATAGTTTAGCTTGTTTTTTGTAGCTCTTGTTCGTTGAATAAAGTGTTCCTCTTTCAAAAAAAATAAAAAATACCATTTGATACAACATTTTGTAATTACTTAAATTTAATATCCGTTTCATTTATTTAACTTTAACCATTGAGTTAGGGCCGCCCTGTTGCAATAATCATTTTATAAATAATATGGGAAAAGTAGCTTCAGTAGGGTAACCCAATACAATGTGACCAACGAGGAATAAAACCATTTTCCAGCATGAAGTTGCCACGCATAGGTTGGTGGGCTAAGGAGCACCTCTTATTTCTTATCTCCTCAATGGGCAGGGCCCGACCAACCCCTATTTAGTGTTTAGCCCTTCTACATTGAAAGGCCAAGCCGAAGAAATTATAAAGTTTCTTTTTCTTTTTTCCTTTTACAAGAGCGAGAAGCTGACGAAAAGTCATGAAATGTGTTAAGCCTATTGGTCTCTCTCATACGCTTTTGGCGATGACCACAATAACGATAATTTTTCTCAGCTTAAGTTGCGGCGCAGCTAGCGTTGTATCTACAATTTCAGGCAAGGTCGATGGCAATGCAAATATCTTTGGCGGCAGCAGCATTGGAGACTATCTGGTCGCTGAACAGGACAAGAAGTTGCTGGTTTTCATGATGCCCTCTGAAATTACCCAAAGAGTACTACTCCCTGATATATGTAAACCCAGTCCCTTGATACCAACTAATCCAGCATGTCAATGTGACCGTGGATCTGAACGCTACATTTGCGGTCCCCCTCCAAATGGCCAAACAGCCAAGAAAAGGTGTAGCCTGTACTTCCGAAATCATTGCCCACAATGAAGCTGTGGAACTTTATTATGAATTGTTTATTAGCCTGTATATCTTGGCTCGTGTGTGAATGGTATGAAAATCTTAGTTATAAATTTATCCGATGTAAATTGAAACAAATAATCCATTCTATAAGATGGAAAATCCCTTTGATGTTTGAAATAATTTTTACATCTTAAATGAATGAGAACGTATGTCTGATAATGTATGTATAAATTTTTATTATATATTAGGATGGTTTGAATTTTATCTCCTACGGTAAAGACTAAGTTTGTGGGTGGAGAAAAGAGAAAATGAGAAGAAAATAGCCCAAACTATATTATGTTAAGTACTACTACTTTTTTTTTCCAAACCAATTTACAAAACAGAAATTCTTCATTGTAATTGCTTAAAACCAAATATCCTAATTACTATTATTAAAAAAGAAAATAGAGGGATCCAAAATTTTGGTTGTGTTTGGTAAAATTTTTGTTTTTAAATTTTTTAAACTCAAAAATAAAAATATATTTTTGTTTTATGTTTTTTTATTTTTATCGCTTCTATATAATAAGTGTGTAGATAACAGAAGTTCTTAATAGTTTAACAAAATATTCTTATATTTAACGGTAGTTTGTAAACCTCACTTAAACTTAAATAAAATAAAAAATAAAAATAGGATAATTTTGAGATATTTTACAATGATAATTATTTAAAAATAATAAATAATTAAACAAATTAAAATAGGATATTTTTGAGATTTTTTCAATGATAATTATTTTAAAATAATAAACAATTAAACAAATTAAAATATGATATTTTTGAGATATTTTACAATCATAATTATTTAAAAATAATAAAATCATATGTTTTATAACTTAAATAAAATTTAATTAAACTTAAATTCCCTTATAAGAATAATATCATATTAAAATATAATACAATCTACTCTCAATTAGCAATAATTGATTTTTTTAAACTAGCAAGAAACTTAAATTTAAAATTCACGTATAATATTTAATATTACATTAAACATATAATGTATAATCTCTTGTTGTCACTCACAAATTCAAAAACTAGAACAAACATAAACTTAAACAAAAATAAATAAATTATTTAATTAAAATAAAATATTAATTTGAAATTTATATGACATTAATATAAATTTAATAAAAATAATTAATAAATTTAATAAATAAAACTAAGCAAACGTGCATATTGTACGTTGTTTGTATCTAGTAAAATAAAAATGCCTTTGGTTGCCATTTTTATTTTTTGTTTTTAAAAACTAAAAATAAAATAAGGTTTAGTAACTTTTATTTTTTATTTTCTAAACTAAAAGATAAAAATATTTTTTGTGGCCACTATTTATTATTTTAAGATAATAAATAAGAAAAATTATAGTAAAAAGTGATC
Source organism: Humulus lupulus (assembly GCF_963169125.1). NCBI lineage: Eukaryota > Viridiplantae > Streptophyta > Magnoliopsida > Rosales > Cannabaceae > Humulus > Humulus lupulus. The sequence goes on along the minus strand of NC_084794.1, from coordinate 57,581,323 downwards.
ATATTAATAATACTCAAGTAATCTGAAATCTCAAAACTCATCTATCCACGAGATAACACACAAAATCAATAAAGTCTACATAATAAAATTAAAGAATTTCCTTCATCTCCATCAAAATACACATCTATTTCTGCATTAGTCCTTATAAAATTGTGAATCTCACAACAAGCAATGACAATGTACTTTTGTACTCTTAGATCATATGAAAGCATTTGCCTTAGGATTGGAAAGTGAACTTTAAACACGCCGAAACACCGCTCAATGACATTTCTCAAAGAAGAATGTCGATAATTGAGAAGCTCATTTTTTTCCTAAGTGATTAAGATCTGTGTACTAGACCAAAGGATATCCCTCGATATGGTGAAAAAAATACCAGATATGTTTGTATAGCCAGAATCCACAATAAAATATTTTCCTGATCCAACGATAAAGTAAGACTAAATGCAAATACAAGACTATTCCTAATTAAAAACAAAGTATTGAACCATATAAATGACAAAGCTACAAACTTAAATGTAATATACTGCATTGACTAGCAATATTCCAAAAACAAACGAGGTTTGCTGGTTCAATGACAAATATATATATAAACACAGATGTTTTTCCTTGGTAATATAATATTTGTTTCCGATATGGTCAAATAAGTAGTTAACTCATAACCATACTTATTTTTTAAACCTTTAATATGTACACACAATAACTTAAACTTATAACAAATTAGCATAATTTTTGTTTTGTCTCAAATTACTTATTATATTACTCCACCCACTAGACACCTAATGAACATCATTTACACACAAAAAAATCTGTAGCGCAAGAATTTTTTTATTTTGTTTTATTAAATTATATACTTTATTTTATTAGTAATTGTTAACTGTTACGAGATTATTTTTAATTGTTTGAATTGTTTGGTAGAAATTATGTGAATTTAGTTTTGTTAATTGTTTTGTTTATACTACAACAATTAATGTCATTTGCGGCGTAACTATTAGCGACGGACTAGGGGGTCTGCCACTAATTATGTGTGATTACTTAAAAATATATAACAATATATATTAGCGGCAGACTTACCATTATTAGCTCTGGGTAGTCCGCTGCTAATACACCAGATGAAATGCCCAAGAATCAGAGGGGGTTTTTTGTAAGATTTATTAGCGATGGATAATCACATTTATTAGAGGCAGATTGTCCGCCGCTAATAGTATTAGGGGCGGGTAATCTCTTTCATTATCGGCGAACTATATTAATAGCGGCAGGCCCCGCCGCTAATACATGCACGGTTTAAAATTTTCACAGCCTAATTTCCTTCTTCTCTTCTCTTCGTTTCCCCTCTCACTTCTCTTCTCTTCTGTCTCTCTCGTATCTCCTCTTCTCTTCTCTCTCTTAGAACCCAACCACTACGGCTCCGATAGTCCAAACAACCACCCCAGTGACCCTTGTCGATTATCTTCACACTAAGCCACCGTGGTTCCACCCTACTCTCTCTCCAAAGCTTATTCCCTCCGTCTGTGCTTGCATATTCCAGTAAGTAGCAGTGTAAAAATCGTGTAATATTGCTGCATTTTAAGATTTTTATTTTTTGAGCACTACTACAAAATACCCTTTACGGGACACTTTTTTAGGACACGCACATAAATGCAAGTCCTTAAAAATATTTATGAAGTTTTTAGGACACTCATTGAGAGTCCTGAAAAAACGCAATTTAGGACTCGCAATGAGTGTCCTAAAAGAAAATGCGAGTCCTAAAAAAATCTGGGCTACAAAAATAAGTGTTTTAGTTAATATTTTTAAGGACTTGCTTTGGGAGCCCTTAATACTCTTTTAGGACTCGCAATGAGTGTCCTAAAAGAATCTGCGAGTCCTAAAAAATCTGGGCTAAAAATAAGTGTCTTACTTAATATTTTTAAGGACTTGCTTTAGGAGTCCTTAATACTCTTTTAGGACTCGCAATGAGTGCCCTAAAAGAATCTGCGAGTCCTTAAAAATCTGAGCTAAAAAATAAGTATTTCACTTAAAAAATTTAAGGACTTGCTTTGGGAGTCTTAATATTCTTTTAGAAGCAAGTCCTAAAAAAGTATTAAGGACTATCCAAACAAGTCCTTAATTATTTTGAAGTAAAAAGCATAAAAAAACTAACTTTTTCGAAATTATAAGGTTAAAATACACAAAATAGAAAACTCATCAGCCATTTGGGGATTTATTCATCACACGATCTAGGGTTGCTGGGTGGTGAACGGCGGCTGCTGGGCGAACGACGGCTCGGCGGCAGCTGGGTGAACGGTGACGGTGGTGAACGCCTCCAGCAAGCGTGGGTTCTCGGCTCCAGCACTCTCGGCGTCATTGACGGAACGGCTCCAGCACTCTTGGCGGCGGTGCAGGTTCTTGGCTCCATCACTCTCAGCGGCGGCGTGTTTCTTAGCGTGGGTCTCTGCTGGTTCACGATTCCAGCAGGTTACTTTGTTTTTTTAATTTTTTTGCTTATATAAATATATATATGTAGCTATTTATATGGGTTTTAATTTAATTTATTTTTTATTTAAACCTGTTCTTCTTCTTCTTTGTTTGGATTCTGGGTAAATGATGAAAAATGTAAGATTAAAATGCTCACAAAATATCAACTCAAAACACAAGTATTTTGATGATTTTTATGTTTTTTGTCTGTTCAAGCTGATACATTTTTTTCAGCGATTTACAATAAATAAAAGCATGTACTTTTTCTATTCTCTGAAAAAATTTGGCTGATATTTTTTTTTTCTCTCTGGTTGAAATTTTGGATTTTTGGCAAGATTTAACACATACACTGAAACACACATAATATGTGTAAGGGTATTTATATTTATTTGAAAGAAATACTTTTTACTTGAATTTTAATCTTTATTTACTTCTTCCAAATTAGGAGTTGGGACACAAAATCTAGTTGTTTATCTTTATTTAGTTTCAATCTTTTGGGTTAACTTGACTGTGATGGTTGGCTTTTTTTGTGATCTACCTATTGGTCCATTCAATTACTATGTTATGTTGTTCATTTTGGTCAATTTTAGTGTTATGCTCCAACCAATTTATTGCTTGAAATATTAGAGTGTTCTTATTAGGTAGTACTAGTATAATCTTTTTCTTACCTTAAGCTAATTGAAATTATTTGACTTGCCTACTTTTTAGTGTTTCGTGTAATAAACCTTCATGGATTAGATTGGTTTAATCTATCTAGTAATTATAAATCAAATGAGCTCAAAAACATAACAAGAAGGAAGAAAGGGAACAAGAACACAACACACCAAGATTTACTTAATTCGGTCAGATTGTATGTGGTATTTCCCTTTGCCTAATCCACTAATCTCACATAGTACAAGATGAACTAGGCTCTCATTACAATTATAAAACACTAGATGTCTTCCTAGTAGAAACCTTAATGTTCTCTCAACACTCTTGAAAACCAGTATTCGAACTCAAATATAGGTGTTTCTACTAATAAAATGATATCATTTCAATTACAAAGTGTATCTTTTTGTTATTTCAATTACTAAGTTATAATATTATAATTTCATATTTTAATATAGGGTAATAATTTCATATTATAATATAGGGTAATTATATCATTTAAAGTTTTAATATACAAATAAATATACTTTTGATTTAAAAACTTAAAATATGATTAAAAAAATAAATACCAATACACATGTGCAATTTTCTAATTACAACTTAAATAAATGAGTGTTTCCTAATATTTCTTCATGTAAAATTTATATGTTATCTTTTTTAAATAAAAAAAAACTATTTGTTATTTTATTGATAATTTAGGTAACTTAAAAGAGCTTCCAAAATTTTAAACACTTTAAATGAACTAGATTTGTAACGACCCAAATTTGCTAACAAGGCTTAAGGGCCTTGATTAGCGTGCCTGGAGGGCATAATGGGAAGTATGCGTGAATTTAATGATTAAGACGCATGATTATTATTTTAAGCATGTCATATGACTATTTGGGTATTTGAGATGCATGATTATGTGTATTATGGTATGTGATAATTCTAGCCCGTTGAGGGCATACGTGTGATAATTATGTGATGTGATTTGTACCACGTGGGTGTGGTGATATTAATGCGATGCACGTGCCGAGACGGTCCTAGAGGGCTAGATAACTCAAAAGTCACAACTGGGTTTCATACCCGGCTTGGGAGGAGCCTAGGGGTATTTTGGGGATTTTGTAATTTAGTTCTCGTGAGATGTTGGTAACCGGTGGTTTGGTAATTTGTGTAGCTGTTAGTAACCATAGAGAGTAACAAGATTGGTTAAAGGAAGTGGTAGAATTGCAAAGCTGGTGAAAAGACAAGTATGGCCTTGAGGTTTAGTTAGGAAGGGGTATTAGTGGAAGGGTAGAACAGTCATTTGGTAGGATAAATGATCATTAGCTGAAGGGAAACACTTGGAGAAATGGGTTTATGCTGAAATTGGGGACCTAGAGGAATAGCAAACCTAAGAAGAAGAAAGGGAGAAACTGAATTTAGCTTTTGGAAGAAGAATTTTAGGGTGATTGAAGTTGTCAAGCAAGCTTAGATCAAGGATATTCAGAGAGTTGGGAAATCAAGGGGGAAGGAGGTTTAGAGCTGGAGGTTGGACTCATCATTCAAGGACTTTGGAGAGGCTCGGGGTAGAGGACCGTGCTTGCGGCTACGTGGCATCGAAAACCAGTGAATTGAAAGGTAAGAAAGCTGCACCTGAGTATGTGGTTAGGTTGGGACTAAGTGTTCCCTATGTTTGTATGCATTATTATGTGAATGTGATTAACCATGTGGTCACGATGGGACTAAGAGTTCCCAATATTTGTATATCATGTCATGAGATGGTGTTATTACGCCATGGGACATGCGATTACCGGCCTAAGGGTGTCGGAATCATTACTTGCGCACTGGGGCGCGGCTCAGCCACTGGGAGCTGAGGCAGCTTATTTATCACTGAGCTCAGTTAAGCTGGCTGGAGTCAGTGAGTATTACACTGGGGGCGGCCCTATCAAGCCGAAGACAGTGTGTTACATAGAGGGTGCGACTAAGGGCGCCAACCCTGAATGTTATTTGATGGATATGACAATCTATTAGTTATGAACATGAATATTGTGCTATGAATATAGTTGATTGACTGTCTGGATGACAATTGTTATCACTACGTGGATAGGTGTTATGAACTGATGAATATCTAATTATGCACTGTGGAATATTTGATTATTGATGTTAATCTTGCTATGTTATTATGCTTTCTTGCTGGGCCCTGGCTCACGGGTGCTACGTGGTGCAGGTAAAGGCAAGGGTAGGCTGAATCAACCATGAGTTGGAGAGCTCTGGGGGCGAGGTGTACATTGTCAGCTACTCGGCCGCCACGGTCGACAAATTGTACAGGACAGAAACCTAAAATGTATATTTTGCCATTAGAGTGGCTTGAACTATTTGTAACTTCTAGAATTTGTTGTAACTAAGACATCTAAATCCTGTTTCGAGTCTCCATGTACTAAATCGTCATTTTTAATGAAAATAGCCTGTTTGTAACCAAAATCTTTTATTCCTACTCTGATAATGGTATAGAGCTTACACTTTGTCTGAATGACTTGATTAGCAAGTCTTGCACTATTTTAAACACACAGTGTAACGATCTTGGTTATCCAGAGCGTTACAACTTGGTATCAGAGCCGTCTGGGTTTATGGGTTCCTGAAGATTAGCTGGACATGCACACTCGCCGCTAAAGACAAGCTCGACTCATGGGTTTGTAGTGGAATGCATGAAAATGTATGTTTAAGTGCTTGAATAAAATATGAGTGTATTAATTGGTATGAGTAATAGGGAGCATGAGATACTGATAGGGCCTGACCCTTGACTGCTGTGTGATGATATTAAGGCATGCTGATTAGCATTGCCCTTGCATGTAGATGAGTACATGGATGATGATGATATATGGATTGTGGGTTATTATATGTTTAAATTGAACGTATATGTTATACCTGTTTATTGGCATGGAGGGCATAATAGGTATGAATGCATTTGGTGATAAAGAAATTTGATAATTTATGTATAATATGGGTGCTTGATATGCTTTATGTGTGTTTGATTGTTATGATTATTTGGATCTGCCCTTGAGATTGTTTGGGTATAAACGTCAGGACTAAGAAGTTTAGTCGGTGAAGACAGATTAATTCAGAGTGTATGTATTGAGAATGGTCAATCGGATTCAGTTTTGGTTTTGGTAAGGATAGAAGATGACAGCTGGGGGTTGGAATCCTCCACCTGCCCTTGGGATTCGCAGCGGATGGTTGCTGATGTATGAGTGAGGCTGTGAGGTCTGATGGAATGGGTTGGATGGACGTAAAAGGCAAGTTATTGAGGAGGAACAGACAAGAGTTATTGTAAGGAAGTATTATCCTCTAGTTTCGAGGAAGGTTTGGGTTTGCTCAGGAATCGGTTAATGAATGGGTGTGGTTAATTCCGTTCTTAGTGATATGAGAAGGATAAACTGGGACAAAGTAGTCGTACTAGGCATATGTGGTAAGAGGATGTCGAAAGTGGTAAGATAGCGGTAGTATATATCGCTGAGTTTGGTAGGTCGGTCGATCCACTCTGGGTTATGGTACAAATGGATGAAGCCGGAGATGATAGGTCATTTGTGAGTTAAAATCTGAGATGGTTGTTTGTGTTTGGGCAGTAGGGAAAGGGCCTCATTATCTAAGATGAAAAAAAATACAAGTGATGATATTTTCGTTTGTGGAAATGTAGTCAGTTTGGTTACTTAGTGATCGGAAGAATGAGAACCTTTGGTGGTTTTATGGCTCCTGGTTTGGACAGGAAGAGGCTTCAGTTTTATAGGTTGGCCGTCAAGACGGGGAAGACTGGGATAGTTTAATCAGCTAAAGGTCAAGGTTAGTTTCCCAGAGGTGACCAGTGAATTGGATAGCCTTTGCTTTGGTTGGGAAAAGAAAAGTTGAAAGGATTTGGTACCGTGCGTATATTAGGAAGGATTCGGATGAGTATTTGTTGAGGAAAGTTAATATGTTATATAAGGGGCAACCCTGGACAGTCATGAGTATCCCTTGAAAAATATTGATTGGACCGAATGGAAATTAAATTAGTCAACAAGGATGTAGATGAGAATGCAGCTTTCGGGCACAGTTTGGAACTTGGGTATGGAAGAAGTTGGTATCAGGGACGCAATGAGAGATGATATTAGGTTGGTTTAAGAAATTATCGAGTCACCTGGAAAAGTATGCGATTTGTGAGCGAATCGGGTAGAGTAGTGTGTCGTGGGATTCGTGGATATTGTCGGCTAGGGATGAAGAGTTTAAATGTCTCGTTACAAGACAGGACGGTGTCTTTAGGAGTTGATTATCGGTCTGGTTATTACTAGATAAGGATCAAGGAAAGAGACATCTCAGGAAATTATTACTTGTACCGAGAGGGGTGTGATATGTTAACAGTAAGGGTTCCTAATTGCTTGGTACTTCAATAATATGGGCAAGTTTAACAGGCAGAGAATAGAGAAATGACATGGATGGGTTGTATTCAGATTCACTGGGATAGGGCTAAGCACTCCCCAGCTTGAGGTAGAACGTGAATGACTACCATACTGATGACATCGTGACTAAGTAGCAGGGTCAGAGGTAAGAAGGTATTAATTTCATTCTTCAAAGGTATTTAAGGTTAAGCTACAGGAAGAGAAGAGATCAGATATGAAAGAGATTTGATTGGAAGCACACTAAGACCAATGAACACATTAGCTACTACTTGAAGTATCCTCGAAGATAGTTATAACGTAAGAATTTTGAGTATGAAGAGTTGGTTATGTACAGGGAATAGTGATGGAATGTATGAAAAGAGTGGTAACTCTTAAGTTTAAAAGGGGAGATCCTCGCAGCGTTTAGCAGTTGTAACTGGAGTGGAAAATCTGTTGTAGGGGAAAGGTCAGAACCCTAGCTAGTGTAACAGATACTACTTGGGTGGTATCAGTGGGACAAGATAGACTGGATTAGTTTGTGGGATTCCAGATGAGTATCCAAGAAGTTCGTCATGGAGTACGTCTGCGTAAAGAGGTGGAGTGGTGACAAGATTGGCTTCAGTGATAGAATCAGATCTAAAGACGATGTATTGAATGGTTTTAACAAAACGGTGAGAGTTAAGGTCTTAATTGTTGAGTAGGATGACATACTTCAGGAAGGATCTTTGATCTGGTTATTACCAGCTAGAGGTCGGGTGTAGTTAGAGATCTTTGATCTGGTTATTACCAGCTAGAGGTTGGGTGCAGTTAGGGATCTTTGATCTGGTTATTACCAGTTGGAAATCAGGGAAGAGGATAGGCAAGGGGTTGCTGTTATATTGGATAAGAGCACTGAGGATGCTCAGTTATGTGTTGAGGGTTTGGTCAATGCCAAATTATTTTCGTGAGATAGGTGAAAGGAGTATTCAAAGAATATTTGAATTGAACTTGTGATTGTCTGGATTGATGGCACAATGATATAATCTGGTTGGAACGTCATTAAGGTTGAAGAATGCCTGGGAAGTAAGAGTTTCCGTAGGCGAGCAAGATGGTACATGTGGTTGGGTTAAATTCCATGTTTTCCTACAGATTAGAATCAATTGTTGAGTTGCTACGACACCTCAAGGCAGAAGGAAGTGATGGTCTATGCGTGATGTTGGTTAAAGGATTCGACTAGAATTGGGGTAAAATTTATAGTTTGCTTAATAGCCAGTGGATACTTGGGATTATCATCGTATAAAGGAACAAGAACGACAGTTAAGGAAATCCCAGATGAAAGGAATTAAAGGCAAGTCTTAATTGAATTAGCAAAGGATCCTACCGTGTTATGTGTAAGTTTATAGTGATATAAGGACCAAGTCTGGACTCTGTTGGACACCGAAATTACACAGAAAATTCTGGATGAATCTCATACCACTCTTTTGGTCTTTTCATCCGGATATTAGGAAAAAGGGTACAATAATCTGAAGGTTTTGTATTGGAGGCCTAGGTGGAGAGGAATACAATGAATGAGGAAGAAAAATTCGTAACTTGATAGTAGTTTGTGATAGGCATTGCAACCTTTGAGTATGTTATAACGGGAATAAGGAAATGTCGTGAAAGGTATCGTGGAGAGACTACCATGATGGTTGGGTCATCATGGACCAGCGTCTGGGGAGAACTTGCTTTTGTCAGTAAGGATAATCGAAACAACTGACCAGTACTCAGAACTCTGAGGGAGATGGATGGTAAGCCTCCATGGAATTTAGGGAGTAATTTCATTGAGAGAGGACTTTACTTTATTCTCAGGTCTTGGGAAGGTTAAGGAAGGCGATGAATAGAGAATCGGAATCTGATGAATTTTATTACTTTTAGACTGATGGTAAATCAGAGAAAAAGGGAGTTATCTAGATGTTGGAAGAGCATTTGATAAGATGGGGTGTAATAAAGATTGTATATCATCTGTTCACTGGAATGAGATAAGTGAGATGTTGTACTTAGATCCGGAGATAGTTCAGAGAATCATTGGGATTATTAGAAGATTGGAACGTGGAAATTCACTTTTTTAAAGTAAATGGAAACGCTTTACAGAATTGGGAAACTCATACATTGATTGATAGGAAATTTGCAGTTAAGGTGGAGTTACTTCATGGGAAGCGACCAGTTCGGTTATGAGATAGAAAGCAAAAGTTTTAAGGAACAGGATTGTACCTTGAGTTAAGGTAACGTTCTAGAACGGTAAGGTCAAGGAATGACTAGGGTGGTTGGAGTCAGTTATGTAGAATGTAGTACAGATAAAATTTCGAGGACGAAATTTCTGTAAGGGGGGAATAGTTGTAACGACCCAAATTTGCTAACAAGGCATAAGGACCTTGATTAGCGTGCCTGGAGGGCATAATGGGAAGTATGCGTGAATTTAATGATTAAGACGCATGATTATAATTTTAAGCATGTCATATGACTATTTGGGTATTTGAGATGCATGATTATGTGTAATATGGTATGTGATAATTCTAGCCCGTTGAGGGCATACGTGTGATAATTATGTGATGTGATTTGTACCACATGGGTGTGGTGATATTAATGCGATGCACGTGCCGAGACGGTCCTAGAGGGCTAGATAACTCAAAAGTCACAACGGGGTTTCATACCCGGCTTGGGAGGAGCCTAGGGGTATTTTGGGGATTTTGTAATTTAGTTCTCGTGAGATGTTGGTAACCGGTGGTTTGGTAACTTGTGTAGCTGTTAGTAACCATAGAGAGTAACAAGATTGGTTAAAGGAAGTGGTAGAATTGCAAAGCTGGTGAAAAGACAAGTATGGCCTTGAGGTTTAGTTAGGAAGGGGTATTAGTGGAAGGGTAGAACAGTCATTTGGTAGGATAAATGATCATTAGCTGAAGGGAAAATATGATATACGTATAACACTTGGAGAAATGGGTTTATGCTGAAATTGGGGACCTAGAGGAAGAGCAAACTTAAGAAGAAGAAAGGGAGAAACTGAATTTAGCTTTTGGAAGAAGAATTTTAGGGTGATTGAAGTTGTCAAGCAAGCTTAGATCAAGGATATTCAGAGAGTTGGGAAATCAAGGGGGAAGGAGGTTTAGAGCTGGAGGTTGGACTCATCATTCAAGGACTTTGGAGAGGCTCGGGGTAGAGGACCGTGCTTGCGGCTACGTGGCATCGAAAACCAGTGAATTGAAAGGTAAGAAAGCTGCACCTGAGTATGTGGTTAGGTTGGGACTAAGTGTTCCCTATGTTTGTATGCATTATTATGTGAATGTGATTAACCATGTGGTCACGATGGGACTAAGAGTTCCCAATATTTGTATATCATGTCATGAGATGGTGTTATTACGCCATGGGACATGCGATTACCGGCCTAAGGGTGTCGGAATCATTACTTGCGCACTGGGGCGCGGCTCAGCCACTGGGAGCTGAGGCAGCTTATTTATCACTGAGCTCAGTTAAACTGGCTGGAGTCAGTGAGTATTACACTGGGGGCGGCCCTATCAAGCCGAAGACAGTGTGTTACATAGAGGGTGCGACTAAGGGCGCCAACCCTGAATGTTATTTGATGGATATGACAATCTATTAGTTATGAACGTGAATATTGTGCTATGAATATAGTTGATTGACTGTCTGGATGACAATTGTTATCACTGCGTGGATAGGTGTTATGAACTGATGAATATCTGATTATGCACTGTGGAATATTTGATTATTGATGTTAATCTTGCTATGTTATTATGCTTTCTTGCTGGGCCCTGGCTCACGGGTGCTACGTGGTGCAGGTAAAGGCAAGGGTAGGCTGAATCAACCATGAGTTGGAGAGTTCTGGGGGCGAGGTGTACATTGTCAGCTGCTCGGCCGCCACGGTCGACAAATTGTACAGGACAGAAACCTAAAATGTATATTTTTCAATTAGAGTGGCTTGAACTATTTGTAACTTCTAGAGTTTGTTATAAGTAAGACATCTAAATCCTGTTTCGAGTCTCCATGTACTAAATCGTCATTTTTAATGAAAATAGCCTGTTTGTAACCAAAATCTTTTATTCCTACTCTGATAATGGTATAGAGCTTACACTTTGTCTGAATGACTTGATTAGCAAGTCTTGCACTATTTTAAACACACAGTGTAACGGTCTTGGTTATCCAGGGCGTTACAAGATTGGTCTGCTGATTCGTGGTTTAATATTCTGTGGTTGACCTTTATTATATACTTACGCTGACAAGTTCTTAATATTGGATTGGTAACTAATTGCAAGAGGTATGTTGTATTTGATTTAGTTTTAAAAAAAAAATTCAATATTTTACAATTTTGAATGATAACTGTATTACTTTAGTGGAGTTTGAATATCTTAGATATCCATCCGTAGTGAAGTAGGTTATGGGAATTCGGTGTGCTACGGTGATAACGGAAGATTGAGAACTTGCATGTCTTAGTGAAGTAGGTTATGATAATTTTGTGTGTTGCGGTGATATATGGATGAAAACCTGTGTGCTGTTTGATTTGTTTGACATGTTGGTGTTGATTGTGACAAATGGCTAGGCTAGTAAATTAGGGGATATGCTGTCCAATTTTCTATAGATTTTTTGGTACTTAATTTTGTGTGAAAATATGAAAAACAAAGCCCTTTTGCCCAAATATGAAAACGCAAGGTGATGATGTTTGCCGACCCTGTTAGTGGAAGCTAGCTCTACCTCTAGCGTCTCAATTCAATCAAGAATAATGCAACTAAACAATTATAGAAAAAAAAAGTAGCTATGCACCGCGTAAAGAATCCAATACCTTTCTTCACCCACCACTGTTGGTTTATATGATAAATCAAAATCCGGATAATTAATTTTTCACTTGATAATTATGATAAATTCAAAGAACAACCCTACTATTTTTTTTAATAAAGTAAAAGGCAATTTGATAATAAATGAATGAGAATTTGCTTTGATTAATTTCATTCATCAAATTGTGTCCTCTTACTTTTCTAGTAAGAGGTAATTAAGATTTTGTCTGGAATGATATTTAAGTTGAACCCAAAAATTATTTTGTTGAGTTTTGTTTACCAAGTGCAAGGGAAGACTAAGAGAGCAACAGTAGGTCCTCTACCTGGTGTTACTCAAGATATCGCTGGTTTCAAGGTGAAGTAGTTTTTGTGTTTGATTTCCTTTCTATTGTCAAGAAAAATTGAGGGTGCATAAACATGCTTTACTCTTAGGATTCATGTTTAGGTTATATGCATTTTAAGATATTTTATATCTCTTAATGAAAAGTTTTAGATTCTAGTTCCTTGAATTTTATTCAAAACTATTTTGTTTTTTGGGTACAGATTGTTCATCAGCCTATCATATATGTACTGGACACTCCTTATTTGGTTATATTGCTTTAATTGGACATTCAACATGGATGAGGTTTTCATTACATGTAATCCTATTATGGTGATCTACAAAGGACATATATATAATTACACTAATCTAGAATTTCTTACCTTATTTATGTGTGGCTTGGCTATAGGACCTAGTATCAAAAGAATCTAGGATAAGTTTCTAGAGGATGGTGCTAAGTGTAGAAAACATAAATCGCCTTAGATTGATATATAATAACGGATTGACTGCAATGTTGGTTCAGATAATGATTCTGGTTGTTTTATTGGGGCATGCACTGTTTGTGTTAATATGCAGTTGATTATAATCACTGGCTTTTTCATGTACCACCTATACATATTATCTATTTATTTATTTATTGTTTGATAATATACATTTATTTGGATTCAAGGTAGCCACTAGGGGAATTTAATTGTGTATTATTTCAGTTTTAGTTGCAGAGTGATAAATTTGAATTTTCTTTTGATCTAGATTTCATTTTATTTTTTTTAGTTGTCCCCTATTACAAGCCTTAGACAAACTCTTAGCATCAAAAGCTAAGCCCTAACCGAATGGCAATGTTGTAAGTAGCCAAAGTCACTTTACAATACTCAAAAAGCCCCTAGGAGACTTAAGCATCCCCTGAGCATGGTAATACAATATAACATTTTACGCTCTCTTCCTATTGTGTCTTACATAAGTAAAATGAATGGGAACCTTCTCATATTTATTTAGAATCTTCACTGTATTGTTTTGAAATTCTTTAAAATACTGGGAGTGTTGTTTTCATAAACAATCTTTTTGAAAGTTTGGAATGTTGATTAATTATATTTTCCATGGTAACAAGTGTTATGCTTTTGTTTCGTGAACCTTTTATTTGTCTAAACATCATTATTTGTTATTCTTTTTCTATAATTTGTAATCCATGTTTTGATGTTATTTGTTAAGATTGATTTGGCTTGCGTGAGGAATAACAACAGGTTTAGCTTTTGCATGAATCTCCTTAGTTGACTTTTTGATTTTTCATTTGCATCAAAGATTTCAAATTACTTCTAATCAATTTACATGCATTTGATGAATCCTCTTGGATTAGTTCTTCTTGTTATTGTTTTTCTTTAATCTATTAAATTAAACGTGAGCATTTGATGATGTACTTATTTTATGCTTAAACTTTTTATTTTTTTATAACGTTGATAATAATGTTTAGGTGACATGTTGGCTTTTCTCTTTTTCTTCTATTTTCAGTGCAAGATGTGTATTTTACTATGTTTTAATTTTCATGTAATATGTTTTTTTTTGTAACCTATTTTTTTGTTAAATTTTCATGTAGTATATTTCTGTTAATTGATGTTGTGCTTTGCTTAGTCAGATTATGCATTTCTTTTGAAAAGTTTGATGAAGCTAATAATTAAATAACTTTTTTACAATGTCCAGGTCTATATTGAGATGCATTTCTTTAGTGCAATACTAGACAACAATGATAGTTGAAGCTTTTAGAATCAAAATTATATTTCACTAACTTTGTATACATTTCTTGTTTAATATTTGGTGATGATAGAATTTGACTATAGTATAAACTATCATGTAATATGATTTTGTAAGTCGAGTAGACTAAATAATGGAATGATATTTTTGAGTAATTAATAAAAAATTATTTTGTTGTATTTTCTTTTGAAATTTTAGAAATCTAACATATATAATACATTTTGGACACTCAAAATGATATATTTTTTCTAAATCAAAATGAAAATTGTAGCTGCATTTTTTTTAAAAAAAAAATTACTTTTAAGGGCATGCAAAGCGAGTCCTAAAAAATTACTTAAAGCACTCAACCAGATTTTTTAGGACTCGCAATGGGAGTCCTAAAAACTTAATTAAAGACACTCAACCAGATTTTTTAGGACTCGCAACGCGAGTCCGAAAAAACCTGAGTTTTTAAGGCTCTCAAATAGAAGACTCGCAATGCTAGTCCTAAAAATCTTTTTTTGTAGTAGTGGAGACAATACAAAAATTTTGGGATCTTGAAGTACAGGGAATAAAGTTTGTATATAATTGTGTAATTGTATATATGATTGTATGATTTTGTTCTCTCTCTGTTTTAGTGCAATGAATCGACCAGTTGTTTTATGGATCAAGAAGTGTGTATTTATGCTTAGTTATACTATATTTTACTGGGTATTCTTTTAATTTTTTTTTCCATAATTCAATATTCGGATAATGTTTTCGGGAGTTTGGTGCTGATGTGTGGAGTTACTCTAGATTTCCAAGCCTTAAACCTTTTCTCAATATTCAGGTATGAGAAAAATGTAGTAGATTTTATAGTATGGTGAGAAAATTGTAGATTTTATGGTTTGATTCAGTTTTTTTTAATCAATTAAATTGATGGTTTTTTATTTATTAGTTTATTTTTATCAATATTTAACTTGGAATGGGTGATCTTACTTACTTAGGATCCGGAACTGGAAAAATTGAGGTCAGTATACTTGAGAATCTACTTATCAAAAAGGTAATTCTTTTTGTTCTATAAAATTTTGATTCTGATTCTGAGTGAAAATTTGACTAATTAAGCACTAATTTATTTTTTGTGATTATTCTTTTGAATACTTTTATCCATGCATTCTTTCTTGTATATATAATTTTATATGGTTGGCATTTCTCTTATAAATTGTAATGAACTACTAATACGGTATTTTTTTTCTTCTAAAAAAATCACATAATATATAATTTAGCATAGAAAGACTGAAAATAATATTTTTTTTGGACTTATGATAAAATGTTTTTTCTTTGGAGAAATTTACATTCCTTATTGTTTTTTGTAATTTAATTACAAAAATCACCTACAAAATTTTATTTACAAAAATCGTTGACCTATTGTTATCAAGAAATTATATATATATTTGAAACCACTTTTCACATTATTTTAATCAAACACATATATATATTGTCATTTATATATATATAAAAAGTTTTGTCATGAATACAAATAATTTAAAGTTAATAATAGTTATATTATATTAAATTAATAATTAGTTTAATATTTGAAAAATATACTAAATTTAATTATAGTAATAAAATTAATAATAATATTTATAGTAATAAAATTAATAATAATAAAAAAGGTTAGTATTTATTAAAATTATTAAAAATAAATAAATTAGGGTTGTTTAATATAAATGTAATTAATAATAATAAATTTATTTTATTTTATAATTATTAAATTATATTTATTAATTTGGTAATTATTAATAGAAAAATAATTTAATTTTAGAATAATTATAAAATATATATATTAAAAAAGTTGTATATAAATTATCATAAATAATTTGCGAAAAAAGGAAGTAATTATAATATAATATTAGTTATCATAAAACTCAAGTTTGTAAAGGAATATTAACATTTCACATAAGACATCATAAAACATTTAAAATAATAAAACTTTTTAAAATAATAGGATTAGGACAGTTGCTCTTTTTTCTTCCCTTTCTTATACTCTCTAATATCATCGTAGATTTGCGATTGATAAATCTTGGACAACATTATGAAATCGTGGTTGTCAAGAATATTGGAATGGTCTACGAGCTTTTTTGAGGATGGTGTTTGAACTTAAAGATTCTGATGGAAGAATTAGGTGCCCGTGTGTGAGATGCAATAATAATAGATTGGAATCTTTGGATGTTGTTCGAGCACACGAATTCGATATAGGTTTTCATCAAGCTTATATAAGTGGATTTTTTATGGTGAGGTGGAAGAAATTGTTGCCGATGAGGTGGTTGATGAGAATGAAGACGATGAGATGATTCACGTTGTGGAAGACTTCCTTTTACCGACCATTGATGAAGTAGAAAGGGATCCTGGTGAGAGTAAGTATTATGACGAGTTATTTCAGGAGATTGAAGCAGAGTTGTATCCTAACTGTGATTGGATTTCATCCCTGAACTTTTTAGCAAAGTTATTTCATCTAAAATTTAGAGGGAAGGTGCCTAGCAACATATTTGATGAATTGCTGAATTTGTTAAAGCTTGCTTTTCTTAAGGAAAACAAAATTCCCGGATCGTTCTATGAGGCGAAAAAGATATTAAAAAAATTAGGTTTGGGATACGAGTCCATTCATGTATGTCAGTATGATTGCTGCTTATTTTACAATGAGCATGCATCTAAAGAGACATGCCATGTATGTGGAAGTAGTAAATGGATTACTTCCGAAATGACGAAAGGAAAAAAAGAGCAACAAGGTGATGCATTACTTTTTGTTGACACCTAGGTTGAAAAAATTATACGTTTTAAGGATTACAGCGAAACACGTGATATGGCATCACACTGGGAAATTTTAGAGTCTAAGAACTTTACTTAGCTAGTTAGATAGTAGTATTTTTATGACTGTGGACTTTGGTTCAGACCGGGATTTATTTCGACACTCATAGTAACACTTGTAGATTTTCTAAGTTTAACCTATAGTTTAATAATATTAATTTTAACCTAAGGTTTGATTAATATGACTGATATTGATGGTGATATTTATTATATTATAAGGTTTAGATAGACCCAATAACAAAGTAACACTTGTCATGTGTATGTTTAATGATAATTAAGTATTTTTGAGGAATAAGTTTATTAAGTATTTTTGAGGAATAAGTTTATTAAGTTTATTAAGGGTCTGTCAGCAGCTTTGAAAACGTTAGAGGACTTAGTCAAAGCAGTTTACTCAATTCAAATTAAGCTTAAAATGTGCAATTTCGTGTTTAAATATTCAGTGTATGCCGATATATCACAGCTATAGGGGGCGATATATCGCAGTACGGGGATACGGAAAACACGTATCTTCGCACGAGCACCTCGACGAGGCTCGGGCATGCTGGCCCAGGCGATATATCGCCTATAAGGGGCGATATATCGGCTCCTTCAGTGTACTTTTGAATATTTTTGAAAACGTTCCCATTTTAATCTTTAACCTCTTGATAAGTCCAACATCTTTCTGACCGAGTCTTCAGCCTCTCCTAAACGATAATTCAAATATTTTTCACTTAAAAAGACATTATTTTTATTCAAGTTAAATGAAGATCTTTTCATTCTTGAACTATATAAATAGGACCTAGTACTCAGCCAATTATTCATTCATCAAGCTAAGTTCAGAGGCTGCAAGTTGCTAGGTTATTTTGAGAGTGTAAACACTTCGGTTGGGGATTATAAGCTTGATCATTATAGCTTACCAAACACTTGGGAAGTAAGGTTTATAGCACATTTCGAATCAAGGATTAGATTGATCATAGAAGCATTCAAGGTATTCCAAACTCTAGTTCATTTTGGTATTATTTTTTCTTTAAGTTCTTATAGTTTCTACTCAACATCCTAACTTTATTCTTTATTCTTGGATAGGAAATCTAAGATATTGAACATAAGGTTTTTGGTAAGTATAGTTCGTCCATTCTTTTCATCTCATTCTCTTTAGTATACTCACCCTTCCATTTATGGTTTTGAGGAGTGTTCCAAAATCCCAAATCTGTTCTCATATCTCGGTACTTTTGGTAAGGAAAATATGATAGGATTCTATATGTTATGTTATGTGTTATCTTATAATTTATGTGTTATGATTAACCTATGATTTATGTGATGTTATGTATGTTTGTAGACTTGGGCATATGACCTGTATAACTAACAAGCCCCAATAAATTTATGGGCATATGACTTGCTTAGCTAGCAAGCCCCACAAATCTAATGGGCATATGACTTGTTTAGTTTATGGGACCCCAAGTAATAATGGCCATTATAGTATATGTGACATATGTTTATGATATGTTTTATGTTGCGTTATGAATTTTATGTATATGGTTTACGTGTTAGGTTTTCCTTGATGGGCATTAGGCTCACTCCTTTATGTTTATATGTGCAGGAAAATAGTTTGGTGGCGGGAAAGGTTCTTGGTAGCTTGGGGATGTGTATTGAGGCGGAATGGAATTGAAGGGTCGAGAGTTCGATTTGAGGATGAAGTTTCTTTAATTATGGTTTTATTTGTATTTTTCCACACTTTATTATGTAATCCATTCTATTTAAAATTATGTTATGTTTTCTTTTAAAAAAAGTGGGATCCCATATCCTACTTTAAATCTTATGTGGTTTAACATTTGTTTTACAAGTTTTTCATGAAGTTATGATCATTTCACTTGTAAGTTTTATTAAAGATTAGTGTATATGTATAGTTGTCATTAATGGTCCAAAGTTTAGAGTAGTTAGGTCATTAGAGTTGGTATCAGAGAAACGGTTCCTTCGCATGAAGTTCTCCTCGATACACACACTCAAAGCTCTGAATCTGACTGCTAAGTAAGTATTTAAGTTATAGTTATTTTGCTTATATGTATAGCTAACGATTTTAGTATTTATGTTTTCAGTTAATTATGAACAGAGCATTAACCAATGAGGATATCCGAGCCATTAAGGCTTTAAAAAGAATAAGGGAACCCAGAAACACCATAGGAGCACTAGAAAGAATCACTCGAAGACTGCTTTTGTTCCACAAAGAAATAGGTCACCTTCAAGAGTCTAAGCAAATCATGATGAGAGCAACGGAACAATATGTATTAGTAATTAGACTATTTAGAGATTTTCATCCTGTAATAGCAGCCTTAGAGGAAATATGGGAAACAATGGATGATGAAAACGAACTGCTAGTATCAATGCAATATTACTTTCTCTTAGTTAGGTTCACTGCAAAATCAGAATTTCAGTTTACAAATGAGCAAAAACATAGGATTTTTACAAACCTTCCTAGAGGACATTTTGAGGCATATGATAATGAAGATTATGAAGAACTAGATGATGATATGCTAGATGACGGATCAGATGTAGAAGATCCTGATTTTTAGAATAGTTAGTTTTCATTATTTGTTCTATTTATTTTTGTTTTATGGTTGTAATAAGTGAAAACAAAAAAACTCTTTTCCAAATTAATATCATGTTATTTTGTTATCATGTATGAGTTTGATTTTTTTCGCAATCATAATAAATAATAAGTAAAATAAATAATGACTAAGTTCAGTGAGGGTGGATAAAAATCAATGAACCAAGTTTCTATATTGAGAGTTAGGGGGCCATAGTAGTGGGAACGATTTTACTGATCCCAGCCCTCCGTCAATATGGTTAACTTTGGAACAAAGATGAGTTTCGAGCCTGAGAATTAAGTCATATAGGATGATTAGAAACAGACTTAGAAAATAAAGATGACTTGTTTTTCTAAGTATAGAAACCCACTATAATAATAAAGACTTGTATAATTTTTCATAAGAAGTCATAATAAATAGGTCCGAGATATGTTTGTTTTAGAATAAGTTTTTGCCTTAGAGCCTATTAGGTAAAGTTCTAACATGTTTCTTTCAACTGTTAGAACTCTGCTATGATGTCGCTCCGAAGATCTGCACGCACCAACGGAAACGCCTCCAATGCTGCTCCAGCAAACTATGAAGCCCCTCCAGTTCGCAGAAGGGGAGTGCGTGCTACTGCTAGCCGCAACGTGCCGGCACCGCCAGCTGACAACACTGCGGAGATCGCCAGACTGCGATAACAAGTCAAGGAACTTTTGCAGCAACAATGACAACAGGCTCAGCCCCAGACTCAGCCTCCGCCTCAGCCACAGCAAATGGCCTCAGCACCCCGACAAGTTGGTCCATATGGGGGATGGCCAGTGGCAAACTACGCGCCGTATCCACTACAACACATAGAGCCAGTGTATGAGAGGTTCCGCAAACAGCACGCTCCAAACTTCGAAGGGACTACAGATCCCTTTGAGGCAGAAGTGTGGCTAAGGAATGTGGAGCCAATTCTGACGCACATGAATCTTAGTAATGCAGACCGTATATCCTGCGTCTCGTCATTACTCAAGAAGGATGCCAGGATATGGTGGGACTTGGTCGAGCAATCGCATGATGTTGCCACCATGAAATGGACTCGATTTGTGGAGTTGTTCCACAAGAAGTACTACAATTCGGCTGTACTCACTTCAAGAATTGAGGAGTTTGCCAACTTGAAGCAAGGTAGTTTATCAGTGGCAGAGTATGCTCGTCAGTTCGACAAGTTCGCATCTGATATGGTTCCAACCAATTTTCTGAGGGTGAAAAAGTTTGTTAGAGGACTTCGACCGAAGATCGAGATGGGGGTTAAGCTAGCAAACCCAGGAAATACTACTTATGACGACGTTCTAGAGACGGCAATAGAAGTAGAGAGGTTGTAGGCGAATGTAAGTAAGGAGTAATCCAGTAAGCCTGAGCCAAGACAGCAGGGTCAACCTCAGATCAGTTGGAATAACAATCATAATAGCAACAATCAGTCCAGCAACAACAGTAATAGTCAGAAGAGAAGGCATCCAGATAACAAGCAATCTGACAGTGATAAGAGGGCATGGACAAATAATGGGGGAAAAAGGCCGGGTTACGTGGAATACCCGCCATGTGCTAAGTTTCAGAAGAAACATCCTGGAGAATGCCGCGCAAACACCAAGGAATGGTTTAACTGTGGTCAGAAAGGACACCGAAAAAGAGATTGTCCTCAGCGCAAACCAGAAGGAAAGAAGGATGACAAGATGGTTCCTGCTAGGGTTTTTGCCTTAGCGAAGGAGAGGCTGATGCTAGTAATAAGGTAGTCACAGGTCAGGTTTCTATCCTCAATAACATATACTCTGTATTATTTGATTCAGGAGCCCCTCATTCGTATATCTCATTAGGAATGATAGAAAAACTAGACAAACCTTGTGAAAGATTTAGAACTAGGTTTGTAACCGAGTTGCCTTCGGGCAAAGTAGTTCTATCATCACGGATAGTACGAGGCGTACAGATCAAGATTGAGGACATAGAACTAGAAGGAGACCTGATAGAACTGGTGATCAAGGACTTTGACGTGATACTAGGCATGGACTGGCTAGCACAGCATGGCGCAACCATCGACTGTAAATGCAAGAAGGTGATGTTTGAGACTCTTGACGACCAGAAACTATGCTTCATGGGAAAAGCTTCAGGATTACGCACCTCTTTAGTATCTTCTCTCAATGCTCAAAGAATGATGGAGAAAGGATGTCAAGCGTTCTTAGCCAGCATCACAAATGTGGAAAAGGAGACACCACTTAAGGTTGGAGACGTCTGTATTGTAAAAGAATTATCAAAGGTATTTCCCGATGACTTACCAAGATTACCACCAACTCGGGAATTTGACTTCACGATAGAATTAGTACCAGGCACCGAGCCTGTCTCTAAGGCACCATACCAGATGGCACCTACGGAACTCAAGGAGCTAAAGACGTAGCTTCAAGAACTCCTAGACTTGGGTTTTATTAGGCCGAGCCATTCGCCATGGGGAGCTTGGTGCTATTCATGAAGAAGAAGGATGGAAGTATATGAATGTGTATAGACTACCGCGAGCTGAGCAAGGTAACGATTAAGAACAAGTACCCGCTACCCCGGATCGACGACTTGTTGGATCAACTCCGAGGTGTGACTGTATTTTCAAAGATTGATTTACGGTCCGGGTATCATCAGCTCAAGGTAAAGGAAGAATATATTCCTAAGACAGCCTTTAGAACTCGTTATGGAGATTACAAGTTCTTGGTTATGTCCTTTGGTCTTACTAATGCACCAGCCGCGTTTATGGACTTAATGAATAGGGTCTTCAAAGACTACTTAGATAAATTCATCGTTGTGTTCATCGGCGATATCTTAGTATACTCTAAGGATGAAGTAAAGCACGAGGAACATTTGAGGTTGATTTTTTCGCGACTGAAGGAGCATCAACTCTATGCCAAGTTCAAGAAATGCGAATTTTGGCTTTCGCAAGTGGCGTTCCTCGGGCACATTATATCAAAAGACGGAGTTGCAGTAGACCCATCAAAGGTAGAGGCCGTGAAGGATTGGCCCAGACCAAAGAACGCATCTGAAGTAAGAAGCTTTCTAGGGTTAGCAGGTTATTATAGGAGGTTCGTAGAGGGCTTTTATAAGATAGCCACTCCACTCACCAACCTGACCCGGAAACAACAAAGATTCAACTGGAATGATAGATGTGAAGAAAGCTTCCAGTTGCTTAAGGATATGCTTTGTTCAGCACCAGTACTCTGTGTACCGACACCCAATGATAAGTTCGTAGTCTACTGTGATGCATCGAAGTAAGGATTGGGTTGTGTGCTGATGCAAAATGATAAGGTGATAGCCTACGCCTCACGACAGTTGAAGGAGTACGAGCAGCGCTATCCAACTCACGATATGGAGTTGGCAGCGATGGTCTTTGCGTTGAAAATCTGGCACCATTATCTTTACGGAGAACAGTGCAAGATTTATATGGACCACAATAGTCTAAAGTACTTCTTTACTCAGAAGGAGCTTAACATGAGGCAGCGCAGGTGGTTAGAGTTAGTAAAGGATTACGACTGCGAAATCTTATACCACCCGGGGAAGGCGAACGTAGTTGCCGATGCGCTTAGTAGGAAAAGTTATGGAAATTTAGCAGCTTTAGCCGGAATAGAAAAGCCGCTACAGCAGGAGCTGATCAGTGCCAGAATAGAAGTAGTTGTAGGCAAGCTGACTAACTTGTCTATCCAGTCGAATTTGCTAAAAGACATACAGATTGGTCAGGGACATGACAACACACTAGCATCACATATGGATGCAGTCAGAGAAGGAAAGACCACAGATATCTCAATATCGAGTATGCGTGCCAAATGATCAGAAGATTAAGAGGACGATTCTGGAAGAAGCACATAGTACCCCGTACTCAGTTCATCCAAGGTCTACCAAGATGACTCATGACATCAAGGCAATTTATTGGTGGCCAGGGATGAAGAAGGACATAGCAGAGTTTGTGTCTAAGTGTCTTGTATGCCAGCAAGTGAAAGCAGAGCATCAGCGGCCTGCAGGCTTATTGCAACCGCTTAGCGTACCAGAATGGAAGTGGGACGATATATCCATGGACTTCGTGACAGGTTTGCCAAGGACCAATAAGCAGCATGATTCCGCTTGGATAGTAATAGATAGACTAACCAAGTCGGCTCATTTCCTTCCGGTAAAGACTTCATACAAGGCAGACCAATATGCAGACATCTACGTCCAAGAGATAGTACGGTTGCATGGAATCCCCAAGGCAATAGTGTCAGATAGAGGATCGGTGTTTACATCGAGATTTTGGGGAAGTTTACAGCAAGCTATGGGTACTAAGTTAAGTCTTAGTACAACTTTTCATCCTCAGACAGACGGGCAGTCCGAGCGTAAGATTAAGATTTTAGAAGATATGTTGCGCGCATGTGTACTTGATTTCGGAGGATCATGGAATAAGTACTTGCCGCTGATGGAGTTCTCCTACAACAATAGCTACCAGTCAACAATCGGGATGGCACCTTATGAGTTGCTATATGGAAGGAGGTGCCGATCACCGTTGCATTGGGACGGGATAGGAGAAAGGCAGCTTCTAGGTCTTGAAGCTATTAGACAAGCTCAAGAAGCAGTAGCGCCTATTAGACAGCGTATGCTTATTGCTCAAAGCCGTCAGAAAAGCTATGTTGATGCCAATCGACGCGATGTGGAATTCAAAGTCAGAGATCAAGTCTTCTTGAAGATATCTCCTATGAAAGGTGTAAAGCTATTTGGGAAGAAAGGCAAGCTTAGTCCCCAATTAATAGGTCCTTTTGAGATATTGGACAAAGTGGGAGCAGTTGCGTATAGACTAGCCCTACCGCCAACACTAGCAGATAGTCACAACGTGTTCCACATCTCGATGCTACGGAAGTATGTGTTATACCCATCTCACGTCCTCATGTACGATACGATAACGCTCCAGAAAGACTTGAGTTACGAGGAACGACCCGTTATCATCCTGGATAGGGGGGTGAAGCAGTTACGGTCCAAGAGCATTCCTATAGTCAAAGTCCTACGGAGAAATAGTTATGAACGAGAGGCAACGTGGGAGTTGGAGGAAGACATGCAAGGCCGGTATCCGGAGATATTTGGTAAGTAAATTTCGAGGACGAAATTATTTTTAGTAGGGGAGAATTGTAGAGTCCAAGAATTTTACTTTGCTAGTTAGATAGTAGTATAATAGCAATAGTAGTAGTATTTTTATGATTGTGGACTTTGGTTCAGACTGGGATTTATTTGGACACTCATAGTAACACTTGTAGATTTTCTAAGTTTAACCTATAGTTTAATAATATTAATTTTAACCTAAGGTTTGATTAATATGATTGATATTGATGGTGATATTTATTATATTATAAGGTTTAGATAGACCCAATAACAAAGTAACACTTGGCATGTGTATGTTTAATGATAATTAAGTATTTTTGAGGAATAAGTTTATTAAGAGTAATATTTGAATATCCTAGGGTTTGTCAGCAGCTTTGAAAACGTTAGAGGACTTAGTCAAGGCTGTTTACTCAATTCAAATTAAGCTTAAAATGTGCAATTTCGTGTTTAAATATTCAGCGTATGCCGATATATCGCAGTACGGGGATACGGAAAACACGTAACTTCGCACGAGCACCTCGACGAGGCTCGGGCATGCTGGCCCAGGCGATATATCGCCTACAAGGGGCAATATATTGGCTCCTTTAGTGTACTTTTGAATATTTTTGAAAACGTTCCCATTTTAATCTTTAACCTCTTGATAAGTCCAGCATCTTTCTGACCGAGTCTTCAGCCTCTACTGAACGATAATTCAAATATTTTTCACTTAAAAGCCATTATTTTTATTCAAGTTAAATGAAGATCTTTTCATTCTTGAACTCTATAAATAGGACCTAGTACCCAGCCAATTATGCATTCATCAAAGCTAAGTTCAGAGGCTGCAAGTTGCTAGGTTATTTTGAGAGTGTAAACACTTGGGTTGGGGATTATAAGCTTGATCATTATAAGCTTACCAAACACTTGGGAAGTAAGGTTTATAGCACATTTCGAATCAAGGATTAGATTGGTCATAGAAACATTCAAGGTATTCCAAACTCTATTTCATTTTGTTATTATTTTTTCTTTAAGTTCTTATAGTTTCTACTCAACATCCTAACTTTATTCTTTATTCTTGGATATGAAATCTAAGATCTTGAACATAAGGATTTTGGTAAGTATATTATTGATGGCATAGTTTGTCCATTCTTTTCATCTCATTTTCTTTAGTATACTCACCCTTCCATTTATGGGTTTTAGGAGTGTTCCAAAGTCCCAAATCTGTTCTCATATCCCGGTACTTTTGGTAAGGAAAATAGGATAGGATTCTATATGTTATGTTATGTGTTATCTTATAATTTATGTGTTATGATTAACCTATGATTTATGTGATGTTATGTATGTTTGTAGACTTGGGCATATGACCTGTATAACTAACAAGCCCGAATAAATTTATGGGCATATGACTTGCTTAGCTAGCAAGCCCCACAAATCTAATGGGCATATGACTTGTTTAGTTTATGGGACACCAAGTAATAATGGCCATTATAGTATATGTGACATATGTTTATGATATGTTTTTTGTTGCGTTATGAATTTTATGTATATGGTTTACGTGTTAGGTTTTCCTTGTTGGGCATTAGGCTCACTCCTTTATGTTTATATGTGCAGGAAAATAGCTTTGGTGGTGGGAAAGGTTCTTGGTAGCATGGTGATGTGTATTGAGGCGGAATGGAATCGAAGGGCCGAGAGTTTGATTCGAGGATGAAGTTTCTTTAATTATGGTTTTATTTGTATTTTTTCGCACTTTATTATGTAATCCATTCTATTTAAAATTATGTTATGTTTTCTTTTAAAAACAATGGGATCCCATATCCTACTTTAAATCTTATGTGGTTTAACATTTGTTTTACAAGTTTTTAATGAAGTTATGATCATTTCTCTTGTAAGTTTTATTAAAGATTAGTGTCTATGTATAATTGTCGTTAATGGGCCAAAGTCTAGAGTAGTTTGGTCATTACAGAAATCGAAAGATGATGGGGTGATGCAACACCTAGTGGATGGGTCTGCGCGGAAGGACTTTGATGTCAAGCATCCTGATTTTTCAAGGGATGCCAAAAATGTTCGTTTGGCCTTAGCTGCCGATGGATTTAATCCATTTGGAAATATGAACCTTGCATACAACATGTGGCCTGTGGTGTTGGCAAACTATAATCTGCCACCTTGGTTGTGTATGAAAGACTTATTTCGTGTTGACCCTCCTTATTCCCGAGTCAAAATCACCAGGTAAGGACATGGATGTATTTCTAAGACCATTGGTGGATGAGTTGAAGGAAGTGTCGGTTAACGGAGTTGATACAAGAGATAGTACGACCAACATGATGTTCAAGATGCGGGCAGCTCTTTTGTGGACAGTGAACAATTTTCCCGCTCGCAGTAGTTTAGATGGAGTGGTAAGGGATACAAAGCTTGTCCTACGTGTAATGACGACACAACTTCCATCCAACTGATTAGTAAGACATCTAATGTTGGTCACAGAAGATTGTTTCCAAGTACTCATCGAATGAGAAGAGACACTAAGTTCGATTGAGAAGTTGAGACAAGACGTCCTCGAAGACAGTTTACTTGTGAGGATATACTAGAACAAGTTAATGCTCTTGCACCGTAAGTTCCAGGAAAACACGTCCAGTTTGGTGTTTTGAAACGTAAAAGAGGTGTAGATGAAGGTAGTTGGAGGAAAAAAAACATCTTCTACAAGCTTGAGTATTGTTGTACAAACAAATAAAAACACAATATATATGTCATCCATGTTGAGAAAAATGTGTGTGATATTCTCCTTGGCACCATCTTTGACAATGATAAATCTAAGGACACCACTAATGAAAAGCATAATTTGGAAAAGATGGGTGTGAGGGAATCATTGTGGATTTATGAAGATGAGAACAAGAAGTTGATGAAGTCGCACGCTCCTTACGTGTTAACTCTAGTGCAGAGGCAATAGTTTTGTCAGTATATAAAAGGAGTTAGATTTCCAGATGCCTTTTGTTCAAATTTGAAGAAGAAAGTGTCCAAGAATGATACAAATATTATTGGGTTGAAGTCACACAATTGTCATGTGATAATGCAATGATTACTTTCTTTTGGTGTTCGCAAGTTTCTCCCAAAATCTATATCGACCACCGTTACAGAATTGTGCAATTTCTTCGGGCAAATATGTTTGAGGACTTTAAATGTTAAAGATATGGAGGAAGCACAAAATGACCTTATTCAAATATTGTGCAATATGGAGTTAATTATTCCTCCAGCTTTTTTTGACATAATGATTCATTTGGACTTACATTTTCCAGAAGAAGCTATATTGGGTGGCCCAATATTTATGAGGTGGATGTATCCTTTTGAAAGGTACATGAAAAAATTGAAGAATTACGTGGGAAATAAAGCTCGTCGTGAAGGGTCGATCGCCGAAGGCTATGTTGCAGTAAGGCTTTGACCTTTTGTTACATGTATGTCAAAGACATTGAAACAAGATTTAACCGTCTTGATCAAAATGAAGATGCAACTTATATCCCACTAAACCTTACTGTTTTTCAATCTCAATGTCGTCCACTCACAAAGGGAACTTTGAATCCTTCCAATCATAACACTCGTGAAATAGGTGTTCATACTTGAGAATTCTCTTGAAATTGAGGCTTATTTAGAGTAAGTTTATTCCCTTTTAAATTAGAACATGTGTGGTTATTATAAGTTTTTTGTTATCAAGAATTGTAACACTATTCTAATTAACAGCGAACACCTACAAGTGATTAGACAAAAATACCTGGATGGTGATCATGATCCTTTGAATAGGAAAAATTTATGTTTGTGGTTTCATAAGAAGGTAGCTTTGAACATTGAACTTTCATTTTATTAATGATATCTTTTGTGAATCTAATACAGTTTTATGTATTTAGATATATGACTTGCACAAGCTTGGGTCTTTCGAAAATGGTGATGAATTGCTAGCTTTAGCATCTGGGTCAAATCATTTGGCAACCTACTACATAGGTTGTATAGTCAATGGTGTCCGATTTATTGCACACGACCGAGATATAAAGCGCACCACACAAAATAGTTGAGTGTTACTTGCTGAAACAAAAGGCTTTAATTATTACCGCACGCTTGAAGAAGCAGTGACACTATCTTTCACTGGTGCATATTTAGTGGCATTATTTTGGTGCAAATGGTTTACTACAAATCCAAGAAGGAAGAAAACAATCATTGAAAATAATATCACCAGTATAAACGTCAATAGTGAATGGTACAAAGATGAGTTGTATATACTTACTAGCCAAGTTAAGCAAGTTTTCTATCTCGATGATCTACTTAGAGGTCGTGATTGGAAAGTTGTAGAAGAAGTGAATCATCGACAAATTTGGGACATTTAAGACAATTCTGATGAGGTTAACGATACTATTGATGTTGTAAATGAAACAAGCTCATTAAATTTTTGGTTGACTGTGAACTTCAGAGAGTTAATTATGCAATCTGATCAACCTGCTGCATATGTTGGGGCTGATGAAGAGGGTGACGACGAAGGTGATATGCCAGAACATGAGGAAGTCACAGATGCAGAGGATGAATTGCTAGTTGAGCTTTGTGAAGATGAAAATGTGTCTCTGATTATTGATGGAAATGATAATGATTATCATGTTTAATTTTTCTATTTGTGTAACATGACTATATATTTAAATATAATAAAGTTTTTTTTGTAATTATTATGTCTACAAATTGAATGTGATAGTAAATAGTATACCTTTAATTTAATTTGATGCTAATTACTAACTAATAACTTTTAAGCAGAAGTATAATGTCAGCTGATATAGCAACCTATCACGGCAGAGATGGTGGTGGTCGAGACCCGCCAGATCCTTCTAGGGTAACGTCATCCAGCGAGTCAGGTTAAATATTTTATATCAAAATTATTTTTGGAAATTATATTGTTAGAGAACTATAAAACAATACTAATATTGGTCATTGTTAATAAATTTTAAAGCCCTGCCGACGAGAAGAAAGGGTCACGACCTTGCTAGTAATAATGTTCTTGAAGAATGAAGGGAAAAAGTCGGTAACCATTGGATCTAGAGCTTGATCCTGTGACGAAAAAAGTGGTTGGGCAGGAGGACCAAGCTTTTATTAATATGTTAGGCACTCAAGTTACAATGTTGTGTCTGAGACATTACTTGGATTTTGTTGATTTACCTCAACGGTTTAAGGGTATGGTGCTTGATCGTATGAGGGTAAAAAATTACAAACCTTATGCTCTACATTATTTATTTGCATTTGTTGACGCGGTTCTTCGCCAACAGGTAATTAAGAGAAGGAGAGAAAGGGATTAGTGCTGAAAGTAGAACCGTCACAGATATGAAATCTTAGAGGATGAACTAGGTGACTCAAGACACGTTTTTAAGTGGTTCAAAGGTTAAAATCCTTCTACTCCACTAGTCAATATTATTGATCTATTCTGGGTATTTGGTTACAAAGTATATATCTCTTTAGAGACTATTTTTTCCAACCCTTATCAACTCCCAGGGTCCCCATATTTATAGGAGAAGGCACCTGGAAGTTGGTAAGGAGGTCATCCCGTGACCTTCTTATTTGTCATATCAACTCTGTGACATTCATGATTAATTCCTAAACCTGACACATAAGTATTGTCAAATCGATAGGTAAGGAGATAATGGGCCGCACGGCCCAACCCAGTTGTGGGTGTCTGAATACGCACTTTCCTGCTACGTGTCCGAGAAGTCAGGGAGATATCGGACACGTGATGTCAGATATATGCACGTTTATCTTGCGTGTGTTGACTTTACAAAGGGTCAGAGATCCAGGATCAGCTCGTATCACGAGCTGATCCCCTGACCCGACCTTCGGCCTTCAGACTCCTTCCCCCAGTCTTGGGCAACCTTGGCGAGTCCTTGAGGATCCCTCGAGCTAAGAAAGTACGACCTCAAAAACAGGAGCACCGGCGTGGGGAAAGTTACGGACTCACCATGATTAGTCCGAGGCTCGACCTGCTAATCAGCCCGTGGGAAAACCAGGGCGTACATCTGCCCCCCAAGCTCATGCTCGTGGTACAGGACGTCATATATAGAAGACCACAGTAGGGGCTTTTAGACTTCCCCACAACTCTTCACATTCGACTTTTTATGCAGGCGTCTGATACGTGGAACGCTGTGGGTGGTGACGGTACGGTTTACGAGAACCGCATTTAATGGCCTAGTCTAAGCCCAGCCGCCGTTTCGTATTTCGAGTGGAAGGCCTCGGATCCCTCACTAGGGTCATCCAAGAGCCTTCTACATGTGATCCTTCACGTATATAAAAAGGGGGTGGCCACCCTACGCACGGGCTACCCCTTCATTCAAAATTTCCCAAATCTCTTCCCTCTCTAACTTTCAGAAGAACGAAACCCTCGATTTTGTTTGCTGCCATTTTCATTGTTCAAGAAGCTTAGGCGCACGAGTTTCTCCGAAGCTTTGGAAGCTTTTTCACCGACGAAGATCCTACCAACGCAGCCCTCTCGTCTACCTTCCAGCCATACACTGTAAGTTTCTTGACCCTGTTCATTTTGAAAACATGCTACTGTAGCTTAGGTAAAAAAATTTACTGTAGCCGCATGCAAGGGTTTTCTGGGTTGCGTGGAAATGGAGGGTGACAGCCCTTTTTAGGTTAGGACACACTTGTTGTAGGAAATCGCCTTAGAGTATGGGTTTCAGGATGCTTTTTCTAGGACAATTTCTGGGTAGAAGTTCTGGGAAATTTTGGGTGCAAAACCGGGTAGCTTAGGGAACACGCCTCATGGGCGGTTTTGCAATTCCTGCCTACTGAAACTTTCCCCCCAAGGCAAATTTTACTCTGAACCTCCTGACAAGCGAATTCCGAGTAATCTGGGATCTGTTGGGAGTATACGCGCGTGTTCACTGAACCGCGTGGTTCCACCTTCCACGAGCTGGGCTTACCTCAGCTCGTGCAAATAATAATTATTCTTCCTCCTGCTTGGGTCGCCTTGTCTAAAATGTTTTCTTGTGTTCACTAGGCGACCAGATGGCTTCAAAAAAGAACCTCCCTCAGAAGAACGCTGGAAGGCCGGCCTCCCGGCAGGACAAAGGAAAGGCGGTGATGTCAAGCTCGCTGATCCCCCACTTCGGGCCGGCAGTGGAGAAACAGGTCGAGGTGGTCCCCGAGGCATTCTTTGAGGCGGAGAGAATCGTCTCAAAGATAACTGACCAGGCGAAGATCAACAAACTCTTCCTCACCCACAACATTCCACTGGGGAAAGCCTCCGTCATTGCCCGACCTGCTGCGGAGGGCGAGCGGAGCTGCACGCCGCTCGACGAATCGTTTGCGGCCTGGAGCGGTGAACACTTCAAGGCAGGGGCCTTCCTTCCCCTGGATCAGTACTTCGCTAATTCCTGAAATATGTGGGGTTGGCCCCATTTCAGCTCCCCCCAACTCCTACCGTCTGCTTGCAGGGTTCAAGTACTTATTTAAGAAGCAGGAGTGGGAGGTCCCCACTCTTGCGGATATTTTATACTTCTTTTGCCTAAAAGCCAGCCCGGACCAACGGGGGCGAGGCGACGGGTTCTACTACTTAACCTGTTTTCCCAATACGGCGGCGGTCATCGAGCTGCCAAGCCATCCAAATGACTTCAAGGACCAGTTCTTCATGTCAACTGGGTTCCGGAACTGCGAGCACCACTACTTCAACCGTCCTCATAAGTGAACCCTAATCTTAGCTCGCCTTTTAAGTGTTATTTTATTTTAGCTCCTCCCGTACTCCACTCTGATTCCAACCAATCTTGCAGCAATCTACGCGAGGACCGAAAAGTCTGCGACCCTCGGGGGTCAGTATGAAACACTGGCGGGCTTGCCCCCCAGTGAGAAGGACTACCGCGCGCTCGTGACGGACGAGACGATGGTGTTCTGCAAATTGATCTTCCCAAACCAGACTCTGAACCTGAAGAAGTCCCGGGGGCCGCTCCAAGCCCGCGACAACAGACCTATCATCGCTGAGGAGGTCGCGGCAGAGGAAGATGAGGAGGACGAGGCGGCTGAAGTTCCGCTCATGAGGAATAGGAAGAGGACCCTGGAGGTCGCCCAGAGGATGGGCGAGGAGAGGATCCAATCCGGAGCAGCCGCGGGTCCTTCCGGTCAAGGTAACCCTTATTTGCTTAACAATGTAGATAGGGCCACTGCGGACCCCCGGCTGGTTAGGTTCAGTCCTAGGCAGATCGTCCACCGTCACCGAAGGGACCCGGACCTGAACACACTCCTGCTCCATTGTGTTGACTGGCTCGTGCTGGATCACCAAGAGAGCCGGCCTAGGGGTACCGTAGTAGTAGATAACACCCTAGCTTTTAGGTCGATCATTTTTTAGGAGTATGTGACCAACTTACGAACGTGGCCATCACTCCAGAGGGGCATCTATGCTCCAGGGCTTAGGCAGTACGTAGAAGAGTCTAGCCTCGAGTCAGAACCGGACCCAGAACTTGCGCCTGTTCAGGAAATAATCGTCTTAGGTTCTTCCAGCTCGGGGGGTAGGGCTCCCTTAGTATTCGTATACTTTTTACCTTTAACCTTTTGCTTTTATTTCTGCCTGATTGCTAACTTGTAATAACCATGTTTTTTGTTTTTGGCAGAAGAGATGTCTCAGCCCGAGGATAGCCTGCGGGGCATAGCCTTCGGGGGGAATCCCCCAGCAGGGCCAAGATTGAAAAGGCTCCGAGGGTCCAAGAGCACGGCTGGGGTCTCCACCAAATCCTCGGCAAAGGAGAAGGAAAAGACCCCGCCATCCCAGGTCGTGGGGGCAATTCTTCCTACTGCCGGAGCAGGACACATGCCCCCGCCGCCCCAGCGATCTCCATCAGCCACCCAGGACGTGGGAATGGAGGTCGGGACTCCGGTCGTAGTAGCCCCCGACGTGCGCATCCCGGTCGATCCCCAGGATCTGGAGAAGATCCCAGAAGCCTTTCGGGGGACGATGTATGAGTCGGCGAGCTACGCCGTTAGCCATTTCTACAAGTTCAAAGAGAAGGAGCTCCGGGCTATAGAGACAATGAGCCCGGTCCACGTAATAGAGTCTTCAATGGACATGACCCTAACGGTAAGCTGCCCCATTCTTTTAAGGCTTTAACCCTTACATACTGCCTCATTTTTCCACTTAGCCAATTTATCTTTCATTTCTCGCAGGGCATTGCTGCCATACACCGAGGCATCACCAGGACCAGAGCTCAGCTCGAGGAGATGAGGGCTGAGCATCAGGCCGCCCTTCAGGAGGCTCAGGCGGTGAAAGATGCGCTGGCGACCTCGAAGGCCGAATTAGAGAAGACCCGCTCGAAGGTCCAAGAGCTTGAGACATCCCTTGCCTCCTCGCGAACAGACCTCGAGGCAACAAAGACCGAGGCACAGGCCGCCCTTGACGCCGAACGGGCCACCTCGGAACAGTCCATGCAGGAACTGTTCTATCGTTGCTGGGCCCACAATCCAGAGGCTGACTTCTCTTTCATGCCGTCGAGCCTCTGGGCACGCTTGTTGGTGAAGTTCCAAGCCCGCCTTGACAAAGAGGTGCCGCCCTCGGAGACTGAGGAAGCCTCTGGTGCGGCGGAGCAGGGTGAGACCGCGACCTCCAAGGGGCCAACTGACGGGGCTTAGGGCGCTTTTTCTTCTCTCTTTATTTTTTATCTTGAAGTATTCTGTGTTATCCTTAGCACGAGGTATTTTTTCCTCGAAACAATTTGCCTTGCAATTTTAACTTATATATTTCTTCATGCTTTTGGCTACAATACACATTTTTTTTTTGATAAACTTAGTTCGTGTTAACTTTTATCCATATCTCGAGCCCTTTAAGAAGAACCACGATCAATAAATTTAAGTTAACTTCTAAGTTTTATGACCCGGTTAAAACCAGGAGCTTATTTTAAAAACTTAGTTCGTGTCAACTTTTATCCATATCTCGAGTTCTTTAAGAAGAACCACGATCAATAAATTTAAGTTAACTTCTAAGTTTTATGACCCGGTTAAAACCATGAGCTTATTTTAAAAACTTAGTTCGTGTCAACTTTTATCCATATCTCGAGTTCTTTAAGAAGAACCACGATCAATAAATTTAAGTTAACTTCTAAGTTTTATGACCCGGTTAAAACCATGAGCTTATTTTAAAAACTTAGTTCGTGTCAACTTTTATCCATATCTCGAGCTCTTTAAGAAGAACCACGGTCAATAAATTTAAGTTAACTTCTAAGTTTTATGACCCGGTTAAAACCAGGAGCTTATTTTAAAAACTTAGTTCGTGTCAACTTTTATCCATATCTCGAGTTCTTTAAGAAGAACCACGATCAATAAATTTAAGTTAACTTCTAAGTTTTATGACCCGGTTAAAACCAGGAGCTTATTTTAAAAACTTAGTTCGTGTCAACTTTTATCCATATCTCGAGCTCTTTAAGAAGAACCACGATCAATAAATTTAAGCTAACTTCTAAGTTTTTGTGACCCGGTTAAAACCAGGATATGACTTAGTTGGCGTTAACCCTTATCCATATCTCGAGCTCTTTAAGAAGAGCAACGATCCATAGATAAGAATCAACATCTAAGTCGTTAAGGAGACCTGGTTATATCCAGGTACCATATGCCCCCCAAGTAATTGGGAAAGGGTCTTTCGTGGTTACTTTAAGATCACACTTGCAAATAAAAAGAAAAACTTGATTTTTATTAATACATAAAAGGTGGCCTTCCAGGGCTTACAAGTGGATCATTGATAATATTTCTTTAAGTGGATGGCGTTCCAAGTCCGTGGGACTGCCCCTCCATCAAGTCGAGCTAACTTATAAGTTCCTTCCTTGATGACTTCAATGACCTGGTATGGTCCTTCCCAGCTCGGTCCCAAGACTCCATCTTTGGGATCCTTCCCAGCTAAGAAAACTCTCCTTAGGACCAAGTCGCCAACGCTAAAGGTACGTTTTTTGACTTTAGTGTTGAAGTAGCGAGTGATCTTCTGCTGATAATGGGCGAGCTGGAGCTGCGAATCCTCTCGCCTTTCATTGATAAGGTCTAGGGAATGGCATAGGAGCTCGTGGTTCTTATCTTGGTCGTAAGATTGGGCTCTATGCGACAGAACCTTAACTTCCACGGGGAGGACTGCTTCACTCCCAAAGGTTAGGGAGAAAGGAGTGTGACCCGTAGGAGTCCGATGCGAGGTCCGGTATGCCCAGAGGACCTGGGGGAGCTGTTCTGGCCAGACCCCCTTCGCCTCATCTAGCCTCTTCTTGAGGCTCTCCTTTAGAGTCTTGTTGACAGCCTCGACCTGGCCGTTTTCTTGAGGATAGGCCACAGAGGAGAAGCTTTTCACAATTCCGTGCTTTTCACAAAACTCGGTGAACAGGTCGCTGTCGAACTGAGTGCCGTTGTCGGAGACAATTTTCTTCGGCAGGCTGAATCGACAGATGATGCTTTTAACCACAAAGTCGAGTACCTTCTTCGATGTTATTGTTGCCAACGGCTCTGCCTCGGCCCACTTAGTAAAGTAGTCGATGGCTACCATGGCGTAACGGACCCCGCCTTTTTCGGTAGGCAGGGCGCCTACTAAATCTATCCCCTAAACGGCGAATGGCCAAGGGGCCGAGATCATTTTCAGTTCGACTGGAGGAGCTCAGGCAACCGCAGCGAAACACTGGCACTTGTCGCACTTTTTCACACACGAGATCGAGTCTCTTGACATAGTTGGCCAGTAATAACCTTGCCTGAGAACCTTTAAGGCCAGGCTTTGCCCCCCAGCATGGTCTCCGCAGAATCCTTCGTGAATTTCCTGCAGGATGGCCTGTGCCTCACCTGGATGAACGCACCGGAGGAGAGGTAGGGAATGTCCACGTCGGTACAACACTCCATCGACCAGCGTGTACCTCGGAGCTTGATACAAGACTCGTCGTGCATCGTTACGCTCTTCAGGCAGCTTGCCCTCGACGAGATACTCAAGAATGGGGGTCATCCAGGTCGGCATGACGTCGATCATCTCGACCTCTGCCCGATCTCCTTCGATGCTTGGTTCTTTCAAGAATTCTATTGGCACCAACCCCAGGGTTTCTGTCTCTCCCGAGGTGGCGAGTTTGGCGAGAGCATATGCGTTGGCGTTCTATTCCCGAGGTATCTGTTCGATCGATCCTCGCTCAAATGCGGACAGCTCAGTTCTTACCTTTGCCAAATAGGCGGCCATCTTGGGTCCCCACGCCTGGTATTCGCCCAGAATCTGGTTTACCACGAGCTGGGAGTCACTGAAGCACTGGACGGAGCTCGCCTTTAACTCCTGAGCTACCCTCAGTCCAGCTAACAAAGCTTCGTACTCTGCCTCGTTGTTGGATGCCTTGAATCCAAACCTTAGCGCCAAGTGGAACCTATGCCCCTCGGGGGATATTAGAATGATTCCGGCCCCAGAGCCGTTCTCGTTGGATGAACCATCAACGAAGATCATCCACGAGGAATGTGGCGAGGCAACTTGAAGTAGGCCTTCTGATGGACCCTCCTGGAATCCCGTGCACTCTGCCACGAAGTCAGCCAACACCTGACTTTTTATGGCAGTTCGTGGGGTATAGAAAATCTCGAACTGACTGAGTTTGACCGCCCACTTTAACAAACGTCCTGATGCTTCAGGTTTTTGCAGAACCTGCCTTAGAGGCTGATCGGTCATGACGTGTACTGAATGGGATTGGAAGTACGGCCTGAGCTTCCGCGAGGCTGTGATTAGGCAAAACGCCAATTTTTCCATCAGTGGGTACCGTGATTCTGCTCCGAGGAGTCTCTTGCTGATGTAGTAGACTGGCTTTTGAACTTGGTCCTCTTCTCGTACTAGCATGGCGCTAGCTACATCCTCAGTGACGGCCATGTAGAGGAAAAGAGGCTCTCCTGCCCTGGGCTTGGACAGCACAGGCGGTTCAGCCAGATGCGCCTTCAGATCGAGGAATGCGCTTTCGCACTCTACTGTCCACACAAACTTCTTGTTTCCGCGGAGCAGGTTGTAGAATGGGAAACACTTGTCGGTTGACTTGGAAATGAACCGGTTGAGTGCTGCCACCCTTCCTGTGAGGCCTTGGACATCTTTCCGCGACCTGGGGGAAGGAAGCTCGAGCAGTGACCTGATTTTGTCGGGGTTCGCCTCGATTTCTCGGGTATTGACTATGAACCCCAGGAATTTCCCCAATGCGACACCGAACGTGCATTTCTGAGGGTTGAGCCTCATGTTGTATTCCCGTAGTATCTTAAAACATTCTTCTAGGTCGGAAACATGGTTTTCGGCAGCCTTTGACTTGACAATCTGGTCCGCGAACATTCTGTTTACTAGCCTCTGGTAGGTAGCTCCGGCATTCTTCAGGCCAAACGGCATGACCTTATAGTAATAGACATTCGTTGGGGTCATGAAGCTGGTATGTTCCTGGTCTGCCGGATTCATCGCGATCTGATTGTAGCCTGAGTACGCGTCCATGAAGGACATGAGCTCGTGCCCCGCTGTAGCATCCACCAGCTGATCGATCCTTGGCAATGGAAAGCAATCCTTGGGGCAGGCTTTATTCAGGTTGGAGAAGTCAATGCAGGTCCGCCATTTCCCGTTGGGATTTGGAACTAGCACGGGGTTGGCGACCCAAATTGGAAATTTGGCATTGCGGATAAAGCCACACTTTTTGAGCCGGGCCACTTCTTCTTCTAGGGCTTCAGCTCGGTTTGTTCCTAAACGCCTTTGCTTTTGAGACTTGGCAGGAACGCTTTTATCCAGATGGAGCGTGTGCATGATGACACTCGGGCTAATCCCCACCATGTCCTCGTGGGACCATGCGAATACGTCCAAGCTATTCTTTAGAAACGCAATCAGCTCCGCCTTTCTCTTGTCGCAGAGGTTCTTCCCAAGCTTAACTGTCTGAGACGGATTTTGTTTATCAATGTTCACCTCCTCGAGCTCCTCAATAGCCTGGAGCTCGGATCTGTCCTCGCCTACTCGGGGGTCAATGTCTTCACTCAAGGCGATCTTTTCTTCTTCGGGGTTCTGAGGTTTTTCAATCTCAGGAGCCGCCAGGGGTCCCTGAGATTCCTCCTCGCCCTGGATGGCCATTGCCAGCTGCCCGGGTTTAGACTTTCCCTTCATGGAAATGCTGTAGCATTCCCTGGCAGCGAGTTGATCGCCCTTGATGGTGCAGATTCTTGCTGAAGTAGGGAACTTCATGGCGAGGTGTCGAATGGAAGTGATGGCCTCGAAAGCTATGAGCGTAGGTCGGCCCAAAATGGCGTTGTAGGCAGTGGAGCAGTCAATGACCACGAACTCGAGTAGCTTGGAGACTGTCCGAGACTTTTCTCCTAGGGTGATCACCAGCCCGATCGTCCCTATCGCTGCCGATCCTTCTCCCGAAAAACCATACAGCATCATGGAGGTCGCCTTTAGCTCGGCGACGGTTAGACCCATCTTTTCTAAGGTGGACCGGAATAGGAGGTTCATTGAGCTTCCGTTGTCCACCAACACTCTCCTCACTTTTCGGTTGGCGAGCTGGACTGCTACGACCAAGGGATCATTATGGGGGAATTGGACATGGCCTGCGTCTTCCTCCGTAAAAGTAATCGGTTGCTTTTCTAACCGCTGCTGTTTTGAATGACGCTGCTCCGGGACGAACTCCGCTCTGTTGTGGGCCTTTAATTCATTCACATACCTCTTCTGGGTGCCTCTGCTCGTGCCAGCCATGTGCGGCCCTCCAGAGATGGTGGATATCTCTCCCTCGACCATGGGAGGAGGGACGTCCTGATCTACCCGAGGCCCAGGCTGACTGGCTGGGACTTCTGGAGCGGGTCGACTCGCTGGGACCCTGTTTCGTGAGCATTTCGCCAAGGGGCCTGCTCGGCTGAAAGTCTCGATTTCATCTTTTAGATGCCTGCAATCGTCGGTATTGTGGCCGACGTCGTTATGGAAACGGCAGAACTTTGACGTGTCTCTCTTTCCCTTGTGGTGTTTCAATGGCTCCGGCCTCTTCCAGGGGACCCGAGCAGCGTTGGCCAGGAAAATACTTTCCCTGGACTGGGTGAGCTCGGTATATGTTGTGAACACGGGCTTGAATTTATCCACAGACTTATTCTTCTTTTGACCGTGCTGGCTGTTTTCACCATTTCCCTTTCTTTTGCCACTACCGGGCTGGTTGTTCTGCGCGACCTCGGGAATCGCCACCACGATCTCCGTCCCCGCTCCAGCGAGCTTCTCGGGAACCTAGCTGGTCCGTGCGGCTGAAGCTTCAGCTTCTTCTAAGTTTATCCACTCTTGGGCTCTGTTAAGGAATTCGTTAACCGAGCTGACTCCCTCTCTTTGAATATCTTTCCACAGGTCTCCCCCGACCAGGATTCCGGTTCTCATGGCCATGAGCTTAGAGCTATCGTCAGCGTCTCTGGCTCGAGCAGCGACATTCACGAATCTGCTCAAGTAGGCTTTCAGCGTCTCACCGGGCTGCTGTCTCACGTTAGCTAGGGAGTCGGCTTGGACTCGGGCGGCCTGGGAGGAGCTGATTGACTGCCTTTTACTCTGCTTGAACCACTGCCTGGCAGGTCCAGTCAGTGTGGAAGGAAAGATCAAGCAACGTAGCTCCGGGCCAATGTTATGGGCCATCATTAGGGTGTTGAACATCCCTAAATGGTCCGACGGGTCTCCGTCCCCATTGAACTTTGACAAGTGAGGCATACGGAAGCCAGATGGGTATGCCGTCGCTGCTATGTTGGGGGCGAAGAGTTCCATTTCGTCACCCGAATCATATTCTTCTTTTTCTTTTTTTGATAGGAGCTTCCTCATCAGTTCCTCCATCTGAGTTAGGCGCTCGAGGGTTTGGTCCTGAGATCCTGTGTTATTCTGGGGTTGTTCAACAGCTCCGGACCCATTGTGCATATTAGGTGGGTTGTTGCCCCTCCCATCTTGAGATAGGTCATTTGGGACATTCCCTCCGTTACGTACTTCGGATCAGACTCCCGTCGAAAGGGTCGGGCTACCATCTCTAGCTCGATCCTCTCTGTGAGAGTTGAGGCGATCTCGAGGGTCTCCTCCCTGGGTGGTCTGGTGGCTCTGTGCCGAACTCAGTCGCTGACGCAGGTCTCCTCCGGAGAGATCACTCCGGCGGCTGCCGGTCCAATGAATCCTACTGGACAGGCTTGGAGTGCGTCTCTGGTGGTGGGGACCTGAGCTTTCTTCAGACGCCCTGCTACGTCGAGAAGGTCCCGCTGATGGTGGGTTTCTCCTACTACTCCCGTAAGCTGGGATGTCTCGGACAGGCCGAGGAGACGGATATCTGATTGGAGAAGGAGGATGCCTGACTGGGGAGGCGATCCTAGTTCCGTCGGGACGGATCAAATTTGGTGGGGGCCTTTCAGCCCTGCCAGCTTGCTGGTCCCTCTCTGGGCGAGCCGGACGAGGCACAGGACGGACTTCTGGGACGGGCTGACGTCGCTGGCCCTCCCCGGATCTCCTTCGGTGATTTCCTCGAGCTCTCCTGGGTGTTCTCGAGGAAGGTTGAGAACTAGGAGTTGACGTCCTGAACGAACGGTTGTATTGCTGTTGTCCAGTTCCAGGCATTTCCCTGAAGTTTGCCTCTTAATGGTGTGATGAAGGGGTGGAGTTGGCTGCAGGAAGTCTATCCGAACGGCTATGCCTAGGCCGATTACCCCGGTGAGACTTAGAAGCCTCACCTTGCCTCTCTCCAGCGTTAACGTTGGTTGTGAGAGGGGGTAGTCGGGCTAGAATATCCTAGATTTGCCTACCGGTTGCTGCTAACTGGATCCTCAGTTGAGCATTCTCCATCTCCACCGCAGTATAATAACACGGGTTCGGATTAGGCGGCCGGGGCGCTGAGCTGCCAGTATCGTCTTGGCCCGCCGGCTGCTTTCCTGGCCTCTGTTGGACTTCAGGAATTTGTTCATCAGGGATGGCAATATGGTGGGCCTCCTGCCCATCCTGCTGCTCTGTTTCGTTGCCATGCCTGGATCGAGTGGTCACCATAGTTGGATATTTGCGGCAGCACTAATTGAACTTGCTCTCAATGAAAGCCCCAAACTGTTGACGCGGTTCTTCGCCAACAGGTAATTAAGAGAAGGAGAGAAAGGGATTAGTGCTGAAAGTAGAACCGTCACAGATATGAAATCTTAGAGGATGAACTAGGTGACTCAAGACACGTTTTTAAGTGGTTCAAAGGTTAAAATCCTTCTACTCCACTAGTCAATATTATTGATCTATTCTGGGTATTTGGTTACAAAGTATATATCTCTTTAGAGACTATTTTTTCCAACCCTTATCAACTCCCAGGGTCCCCATATTTATAGGAGAAGGCACCTGGAAGTTGGTAAGGAGGTCATCCCGTGACCTTCTTATTTGTCATATCAACTCTGTGACATTCATGATTAATTCCTAAACCTGACACATAAGTATTGTCAAATCGATAGGTAAGGAGATAATGGGCCGCACGGCCCAACCCAGTTGTGGGTGTCTGAATACGCACGTTCCTGCTGCGTGTCCGAGAAGTCAGGGAGATATCGGACACGTGATGTCAGATATATGCACGTTTATCTTGCGTGTGTTGACTTTACAAAGGGTCAGAGATCCAGGATCAGCTCGTATCACGAGCTGATCCCCTGACCCGACCTTCGGCCTTCAGACTCCTTCCCCCAGTCTTGGGCAACCTTGGCGATTCCTTGAGGATCCCTCGAGCTAAGAAAGTACGACCTCGAAAACAGGAGCACCGGCGTGGGGAAAGTTACGGACTCACCATGATTAGTCCGAGGCTCGACCTGCTAATCAGCCCGTGGGAAAACCAGGGCGTACAGCATTATTTACAAAGTCATCTAATTTTTTGTCTTAATGCAGTATTACTATAATATATACGGTCTTCCACAACGTAAGTCAGTTCTGGAAATTTTCTATAAGGAGATGGGCGAAAGATATCGTGAGAGAAAGAACATCAGACATAAACACTACAAAAATCATTACGCAAGACCAGAATATTGGGAGAATGTCCTTTCTAAGCCACCTGACCATTGCACTAAGAAGACATGGAAGAATATTTGTGAGTTGTTTTTTAGCGAAAGATTTTTGGCTCGCTTTGCTGAAAACCAAGCGAATAGAAAACAAATGAAGTATGTAACAACACAAGGCACAAAATTGTTGGCAGCTAAGCGTCACGAATATGTAAGTGAAGATGTTAATTTAATTTTATAAAATAACGCATTCAAAAACATTTTGTTTACATTTTTATAGGAGCACCCAAATGCTCATGTTGTTGATACTTGGAGGGATGTTCATATGAAAAAATTGACAAAACTTTTGTCAACGAGGTAGCTCAACAAGATTATGTAAGTGAATATAATTGTGTACTCATATTTGAAAAATTATCAAAGTTTTTTGTTTCTAATGTTTCTTTATACAGGAAA
This sequence comes from Humulus lupulus, assembly GCF_963169125.1. Lineage (NCBI taxonomy): Eukaryota > Viridiplantae > Streptophyta > Magnoliopsida > Rosales > Cannabaceae > Humulus > Humulus lupulus. The sequence continues at coordinate 57,538,122 of NC_084794.1, read as the reverse complement.
AAATGGCGGCGGAGCTTCAGAGGTTACAACTTGATAAGCAGTCTCAACAGCAGAGTGAGGGGTCTGGTAATATATCTGTGATTTGCCCATAGTCAATCAATACGAGATACTAAGTAAAGTACTCGAGGAGAGATCTGACTACAAAAGAGGAGTGGGATATAGGGTGAAAGAGAAAGTGAGATAGTCAACCTCCAACTCTACAAATCAAAGTCAGTCTCAAGCACATACTGCTCCTACACCTAATGAAGATATTACTATTATGGCTCTGATGATGAAGGAAATGCGTGAGACGATTCAGATGGTGGCACCTTTGCAACCCAGTAATCTATATAACCCACGGTTTGACAGTTTTCTACAGAGGTATTTTCCATCACAATCTGAAGGTGGTACATCTTCTTAGAGTAGCACCGCCCATCCTAACCTTCATACACTGCCATACTAGCAGTACTAGCCTCCTCCACAGTATCTACCACATGTGTCATCGCAACAACCTCTGTAGTATAAAAATCAGTACATGTTTGGATGCTTTCCCAATCTCCTCCACTATATTTTAACTTTACCGATTTTCAAGGAGAATTGATGCAGCATCCGTAACCTAATGTTAGGTATGGGGAGGTTGGAGGTTCGTTGCAGCCACAACCATTTTCTTGGTATGGTGAACTTGGGGGTTGGTCGCAGCAGCCAAATGTTAGATATGGTGAGTTTAAGGGCGGGTCGCAGCAACTTTTTCTATCCACCCCGATACAGCCACATCCTCGGGATCAGTTTGGGGACCTCACACTTGGACGATCGTCACAACAGCCTTATATTCCTTCATCGCAGCACACAACCCCACCGCCACCGCCACAACAAAATTTTGAAGATGAGGATAATTACAATATTGACCTTAATGATTTTATTTACTTATTATTTTATGTATTTTGATTAAATTAACAGTGTAATTATTTTAAATGACAATAGCGATATTAGTTAGTTTGATAAATATTAAAATTATTTATTAATTTTAATGTTAGTTATGTTTAAATTAATTAATTTGTTATTTTGTTAAAATTTATTATGAATTATTTTTAAAAATATTTAAATTTAATAAATATTAATTTATTTAAAATATGTTTTTTAAATTATATAATGAAAACATTATTAGTGGCAGACCCCGTGGCTAATAATGTCGCCTCTGACATAGGTATTAACGGTGGGCTCCACCGCTAATGTCCACCGGGAATAATATATTATTAGCGGCAGATGTGTCAGTCCGCCGCTAATAATACTTATTAGCGACAGGACATTAGCTGCGGAACCCCACTGCTAATTCGTATTACTAGCGGATAGGAACGTTATTAGCGGCGAACCTTCCCGCCGCTAATATTCTTCAATCTTGTAGTGTTACTTATTTTATTTTTAAGAGCTTTCTTGAGTTTTGGTTGGGTGCACTAAGGTGCATGGTTAGTATAAATGCACCATATCACTTGTATGTGTGCATGAGCATGGTTGTATTATGAGAATGCATTAGTTTTCTATGCATATTGTATTTTCTTTTTATTTATTTATTATTATTATTATATAAAGAGAAAATAAAAATAATATAAAGGAGTAAGTTATTAGTGGATTTGTACCTATCTTTGGAAGGTTGAAAAGTTGGGAAATGTAGTGTGAAAATGCCATCTTTGACCGAGTATAGAAAGAGAGGGAGTGATAAGTTTTCGGTCAAGGAATGGATTTGGTTTCCCTTTTTGTGCTCCATCACTTGAATTGGGGAGAAGGAATTAAGGGAAGGATTGAACCTAATTTTGGGATAGTGGATCAAGGGGGGCTCGACTAGGTTAAGAAGGGGAAACAAGTGAGGTTCAGAGGCTCATTTGTAGTGTTTGCCGAAACCTAGAGTGAGAAGGGCTCGTGAGACTATGAGAAGAAGAAAAGAAGAAGGAAGAAGAACGGAAGTAGGATTCGAAATCCCTAGTGTAAGTTCTTGATTCGTGGTGATTTTTTTTTTAGTTTCTACTCCTTCCTCTTGAATCTAAGAGCATGTTGTTGCTCTCTTCTTTTGCTGTGTATTTGAAATCCCTAGGGGTTTGATCAAAGGTGGTGGCCATTGTTTTGGCTCCTTGAGTTCTAGCAAGAGAGGTAATGGGAACCTTTATCTTATGGTGGTTGTTCTTGTCATTTTGGTTCTTGTTGTTTTTTCTTCATGAGAATATTTTTTATGACTGTTGGTTAGTTGTTTTATTATGTAGTTTTGGCTTATAGAATCAAATTATTAATCATCAAGGGAGAATCTTAATATGGTCAAATTATGACAAAGCTTTGTTATTATATAAGCTATGGTTTGGCGCACGATGATAGGCTAAAATTCTTATTACTATATGGTTGATTGGGCTTTTTTTGTCTGCTAGTATATGTTGATATTGATTATCTTGTAATTTTTAGAAACATGCAAGGGATTTGTTGTTGTTGGAACATGTAGGTTTCAGCCTAGGCGTCATTTTTCATGATGGGTTATATTTTATTTATTTATTTTTGTTATATGTTGTCATTGGTGACCATAGGTGTAATGCTAGGTTTTGTTTTCGGCTTTGAAACAACAAGAGATAGAGACAAGTTATAAGTTTCGACCTAGTGCTTTAATAAAAAGGTTATGAACTTTGTTTGGTTTTCTTGACCTTACTTTACTATTTTGGATTAATGAGCATATTGTTAATTATGTTATTTCATGTTATTAGGTTGTATAAAAATTCAACATGGTACATACATTATGGTGTAAGTTTTTTTTTATTTTTGATGTTGATTTCGCATGATTAAATGTATTCTAAAATTGTTCAAGTGTAAAAACATGTTAGGTTGTGTGTTAACATGATTAAAGGTGCAATTTTGATTAAAAAAAAGACCTTGTCGTTATTTATTTATTTATTTGGTGGTGATGATAATAAATGATTTTAAAATGCACAAGAGAAGCCTCAAAATGATGTTTTTATTTATATAAACAAGAGACATTTTATTTCACATGTTAATGGGTTTTTATTCAAAATAAGCACATCCAGCTTTTTTTTTTTGTGAAAGAAAATATGGTTTTAGTGCAATATGTGATTTTAATTAAATAAAATGCTTACTGGAATTTTAAGTTTATTAAGAGAAAATGTCTTTTAAATAAGATAAGTAAAATATGTGCTCAAATAAATTAAGTCTTAGATTTTATATATATTAAATGTGATTTTTCCACACTTTAAATATGTATTTTCTCATTTACGATTATGCGTGTTTTTTTTACATATAAGTAAAAAGAAATTATTTTCTAAAGGTGATCGAGAAATTCATTTAGTAATTATAAGTAACTACAAATTTTGTCACATTCTTTTAATTGTTAATTAATAATAAATGAGATTATTATTTTATGAGAAATTAAAAGCTAATGAATTATTTTAGTAAATTAAATTTTTGTAATAAAATTTTATGAATGACAACTATGTGATTAAAAGGAATGATGAAGTAATAATTAAGTTGTACATTATTTTATACTTGCTGATTTTTTAAGAAAATGGCTATAAAATGAACAAGTAGAATTATCAACTTGAACATTAATTTTAAGAACACTCACATGTATGCTTGTTACATGGAAGTGTATTTTTACATTCAAACGTATGATTTTTGTATTGTAACCATGAAGGATCAATTGTTAGAATTGATATTATTCTCTATGATTTTATGCGATGTTGTTGTGTGATAGAGCTATAGTGCAACTTGTGCCACATGTGCATGGCCCATGCACACGTGGGATATGTTTGTTGGGCATGTTTTGTCTTACGTGATTTTAAAAACGAACGTTTGATTATGATTATAGGCTCAGAGTGACGCACTCGTACTTTAATTTTGCTTGGACCTGAGGCAAGGAAGTTATTTACAATTTTCTATGTATTATGCTTTGAAAGGTATGACTTGTTATGTTGCAAGAAATAAAGTGCTATGGAAAGCATATCCTATGATAAGTCAGGTGTTATGAAAAGTGTAAATTCTATGTTTTGATAAGTTATGATAAGTCAAGTGTTATGAAAAGTGTTAATTCTATGTTTTGATATGAACTGTGACAATTGTGCTTGTTTGATGAATGAAAAGAAAAATGTTGCTAGCATGCTGAACGCGACACAACAAATGCGTTACTATGGATATGACGTAACTCAAAGGGCAGACGCACCGAGGTTATTCAAGGATCTGAGATCTTGCTTACCTCATAGAGGAGGTCTTACCAGTTTATGCTTTTCCATGTTACCTAAAGATGTGACATGGAAATAGAGGCGCCATGCTCACAATGAGTATGATTATGATGTATGACGATGATTACGATTATGATTATGATTTATGAGTGTGATGATGATATGTTTTACCTTGGGTGTACAATATGAATATGCTCTTCTTGCATTTTCTTGAATATTGTTGTATTTTTTGTACTTCTTTATTGGGCTTTTAGCTCACCCCCCCCCCCCCCTTTACTTTTTCCCCCTTTCATGTAATCAATAGGGTCTCTCATTGGCACGCACACTGATGTGGGGAGTTTCGACGTCTGAGTATGTATGGCATGGGGTGTCTTATGAGCGAATAATGATCACGTAGAGCGCCAAGAATAAATGAACTTATGTTATGATTTTTATTTCAATTACGTCAGTGGGACTTACAACTTTATTTCATTTCTGAATATTGCATAAAGGCACATTATTTTATTTTTAAACTATTGGGACCAATTTGCATGTTTTATCAAGGCCCCACTAAGCTTTTCATTAAAATGGAATTCTTTTCTAATACTTGTGAGTTGAGTGACGTTTTATAAAGGAATAGAATTAGGGCGCACTTTACAAATGGTATCAGAGACAAGTCGTTCATGTTTCCAAGTACCCTCTACATACATGCTAAAGACGGAAAAATCTCACATTACTATGCCGTAAGTACTTGCTTTAATTGTTATTTGTTTTCTTTGTTTTAAATATTTAGTTTTGTAATTCCAATATAGAAAGATTCCTCCTATTGTTAGGAACACTGAGAAACAGTTACTTAAACATATTCACGCTACACCTAAAATGCAACTCGACAAGGAAAATGTAGATTGGGGGATCACCGTACTTAAGACGACTACAATAGTATCCAAGCGTATTCAGGGAATGATTAACAGGAGAAGAGCACTACTTTTGCCCATTGAGCAATACTAGGTGCTAAGGGAATCCCTGTCAATATACCCCGATGCTCTCCTTCAGTTGACCTTATCGTGGCACGACGTTATACAGGATGAATTGCACTTCGACACTATTGAGTACACTATTTACAACCTGCTGGACAATTACGAGTTTAATCTGTAATGACCCACTAATTTAGACTATTTGGACCATTAACGAATCTATACATAAAACTTACATTTTTGCGGAAATACCATAATTTTATTGAAAATTGTGGAAACAAAGGTTACTTTCATAAATAATAAGTAGGATATGGGTACCCATTGTCTTTAAAACAAAAATAACTTAAAAACTAAAAAGAGTTACATAGAAAATGCGGAAAATACATTTAAAACCATAAAAGCATAAACAAGACTACATCCTCGAATCGAATAACGCTCGGCCCCCTGACTCCATTCACCATCGATACACATCCTCCAAGCGTCACGAATCTTACCGCCTCTAAAGCTTATTTCCTGCACATAAACAGAAAGGAGTGAGCCTAATGCCCAGCAAGGAAAATCTAACACATAGTCATAAACATAAACATAATTTCATAATAACGTAAAGACATATCATAACACATAATTCACTTATTATAATGGCCATTATTACTTGGGGTCCCATAGACTAAACAAGTCATATGCCCATGGGATTAATGGGGTCCTACTAGCTAAGTAGGTCATATGCCCATAACCCATTTGGGGTCTTGTTAGTCATATGGGTCATATGCCCAAGCCTACAAACATACACATATACATATCATAATACATTTGATAACATAAAACATAAGATAACATAAACATATAACATATTGATTATAGCCTATTTTCCTTACCAAAGTTACCGAGATTATGGACTGAGTTGGGATTGTTGGAACACTCCTAAAACCATAAGAAAGAGTAAGTCCAAAGAAAGGAGATGAAATGAAAGAGATGGAAAGACTAAACCATAGAAAACATACTTACCGACTTATATGCTTAAAAGCTTGGATTCCCTAACCAAAATAAGAATAAGGTTAGGGGACTGAGTAGAAGGTTTTGAGAAAGGAAATAACATAAAATACAGAAAGGAACTAGAGTTTTGGGTTTACCTCAAAGATTGCAAGATCAATCTAACCTTCACCGAAATACTATAGAACTCACTTCCCAAAGTGTTTGATAAGCTTATGATGTTTAAGCTTATAGTTTTTCCCCAAACCAAGTGTTTACACTCTCACACTCACTTAACACTAGAAGCCTCTGAACTTAGAGCAAATGGTGAATAATGGCTGGCTACTAGGTCCTATTTATAGAGTTTGGGAATGAAAATATCTTGATTTTACTTGAATAAAAATAATGGCTTTTTAGGTGAAAATCATTTGAATAATCGTTCAGCAGAGGCTGAAGACTCGTTCACAAGATGCTGGACTGTTGAAGGAGTTTGAATGGCTGAAGGGAAAAGAATTCAAAAGTATTTGAATTCATGCTGGTGGAGGCGATATATCGCCCCATATAGGCGATATATCGCCTGGACCTTTGTTCCCGAGGCGACCGTGCATCGATTCGTGTTTTCCGTATCTACGTGCTGCGATATATCGCCCCCTATAGCTGCGATATATCGGCATACGCTGAATATTTAAACACGAATTTACACATTTTTAGCTAAGTTTGAATGGAGTAAACAGCCTTGACTAAGCCCTCAACGTACTCAAAGCTGCTGACTGACCCTATAACATTCAAACTTTACCCTTATTTAATTTAATCCTCAAAAATACTTAATCCTTAATTACCATTCAAAACATGTGCTTAAAATCCTATTGGTTGATGTCTAAACCTTATAATATAATAATATAATCCTTAATATCAGTCACATTAATCAAACCTTAGGTTATACTTAATATTCTTAAACTATAGGTTAAACTTAGAAAATCTATAAGTACTACTATGAGTGTCCAAATAACTCCCGGTCTGAACCAAAAATCCAAAGTAACAAAGATAATGCTATAAATACTATCATACTACTATATATCTTAGCTAAGTAAAGTTCTTGGACTCTACATAATCGTTTAGAGGCGGTCGTAGTTAAGAATGACAATGGAGAGATGGAGGAACATTATGAGACGGTACACGTCATGGAAGGGGAAATGGCGCGTCAGGAAGCAATATGTGTTGGGAAATACTTATACAGGATCTTATTTATTTTCATGTAAATCATATATTAAACAAATTAATATATGTAAACTAAGAACATGTTTCTATAATTGAATCTATACAGATAATGATAAGAACACTTACATTATGTGCAGCGAAATGAATAAGTCCTTCCTTCAGTTTCTCTTACCCTTGTATCCATTCTGTCACATAGTATCACCAAGAAACTAAATCGGTCCTCAAATTTCTTCACAGTCATCCAAAGTATCCTTAGAATCACCTAGACTAGAGCGGGCAATTCTCAACACATGAGATAGATACCAAGAGAAGATAATATTGAGGCGTAGAAAATGATTTTTGTTGTAGAGAGAATATAAAAACCTAACGTGACAAAACTAGATCTTTCGATCATCTTTTCATCTCTAGATTTTCTGATTTCAACTCTCACTTAACATTCCTTTTATAGGCTCAATTAGGTCACTTATTTAAATTAAAAAAAATTAATTAAATTATAGGTAAATATAGCCATTAGGTCAAAATTATCATGGGCTTTAGGCCCATGAAATTTCTCATTTACTTATAAGCCTGTTGGACTTTAAACCAAGGCCCATTTATTTTCTATTGATTAATTAATTAAATAATTATTTAAATAATTTATCAAATAAATTCTTTATAATTTGAACCTTGATTTAAACTTATTTATTAATTTAGACACCAATTTTTCTTAATTAATAAATCTGCCGTAAAATCTATTTTCTTCTCTAAATTGCATAACTCTGTAAAACTATCCAAAATTGTCATGATCAACTTTGACTATTCTAATTGATAATTAATTCAATTAATTGAGACTATCTAGATGATTTTATCCAAGATATTGTTGGGACTATTGGCCTATGAAATCAAGCTCCATTAATTTATCATAAATTTACTAACTTATTAATTCCTCGTGACTCCACTAAAGACTCGGAATAGCACTCTTGAATTCATAGAATGCTCTATAACAAATATAGATATGTTATTAATTATTGATTGTGACTACCATAATTGTCACTCAATCCTCTATAAACGGTCTACAATTAGATGGGACTAAAATACTGTTTTACCCCTCATTGCATTTTATCCTTAAAATACTTAGTTCTTTGCAAATGATATTTCAGCAAACTAAGATTAATTACCAAAATGAGATCTCTATCATTTATCACCTCAAACCAAACTAAAATGAAACCATTGTTTTAATTCTTTATCAGAAGCTATAGATGTTCATATCTATGATTAACACTTCCAGTCAATTATACTACCGAGTTCCCAAGATGCAAGTATAGGCTAGTCCGTAGGGTAAGATGGTAACGAACAAGTCAAAGAACTCAAATAATACAATCAGTTAGAATACTAACCACTCAGGATTTAGATTGAATTGGCCTATAGTCAACTATATGATATGAATAGAATAGATAATAACAGTATGTTTACTTATCTTATCTACTGTCAATATCAGTCAAGTTCGATGTAACAAATACATCCGATCTTATCTACTTTGCTAATGTTCTGGAAAGAATATAAGACTACAATGTGTAAGCAGATCATATAGTAGATTGGCAAGTCTATGTAAATCACGTGCACTAACTAATCTTTGGACTAACTTTTTTTTGAACATATAATCAAATTTATATTTCACTGTGATTATGACACTATAAATATGATTAGATGTATACTCGAGATTTAATGGAAGTTTATATTAAACAAATAATCGTGAAAATAAAACATGTGAGCAAATTGATTGACCAAGTCAAAAATTATTTCTATTCTTTTATTGATAATAAAATGAGATTACAAACAAATTGGGTTTTAATTAGGGCATAAAACCCAAACAATACGCGCCATACCAAAAGTGAGCGTCATGATGAGGGAAATGGCTAGCGCCCCTGACTACTTCCACATCTCGGAAAACATCTTCGATTACGATTCAGGGGACGAGTCCACGATTGAAGATTAGAGTCAGTCTCAATTTTCCATGAATAAATCCTATTTAAATAAATGGGCCTTCCTTAAGAACCTATGGACTCTTTTTATGGTTTTATTTGGACACTTTGTTGGATGTTTCATTTATGGGGTAATTTTGAGAAAACTTTGGATATTATAGTTTTATAGTTCTCTCTCTTGCAAACTCTTAATGAGATGTGGATGTGAGTATGATAACATTCATGATTAGCTTTAACTAAGCAAAAACACGATGCGTTTTATCTCCCCATATGATTTTCTTTTGGTGACATAGAACTTTGTAATGTCTTCAAGCGGAAGAGGAACAAGAGGTGGATGGGGAAGAGGTCGAGGAAGAAGTGCCTCTGCAAATCTTAATGCTGCAGAAATCTCTGACCCAAGAATGCCACCAGCCCAACTAGTAGCCCCAGCTGCACCAACTGTCAATTTTCCTGCAGAAATAGCATGATTAAGGGAATAGTTAAGGCAGAAGAACTGTGATGACCCTACTAATTCTAAGACTTAGGATCATTAAAACTACTATACATAGACGCTACTCTAAAGAAAACATACATATAAAACATTCATAACTTTATAAAAAAAATAAAGTAAATGTTTGAAATACTTAAAAGTGGGGTATGGGATCCCATTTTTTGAAAACTAAAACATAATTTAAACTTAATTAAAATTTGTTACAAAATCAAATGCGAAAAATACATAGAAAACGTAATTAAAAGACTAAAAATGATGTCGTCCTCGAATCATTTGCGCAGTCCATCAAATCCATCCTTCCTCAATACACAATCCCAAGCTGCCAAGAATCCTTCCGCCGCCATAGCTATTTTCCTGTACATTTAAACATAAAGGAATGAGCCTAATGCCCAGCAAGGAAAATCTACACAAAACATACACATAAACATATCATATACTATAAACATATGACTATAAAAACATATACCATAAAGGACTACTATAATAATGGCCATTATGTCATGTGATAAACCATCTACATCCCCTGTCTAATATCTGAGGTAGGTTAGATCACATGAGAGTATATGATAACCCATCTAGGTCCTCTGTCTAATATCTGAGGTAGGGTAAATCATAACTCTAAAACAACATAACATAACATACTATTATCATAACATAAGATAACATATAACATAACATAACATAACATAGCATAACATAACATAACATAACATACAAACATACAAGATCTATCCTATTTTCCTTACCAATACCGGGATGTGAAAACAAAGACGGGATTTTGGAACACTCCTAAAACCAATAATAAGAATGTGAGTACTAGAAGAAAAAAAATGATTAAGAAATAACTAAACCACCAAGAAGAACTTACCAAAAAGGAAACCTTAAGTTCAAGGAACTTAAATACCTAACCAAGATTTTAAAATAAGTTGGGATCTGAATGATAACGGAGGAAAACTAAAGAAAACTTAAAGGATTGAACCGAAAGGAACTTAAGATTGAGAATACATTTGAATGAATAGAACTGAACTACACCTCGATATCGAATATCACACTATTAACCTTACTTCCCAAGTGTTTTGAAAGCTTAAAATGATAAAGCTTATGACCCTAACCCAAATGTTTACAGTCTATAGAAATCCTAGCAGCTTGAAGGCGTTAGACACAGCTTGAAGTATGAAAGAAATGGTTGAGTACTAGGTCCTATTTATAGAGCTCAAGAATGAAAAGATCTTCCTTTAGCTTGAATAAAAATAATGAGTATTAAATTGAAAAACATTTAAAAATTCATTCAGCAGAGGCTGAAGACTCGGTCAAAATGTTCAGAGTCTTGCTAAGAGGTTAAGGATTAAAATGAGCTTGGTTTCAAAATAATTTTAAAATCCATCCCTAGGGCCGATATATTGCCCATTGTAGGCGATATATCGCCTGAGCTCATATCTTGAGGCCCCGTCAACACGTTTGTGCGAAGTTCAAGTGTTTTTCTTATACCCCGTGTGGCGATACATCAGCTTCTAGACTGCGATATATCGGCATGCGTGAATATATTAAACACGTAATTGCACATTTTTAGCTTAATTTGAAATGATAAAACAGATGGGCTAAATAATACGAGATTCCAACAGGTTCTAGAAGAGTCTAGTGCTTCTGAAAACCTTTGTTTTTGAATAAAATGCTTATATCCTCAAATAATCATGGTGATGACACATGTCATGCTCTTATTGGTCATGGAAGATTCTAAGGTTTTCTTAAATTTTCTTAATATTAAACTATAGCTAAATCCTTAAATAAACCTACACATGACAAGTGTCATGTTCTTATTAATCCCATCTAAACCTTATAGTAAAATAAATAGCACCAATATAATTAGATATATTAATCGAACCTTAGGTTATAATTAATATTCTTAAACTTTAGGTTCAACTTATAAAATCTATAAATGTTGCTACGACTATCCAACTTAGTCCCGGTTTGAACCAAAATCCACAATATTAAACATACTATAACAACTACTAGTTATTACTACTAGTACTACTACTATATAACTAGCTAAGTAAACATTATGGGACTCTACAGGAATGAAGAGTTGGCCCAAGTTAGACAAGTACCCCAAGCACCCCAAGTACCGTTGGCACAACTTAAGTGTCTAATACCACCACCTACACCTTTGCCAATGGATTACAGTTTCGAGCCAGACTATGAATGCTTTAGGAAGCAAGTCCCACCTCGTTTTGAAAGGAAAGTCGACCCTACGGTGGAAAAAGATTGGATGAAGTTAGTGGAAGATATATTTGACCACATGGAGTTGAACAACCATCAAAGGGTTTCGTGTGCAGCTCACCTACTCAAGATGGATGCCAGGATATGGTGGGATGTGGTGAAGCAAACTCGTGAATTGAACACTATGACCATGCCAGATTTTTTTCAAGCGTTTGGCAAGAAGTATTACAGTGCAGCTGTACTGGAAAACTGGGTGGATGAGTTCGTGACTTTGGTTCAAGGGAACCTTTTTGTTACCGATTACGCTTAGAAGTTTAACAAGTTGGCTAGGTTTGTACCTAAAATAGTACCAACCAAGACCATGGTAGTCAAAACGTTTATGAGGGGGCTTAAGCCTATGATTGCTAGAGACATCAAGAAGACTAGTGCTGAGGTGGTTAGTTCTGCTGGGGTTTTTGATAAGGCACTTGAAGCGAAGTACTTGGAGGACCGCATATGGAAGGACACTGCTGCAAGAAGGATGGCCAACAGAAACAAGGGCTTCCATGAGGGCAATAAGAGGAAGGCCCTTGAAGGACAGAGCAATGGTAATGACAAGAGGTCTGGACCCCCGACCACAAATGGCAACAATCATAAGAACCACAACACCATAATAGTCCCAAAAATTATCATAACCGCGGAAACCACAAAAACAACAAAGTTGAGCGCCCCAGGTGCCCTAAATTCTCGCGTCGACATTTGGGGGAATGTCAGGCCGACACCAACAAGTGATACAAGTACAGTCAGACAGGCCATCTAAAGAAAGATTGCCCACAGTGCAAATCAGGAGCAGGGCAGGTCAACAATAGCAATCTAGTGTCAGCAAGTGTAAACAACCAGAAATAAACAAGGCAAAAAATTTTCTCAAAATTAAAAACTTTTACTTTAGTTCATCTTATTGAAAATCCATATAAAAAAAAAATTAAAAGATCGTGTGCGCACACTTTTAGTTTAGCGAACTGAAATACAAGTAATTATCCTAAAGAGTTATAATATAGTAGTTATCTCAAAATTCATATCGAGTGTTCAACTTTATCTTTTAAAAATGGTGATTGTAACGCCCTGGATAGCAAAGACCATTAAACTGTGTATTTTAAATAGTGCTAGGCTCGCTAATCGAGTCATTTGGCCATAAACTTGTAACTAAGTGTGATTAATGACATAGGGTCAAAAAATTTTGACAAAAGGAATAGTCTTTTCATTAAAACTTTAAGTTCGTACATGGGATCCCAACATAAACGTTTACAAGGTCGCTTACAGTTTCAAAAGGGTAATTACAATTCAAAAATTACAAACAGCCAACCTAAGGGGAAAAATATAGGGAACCCTAGTTCCTCTGAGAAACCCCAGATCGTGGTAGTCGAGCAACTGCATATGTACACGTCACCACTGAAGCTCTCTGATTCATGGCTGGTCTAGTTTTCGTTTCCTGTTACCTGCACAACATAGCACCCTTAAGCCAAGGCTCAGCAAGAAAACTTAAACATGCTCATAACCAATTAATATCATTTCACAAAATCATAATAAGCATCCCTATTAGTAATAACCCTACTCATGCGTGCATTCTATTGAGATAAGTGATTGCAGTGTCACACCGGGGCCCGTTGCCCTAAATAAATGATTAATGAGTCATTCCAGGCACCCCTAGGATATGGAACTAATAAATCACCCTCGAGCCATTGCCCTATCCTCTGTATAATCAGCCTTTGAGCTGGTCTAGTGTCCTGGCGCTTAGTTTTCCATGACCATTGGATCGGACAAGCGTATGATGCCTTCCTGATTAGACCTAACCACAAAGACCAACGTTCAGCACGCTATTGCTGCCCTTGACTTATAATTCAATGCTTTTTACTAGTGCTTAGCACTATTGTCGTCCTTGACTCATGAGTGAAGCCTTTCCCTAACAGATAATTCAAACAAGCATACATTATATGGCCAATATAAAGATACAGAGTAATCAACATGCTTAATCAAAAAATCACATGCATAATTATAATCATGCACATTCCATGGCCCAAGCTATAATCAAAACTATATTTACCAACCGGGCCAAGCCCTAATCACATATATCACGTATTGGGTGTTGTTTTCTTACATTTGGTCCAATCACAGGTGTGGATGCCAAAAATCCGCCAAGGAAAAAAGGTCTGGTCCCTTATTAAAATAAATGGCTAAGGGTCACCGAAGGCATGAAGTACATGTTGGAAGCAAAAGGCTACTATGTAATACCAAGAGGCTATTGATGCAAAAGTCTCACACCAAGTATGAATATAGGAAAATTTCCAAAAGCGCATAGCCTATAGTCCCAAGGTGACACACTCCAAAAATGGTCCCAAACATGCCCATGTCCCACACCTAGTGAGAACCTCATCCCATGCCTTGAGTAGTACCTCGCACCAGGAAGGCACCTCACACCCAGAGGGTGTCTCGCGTCTGGAGGGGGCATTGCGCTAATAGGGACTCGCGTTAGGAGGGCCTTGACCCAGGAGGGTCTCACGCCAAGAGGGTCTCATTCCTGGAAGGTGTCTCACACCTGGAGGGGGCCTCATGTCAAGAGGGACTCATGTTAAGAGGGCCTTGCACCAAGAGGGTCTCCCGCTAAGAGGGTCTCGCGCAAGGAGGGCCTCACACCAGGTGGAAATCGCGTCAAGAAGGCCCCGCGACCTCACCCCTGGAGGGTGCCTCGCACCTGGAAAGGTGTCTCGCGCTAGGAGCATCTCGCGCATGAAGACCGCGGGGCAATGATCTCGCAAAGTGAAACCATCATCTCATACATGGGCATCATGTCTCATCGCATGCATAGTAGGCCTCATTAAAGGGGTTTTATCTCTTCCCCTGAGATAAGCGCCACCAACGGGGCAACCTCTTTCCCTGTGGGTCTCACGAGATGTAGAGTCGAGAACCTCTTGAACATGCGTTCGAGGAAGGTTAGGGAAGATCTCACAATGTTTTGATGAATTCAGAAGAGGTAAGGAAAGAACTTACAAACCAATAGGAGTTAAAGTATGGACACAATGTCCATGCCAGACAAGTAGCAGGAATACTAGAATGGTACATAGTAAAGACTCCCCAAGCACGCCTATGACGTTCCTACCCGACATGTAGTGGAGGTACGACACGATACAAAGGTAGGAGAACTTTTATAGACCCTTGACATATAATGGAGCCGACCACCACTCCTCGACACCACTACCACTTGCAGCTTGGATATGCAGCTCCTTGTCTCTTCGGGACCACAATGTACCAAAAGTCATTAGAACTCACCTATAAATAGGGCATCACTTCATCATTGAAGGGTGTTGGAAAATTTATTGTATACTCAGGCTATTAACCAATATACGAGCTTTTACTCCATTGTTAATCTGCATTTTTCTTTTCTCAAGTCTATTCTAAATTCTCACTTAGTTACTATCTTACTAAACTATAAGTTTTTCGACCGAACATAGCTGACGAGTTCTCACCGTCAACAGTCCGTGCCATCTGTGGGAAGAACAACTAACAAACAGTAGTTCCTCCATCACTTTCAGTAAGAAAACATGCCAAGGCATTCAGAATGCCTACAAGACCATCAAGAAGCAGAGGTTCACCTAGACGGAACCCAACTAAGGGCGTCCACAAGGGATCCTCCCCCGCCGATGAATGGAGGTACGACGGATCTGCATTGAGACAGTGGCAAAGAGGAAGAAGTATCATTGCATACCATTCATCCTTCACAAGACCCTGTAACACATGCCACTGCTCCAATTGTAAAGTCACAGAATGTTTACTTAGCTAGTTAGATAGTAGCACTAGTACTAATAGCTAGTAGTAGTTATGGTATGTTTATTACTGTGGATTTTGGTTCAAGCCGGGACTTAGTTGGACACTCGTAGCAAGACTTATAACCTAAAGCTTAAGAATATTAATTATAACCTAAGGTTTGATTAATATATCAGATTACATTGATGTTATTTATTATACTATAAGGTTTAGATAGGATTAATAAGAACATGACACTTGTCTTGTGCATGTTTATTTAAGGATTTAGCTATAGTTTAATAAAAAGAAATTTCAAGAAAACTCTAGAATCTTCCAAGACCAATAAGAGCATGACATTTGTCACCACCTTGTTTATTTAATGATTTAAGCATTTAATTCGAAAAAAGAGGTTTTTAGAAGCTCTAGACCCTTCCAAAACCTGCTGGAATCTTGTATTATCTATTTTATCATTTCAAATTAATATGATAATGTGCAATTACGTGTTTAAAATATTCACGTATGCCGATATATCGCAGCCTAGGAGCCGATGTATCGCCACACGGGGAATACGAAAAACACGTGAACTTCGCACAAACAAATCGATGAGCACTCGGGCCTTAAGCCCAGGCGATATATCGCCTACAATGGGTGATATATCAGCCCTAGGGTTATGTTTTCAAATGATTTTGAAAACGAGTTCAATTCAGTCCTTAACCTTTTAGCAAGCCTCTAAACATTTTCACCGAGTCTTAAGCCTCTGTTAAACGAATATTCAAATGTTATTCAATTAAATATTCATTATTTTTATTCAAGCTAAAAGAAGATCTTTTCACTCTTGAACTCTATAAATAGGACCTAGTAGCCAGCCATATCTCTCATTCTTCAAGCTGTGTTCAGAGCCTTCAAGCTGCTAGGTTTACTATTGAGTGATAAACACTTGGGTTTGGGTTATAAGCTTAATCATTTATGCTATACAAACACTTGGGAAGTAAGATAATAGTGTGATTTTCTATATCAAGGTGTAGTTCGGTTCTAGTGCATTCAAAGGTATTCCTGATCTTAAGTTCATTTCAGTTTAATTCTTTAGTTTTCATTCAGATCCTAACTTATTGTTTCAAATCTTGGTTAGGTATTTAGCTTCTTTGAACTTAAGGTTTCCTTACGGTAAGCTCTTCTTCTTGGTGGCTTAGTTCATTTCTTTATCATCTCTTTCTTTTAGAAATACTCACCTTCTTATCGTTAATTTTAGGAGCGTTCCAAGTCCTGTCTTTGTTCTCATAAATTCCGATATTGGTAAGGAAAATATGATAGAATTTTATATGCTATCTTATGTTATGTTGTGTTATGTAATGTTATATTATGTATGTTGATAGACTTGGGCATATGACTTGTATAGCTAACAAGTCCCAATAAATTATGGGCATATGACTTGCTTAGTTAACAAGCCCCAAGTAGTATAATGGCCATTGTAGTAGTATATGACATATGTTTATAGTATATGTTTATGAAATGTTTATGTATATGTTTTGTGTAGATTTTCCTTGCTAGGCATTAGGCTCATTCCTTTATTTTTATATGTGTAGGAAAATAGTTATGGCGGCGGAAGGATTCTTGGCAGCTTGGGGTTGTGTATTAAGGAAGAATGGATTTGATGGACTGCGTGATCGATTTGAGGACAACGTTATTTTTAGTCTTTTTAATTATGTTTCTTTGTATTTTCCGCACTTGGTTTTGTAAACAATTTTAATTAAGTTAAAGTTATGTTTTTTTTTCAAACAATGGGATCCCATACCCCGTATTTAAGTATTTCAACATTTACTTTATAGTTTTTAATAAAGTTATGAATGTTTCATATTTATGTTTTCTTAAGAATAGTGTCTATGTATAGTAGTTTTAATGGTCCAAAGTCTTAGAATTAGTTGGGTCATTACAGTTGGTATCAGAGCAACGGTTCATTCGCATGAAGTTCTCCTTGATACACACACTCAAGCTCCAAATCTAACCGCTAAGTAAGTGTTTATGTTATAGTTATTATGTTTATATGTATAGCTAACGTTATAGTCATTATGTTTTCAGTTAAGAATGAATGGAGCAATAACTTATGAGGATATCTGAGCCATTAAGACCTTAAAAAGAATTAGAGTACCAAGAAACACCGTAGGAGTGCTAGAAAGAATCACTCGGAGAGTACTCTTATTCCACAGGGAGATAGGTCACCTCCAAGAAACTAACCAAATCATGATGAGAGCTGCAGAGCAATATGTTTTAGTAATTAGACTCTTTAAAGATTATCCTATTGAGAGACCATAGACGATGAGGATGATTTACTGATAGCTATGAGATATTATTTTCTCATACTTAGGTTCACCTCTAGGATGGAATTCCAATTTACAAATGAGCAAAAGCATAGAATTTTTACGAATCTTCCTCGAGGGCATTTAGAGGCACAAGACAATGATGACTATGAAGAGAAGGATGACAATATGTTAGATGAAGGATTAGATGTAGAAGATCCTGATTTTTAGAATAGATTACTTTCTTTATTTTATTTATTTGCATTTGTGATTGTAAATAGTGAAAAACCTTTATTTCCAAATTAATATCATTGTTATTTTGTTAACATGTATGAGTTTGATTTTCTTTTGCAATCATAATAAATAATAAATTTAATAAATAATGACTAAGTTCAGTGAGGGTGGATACAAATCAATGAATCAGGTTCTCTATATTGAGAGCTAGGGGGCCATAGTAGTGGGAACGATTTTACTGATCCCAGCCCTCCCTCAATATGGTTAACTTTGGAACAACACTGAGTTTCGAGCCTGAGAATTAAGTCATATAGGGTAATTAGAAACAGACTTGGTAAATAATAAAGATGGCTTATTTTTCTAAGTATAGAAACCCACTCTAATAATAAAGAAGGCTTATATAATTTCTCATAAAGAAATCATAATTAATAGGTCCGAGTTACGTTTGTTTAGATTAAGTTGTCGCCTTAGAGCATATTAGGGTAAAGTTCTAACATGTTTTTCTCAACTGTTAGAACTCTGCTGAGATGTCGCTCCAAAGGTTTGCTCGCACCAATTGCAATGCATCCAACCCCGCTCCTGAAAGCAATGAAGCCCCTTCGGTTCACAGAAGGAGAGTGCGTGCTACTGCCAATCGAAATGCGCCGCCACCGCCGATTGACAACACTGTGGAAATTTCCAGACTATGACAACAAGTTGAGGAATTACTGTAGCAACAACGACAATAGGCTCAGCCTCAGACTCAGCCTCCGCCTCCGCCTCCGCCGCAACCACAGCCTCAGCAAATGGCCCCAGCACCCCAACAAGTCCATATGGAGGATGGCCAATGGCGAACTATGCACCATACCCAGCTCAGCACATTGAGCCAGTTTATGAGCGGTTTTGTAAGCAACACTCTCTAAACTTTGAAGGGCAACAGACCCCTTCGAGGCGGAAGAATGGCTCAGAAATGTGGAGCCAATCCTGACGCACATGAATCTCGGCAACGCAGACCGCATATCCTGCGTTTCGTCTCTGCTAAAGAAAGATGCTAGAATATGGTGGGACTTAGTTCAGCAGACTCATGATGTTGTAACCATGAATTGGACCCGATTTGTGGAGTTATTCCACAGAAAGTACTACAATTCAGCAGTCATCGCTTCAAGAGTTGAGGAGTTCGTTGGTCTAAATCAAGGGAGTTTATCAGTGGCAGAATAAGCTTGGCAGTTTGACCGATTGGCCAAGTTTGCACCGGAAATGGTTCCAACTGACTTTATAAGGGTGACCAAGTTCGTTAGAGGACTTCGACCAAGGATTGAGCTAGGGGTTAAGCTAGCAAACCCGGGAAATATTACTTATGCCGATGTTCTAGAAACAGCGATAGAAGTAGAAAGGCTTCAGGAAAATGATAGTAAGGAGGAAGCCAATAAGCCTGAGCCTAAGCTGCAGGGTCAACCTCAGAATGGTCAGAAAAACCACAAAAATAATAGTCATTAGTCCAACAACCATAATAATGGTCAGAAGAGACAACATCCTGACAATAGGCAGTTCAATAACGATAAAAGGGTGCAGACAAACTTTGGAAGTAATAGGTCGGGTTATGTAGAACACCTGGAATGTGCTTAGTGTCAAAAGAAACATCCTGCTGAGGGTCGTGCAAATACCAAGGGATGCTACAACTGTGGTTAGGAAGGACACCGGAAGAGAGAATGTCCCCAGCTCAAGCCAGAGGGAAAAAGGGAAGATAAGATGGTTCCTGCCAGGGTCTTTGCCTTAACCCAAGGGGAAGCTAACGCTAGCAATAAAGTGGTCACAGTCAGGTTTCTATCCTCAATAAAGTATGTTCTCTATTATTTGATTCATGAGCCACTCATTCGTTTATTTCGTTAGGAATGATAGAAAAGTTAGACAAACCTTGTGAAAGATTTAGAACTAGGTTTGTAACAGAGTTTCCTTCGGGTAAAGTAGTTCTATCATCACGGTTAGTACGATGTGTACCGATCAAGATTGAGGACGTAGAACAAGAAGGAGACCTGATAGAACTGGAGATCAAAGACTTTGATGTGATACTAGGCATGGACTAGCTATCAAGGCATGGCATAACCATCAACTGCAGACGCAAGAAAATGACATTCGAGACTCATGACAGCCAGAGACTGTGCTTCATGGGACAAGTTTCAGGGCTACGTACACCGCTCATTTCATCTCTCAAAGCTCAGAGGATGATAGAAAAAGGATGTCACGCATTCTTAGCCAGTGTCACGGATGTGGTAAAAGAAACACCACTAAAAGTTGGAGACGTCCACATTATAAGAGAATTCGCAGAAGTATTTCCCGATGACTTACCAGGATTGTCGCCGACTCGGGAAATTGACTTCACAATCAAATTAGTATCGGCCACCGAGCCTATCTCCAAGGCACCATACCGAATGGCACCTACCGAACTCAAGGAGTTAAAGATGCAGCTACAAGAACTCCTAGACTTGGGTTTCATTAGACCTAGCCATTCTCCATGGGGAGCACCAGTTCTATTTGTGAAGAAGAAGGACGGAAGTATGAGGATGTGCATAGATTACCGTGAGGTAAATAAGGTGACGATTAAGAACAAGTACGCGCTGCTCTAGATTGACAACTTGTTTGATCAATTCCAAGGTACGACCATGTTTTCAAAGATTGATTTATGGTCTGGGTATCATCAGCTCAAGGTACAGGAAGAGGATATTCCCAAGACAGCTTTTAGAACTCGTTATGGGCATTACGAGTTTTTATGTATGTCTTTTGGTCTTACCAAAACTCCAGCCTCATTTATGGATTTAATGAATAGGGTCTTCAAGGACTACTTGGATAAATTCATTGCAGTGTTCATCGACGACATCTTGGCATATTCAAAGGATGAAGTCGAGCACGAGGAGCATTTAAGGTTGATCTTGTCATGACTAAATGAGCATCAACTTTACGCCAAGTTGAAGAAGTGTGAATTTTGGCTTTCACAAGTAGCATTCCTTGGGCACATCGTTTCTAAAGACGGAATTGTGGTAGACCCATCTAAGGTAGAGGCTGTGAAGGATTGGCCAAGACCAAAGAACGAATCAAAAGTAAGAAGCTTTCTGGGACTAGCAGGTTATTATCGAAGGTTTGTAGAAGGCTTTTCTAAGTTACCCACTCTGCTTACCAACCTGACCCAGAAGTAGTAGAAGTTCAACTGGACTGATAAGTGTGAAGAGAGCTTCTAGTTGCTTGAAGATAAGATGCGCTCAGCACCAGTACTTTGTGTACCAACACCCAATGACAAGTTTATAGTCTACTATGATGTGTTGAAGCAAGGGTTGGGTTGGGTGGTAATGTAGAATGACAAGGTGATAGCCTACACCTCAAGGTAGCTGAAGGAGTACGAGCAATGCTACCCAACACACGATATGGAGTTGGCAGTGGTGGTCTTTGCATTGAAAATCTAGCGCCATTATCTTTACAGAAAACGGTGTGAGATTTATACGAACCACAATAGCTTAAAGTACTTCTTCACTAAGAAGGTGCTCAACATGAGGCAGCGCAGGAGAAGGACTATGACTGTGATGTAGAGTCCAAGAACTTTACTTAGCTAAGATAGATAGTAGTATGATAGTATTTATAGCATTATCTTTGTTACTTTGGATTTTTGGTTCAGACCGGGAGTTATTTGGACACTCATAGTAGTACTTATAGATTTTCTAAGTTTAACCTATAGTTTAAGAATATTAAGTATAACCTAAGGTTTGATTAATGTGACTGATATTAAGGATTATATTTAGACATCAACCAATAGGATTTTAAGCACATGTTTTGAATGGTAATTAAGGATTAAGATTTTTGAGGATTAAATATAATGAGTAAAGTTTGAATGTTATAGGGTCAGTCAGCAGCTTTGAGTACGTTGAGGGCTTAGTCAAGGCTGTTTACTCCATTCAAACTTAGCTAAAAATGTGTAATTTCGTGTTTAAATATTCAGCGTGTGCCGATATATCGCAGCTATAGGGGGCGATATGTCGCAGCACGTAGATACGGAAAACACGAAACGATGCACGGTCGCCTCGGGCATACTGGCCCAGGCGATATATCGCCTACAGGGGGCAATATATCGCCTACAGGGGGCAATATATCGCCTCCTTCAGCATGGATTCAAACTCTTTTGAATTCATTTCCTTTCAGCCATTCAAACTCCTTCAACAGTCCAGCATCTTGTGAACGAGTCTTCAGCCTCTGCTGAACGATTATTCAAATGATTTTCACCTAAAAAGCCATTATTTTTATTCAAGTAAAATCAAGATATTTTCATTCCCAAACTCTATAAATAGGACCTAGTACCCAGCCATTATTCACCATTTGCTCTAAGTTCAGAAGCTGCTAGTGTTAAGTGAGTGTGAGAGTGTAAACACTTGGTTTGGGGAAAAACTATAAGCTTAAACATCATAAGCTTATCAAACACTTTGGGAAGTGAGTTCTATAGTATTTCGGTGAAGGTTAGATTGATCTTGCAATCTTTGAGGTAAACCCAAAACTCTAGTTCCTTTCTGTATTTTATGTTATTTCCTTTCTCAAAACCTTCTACTCAGTCCCCTAACCTTATTCTTATTTTGGTTAGGGAATCCAAACTCTTAAGCATATAAGTTGGTAAGTATGTTTTTATGGTTTAGTCTTTCCATCTCTTTCATTTCATCTCCTTTCTTTAGACTCACTCTTTCTTATGGTTTTAGGAGTGTTCCAAAAGTCCCAACTCAGTCCATAATCCCGGTAACTTTGGTAAGGAAAATAGGCTAGAATCAACATGTTATGTGCTTATGTTATCTATATGATTTATGTTATTAAAAGTGTTATGATATGTATATGTGTATGTTTGTAGGCTTGGGCATATGACCCATATGACTAACAAGACCCCAAATGGGTTATGGGCATATGACCTACTTAGCTAGTAGGACCCCACTAATCCCATGGGCATATGCTTGTTTAGTCTATGGGACCCCAAGTAATAATGGCCATTATAATAAGTGAATTATGTGTTATGATATGTCTTTACGTTATTATGAAATTATGTTTATGTTTATGACTATGTGTTAGATTTTCCTTGCTGGGCATTAGGCTCATTCCTTTCTGTTTATGTGCAGGAAATAAGCTTTAGAGGCGGAAAGATTCGTGACGCTTAGAGGATGTGTATCGATGGTGAATGGAGTCAAGGGGCCGAGCGTTATTCGATTCGAGGATGTAGTCTTGTTTATGTTTTTATGGTTTTAGAAGTATTTTCCGCATTTTCTATGTAACCCTTTTTAGTTTTTAAGTTATTTTTGTTTTAAAGACAATGGGTACCCATATCCTACTTATTTTATGAAAGTAACCTTTGTTTCCATAAGTTTTCAATAAAATTATGGTATTTCTGCAAAAATGTAAGATTTATGTATAGATTCGTTAATGATCCAAGTAGTCTAGATTAGTGGGTCGTTACAGTGAAATCCTATACCACCCAGGTAAGGCAAACGTAGTTGCTGATGCGCTAAGTAGGAAGAGTTATGGAAGTCTGGCAGCACTAGCCGGAATAGAGAAGCCGCTATAGCAGTAGCTGATCAATGCCAGAATAGAAGTAGTCATCGGTAAGCTGGCTAACTTGTCTATCCAGTCAAGTTTGTTAGAAGAAATACGGATTAGGCAAGGACATGATGACACATTAGTAGCACATATGGATGCACTTAAGGAAGGTAAGGCCACATATTTTTCAATATCAAGTCAAGGGTTATTGAGATATAACGATCGGGTATGCGTGCCAAATGATCAAGGGATTAAGACGAAGATTTTAGAAGAATCGCATAATACCCCATACTCGGTTCACCCAGGATCGACTAAGATGACTCATGACATTAAGGCAATATATTGGTGGCCAGGAATGAAGAAGGATATAACATAGTATGTGTCTAAATGTTTAGTGTGCCAGCAAGTGAAAGTAGAGCACCAGCGACCTGCAGGCTTATTGCAACTGCTTAGCATTCCAGAATGGAAGTGGGATGATATATCCATGGATTTCTTGATGGGGTTGCCACGAACGAATAAGCAGCATGGCTCGACTATGGTAGTAATAGATAGACTAACCAAGTCAGCTCATTTCTTGCCAGTTAAGACTACGTATACAGTAGAACAATACACAGATGTTTATGTCCGATAAATAGTAAGATTGCACAGAATCCCTAAAACCATAGTATCTAATAGAGGATCGGTGTTTATATCAAGATTTTGGGGAAGCTTACAAAAAGCCATGGGTACCAAGTTAAGTCTTAGTACAGCATTTCATCCTCAGACAGACGGTCAGTCCGAGCGTACAATACAGATTTTAGAAGATACGTTGCGCGCTTGTGTACTTGATTTCGGAGGATCATGGAATAAGTATTTGACGATGATAGAATTCTCCTACAAAAATAGAAATCAACGACCGGGATGGCACCTTATAAGTTACTTTATGGAAGATGGTGTCGATCGCCATTACATTGGGACGAGGTAGGAGAAAAGCAACTGCTTGGACCCGAAGCTATTAGAGAAGCTCCAGATGCAATAGCGCTGATTAGAAAGTTTATACTCGTTGTCCAGAGCCGTTAGAAAAGTTATGCAGATGCTAATCGGCATGATGTGGAATTCAGGGTCGGAGATCAATTCTTCCTAAAGATATCTCCTATGAAAGGTGTGAAGCAGTCTGGGAAGAAAGGCAAGCTTAGTCCCCCGTTTGTAGGTCCTTTTGAGATATTGGACAAAGTGGGAGCAGTTGCATATAGATTAGCCCTACCGCCAGCTCTAGCAGATTGCCACAATGTGTTACACATCTCGATGTTGTAAAAGTATGTGTCAGACCTATCTCACGTCCTCAAGTATGATATGATAGCACTCCAGAAAGACTTGAGTTGTTAGCATCCTAGATAGAGGGATGAAGCAGTTACGGTCCAAGAGTATTCTAATAGTCAAAGTCCTATGGAGCAATAGTTCTGAGCAGGAGGCAACGTGGGAGTTGGAGGAGGACATGTTTGCTCGGTATCCGGATTTGTTTGGTAAATAAATTTTGGGGACGAAATTCTTTGTAGTAGGGGATAATTGTAAAGTCCCATAATGTTTACTTAGCTAGTTAGATAGTAGCAGTAGTAGTAATAACTAGTAGTAGTTATAGTACGTTTATTTATAGTATGTTTATTACTGTGGATTTTGGTTCAAGCCGAGACTTAGTTGGACACTCGTAGCAACACTTATAGATTTTATAAGTTTAACCTAAAGCTTAAGAATATTAATTATAACCTAAGGTTTGATTAATATATCAGATTATATTGATGTTATTTATTAGATTGGAATCTCGTATTGTTCAGTCAATCTATTTTATCATTTCAAATTAAGCTGATAATTTGCAATTACGTGTTTAAAATATTCACGTATGCCGATATATCGCAGGCTAGGAGCTGATGTATTGCCACACGGGGAATACGAAAGACACGTGAACTTCGCACAAACGAATCTACGAGCACTCGGGGCATAAGCCCAGGCGATATATCGCCTACAATGGGCGACATATCGAGCCTAGGGTTTTGTTTTCAAACAATTTTGAAAATGAGCTCAATTCAGTCCTTAACCTCATAGCAAGCCTCTAAACATTTTCACCGAGTCTTAAGCCTCTGTTAAGCAAATATTCAAATGTTTTTCAATTAGATATTCATTATTTTTATTTAAGTTAAAAGAAGATCTTTCACTCTTGAACTCTATAAATAGGACCTAGTAGCCAGCCATTTCTCTCATTCTTCAAGCTATGTTCAGAGCCTTCAAGCTGCTAGGTTTACTATTGAGTGATAAACACTTTGGTTGGGGTTATAAGTTTTATCATTTTAAGCTATACAAACACTTGGGAAGTAAGATAATAGTGTGATTTTCTATATCAAGGTGTAGTTTGATTCTAGTGTATTCAAAGGTATTCCTGATCTTAAGTTCATTTCAGTTTAATTCTTTAGTTTTCATTCAGATCCTAACTTATTGTTTCAAATCTTGGTTAGGTATTTAGGTTCTTTGAATTTAAAGTTTCCTTACGGTAAGCTCTTCTTCTCGATGGGTTAGTTCATTTCTTTATCATATCTTTCTTTTAGAAATACTCACCTTCTTATCGTTTGTTTTAGGAGCGTTCCATGTCCCGTCTTTGTTCTCTTTTAGAATTTTATATGTTTATATGTTATCTTATGTTATGTTTTGTTATGTAATGTTATATTATGTATGTTGATAGACTTGGGCATATGACTTGTATAGCTAACAAGCCCCAATAAATTATGGGCATATGACTTGCATAAATAGCAAGCCCCAACAAATTATGGACATATGACTTGCTTAGTTAACAAGCCCCAAGTAGTATAATGGCCATTGTAGTAGTATATGCCATATGTTTATAGTATATGTTTATGAAATGTTTATGTATATGTTTTGTGTAGATTTTCCTTGCTGGGCATTAGGCTCATTCCTTTATTTTATATGTGTAGGAAAATAGTTATGGCGGCGGAACGATTCTTGGCAGCTTGGGGTTGTGTATTAAGGAAGAATGGATTTGATGGACTGCATGATCGATTCGAGGACAACGTTATTTTTAGTCTTTTTAATTATGTTTCTTTGTATTTTCTACACTCGGTTTTGTAAACAATTTTAATTAAGTTAAAGTTATGTTTTATTTTTCAAATAATGGGATCTCATACCCCACATTTAAGTATTTCAACATTTACTTTATAGTTTTTAATAAAGTTATCAATGTTTCGTATGTATGTTTTCTTAAGAATAACATTTATGTTTAGTAGTTTTTATGGTCCGAAGTCTTAGAATTAGTGGAGTCATTACACCAACGAAGGGTCGTACAACTCACCCTCCGCCACGGCCACCGATGGCCCCTAGTCTGAACCATTAGGAACCGAGTCCCTCCAAACAAAGACGTGGTAAATGCCCACGAGTACACTTAGTGAGTTCAAGTTTCCACTACAACAAAAGAGGCATAGGACAGCACTACAAGATAATACTATTAAAATATTATTATGGTATGTAATAAAATAATGAGCGGGGACTTTTCAACCAAAAAAATTATTGAGCGGGTCACTGGAATTTCTTTTGGCGCATATCTTTTGAAAATTTTGTTTTATCTATTCACTACTATGTTTAAAGTTTCACTTCTTATTTTATCTGTCCAAAAATACCTCATCTTTCTCTAAATCCCTAGAGTTCCTCTACGCATCTAGTCTCTCAGTTTCTCAAATTTCTCATTCCAGTACGAAGGGATCAAGCCTAAATGA
This sequence comes from Humulus lupulus, assembly GCF_963169125.1. Lineage (NCBI taxonomy): Eukaryota > Viridiplantae > Streptophyta > Magnoliopsida > Rosales > Cannabaceae > Humulus > Humulus lupulus. The sequence continues at coordinate 57,510,520 of NC_084794.1, read as the reverse complement.
ATCATCATCCTATTGTCTCACTTTTTCTCGTGTGCATTGTCTCCCCCCTTCTCTCTTTACAGAGTTGTCTACGTTTCATTTTGTTTACAACCAAATGTGGTAAGTCTCAATTCATGTTTCCTCTTAATGTAAAATCTATCTTTGTTATTTTTCTTATAGATTTATATTACTTATTTATTGGAGTGTTTTTGGTAAACGGTCAAGAATGACTTTGTGAGCATCCCTTGAGAAAAAGGCGTATTGTAGTGTTTAAACCTTCGATTGTTCATCTCAATTTTTTCATCTTTAATTCTATTCATGTTGATTTGGAGAAATCTTTAGGTGGGTCTTGCTTCCGTATATTTCTTCAGAAAGTAGTAGCAACGTGGTAATATTTTTTTCCCCTTGTCTCTCTTTAACTTTCAATTTTATACCCATTTTGATTTTGGTATATTACGTATTGCAGTTTCTGGAATCACTTGAATGTTCAGAACGTAAGAATAAAATAAAAGGAAAAGGCACTTTGAAGAAGTAGTAAGTTTACTATCCATATAGCAAGATATATACATATATTTATTTTTATATATGTACCTATAAAAATCATTTTTGGGTGTTCTAAGGGCCTCTTCAATTAATTATACATATGATGTTGTGAACTTTTAAATTATGTTTTTATACTTCAATTTTAATATAAAGATGGATATTTCGTACCATATAACTTTAATAATAATAGTTATTTAAAAATTTGTAGGACCATATTTAATGTGTTGCTTGTAGACTTCTTGAATGTCATGTTTACAAGTTGCAAGATATGTAATGTAGTCTAAAATTATATATGTTTGGTATCTAGTAGCCTAAAAGATTAAAGAGTAATCTACTTGAGACTATATATAGATAGAGGTGTAATTCAAGTTTTTGTGGTACATGTTTTGTAATCTCAAAGTTGTTGCAGCCCCCAAATTAATATAAATTAAATGATGGATTCTGGTAAAGATCAAGTTCTACAAGCTAGTTAATATTGCACGAAAATGCATTAAATGATCAAGTGTTGAGTTTATATTTCAAATGAATTTCCTTTTATTTCTACACTCTCCATCTACAATGTAGAAGATTTCTTTCACACTTCATTTAATAACATTGAAACTTGAAAGAGCTCGGTTATATATAGTAATTAGAAAATTAATTCATAGTTATACCATTAAGATAAAATAGAAAAACATAGATTTTGGTTGAGCATGATCCTATACATATATTCTAATCTAATTCAAACAAATGAGTTGCACACCACCCATTTTATAGAAGGCCCCTTGAGACTCTTTTATTTTCTTTTATATTGATTGTGTTTTGGATGCAATAAGTTAAAATTGTTGTTCTTGCCAATTTATTTAGCAGGCTATAGTTCTGACATAAAACTTAAATTAGTTATTAGTTGCTTTAGTGCTGAATTTATTCTTCAATGTATTTGTAAGCTTACATATCTGAGGTTGTGCATTATGGAGGCTGCTCATTCTTAGTTTTTTTTTTTGGACAATGTGTATTATTTTCTTCATGTCCAAATAAAATTTATTTTATTGGGTTAATGTCTTGTTCTAATTATTATTGTTGAGGTGAATTGAGAGAGCCAATAATATCACAATAAAGTTGATTTATTTTATTGACAATGATAGTGTGGTTCAAAAGACTTTTTTTTTCCTTCGCACACATAAATCAATATAAGAGCGGGGGAGAATTATATTTAAAAGTTGATTTTGTACGTACCGTCCCTTTTTTGGCTAGTTAAATTGTTGAAAGTTGGTATATTAATATGATGTATGATTTGTAGTTGACAATGAAAATTGTTTTTTAGTGGCAATTTGTTTTCTAGATTAGTTAATCATGTCAAAAGATAGAAATGAACTTACTAAATAGTGTAAATACTTCTCAAGCCTCTTACTCTAATTATGGATTATATGCTTAATTTTTTGTTCGTTTCATTTTCATCATATATTACTATTAATTTGTTATGTAGCTCTTCCTGAAACATAGGCAAATAACTTTGAAAATTGGCACCCTTTGGCATGAAGAGATATGCATTGATAGCAATAAGAAATATATGACTTAAGAGTAGCGACTATTTTAATGCTTTATCTATGTTTGTTTCAATGCAGAAACTTCTAATAGTATTTGTGTCATTTATTATTTTACTTAATCATTCTTATTCCACACCAAAAGCTTATCCTCAAATAGTAAGGGCTTTCAACACTAGTTCTTACAAAATGTCACTAGTGGGGTACTCAAAGTTATTTGTGCTATCCATATTTTGAGTTACTTTGTGTTGTATGGATATGTTTATAATGTCTGTGATTTAAATTATATAAGAATTTTTTTTCATAGAATGGCTTTTACTAAAACTATTTGAATTGTAGAATTTAAATTTCATAACTTTGTTACACTTTTACTGGCATAGTTATACTTGAATCTGTTGCTCCTTATGCCAATCTCATTGAAATTTTATTAGCAACCAACCAACTAGAAATAAAATTGTTGATTTTATAAGAGCATCATCAATTAGTTCTCTTTTGCATTGACTGTGCCAATGCAAGTGATTGTTAGATGATATTATTTATACATTATCATTGTTAGACATCATTGCTCTAACTATCACTCTATGAGGTTGGCTTATAATTAGTTTTAGCTCATATTCTCATTCTGTTTATATAAGTTTTGCTTCTAACATACCAACTTACTTCTTGCTTTGTCAAGAATTTAATAATCTATTTTGTAATTTGCAAGTAATGAGATTGTATTTCTTCAAAGAAAAATTAAGCATTATTTATTAAAGTCTTTAGAATCAAATAATTTATTTCTCCAACTTTGTACACTTCTTGTTTCATGTTCAGTAATGTTAGAATTAGAACTTAATAGAATTTATATTGTATTATAATTTGTAAGCCTAGACTATTTAATGTAATTCTATTCAAGATATTAATAAAAAATTATTTATATTATCTTCTTTTGCTTATGGTCAATTTTGTTATTCATAATTAAGAAAAAAATGATATATAAGCTAATATGCATGGCATTAGCATAAATTTGTATAAATTTTGTGATATTGTAAAAAAGAAAATTGTTATCATATAATCATAAATTTAAATTGTGATATATATGATACCAAAATTGTGTTACTGTTAAATTTATTATAATACTTCTTTATAAGTGGCAAAAAGTGTTAAATAAATTATTATAAATAAAAACAGGAAACACTTATCCATTTATTAAAATAACACAAAAAATTGTTATTGTAGGTTGTACAATAATAATTCTTTATAACTATGAAAAAGTGTTATACAAAGTGCTCCGACCTACGATAACATCAATTTCCTTAACACATCTAAAAGTGTTATGCTACATATTTAATAATAATTTTTCGGTCTTATTGAAAGCAATTTTTCTTGCAGTGTCTCGATATCGTCGCTACGAAGAGGAAATACGTGACCTACACTTGAAAAACCAAAGCTTGCAGGCCACCGTGGAGAACATGCAAGAGGTACTCAACGGTTTATTACACAAAAAATCTCATGCTCCCACTCCACTCTCTAGAAACCACCATGCTTGTGGATGATGGAAAAATGCAAATCTCCACTTTTCCTACCCCCCCGCCCAGGACGCAAGGAAGTGACTGTCGTCGCCGTAGAGTCACTTCTCGCCTTGTGTTCCCTCCAAATTCTCGGTGTCGTCGCTGTAGGGTATCAGGATTTTGGAAAGGCTGGTCGTGTGTTGTTGACGACCCTATAGCGACGACATGTCTTCGCTATAGCTTGATTTTTTAATAAATTAAGAAAAAATAATTTTTTCATTGATTTCACCTACATACAGTGACGACTTTGGAGTCATCGCAATAGATGTCATCGCTGTAGAGTCTTTTTCTTGTAGTGGGGTGACCATAGTTATTTTGGAGTTCTTTGATTTCTATCAAAGGAGGTAATAGAACATCTATCCTTGAAATGGTCCTTATTATTGTTGTAATCTTTTGATATATATACTCATGGTGTGCGTGTATTGGATTGATTGTTGATTTATAGTGTTATGTCAATCTCTTGCTATGAATATTTGTTTTGATCTTAAAATCATGAGCATGGTGATATTGATGTTATGACACCTAGCTTTTTCCCTATGATTTGATGCTATGTTTTGTTTGGCTTAAAAGTTCTATGTAGAATCATGCAAGGGTTTTGGTTGTTTTTGGCTAGGAGAGTTTCGGCCTAGGGGTGATTGCTCAAGCATACTTAGTTTCATCTTTATGTGTTCATGCCAATGTAATCTTAGAAACATGATAGATTTGTAAGATTTTAAATGGGTTCCTTTAAAGATGTTAATAGATGCATGCTAGGGCTTAAGTGTTGTCTCGATCTATTTCATGCTAATGTAATCCTCCCCAATATTTTGTAAACATGCAAAAAGCAAACATGAAATGTGGAGATAAGGTTTCGGCCATAGGTATGATGCATTATGTGTTTCTTATACTTTTGTGTCACTTATGAACATGCTAGGTTAATTGGTGAAATGAAGGGTGTGTCTTGACTATTTTTAAAGAATAATTTAGTGATATTCATGATGATTATACTTGCTGATTTTGTGTATATTTGGTGGTTAACTTTGGAGAAACAATGATATGTGTGCATAAGTAATGTCTCCAAGGATTTGTTGATTTTATGTAAATAAAAAGGTATTTTAAAATCACATTTAAATGGTATTTTTACTCAATTAATATCTACAGTTTTTTTTTATATATTTCATGAAGAAAAATATGATTTTCAATTCAAGTTTATGATTTTTGAGTGATTAAGTAGTTGCTGGAAGTTTTGGTTAAAAGTAAGAAATGTCTATTAAATGAAAGAAATAATGTGTGTATATTGAAATAAATTATTACCTTAAATTATGTATGTGTTAAATTAATATTTATAAAACGTAACCATGAATTTTTACATTATTATTAAGGGCGGTTTTTCTTTATTTTTAATGATAAATTGTTTGGTTTTAAGTTCACTTTTAATTTTTAAACAAAATAAAGAGTTGCTGAAAGTTTATGTTATTAAGTTAAAAATAATTATTTTGTTAAAAGTAATGAGTTGTACATAATTTAAGTCTTAAATAATACATGTAAAAATATATTTTTCCCACACTTAAAAATTATATTTTCTCACACTTATTCTTGTAATTTTGTTCATTTTCAAGAAAATGTTTTTTTCTAAAAGAAACATGAAATTTTATATGTACTTCTAAGTAATTACAAGTTTTGTTATTTCTAAACAATTTAAAATAAAAAAATGTAGATAACATTTTGTGAGAAATTTAAAGGGGTTAAATGAATTAGTTTAATCAACTTTGAGACTAAAATAAATAATGGAACATAGAATGTGTTGCTAAATTTTTACTTGAAGAGGTTAGAAATGAGCATGTAGAAATTATCGTTTTAAACGTCAGTTTTTAACAATGCTCTCACGTATGCATGTCGCATGCAAATGTACTTTTACGTTCAAATATATGGCTATTATTCAAACGTATAATTTTTACCTTGTAACCATGCATGGATAATAGGTAGAATTGACATTATTCTTTTGTGATTTTATGTGAAAAAATGTGCATGTTTATAATTTATGAACAATTTGAATCATGTTTGCATGGCCCATGAACACATGGGGTATATGTGTTGGGAACGAGAAATCTCATGTGATTCTAAAGAGAACTATTTGATTATGATTATAGGCTCGGTGTGAGTTTTTCCCATTTTTGCTTTGCTCGGACCTGAGGTAAGGAAGTTAGATAAGATTTCTATGTTTATGCTATCAAATGGTAAGATTAGTCTGTTATGAGGATAATGATATGTTATGTATGATGAAGAGCCATGAGGTTGCACTACTACAAAAAAGGTCTTTCTCTACGGTTTTCAAGAGTATTGAAAAGCGCAGTGTATTCGACCGCAGAGAAAAGTGGTATAAAAAACTGTGGAGAAAAGCCACACTTTTCTCTGTGGTTGTGTTGAAAAAACCGTGGAGAAAGGGTACCCTTTTCTCTGAGGTTTATTCAACACAATCGCAAAGGAAAGGGTACCTTTGTCCGCGGTTTTGTTAATACAACCGCAGAGAAAGCCATTTTAATAAAAAAAAATTATTTTTCAATTTCGATTATATATAATTATTTTCAATTTCGATTATATATATATTCAATATTATAACCTAATTTGATAACTAATTTTCAACATTATATATATATACATTTCATAAAAAATATAAAAAATTATGTCAAATACAGTACATTTTAAGGAGTAAACATAATTAATATTAACATAATCAAAATACATATAAACTAGATAAATAATATAAAAATAACAAAAAACCGAAATAATTAAAAAAAAAACAAAGAAAGTCAAGTTTTAGTGATCAATACCTGATTTGAACAATAAAAATGTCTTTTAATCCTTCACAAACATTCAAAAACATTGGAAAAAAGCTTGAAAATCACCCTATAAACATACATTCAAAACACATTATACTCAATCAATATATCTTAATTTTTGCCCTAAAACTTCAAAACAAATCAATATATATGTATATTTACATGAATTGTAGCCTAAATATGGAAGAAAATTAAAAAAAACTAAAAAAAAAAGGTGAAAAGAGCACTAACCGTGGCTGGGGAAGAAGGGTTGCGCCGTTCCTCTCAGGTCTACCAAAGTGGAAGAAATTAGAAGAATGAGTAAAGGCTGTAAGTCGAGGGTTTTTTGTAGGGTAAGGGCTTTCTCCGTAGTTCCATAAAGAAAAACGCAGAGAAAAGTGTACCACTTTTCTCCGCGGTTCCATAAACAAAACCGCAGAGAAAGGTACCCTTTTCTCTGCGGTTTTGTATAGTAAACCACGAAGAAAAGTGGTACACTTTTCTCTGCGGTTTTCTTTATGGAACCGCGAAGAAAAGTATATTTTTTTCCCACTTCGTGTTTCAGACTCATTTGAACCTTTTCTCTGCGTTTTAATTTAATGCTAGAAAAAAAGCGCAGAGAAAACCTATATTTGTAGTAGTGTTTGTTACACCCAGATTTCGAGACTTGAGGTTGTGACCTTGAAAGCTGGATTTGCCAGGTTTGAGCTCGCGATAGCTAAAATACATGTTCATAATTTAGACGCCAAATCCTAGAAGGAGTTGGCAACCTTGAAGATAGGTAGCCTCAAAGTACTGATAAGCTCGAAAAGCAGAACATCGGAGTATACCCATTGTTGGGTAGCCTCGAATCAAGTGGCCCAAGCTTGGCATGAATGTGAGCTCGGAATAAGGCGGCCTCGATGGTATGTACCCACTCCGAGCTGGTCTTGGGGAAAGTAATACAACTCGTAATTTACTCAGAGACCTATACTATCTTGATGCTTATTACCGATCTTGAATGACTTAGTGATTCACTTAAGGAGACACAGTCCATCCAATCAAGAGATATTTATTGTTGTAACTTCCCTACAATAAAGGGATATTAACTAGTCAGTTATACGCCCCCTGGTCTTCAGGGGACGTTTCCTTGTATATAGGAGTTACAAACTTTAAAATAATAAAAGTTATTAATGTATAGAATAACTTCCCGAAACGTGTGGGATTGTATTCTGAGATCTCCTCTATATATAGAGATGTCATGTACCTTTGTAAAGGACCGAAATTTTATGATTTGGAGAGAATCTCTGGAGAATTCATCCCTGAAGAATTTCCAGAAGTTCCCTAAGTCCTAATAGAAAAGATTGGTGGACAAGGCAAAGTTAACTGCTGAACCACGTAAAAAACTCTCATTGTTTTCCTGCATTATTCTTGCCATAGTTTTTATTGTTTACGTGCTCTACATTTTAAGTTGACGAAAAACGGCGTCAACAGTTTGGTGCTTTAATTGAGAACCTTAAGCAGTCCGATCCCTGAACAACTATGGCCGCGAATGATCAAAATATTCCTGAAGAAAACTATCCACGACACCTTGGGAAGCAGCCAATGGTAAATCCGGAAAACGAAGAGAGAAGTGAGTCCTCCGAATCTCGAGGACCTCCGGCACCTCCGGCCCCATGGGATGATGAGGACATGTACTATAATCCTGAACGGTACGTGTAACGACCCAAAATCGCTAATAAGGCTTGGAGCCTTGATTAGTGTGCCTGGAGGGCAATAATTGTTATATTGCATTAATTTATGTGAATTTAATGAATATGTAATTAGTATGCATGTTTAGGTGAAATAAATATGCATGTGGACCCCGTTTGTATGGTAGGGGTAAATTGGTAATTTTAGCCCGCTGAGGGCATATATGTGGTAATTGTATTATGTGATCTGTACCACGTGGGTGTGGTGTTATTATTGTGATGCACGTGCCGAGACTTAAAAGTTAACTTAAAAGTCACAACGGGATTTTATACCCGGCTTGGGAGGAGCCTAAGGGTACTTTGGGAATTTTATGGTTAAGTAAAGAATTGGCGGTTAATGGTTATTGGAGATTTAGTAACCTGGGTAACCATTAGTTACTGCTGAGAGTAACAATTTTAGGTGAAAGAAATGGTAGAATTGCAATATAGGAGAAAGGACTAGAGTGCCCTTGAGGTGTAGTTAGCAAAGGGTTTTGATGAAGGGGTAAAATGGTCATTTGGCTGGGAATTAGATATGTTGCAGCTGGGTATTAAGGGGTACACGGTTTTGGGATTGGTCATTGTTTGGTTTTGTTAAAAATAAAGAGAAGAAAAAACTAGAAGAAGAAAAGTTAGGGCAAGGAGAGGAAGAAGAGAAGAAGGGAGCTGAAACTTGAGGGATCTAGGAGGAGAATCAAGGGGTTGGAGGCAATTAAACTTGATCATAAGCCAAGACTTTCTGAGGTAAGGATTTATCTCTTCTTTGTTAAGTTTCTAAGCTTGATTTTTCTTCCCTTAATATGTTAGTATGAAGATTGAAAGTTGATGTGTGGCCAATTGGTGAATTGGGGATTTGATTGTGTGTTTGGGTTCTTTGATGATGTTTCTGAGTTGTTAGATGGTTTATGTGGGGTTTTGAGTTGATTTTGGGGCTTAGGTGTGAGCTTGAGATGATTTGGGAGTGTTTTGGATGATGAAATGCAGAGGAAAAACCCCCATTTTTTTGGGTTCGCGAAGGAGCGTCGCGGCCCTGTTCTTGGGCGCCGCGGCGCGAGGCTGTTTGTAGTCAGGGAGCTCTCTGACTTCTCTGGGCTCCGACTGAATGGATCATGGTTGATACACTTGGAACGTTAAGTCGACTGTTGTGCAGAGCATAAGGTACTTGAGTATTGGGTATTAGTAAGAAGGTTAACGTTGAGACCCAGATGCGGAGCAAAGTAATAGACGGATGATCAGTGTTTGAAATCCTCGATTGAGCGAGAGGAGATATAATTGGAGGCGGAACTCCTAACTGAGGGGCATGTGTCAGTCAAGGAATAACGCCATAGATTGTGATGGAGGATACAAGGCAACGACTGAGATTGGCGTAACGTTGGCAGGTATGATTAGCTGGTGAGTGTCACTGAGCTATGGAATCCGAAGTGTCGGCTTTGGTTGAAACAGGAAAGAACCCTGTTAGGGTGGTACAAGTTGGGATACCAGGGATGGATGAAGGATCCAATTAGATTTGGTTTTTGAATGAGAATTCTGAATGGATATCATTCCACCTCCTTGGGTACATCGTACCAGGAGGGTTGAGCGGGTGACAGAATCTAGTGTTTTCCTTTGGACCCTGAGGGATTAGGTGATGTGGTGGTGTATCGTGCGAATAGACCACAATAGACCTTAAGTAAGGCGTTTGGACATGAAAAGTTTTAACTCGGTTGTTTGAGTTAATGTTGTTGGGTCAAGTGAATTGGTTTCAGGGTAGAACGTCAATGATACTGAATTGAGACCCTACAGTATTTTAAATTTTGGAGTGGATTTAGAGAACGAAAAGAACAGAGTGGGAACCTAGAATTATCAGTTGATTGCAAGTGGAATGGCAGTCTGAAAGTTTATCAGATATCTTAAGGGATTAAGCGCTGAGTAGGCGAATACTTGAGGTATTAAGGGAAGTGTAATCCCTGATGAGTTAGTCGTGGTAGCAGCTGCTAGTGTCTTGTTAATGTAACGCAACATAGGGCTTGATAAGAGGTGAAGCATAGTGAATACTACAGTTTGGCTTTAGTTAAGAGAGAAAGCCAAAGAGGTCGTTGAAACTTCTTAAGGCAGGAGTGTCTGCCTATTTGAAAGAATAAAGAGCTGGTAAATTGCTAAGTTATGAGGAAATAAAGTTCCGGAAGGAAAGAGTTGCGTCTCTGCGTAATAACAGACAAGGATTTGTATGGTGTTCAGAGAAAGAAGGGAGAATTCTGACTCTTGATTCAACATAAAATTCTGAAGTTTTACCAAGGGTTAGGCCAGCAGGGCCTACTAATTGATTCCACCTAGTAGAGGTGATGACTTTTGAGTATCTCTGGAATCAGGAATAAGACAATGAATTGGTCATTGTAATCTGGGCAGACCCTGAGGCTTCAGCAGGGTTGCAGTGTAAACAAGGGGATAACGAGAGTATGGATATTAGACAAGATCTTGTGGGGGCAAGATTGTTACGCCTGAAAGAGTGTTGTTGGGAAGTAAAGTAAAGGCGGTGGACCTTGGAAATCATGGTCAGAGTCGCAGGTTTACTGACTGATGTGTTTGGATAAATTTCGAGGATGAAATTTTTATGAGGAGGGGATAGTTGTAACGACCCAAAATCGCTAATAAGGCTTGGAGCCTTGATTAGTGTGCCTGGAGGGCAATAATTGTTATATTGCATTAATTTATGTGAATTTAATGAATATGTAATTAGTATGCATGTTTAGGTGAAATAAATATGCATGTGGACCCCGTTTGTATGGTAGGGGTAAATTGGTAATTTTAGCCCGCTGAGGGCATATATGTGGTAATTGTATTATGTGATCTGTACCACGTGGGTGTGGTGTTATTATTGTGATGCACGTGCCGAGACTTAAAAGTTAACTTAAAAGTCACAACGGGATTTTATACCCGGCTTGGGAGGAGCCTAAGGGTACTTTGGGAATTTTATGGTTAAGTAAAGAATTGGCGGTTAATGGTTATTGGAGATTTAGTAACCTGGGTAACCATTAGTTACTGCTGAGAGTAACAATTTTAGGTGAAAGAAATGGTAGAATTGCAATATAGGAGAAAGGACTAGAGTGCCCTTGAGGTGTAGTTAGCAAAGGGTTTTGATGAAGGGGTAAAATGGTCATTTGGCTGGGAATTAGATATGTTGCAGCTGGGTATTAAGGGGTACACGGTTTTGGGATTGGTCATTGTTTGGTTTTGTTAAAAATAAAGAGAAGAAAAAACTAGAAGAAGAAAAGTTAGGGCAAGGAGAGGAAGAAGAGAAGAAGGGAGCTGAAACTTGAGGGATCTAGGAGGAGAATCAAGGGGTTGGAGGCAATTAAACTTGATCATAAGCCAAGACTTTCTGAGGTACGGATTTATCTCTTCTTTGTTAAGTTTCTAAGCTTGATTTTTCTTCCCTTAATATGTTAGTATGAAGATTGAAAGTTGATGTGTGGCCAATTGGTGAATTGGGGATTTGATTGTGTGTTTGGGTTCTTTGATGATGTTTCTGAGTTGTTAGATGGTTTATGTGGGGTTTTGAGTTGATTTTGGGGCTTAGGTGTGAGTTTGAGATGATTTGGGAGTGTTTTGGATGATGAAATGCAGAGGAAAAACCCAGTTTTTCTGGGTTCGCGAAGGAGCGCCGCGGCCCTTGCGGGTAGCGCCGCGGCGCTACGCCTTTTTCAGGATGGGAAATTTTGCAAATTTGAGCTTTTGCTCCGGGGGTTCGGGGGATGCTTCCGATGAATTGTTTTAGGAATTTGGGAGTCCCGAGAGTGTGGGATTGGTCCCGGGAAGTGGTTTTGAATTGATTAGTATTAAAGGGTGTTTCATGTGTGTTGTGACTAGGATATTGGAGAGGCTCGTGCTAGAGGACCGTGCTCGCGGCTTAAGTGCATCAGGAAGCTCGGAGTACAGGTAAGAAAACTATAACACCCGTAGGATAGGGCGTGGGCCCATAGTGTGATTGCGGGGCACGGCCCTATATTGCATGATGAGATGATTGTCGGGCACGGCCCTATATTGCATTACATGTTAGGGTGCAGATTTAAATGAATTGATATTTGTTTGAATGTTGTTTGATTTATGCTATATATGATTATAGTGAAATGAACGGCTATGGCCGAGGGCGGCAAGGCCGAGAACGGCAGCGGGGCCGGAAGTAACACTTAGCACATGGGATGCTTATAATCAGGGTAGGACCCAGTGGATACATGTGATATCCCTACGGTGAGGACCGAGACCCCAGGCTTTGGTAAGGCTTCTGGGGTGGCATGGCCGTGTTTGCTTAGTCTAATGGTTGACTTGTTTATCTTTGGATTATCTGATATGATAAACTGTATAAATTGCATATGTTATGTTCTGCATGAGTTTTCTTGCTGGGCTTTGGCTCACGGGTGCTCTGTGTTGCAGGTAAGGGAAATGACTGAGTCAACCAACCATGAGTACGGAGAGCGTAAACCGACGCGTACATGTTTGGCCTGCCCGACTGCTTTGGTTGGGGGTTTATTCGAAAATGGCTGTAATAATCTATGATTTTTATAACTGATCAACTGTAAACTTATTTCAAGATGTAAATAGTTTTCAAACCTTATTTTGGGATCCCAAATGTTTAATACTAGAAGTTTTATTGAAACAACGCAATTTTCTAAGATTACAGCCTTAACTTTTAATTAGTTACACTTTTGTTTCAAAACCTCGGTTAGCGAGTTCATTGCACACTGTTTTGTCTTAAAACTCACTTAGTAACGGCTCTAAGGAAGTAGGGCGTTACAGTACGTCCCATTGTTGAACTTGAAAACCGACAACTGAGAAAACAGTTGGCTGAGGCCAATAAGCGGAACGAGGAATTGGCTAGGTTAGTCGTGGAGGCCCAGGCGGCTCAGCCCCCACCTCCCAGGGACATGCATGTTCCTCTCCGCAGGCCTCGTGGACGACCTCAGAAAAACGCTGTCACAAGGAGACCGGAGCAACCTCCGCCACCGACGAAGTAATCCGCTCCCTCGAGACCCCGAAGAAGTACTCGGGCTAGGGTTCCGGTTAATTCAACTGCGGAGGTACTAGCGGAAACTGGTAATAACTGAGCCCCTGCAAGGGCTCGGACTCAGATTCCTGGTAATGTGCAAAATGGTACCGAGCCAACACGGGGGAACTTAGGACCATCCAGACCTCAAAATAGGTGGCAGCCACCGTCACCCATCCGATTCCCTCCATCGCCTATAAGATACCCTTCACCGCCTCGCAGGAACGCTCAACCAGTTCGAGATGATGAGGAAAGGCGTGCAGAAAGGAAACAAGGAAATAGAGAAGCCTTCAGGGAGCAGAGAGGCGCCCAGCCTACAAGAAGTCAAATGTCTCAATCTCGCACTGCAGAGGCGAGGCTGCATGAAAGAGATCCTTCTCAGAATAATCATGCAACAAGCCTCGCCACTGATGACTCAGGAGATACTAGATCAGTCAGTATGTATGATCAAGGTCGAAGGAATACTAGAAACCATAGGAACTGCTCCGACCTACGGGAACATCTGAATCAGAATCGAGCTAATGGTAATCCATCGAACCCGAACCTGAGAGATCGCCTGAATGGACGCAAAGACCCCCTGCGAAGGCGCGAGCCCGGAATTATGATCAATGATAGCCAATTTCAGGCAAGACCCCCAGCGGACCCGGTTCAGGAAAGAATTGATCAACTGGAAAAAGGCCTTTAGACTCTTGCAAAATGAGGGTGGTCAGACTCGGGAGGAGGATTCTGATGAGGAGCTCGAACCATTCGCTCCCCATATTTCCAACACTCTGTTTCCTCAAGGGTTTCGGATTCCTCATGTCCCGCCTTTTGAAGGGAAGTCCGACCCGTACAACCATCTGAGTACATTTAACGCCATAATGAGAGCAAGTAATGTGGGTTACGAGCTCAGATGCATGCTATTTCTAGCATCGCTTGCAGGACCAGCAAAAAGTTGGTTTGAGAAATATAAAAGACATTCAATCACTTCTTGGGATCAGCTATCAAAAGATTTCAAGAAACAGTTCAGAGCCATGATCGGGGTAAAACCGGAGGCATCAACGCTGACCAACGTTCAACAACAGCTAGGCGAAACGTTGAAAAGCTACCTTACGAGGTTTAATTTGGAAGTTGCTCGAGCTTGAAATTTGGATGACAGCGGTCATCTAATGGCTGTCCAAGCTGGGGTAATGCTGGGAAGTCCTCTCTGGGACGATATGCAGAGAAAACCTGTGAGGTCCTTAACAGAGTTTAATAGGCGAGCTCAGAGGTTTGTCAATGTAGAGGAGGCGAGGTCAACACTGAATATGACTTCTCAGCCCGTAAGTACAACGTAAACTCTGTCTCTACCTCGGCGGACCCACCAACTTCAAAGCCTCCTGCGGAAAACCCTTCTAAAAGGAAGAAGAATGAAGGGAGTAACCCCGAGGCAGAAGGGGGAAAAAAGAAGAAAGGGGAAAGGTATTTCTCCGTGGACAAAGTGTACACTGAGCTCAACGAGTCTCGGGAGAATATATACCTAGCTAATGAAAACCAGGTCCCTTTCAGATGTCCAGACCCAATGAGAAACCAGAAGTCCAAGAGGGACTCCAGCAAATACTGTCGATTTCACAGAGACACTAGGCACACTACTGACGAGTGCAGGCAGTTAAAGGACGAGATTGAAGGACTGATCTCGATAGGATATTTTAGACAGTATGTTTGAAACCATAGTAATAATCAGGCTTCTACTAGTCAGAGGGCAGCTGCACCACAACCTACTCAAAACAATAATTTCTGAGCAAGGGAAGAAGACAGGCCCCCTCCAATTGATGGAGAAGACGTGATAACCATCTCGGGCGGGCCTCATCTCGTAGGGATGGGTAGGAATGCCCAAAAGCGATATGTGAACGAGCTAAAAACTGGGGACGGGTCTCCCTTTGAACCCGAACCTAGAGCTCCAAAATGCCAAAAGGTTGAATCTCAGTCGATAACCTTCACTGAGGATGATGCGTCCCATGTTCAGTTTCCCCACAATGACTCACTGGTCATCACTCTCTAGCTCGCGAATAAGAGAGTTCACTGAGTTCTTATAGACAATGGGAGCTCACTGAATATTCTCTATAAGGCCACCTTAGAAAAGATGGGACTCGCACTTCGAGACCTAAAAGCCTGTGCAACGACCTTGTACGGTTTTTAGGAAAAGGGATTTCTTGTATGGGGTCCGTCAAACTCCTGGTAACCTTGGGAGACTATCCAGTCTCAGTAAGCAAGATGATGGAGTTTGTAGTAGTGGACCTGCCATTGGCCTACAACGTGCTGCTCGGGAGACCCGCCATAGTAGGGCTCGGGGCAGTCTCGTCTGTAAGGCATCTGGCCATCAAGTTCCCGACTTCAAGTGGATTCTTTAAAACCCAGATTTTGTACCCGATATCTTGATGTGCAAGATAGGTCCTACAAAATTTTTAAAAAAAAACTCAAAAATGGAACCATATTTGGGTCTTTTGCGCATAAACTGGGTTTTGAACCGATGATGTTGGAACCTAAATATAATATCTATCAGCAGACATGTCCTAGTGCATTAAACTAATAAATGGATCAACAAAACTCTAGTGTCCAAGGTGCAAGAGAAGCATAAAAATATGGAAAAATGGTGCAAAAAAGCCATGAACAGAAAACTTACACAAGGCGATCGGCGGAAACAGAGAAATGGACGATTGTATAAGCGGCTGCAAATGCGATCTAACAGAGTCAAAAATCCCAGCGTGGCTTTGTCTTCTCGGCTTCGAGAACATGCAATAAATGGGCAAGGAGGGTTCTGGTTTTCCTTTCTTCCTTTTTTTATCTGAAATGAACGTAAGTTAGGGAAGAAGGCGATGGGGTCCAATTTATAGACCCTCAGAAATTGTAAAGATGGATTAATCTGGGCCATTGGCTAGATTCTGTATCAAATCTGACGGTTAGGGATAAGTGACATGATGGTACTGTAAAGGTAGCAAGCGAAAGATCGTGGGCAGGTTTCCAAGGTACTCAAGTACATTGAGTGAGCAATACCCAACTGATGCATGTCCATACTCGAGTATGTATGACAATGCGGTTCCCGAAGAAAGTAGTTCAAAAGTTTCCTTCTCATAGGATTCGAACTAATACTTTTGAGGGGGCAAAATGTTACACCCAGATTCGTCAGGTTTGAGCTCGCGATAGCTAAAATACATGTTCATAATTTAGACGCCAAATCCTCGAAGCAATTGGCAACCTCGAAGATAGGTAGCCTCGAAGTACTGATAAGCTCGAGAAATAGAACATCAGAGTATATCCATTGTCGGGTAGCCTCAGATCAAGTGGCCCGAGCTTGGCATGGGTGTGAGCTCGGAATAAGGCGGCCTCGGTGGTATGTACCCACTCTGAGCTGGTCGGTGGGAAAGTAATACAACTCATAATTTACTCAGAGACCTAGACTGCCTTGATGCTGATTACCGATCTCAAAGGGCTTAGTGAGTCACCTGAGGAGACACAGTCCATGCAGTCAAGAGATATTTATTGTTGTAACTTCCCTACAATAAAGGGATATTAACTAGTCAGTTATACATCCCCTGGTCTTCAGGGGACGTTTCCTTGTATATAGGAGTTACAAACTTTAAAATAATAAAAGTTATTAATGTGCAGAATAACTTCTCGAAACGTGTGGGATTGTATTCTGAGATCTCCTCTATAAATAGAGATGTCATGTACCTTTGTAAAGGACCGAAATTTTATGATATGGAGAGAATCTCTAGAGAATTCATCCCTAAAGAATTTCCAGAAGTTCCCTAAGTCCTAATAAAAAAGACTTGTGGACTAGGCAGAGTTAACTGCTGAACCACATAAAAAACTCTCATTGTTTTACTGCATTATTCTTGCCATAGTTTTTATTGTTACGTGCTCTACATTTTAAGTTGACGAAAAACGGCGTCAACAGTGTTGAAGTATGGATTTCTATCTTGGGATGTTATGATGAATGTGTGTGCAATTTGTGTTTTCCTTTATGTTGTATGAAATGGATTTCTTGTGTTTGTATGCTATATGAAAAAGCAAATGGTTGTTAGCATGCTAAATGCGACACAATAAAGGGGTTACTAAAGATATAAGACTTAACCCGAGTTACTAAGGTATGACGTAACTCATAAGGCGGACGCGCCAAGGTTATTCAAGGACTGGAGCCTCCTATTTACCTCAAGATATGACTTGGACAATAGAGGGGACATGTTCACAAAGAATATGATGATGATGATGTTTGAATATGTTGATGATGTGTGAATATGATGATGATGTATGATGTATGATGATAACGTTTAAGTATGATGTATGATGATGTATGGAATGATGTAGGTATGAGCTTTACAAAATGATTATGTTCTTATTGTATTTTTCTTTGTGTGTTGTTTTTACTTCCTTACTGGGCTTTTAGCTCACCCTCTAACTTTTCCCCTTTCAGGTAATAAATAGGGTTTCTCTTTGCCACTCGTTGTGATGTGAGGAGTGTTATACCCAGATTTCGAGCCATAGTAAATATGACCTCGAAAGCTGAGTTCGCATTAAAATGGTCTCGTGAAGGTTAGGGAACGTTCTACGATTGTAAGTCGAGCCTGCAAAGTATGATACATGACCTCGAATATGGTGACCTCGAAATGATCTCGATCTCGAAGGATAGTTTTGTGAGCCCCTCATCTTCAGGAACAACTTCGGAGCAGGGATCTCGAGCTCGATATGCCATCTCAAAAGAAATGTTATCTCGGGAGATGTCAGTGGCTCGCACAATGACGTGAAACCTGGGATGCTGAAGCCTTGGAGATACGCTATGATCACCTTGAATATCTACAAGTATTGTAAATATGGGATGTAATCCTCATTTATTGATGTAAATCCCCAAGAATCGTGGGATATTATTTAGTCAGTTATGCGTTTCCTAATCTTTGGGGAACGTTTCCTTTTATATCTGAATATTGGCATTTCAGGCCATTTATTTTTATTCACAAAAGAGTAACTACCCAAAATATGTGGGATAGTATTCTGCATCCTTCTCTATAAATGGAGAAGGCATGCACCATTGTAAAGGACCGAAATTCTGATCCTTGAGAGAAAACTCTGGAGAATTCATGCTAAAGAATTGTTCAGAGATAATCTTGAGATTAATAACAGAGACTCGTGGACTAGGCAGATTGAACTGCTGAACCACGTAAAAACCGTGTGTCTGATTCGTTTGTTTGTTTTAGCTATTGTGTTTAATTGTTTATGTGCTCTCTTCTTTTATCTGCTGACGAAAAACGGCGTCAACAGTTTGGTGCTTTCATTGAGAGCCTCAAGCATCCATCCCAGAGAGATTCATGGCTGCAAACAATCAGAACACTATTGAAGAAAATTACCCAAGGCGTCCTGGAAAACAACCGATGGAGAACCCGGACGCTGAAGAAAGGAGTGGGTCCTCTGATTCCCGGGGACCACCTCCACAACCAAGGGATGAGGACATGTATTATAACCCTGAGCGTTATGTCCCTATTGTAGAATTGGAGAATCGGCAGCTGAAACAACTCCTGGCAGATGCCAACAAACATAACGAGGAGTTGACTAGGATAGCCGCGGAGGCGCAGGTGGCTCAGCCCCCGCTTCCGCGCGAAGACCAAGTCCCTCCTCCAAGGGACGTGCACGTTCCTCCCCGGAGGCCCCGTGGGCGTCCACGAAAAAATGCTACCACAAGGAGGCCAGCGCAACCTCCAGCACCAACAGAGCCATCTGCTCCTTCTAGGCCTCAGAGGAGTACCCGAGCTCGGGTCCCGCCTAATCCACCTGTGGAAGTGCCTGCAGGAACTGAGAACAACCGAGCTCCTGCCGAGGCTCGGACTCAGGTTCCTGGTAGTGCACCAAACGCAACTGGCCCATCTCGGGCAAATTCTGGACCCTCCAGGCCGAGGCAAGGACGGCAACCACCGTCACCTATACGGTTTCCTCCGTCTCCCATAAGATATCCTTCACCTCCCCGCAGGAACGCTCAACCTGATTGAAATCAGGATCAAGGGCGTACAGGGGAAAGACAAGAAAACAGGGAGACGTTCCAGGGGCGGAAAGGCGCGCCATCCGAGAGAAGTCAGACGTCCCGATCTCGCACTGCAGGGACAAGGCAACGTAGAAAGGATCCACCACGAAATGACCGATCGATGAGTTTCACTAGTGATGAGTCCGGAGAAACTAGGTCTGTCAGTAAACACGACCGGGGTCGTAAAAATACTGGAAATCACAAGAGCCATCCCGACCTGCGCAATCACCTGAATCAGAGCAGGGGAAAGGGAGATCAGACAAACCCGGATCTTAGGAATCATCTGAATGGGCGTAGAGATCCCTCACGGAGACGCGAGCCTGGGATCGCGATTAATGACTATCAATTCCAAACACCGCCTAAGGACCCAGTACAAGAAAGAATCGATCAGCTCGAAAAAGCCTTTAGGCTTTTGAAGAATGAACGAGGGAACGGTCGATATGAGGACTCTGATGAGGAGCTCAAGCCATTTGCTCCCAATATTTCTAACACTCAGTTCCCCCAAGGGTTCCGGATTCCTCACGTCCCAGCGTTTGAAGGAAAAACTGACCCATGCAGCCATCTGAGTACATTCAACACTATCATGAGAGCTAGTAACGTGGGTTACGAGCTCAGATGTATGTTGTTTCCGACATCATTGGCCGGACCTGCCAAGAGTTGGTTCGAGAAGTACAAGAGACATTCTATAACTTCGTGGGATCAATTGTCTAGAGACTTCAAGAAGCAGTTCCGAGCTATGATGGGAGTCAGACCCGAAGCATCCACTTTGACTAACGTCCGACAACAACCGGGCGAAACACTGAAGAGCTACCTGACAAGATTTAATCTAGAGGTCGCCCGAGCTCGAGACGTGGATGACAGTGGGCATTTGATGGGCATTCAAGCTGGTGTTTTGCCCGGGAGTGCCCTTTGGGATGACATGCAAGGGAAACCGGTGAGGTCGATAACCGAGTTTAACAGACGGGCGCAGAGATTTGTCAATGTAGAGGAGGCGAGGTCAACACTCAAGGCGACCTCGCAGACCGAAACTACAATGATAAACATTAACTCCGCCTCAACCTCGGTTGACCCAGCAGCTACACAGCCTACCTCGGAGAATCCCTCCAAGAGGAAAAAGAGCGAGGGAAATAATCCCGAGGTTGATGGAGGAAAGAAGAGAAAAGGAGAAAGGTATTTCTCCGTATATAAAGTGCACACCGAGCTCAACGAGTCTCGGGAAAACATATACCTGGCTAATGAAAACCAGGTCCCCTTCAGGCGTGCGGACCCTATGAGGAATCAAAAATCCAAGAGGGATTCCAGCAAATACTGTCGATTTCATAGGGACACCGGGCACACAACTGATCAGTGCCGACAGCTGAAGGACGAGATCGAAGGGTTGATCTCGAGAGGTTATTTCCGGCAATACGTCAAAAACCAGAATACTGGACAGGAAACTGCTAGCCAGAGAGTAGCCGCGCTTCCGACAGCACAGAATAATAACTCCCGATCTCGGGATGAGGACAGGCCTCCGCCGATAGATGGAGAGGACGTAATAACCATCTCGGGAGGTCCTCATCTCGCAGGAGGGGGAAGAAATGCTCAAAAACGATATGTGAATGAGCTGAAGACAGGGGACGGGTCTCCATATGAACCCGAACCAAGGGCACCAAAAAGCCAAAGGGTTGAGACTCAGCCTATAACCTTCACCGAGGAGGATGCCTCCCACGTCCAGTTCCCTCATCATGATCCACTCGTCATCACCCTACAGCTTGCCAACAAAAGAGTGCGCCGAGTTCTCATAGACAATGGGAGCTCAGTTAACATTCTTTATAAAGCAACCCTAGAAAAAATGGGACTCTCCCTTCGCGACCTGAAGGCTTGTGCAACCACTTTGTATGGATTTTCTGGAGAAGGAACCGCCTGTATGGGGTCCATTGAACTCCCTGTGACCTTGGGAGACTATCCAGTCTCGGTGACCAAGATGATGGAGTTCGTGGTAGTAGAGTTACCATCTGCCTACAATGTATTGCTCGGGAGACCCGCCCTGGTCGGGCTGGGGGCAGTTTCATCTGTAAGGCATCTAGCCCTTAAGTTCCCAACTCCAAGCGGGGTCGGAACATTGAAAGGAGATCAATTGGCAGGAAGGGAGTGCTACAGCATTTCCTTAAGGGGAAAGAAACAAACAAGCGCGCAAGCACTTGTTGTCATACAGAATAAAGATGGGACAGTTTTAGAAATTGATGAGGAGATCGATCCAAGGATTGAAGAGAAGGTTGACCTCCAACCTTTGGAGGAGCTCGAAGAGGTTCAGCTCGATGAATCTGATCCCTCAAAAAAGGTAAAGGTCGGGAAACACCTCCAAGACGAATCAAAATAGCAATTAATTTGCTTTCTGAAGAAAAACCAGGATGTCTTCGCGTGGTCCCACTCTGACATGGTGGGAATAAGCCCTAATGTATCGAGCCACGCATTGAATATAGATAAAAGCTTTCCCCCGAAGCAGCAAAAGCGAAGGCAGCTGGATGAAGACAGAAAGAAAGCACTAAAGGAGGAGGTGGACAGGCTGAAAGCAAATAATTTTATAAGGGACGCTTTTTACCCTGATTGGGTGCCCAATCCAGTGTTGGTCCCGAAACCCAATGGGACATGGAGGACGTGCATTGACTACTCGGACCTCAACAAGGCCTGCCCGAAAGACTGTTTTCCCCTGCCGAGAATTGATCAGCTCGTGGATGCCACGGCGGGGCATGGTCTGATGTCGTTCATGGATGCCTATTCTGGATATAACCAGATTCCCATGCATGCCCCCGACCAAGAGCATACGAGCTTCATTACAGATAAAGGGCTCTACTGCTACAATGTCATGCCATTCGGACTCAAGAATGCCGGAGCCACGTACCAGCGGCTCGTAAACATGATGTTCTCAGAGCAAATAGGGAACAACATGGAGGTTTATGTTGACGACATGCTTGTAAAGTCTCAACTTAACAAGATCCATGTTGATGACCTCGAAGAGTGCTTTGGCGTGCTCAGAAAGTACAACATGAAGTTCAATCCTCAGAAGTGCACTTTTGGGGTGTCTTGAGGAAAATTTCTGGGTTTCATTGTCAATTCTTGTGGAATCGAGGCTAATCCCGACAAGATAAAGGCCCTCATCGATATGCCTTCGCCTCGGAAGCATAAAGATGTTCAAAGCCTGACTGGCAGGATGGCAGCTCTGAGCAGGTTCATCTCGAAGTCAACAGACCGCGGTCTCCCATTCTTCAACTTATTGAAAGGAAGTAAGAAGTTCGAATGGACAAATGAGTGCGAGCTAGCCTTTCAGGAGCTCAAAAAGCACCTAGCCGAACCACCCATCCTATCAAAGCCTGAGACGGGAGAAGTACTATTCCTGTACCTCTCAACTACCGAACACGCGATAAGCGCGGTGCTCGTCCGAGAGGAAGAGAGAATACAGAAACCCGTCTACTATATCAGTAAAAGATTACTGGGGGCAGAGTCAAGGTATCCACTGATGGAGAAGCTCGCCCTCAGTCTGATCCACTCATCTCGAAAGCTCCGCCCTTACTTTCAGGCACATCCTATCCATGTATTAACAGATCAACCACTAATGCAAGACTTGTCTAAACCAGAGGCATCTGGTCGACTCCTAAAGTGGGCTGTTGAACTCGGACAATTCGAGATCACCTACCATCCGAGGAAGACCATCAAGGCACAAGCGTTGGCGGATTTCATAGTGGAATGCACCGGCATCGATGATGACGAGGTAACAACCACAGCCCACGAGCTGTGGAAACTTTACGTCGACGGGTCGTCAAATGAAAATGGAGCAGGGGCAGGAGTTATTTTGATCACTCCTGCAGGGAGCAAATTTCACTCTGCATTAAGGTTCGGCTTTAAAGCATCTAATAATGAAGCTGAGTACGAGGCTTTACTGGCGGGACTGCGAATAGCAAAGGAACTCAAGGCCAAAGCTATACATTGTTACAGCGACTCTCAGCTCGTAGTTAATCAGATCTTGGGAGAGTACCAGGC